>NC_135268.1:61567863-62208488 GCF_051311805.1 Agelaius phoeniceus | reverse complement strand
CACTGTCTTATTTTTCTGTAGTGTTGGGGGAAGCTGATGTGTTTTTGTTTCAATAGCAATCCTTCTAGAACATGGCATTATGCAAGTTTACACTCTTCTCAGTTTGGTCAAATATCTCAGTTTGGTCAAATATTTTCATTTCTTCCTAGGTGGGATAATTTGTGGAAAATTGAGAGTAAAGCAAAAAAAAATAGAAAAATAGAATAAATATAGTAAAATTAATAATAATAATAAAAAAAAAACAACCTGAAAAAGAATAAGTTAATGTCTGGGCATTGAGACAAAACACAGAATTTCTGCTTAGCTGCATCCTTAGTGCTATAGGAGATGTAATCTTTAGTGCCAGTCCTATGACACACCAGAGATGAGTCTTTTGAGAATCATACCAATTTTCCAATATAGTGCAGACTATACTGTGAAATCTTTGTCAGGGTAGTAGCATCTTCACTCACTGGGGTTTGCATTAACCATGCTTTCTGCTGAGTGTCACTACTTTGGCTGCAGAAGAATTTGCTAATTCCAAGAGGCAAAAGGGTTTGTGGGATAAAAAATTGAAGGAAAGGAATGACCCTGCAAGAAGGTTATTCTTCTAGAAATGACTTGTGCCAGTGTCACAGCTTTGATTTGGTGGTGTGTTTTTTTCTGGCAGCTTTACCAGCTCCCCTGCCAATGAGCAGGACAGAGATTTGCCTTTGCATGGGTCACTGAGCTCCAGAACTTGTTCTGCTCCTGCTCACTCTCATCCATCACCACAAATGCCTCTAACTGTGCTTCCTGTAGTGAGGAAATTCCCATCAAATATTTTTAGATCTGATATCTTCATGCCTCAAAACATTTCAGGACTGACCTTTCATTGCTTTAAGCCAGCTGGCATTTTTTGTGAACGATGGGGAGAGATACTGCACTTGTAACCTTGGTTGAAAGAAACCAAGGACTTCTGGAGCTGCCTTGGGCTCCTGTGTTTAGAGGGGAACATCCAAACGTGAAGCTTTCACTTTCCAGCTGATCTGTGCCTGCTAGGACATGTTTGGGTATTCATGCCACCTTGCCTAAATAAATGCAATATCCAGGTGGTATCACAGGCCCCCTCTGTGATCAGCATAGAGAAGGCAAACCTTTTAGGGAAGAGCAGCAATCTAAATTCTGTGCCCCAAACGGACCAATGTGAGTGTTCCTTCCTTTCCTGGATGTGCCTGCCTTGTTCCCTGGCCTTCTTCAGCCTGAAATCAAGGATCCAGGTGGAAGCTGCTCCTGGGCAGTGTCTCAGCTGGCCACACATGCTTGTGTTGGGTACTTTAAGGGGACCAATGGCCACAATTCATCAGAACTGGTTCCCTTTGCTCATGGTGGGGAGCCAAGAACAGGAGGTGAAATGGCAACAACAAAACCACCATGTGTTCTTCTTTATGTCACAATAGAACTATATTTAGATGCAGGAGCTTGTCAATAAATGTTCATCTTTCTGTTGGGCCATTTCAGAGCAATCTTACACTGCTATTGCATTTCAGAGTCCTTTGATTTTTCATTTTTTTAATGGACACAAGTGATGTAGCTAAGACTCAGTAAAGATGCACAGAGCACAAACAGTATATTATTTTAAGTAAAATGGGTTTTCTTTTAAGTAATTCTTCCTGACCTGGCATATATTTGTATCTGCATTTCTGTAGCTTTTGCAAGAGGCCTAATGGCAATGAGATGCTAATGCATAATGAGGTGAATTAATTTTAGAAATAAATAAATTAATCTTCAAAAACGGAAAGGCTGAAATGACAAGGCTTGCAATCTCAAGAAACAATGCAATACTCATATGGTAGGTATAATAATTTTGGCTTTGAATGATAAAATGCTACTGCCTTGTAGTAGTCATTGGTATTCAGGGAGATCTGCTTGCAACTGTTATGAAAATGTGCATATTTAAACTGCCATTGCTCTCTTAAATTTGTCTGCACTCAGTGAAGATATTCTAAAAGGATAGTTTGCTCTGATGTTAAAGTTGATTTAGATGTGAAATAAGATCAACTGAATTAATATTTTTTTGTTTTGAATAGGAGGGTCTGGATAAGAGTTCATGCAGTTGAACTAACACACTTTTGGAGTCTGTTCCGCTTAGCTTTTTTGAACATTCATAGGTAGACAAACCTGAATTAGTTGTGCAGTGTGGAGTGAGAAAATATGTTTGTAAAAGAATCCTGCTAGAAATTTTTAGATTCTTCAAGAGAACTGAGATAATTTTTAAAATTAGGAATTTTTTTCTAGTTTTAATCTAAGTTTTCTTAATAGCCCAAGGCAAATTTTCAGCTGTTGTTAAACCTTAGAGATCTTTTTTGTTTTGTTTTGAGGATGACTTGTTGAATATAGGATTCTTTATTTGAGAGGTGGAGGAATGCTCCACATCTGAAACAATTGGTATGCTATCTTTTCCCTTATTTTGCTAAATGTAGTTTATTTACAGTTAATTTCTGTGAATATTTCTTTCAGACAACTCATCCAAATGGCTTCCACTAAACCAAAATGAGCAGCATTGGAAAACTTAATCTATCTTGAATTTGTTAAAATGCTATTTTCTCTTGCAGATGCTGCCTTCCTCCACAGATGTTTCACAGGCTAAGGGACAGCCAGAGGATCGTGTGGCAGGTGCCAAAGGGAGCAGGAGGATTGGGTCAGCATCTGGTGACTCTCAGCCAGGGATGGGTGGCCCCCACAGTTCTCCCCTCACCCCAAAGCTGTGTGCTGGTTCTTCTATTGGAGTAACCAGCCCAGAGAGGATCACAGCCTTGCATTGAGAGCTGAGAGAAAACCACCCCAAAAACTGCCAGGTCAGTAAAAGTTTTCTCACTGGTTTTAGTTCAGTGAAATCTCTTATTCTTGGCAGAAGATACAAATGTTTGAATGATTCCTTCCAGAGATGCAGGGTTGATTTTTAGTTTACACAAGCTGACAAACTGTTTAATGTTTTTCATTATGCATTTTCTTTTCTATTGTTTAAGAGGGGCTTGGGACTTACAAAAATAATTAAAAGATTTTGATTTCATCATGGTGTACCTTTCTCTATGGTAAGATAATCTTTGCAAATTGTTGGATGTTTTAAAAAAAGTTGTTACGTTGATCTTGTCCTACCTTTTTTCCCCTCCAATTCTTTTTTATTTTTTTTTTTTAGTGATCCAATTATTCCTATGCCCTGAAGCTCTTTATAGTAATTTCCATTAACTGCAGGAATCCTGTTAAGAACAGAGCTGATCAATTGCAATTGCATTTGTGACAGTCTGCTGCTAAACTAAACACGCAAGAGATTTCAGCCTCTCTGGACAACATAACCTCTCCAATCTTGTATGGGAACAAAAGTCAAATATGCAATTACTGGGGCCAGTTAGGTAGAGTAGGTAAAAATAATACTCTAGTGAAGTTCCTTTATAATCTTGGATTAAAATAAATGCAATGAAACAATTAAAAGCATCATTTTTGCTTTTGGCATTAATGAAAAGAACATGTAAGATGCTGAGATTTCCTTTTAGTTAAGTAATTCATCATGCAATGAAATGGTGACTCAGAATTTGGATAATATGTTATCCTGATATAACAGAGGGATATATATATAATAGTTCAAATCAAGTTTCCTGGTCCTTTTCTCTCTCCCACTCACACAGAAAAAAGACCAATGAAAATATGGCCATGAAAGAAAACCATTATGAACAGAAAAATGCAAGTAGCTCTTTGATTGATCTTCGTGAACTCAGAGATTATTTTTTTATATAAATCATATGGATTTTAATTAAATCCCAATGAAAGAGGACATGGGCCTCTTGTACAATTATAGGGAGGCCACAGCTGAAATCAGCCTCAGTGCATAGAGCATCCTGTTACCATAAAAGCATACAGCAACACATTGGGACATCCAGGTTTTCTGTTCTCCTTCCCTCCTCAGATACCTCCAGCTGTCCTCTCCAGCTCAGACCCATGGGCTGGTCCCAGCCTGCCCTGATCCCTGGGGGAGCCCCCTGGGCTCTGCTGCCAGGGATGAAGGATGCTGTGGTGCCCCTGGACCGTGCCGGGCTCTGGGCCGCGGAGGGGCGGGATCGGAACGCGATGATCAATTCTGGGGTCAGATAATAGGAAACCAGCCTGCAGGTGCTATTGCCCAGGGAATGAAACACAAAAATGCCATTATGAATAAGGCATGGCTCTCTAGAGAAAAAACAGATGGCTCAACCTCAGCTACCGCAGCAGAAAGCAATTTGCCAGACGTGTTGTCAGCAAGTAATAAAGGTCGATATCCTGTGGGGAGAAATCAGCTGCATGGGAAAGAATAAAACCTGCAGAAATAAAACAAGGTAAACATCTTAGCAATGGGATTTTTCCCATTGATAAAAAAGTACTTTTTTTTTTTTTTTAAATCACAGATATTTTACTACTTATCATGGCCGAGCAAGTACTTTGAGAGGACTGGAAAATTTATGTGGAAAAGAGCTGTGATAGTTTTTATGATCAAAATTTCATAGAAAATTTTAGATGACTGAAATACATGGATTTTTCATGAGCCAGGCCACCTCCCCATTTTCTTTTCACCTTTTGTTGGTGATTTGATTTTCTTTTAACTGAAATTGTGAAACAAATCTATTAAATCACTTTTGCTTTTTTGTATTACCTATTTATTCAGTGTGCAGTGGCAAGTTCTGAAAGAACATCTCCCTTGTGTGACTGTTTCCTTTGGAATTTCAGGAAATTGTAGTGTCGTGGACTTCCTAGAAATTAATTTTACAAAAATTAGGGGGTAGATTTGCTGTGTTTCTTTACTATTGGGATATTTTTAAAAAATATTTCCTTTTTCTTTCTATAGGCCCAACTGGAGCAGGACATTCAGTGTATTGCTGTAGGAGCTAGTATCTGTAAAATAGCACCCTTCAATTGCTGCTTTTAAGTAAAAAATTACAGCTTGAGTACCTTTACTGGACCTGTCAACCACCTTCTTTAGGGGACTGCATGTGTATTGTGGGCACAGAAATCTGTGAGTTTAGAGGATGCACAATGCAGGCTGCACCCTGTGCTGCCAGACCCCTGCCTCAGGAAGAAGGGTATGGAGTGCCAGGCCAGCAGTGCTGGCACTGCCAGGACAGCACTTCCTCACAGTCTGGCTCAGAAATAGTTGTGATCTGGGCTGCAGGAGCCTTGGGTGCATCCTGGCTGTGAAAAGGAGGAGGGAACAGTGTGTCTGTGCCGCTGCATGGGTGCCCTGATGCTGGCTGGCTCTGGGAAGTTTAACTGAGCATGGTTGTAAATTCCACAAAATACTGATTTACACTGTGATCTCACCAGAGTTAGTACGTTTGGAAAACACCCATTATTCCTGCATCTTTATCATTATTCTGTATTTTTCATCACTTTTATTAGAAAAGGGCATTCGCACACAGTAATGCATGTCATGATTGCTGTTCTTTTCCTCTGCCTCCATTGATTACCCCAGCTGGTTCATAGTATGTTACTACTTGTTTTTTGGGAGCCAGAAATAAAATGCCTGGTTTTGATGAAATATTAATGCCCACGCTCACACTTTATTGTGGAAAGCTGCCTTCAGTTGCTCAGTAAGGTAGCATTACAGCAGGAACTGAATTGCTCTTCATCCAGCACAGCTTTAGAAAGCACATCCCAGATGCCAAGGGAAATAGTCCCTGGAAGTGATGCTGTCGAGTGCTGCCTAAGCAGGAGGTACCAGTGAGATTCCAAAATGTGGGCTTTGCTTTTATGTGTCTTTCACTTCTTCCTGATGCCTGGCCAGAGCTCTGTAGACAGATACACCTGCTATCCAGCCATCAGCTGCCTTGTCAAGTATTAAGATATTTTGATAGGCAAAACCTCTTGTAATTATTGAACATGGTAACTGTTACATTGATAAAATGATGCTTTAAGAATTAGCCATTGTGAGAACTTCTTGGAGCTTTATCTTGCTGACAGTAAAATACAGGGCATGCCAGTTCAGTCTGAGGTCAGATCATAATGCATGAAGTGTGCTGATAATAAGGATATTAATAATAATACTCTGTGATACTATGATAATCAGTCTTTGTTACCCTAGTGAAGCAATCTACTTTGTTTGGGGCTATGGTGACTTTCCATGAAATTAAGCCTTTGTCATTCCAGTCTCTTTCTATCACAGATAAGTGTGGTTTATTTTAAGTGTTCAGGCTTCACTTTAAGCTAATTAGGTTATTTGGCCCCATTCTTCCTCCTGCTGGAACTAATAATTTCCTGAACAAGGGCTGTAGACACAGAGATGTAGATGGAAGAAAAGACATTTGCAAGGATATTACCTGCATTGAAGCACAATAATTCAGAATGGACTCAAGCAATTCATCCAGCAAATGGATTCTGTGCTGGCACTTCGCTGCTTTGCTTCACAAATCACAGATTTCAGTTAAAATTCTGTAGCCCCTTGTGGTTTTAATTTTTTAAGACATCCATTCTTCCTACCACAAAGCATTGTTTAAAGATGTGCAGACATCACAGTTACCATTTGGCCAGCTGTTTCAGCTGCCTTTAATTTCTCTTAATTAAAAATGCAGAAGTTTGGACACTACATTGGAGGAATGGCAATAAATTAGCAGCAATCAGTTTGCAGGAGAGCTGTATGCAGCAGCACTGGAAAAGGTGAGTCAGCTAAAGGTTTCCTCTTTTAAACCTCTGTCTTACTCCATTTTTCCCACTACTGAATGGACAAATGAGAAGTGATAGTAAGATCATACCAAATAATTATGCACTAGTTGATTTACAAGAAGATAAAAGGGTACATTGCACCATCAAACAAGGAACTTCAAATTATTTAAACATGGTCATTTATAGGAACCTGACCCAAAATGTACAGTGTCAGGCCAGATGGTTTCTTTATTGGTGTCCTGCTGAGCTGAGGTCCTGTGGGAGTCTCAGCTTACTCAGTGAGTTATACAGGATAATTAATTTTGTCCCTTATTCTGTGAACTATTTGCTGGGTTTTTTCTATATTGAGGGGGATCAGTAGCCATGTGCTTGCAGAGTAAATCTGAATTGGCCTGTGTTGAGCCACCTGTGGTCTGCTGTTTGCTATCCATGGACCTGCATGAGTGGAATGGCATTATCTGTGCTGGATGAGGAGGGTATGTGGAAGGAAGCTGGATGACGGCATGATGCCTATTGACTGGTGCTCACTGAGCCTGCTCCCCATTCAGACTCTTCCTCTCCCAAAGATATTGTTTGAAACAGCACAGAAAACTGTTTTCTGGGATCAATAGTTAGTGTCAAATGAATGTTTATTAATATATACAGGCAATATTTGCCCAGTTCTTTTTTCTAGATTTGAGCTACCTAATACTGAAAGCAAAATATCTCTTTTAGCAGCAAAGTTATATCTTTTGTCTCTAGTTTCAACAGAAGTATTATTTAGAAATAGAATTACATAGAAGTAGCAACCTGAAATAGTGCATAGTGCTTTCTAAAGGCTGTGTGAGAGATAAACATTAAAAGGAAACTCATTTTGTAGCTGAGACTAAAAATGTACTGTGGAGTAGTCAGTACCCACATGGGGGAGGCATTGGAATCTGAGGATGAAAAACCACTGGAAAGAATAGCCTTTCTCCTGTAAGAGGTGAAAAAAAAATCCATCACTTTCTTCCAACACTGAATGAGCATTTTCCTGAAATTAAAGAAAACTAATAATCCTCCTGCAGTTGTGCTTTAGCTGTTTTGCTCTTCTCTGGTAGGTGAAGTCATAAACAGGGAATGTAATGCCAGTTTTTATGTTCAAATGCAAAGAACACCTAGAATGACAGATCATGCATATTTTAAAGGGTTCTCTTTAGTCAGTGCAATTCCTGTGTTAGACTACTTCTCTGATTTTTCAGGAAAATAGCATTCATAGTATATTTTTTTTAATGGTAAATTGCCCTGTATTTTGTCTGCACTCAGCTGTGCATGCAGTCTCACTTAACTAGAAAGAATTCATCCTGCAAGTTAGAAAGGTAAAGTTGCCCATTACATCTTACAAATGTGTACAACAGAAATGGTTTGATCAGAATCAGTGGGAGGAACATGTTCTCCATCCCTCTGTGACAACTGATAGGCTGGAGAAGGCTGGGAAGGCACAGGGAAGTAGGGAGGATGACAAAACTCAATTTCTTTCAGGTAAAAGATGCCAGGATCCTAGGTTGTCCTGTATATTAAACATTTGTAGGAAATGCAGAAGGGTTGCTTGTGAAGCCTGCCACTCCCCATGTATTGCTTGCCTTGTGCTATGGAAAGCTTTCATTCCCATAGGGAATTTGGGAATCAGGTCTTATGTTCAGTCTGTAGTCACTCAGTTTCATCCTCAGGACTGGTATTTGTAGGAGTGAGAACAGAACAAGTTGCCCATGATTAAATCCCTAAGAATACCTCTTTATATTTTTTTTTCATTAGCAATTCTGATTTGTAAAAGCACTATCTGGTACCTTCTCAGTAACAGTCTTTTCATTGAGCCCATAAGCTGATGGATAATAAAACCCCTAATTAAAACCAGATAATGCATGAAAGATTTCTACAGTGCAAACCTCTCTTAAGGCCTGATTAAACCAAAGGACCTCACATATCTCTTTGCCCAAATGCTTTCTCATCAGGTCAGGCACCTGGAAGCACTGACTTAGGTCCATCCTTCTCACAATTCCTTGTTCTTGGGAATGAGGAGAACAACAAAGGCTGGGACAGAAAATCAGATATTTCAGAAAGAATGGCCTATTACATTTAGCTAGGAATACAGTCTGTCAGCAGTCTATCTGGCTCTGATCATCCTATCAGTCAGGGTAATGGTGAACCATAGAACAATGTGTTCATTTACATATAAATGTCCATAAAATATTTATGTGCATATATATACACATATATATGTGTATAATTGCATGCAGTTTGGCATAAATAAATATGGTTTAAAATAATAGGGAGAAGTGATTTTCTGCAGATCATTCTTTTTGGTTTTGTGCTTTGTTTTTTTTTTTCTGTCTTGGGATTTGCAAGTACAATTAAGGACAAGAGTAGAGACTCATTTCTTTAATTCTTATTTTAAAGACTGAATTTAAACCTTAAATTAAGAGGGAACTAAGACTATGCAGTGGCAGTTCTGGTTATACCTTGACTACACTGCAGATTAAAAATCCAGGTATGTATCAATCTATCTTTTCCTTTCCAAATAAACTAGATTCCATGGGAAGGACACTCACTTGTGTGCCCCACATGCCAGCCCTAATGCAGATAACAGTGGGACCAGGCCAGCAGGGGACACTTTGTCCTACAGGAGCTCAGCTCCCCGTTGTCTATTTTGCTGCTGAAAGAGAGGGGGAAAAAAAGATCAGTGGTTGCATAAAATATTGTTAGCACAATTTTGCTTTTATCTGCACAAACCATTGAGCCTTTTCTGAGTAGGAGTGAGGCACCCCTAGGGAAAATGTCAAACTCCTGTGGTGGGAGCCAGACTGACTTGCACCCTTGTTAAAGGGCTCTTGGACTGTGGCCACTGTCATATTTCATGTAATGTAAACTATCTGCCTTTGGAAATCTTAATGTAGTGTGGAAAGTTCTCAAGAGAAAAGGCTATGACTTCTGAAGTAGGCAGGTATTTAAGAAAAGAGAGAAAAAAGCAAAAGAAAGGAAAAAGAGCCAGAGGATCCTGTTACAGATGGTGGGTCAGGTTCAGCTGGGTGCAGGAGCAGCTCAGTTTCAGCCTGGTGGTCCAGAGCAGCTGTGAGCCTGGTTCCCAGGCACTGACACTGTGTGTTCAAGCCATTAGTGAACCAGGTCAAATATCTAAGGCTGGAGAGAGAGTTCTTTTTTCATGGGTTACTGGCAGTATTTAATCAGTGATTACTCAGAAATTAAGATGATACCTGTTCTGCTTAGTCACTATGTTTTATATTATGGTGTAAGAATATGGAGCAAAGGGGAATTTCAGTAAAGAATTGCTGGGAGTTTATTTTGGACTTGTATTAATTGCTTTAGGAAAATTTGGAATTTGAAGTGCTGTGGCTTGTCAGTGGATGGCTGGCTGGCAAAGCCTCCTTGAAGGGGAAGCACCTGGAGCACATTGCTGGTTTTTATAATGTGGCTCCAAGGCTGAAAATTGAGAGTGACTCTTTCTCACCCTCACTGAAAGCTGCAGCTAAAAAGGGAGGTTGTGGTTGTCCCTTGCCCCCACCATCTGCTGAGTGCTGCCTCCCTGCTTTCCCTCTGTGGGCTGGGGACTGTCTCTCAGCAGTCACATCTCCATTTCCAGCTGGCTACAGAAAGTCCCTTCTGGTAAATGGGCTTTAAAATCTCATGGTGAGGTTGCCTAGCTGAAACGTATTGATAATTTGTGACTGTTTGCACAGAGAGCTTTGCTTGGGGACACAATCCAGTTCTTGTCTCTCAGAGGAGCTGATTTAAAGGAGAAAATCTACTCCTTAATGCAGGCACTTTGTGATAGCAAAGGACTGGGCTCTGCTCATCCCTGCCACCCTTACAATTTTATGTGCCTTTTCTGTGCTAGTTATAATCACCAATATGATGTGGTTCCTGAATTAACAGTTAATCAAAGACCTTTTGTGGTCTTTGTGGGTGGTAGAACTTTTGCAAATGACTGTTTAAGAATGAGCAGACAGGCTCATTTGAAGTACCTGGGCTTGGCAGAAATAAATAATAAATTTACTTTATATAGCTCCAAATAATCTAATGTCTCATCATTTTGCAAGGCAGAAGTGTAATGTCTGTATCCTATGAGCATACATATCCTGATGAGCATAACCAGAAACCATTTCTGTCACAATGAGCCTGCTCCAAGAGCAGATGACCACAGAAGGGGCTGTGCAGTAATTCTGGAGAATTAGTGGTGGGTAGCAGGTGGCTGGCCCTGAGTGAGTGTTGGAGAGCATGTTGAAGGCCATGACCTCTTCAGGGTTTTGAAACCTAAGAAAGAAAGCTGCAGCTGGTGTGGACAGGAATCATGGTCTGTTACATGGACTGAATCAGGTTTATTCAGAAAGTACCTTGTGTGATGGTGCTCTGGAGAGCCAGAAAAAAGCACTACTTGCTAACAAATAATGTGGATATCATTGTAGGATTCTGCTATAGGCTGCCTAGCCTGGCCAATGACACTGATAAATTGATCTTTGAGGAATGAAGAGATTCCTCTAAATCATAAGATGAAGGGGAGTAGAATATAGGTAAATAAAGGTAGTATAGAAAGTAATCTTACCCCCTAAAGAGTTGCAGCTGAGCCAATTATTAGAGATTGGGAGCAGGCCTGATGTTAACAGGCCACACCTGTAGCCAATGAGAAGAGTGCTATAAAAGAGTGGATTGGTGGGAACTGGAGTCAGTTGGCTGCTGTGAGAACAAGGAATAGTCAGTGCCTAGAGGAGATGCCTATGAGAAACATCAAGGAGGTATGAAACTCTAGCAATATAGAACCCTTGCAATGTAATGACAGCAAAAAGAAAGGCAGCTAAGAAAGATGCTCTCCTTGATTTGCTGCTTGTTAACAGAGAGGGCCTTGAGTGAGGTGGAGATTGGTGGCTGTCTTGGCCACAGCAGCCAGTAAGTGATTGAGTTTAAAATCACTTGTTTTAAACTGGAGGGAAAGTGCCAGCAAAACCTCAGTCCTGGAGATGAGGAGAGCAGACTCCTGACTGCTCAGGGAACTAGGGAGTAAGGTTCCCTGAGAAAAAGCTTGTTCAGATGCTGGGGTCCATCTGTGCTGGTCAGTTTTTAAGCAGCACCTCCTAAGGGCACAGGAGCAGGCAATTCCTAAATGTCTCAAGTCTATCAGATGAGGCAGAAGGCTGTCTTGGCTGAGCAGGGATTTTCCTTTGGCCATAAGGCAAAAAAAGCAGTGGAAGCAAGATCAGCTGTCATCCTGTGTGCAGTTTTGGGCATCACATTATTAGAAAGATATAAAGCAATAAGAGTGTCCAAAGGAGGGCTAAAAGATGATGATGAGCCTCGAGGGGAAGCTGTGTGAGGAGCAGCTGAGGTCACTTGGGCTGTTCAGCCTGGAGGGGACTGAGGGGAGACCCCACTGCAGTTACAGCTTCCCTGTGAGGGGAAGAGGAGGGGCAGGCACTGAGCTCTTTGTGGTGACAGTGACAGGAGCCAAGGGAATGGCCTGAAGTTGTGTCAGAGGAGGGTTAGCACTGCATGTCAGGAGAGGGTTTTTCATCTGGAGTTGTTGGGCGCTGGAACAGCTCCCCAGGGAAAGGTCACAGCAATGAGCCTGACAGAGCTCAAGAAGTACCTGGACAGTGCTCTCAGACATGCGGTGTGATTTTTGGAGCTGTCCTGTGCAGGGCCAGGAGCTGGACTTCTATGATCCTGCTGGGTCCCTTCCAACTCAAAATGTTGTGTAATTCTTTGATTCTGTTATATCTGATATCTGCATCTTTCCCAGAACAGCAATTCCTGTTGTCCCTTTTGGAGATGACTCTGAGACTGCCATTTGCACTGACTTTTTCATGTGGACAGACAACTGATTTAACATTTCCTGGTCTTCCCTGGTGATGAGACATCTTTATTAGGCTACAGAATTTAGCTCTTTATTGCTTACAGCTCAGCCAACACTGCAGACCTTCAAGCAGTGGCTGTCAGGTGTCTGTCCCCCTGGCAGGGAGTTGGTTACCATGTGTTTAAGAGCTAAGCTGAAGTCATGCTCCAAGGAGTGGCATTCCTTGGGACATGTATAAGTCTGAGTTAGTCTCCTGGTGTCCCTGCCATCATGAAGAGAAACCATCTCTTGATCTACAGGACAGGATTCATCTCATCATAATGTAGGTCTAAAATAGGCAAGATGATCTGCACTCTAGAGGTGCCTTTTCAACTCACTGACTATAAAGATGAGTGGAATGGAGCTACCTCAGGTATCAAATCCACGCTGCAGGAAAAAGGGGAGGTGATTCCCTCCCAAGGTACTTCAGTAGTGGAGTGACCAAGGTCTCGTGGTGGTGATCTGGTTGTGCTTAGCAGGACAAAGGCTTGCAGTCTTCCTCGAGTCCAAGGTGACTGCTTTGAACACCAGAGTAGTCTTCACAGAAGAGACAAAGGGACATTGATACTTGGGAGCCTCTCTTTTGTGTTGTTCTATCTGGAGTTTTTTTTTAAATTTTTGAAAGCCTAAGGACTTTCTCTCTGTACTTACAGCTTGAATTAGCTGTGTAGTTTTGTCTTAATTTATGGTCTCAAACTCTGGATTCCCTGTAAAATATTTAGGTACCAGTTTATAACTAGATTAAACAGGAAATGAAATGAGTGTGTATATCTGAAGCCTTGTTGACCTGACAGATTCTCTCAAGGCCCCAAGAGATCAGAAGCAGCATCCATCAAGTGAGGTATTGAGCATATGCCAGGTGTAGTGCTAATGCTTGGGAGCTTTTGCATGGTAATAAGCCAGATTCATTGTTCTTTATCTGCAAAATGTGCACTCCTCTGCACTTGTGTATGCCTCCTCTTGAGCAGTTTAAAAGAGGACAATGCAGAACAGACACAGCAGCTTATAAAATGGTGTATTCAAACATGGATTCAGCCTGAGCTGGGGGCAGTTCTCTGCAGTGGATTAGTGGCTGCAGCACTGCCATTCTCCTGGGAAATCAGCTAAGCACAAGTGTTTCCTTCAGAGGGCTTCTGACCTCTTTTGTGTTGTTCTTCTTAATTTCTGTGTCCTAAGTAAGGTGCTATTAAAGCTGTTCCTTGTTGGAATGCTTCCTTGGGAGCTTTGCAGAGTGAAGGAGGGAAGTGGTTTCTGCTGCTCCTGAATGAAAAGTGATTGCTCAGAGTCCTGCAGGTCCAAGGAAGATGACATGTCAGCTAAGAGTGAGTGCTGCTCTCTGCACTGGCAAACTGAATATTGGGGAAAGAATTATGCTATTGTCAAGACATATCTTTCACTTTAATAAGCCATTTTGAAAAGAAGGCTTTGTTTCAATTTAATAATGGTCCTTGGGAGGAAAAAAATTCTAAACTCTAGCATGAAAGCAAACACTCCTTGTCTGTTTTGAAATAAACATACTGTCTTACTGTCTTCTGCAGTACTGGGCTGCCCTGTAAATTTTAAGGATAAATAGGTTATGAGTGAGACAATTGCCTTAGCAGTATTATTAGGAGCAATAACTTCTGTTGTGGATAAATCTGACCCTTTTTAAAATGTAGAAACATTCCTATTTTATTACTCCAGCCTAGCTTTTCTCTCAGAAGAGGTTGTCCTGTCTGTAAGTTTTATTAGAGATGTCATGATATGCAATTTATTATGAATTAGTACTTTTGAGCTCTCAGTTGAACAGAGGTTGTAGCAATACATTGTTTTGCATGTCTCAGCTGCATACTCTGGAAGCTTAATACTGGGGGCTTCTTCCCACTTCAGAATGACTGTTTTGGGACTAATTACCAGTTCACAGAATTCTACAAAATATCTGACACTGCTTGTTGAATTCCTCCTTGATTATCAGTACTCATGGAGCTGTGGGATCCTTTGTATTTTTGGATTGCTGCACCTGAACCCAGTGTTATCTGTTAGTGCCCACACCATTAAAAAATCAACTTCTAATTTATTGCCTAATTTATAGGCCCACTTGATCGATCTATGACACAGTTGAACTCGTGTTCAATGATTAATGTGAAATAAAAGGTAGTGTTACATGGCCCAGTTAGATTAGATGCTCTTGATCTAGTCCTGTCAGTCAGCCACAGCTGTTAAACATTTTATGTCCTCACATAAAACTGTATTTGTGCTGCTGTCGGTTTTCTGGCTAAAAGATCATATTATAATTAAATAACTAGAGTTTATAGGGTAATTAGCCTTATATATAATCATAAATTTATAGGAGGACAGGCTTAAACAAATATTGTTTTTGTCACATAAAATGCTACAGAAATTTTTCAATGTCATAAGAAAAAATTAGGAGTTCAGATTTCATTGCCTTTCTTTTAGGTGGTAACAAATACCTCTTATATCCTTGAAAATGCCCCCTAAAATATTGAATTTGATTATACATGCCGTACATAATCACTTAGGGTCAAAGATGAGGATTCTTTGTGATTTTTAAATTTAGGTTTTATTCAATGCAAATTTACAGTTGAAGTATTTACCCTTTGGACAGTATAAATGAAACTAGCAGGAAAACCTCAGTGTACTTTCACTGGGACTTGGTAGCATTCCCCTTTTTAAAACCTGGCAAGTGATGGGGCTGCTGAGGGGGCATTTCATCACCCTGGGCATCAGAAAGTGGCTTCAGATCCAACTGCTGCCAGGACAGTGTAGGCTTAATGGGAATTAAAAGACTCCACAGATCTTAAAGGAATGTTCTCATTAGGAAGGACACTTTTCTTCTCACCTTTCTTGTGTGTCAAGATCAATATCTCATCAGGGAAACCTTCAATACAGAGTATTTTGAACAAGCATATGATAAATAATACTCTTTTTACTATATTTGGGCTGCAGGAAAAATAATTTTCCTGGTGTAATGAGTGATAAGTAGAACAAAGATCATTTGGGAATAAAATGTAGCTGTTTGATCCATTTGATAATTTCCATCTGGATGGCATTTTCTTCCCTTAAAAGGGGAATGGGAGCTGCCTATTTCTAGGCAATCTGTTGAGTTTCTTTCACAGAAAAGGACAGTTCAGCTTTTCTTTCCATATGGGCATGTATTATTACATTTACAAACATTTTGTTCATTTTTCTTTAGATCCTCTAAGAAGCCTTAATTCTTAGGTGGGCTGGGATATGGGTCAAATATTCTTGGTTTTGGTTTTTTTTCCAGAAATCAGTAAGAGAGTGGAAAGATTGCCATTATTCTGTATAGATAGGTACTAGTTAATTTACTAAACCAAAAGAAGCCTTGCTTGTTGGAGCAGAAACCAAGTTAGCTGTAATGAGGCTGGAATTATCATTGTTCCTCTGGGCCTGACCGTGCTGGAGGAATGGAAGTCTGCAAGCGTGACTCCAGGCTATTGTGGGATCCAAGTCATGAAATCTTGCTCATAAATTTAGCAAGTTCCACCTCAGGATTCTCCCTCTGGAACAGTGAAATACTCTAAACATTGAGAGGATCATTATAATCGTAATGTCATCCTGGCTAACCAAAAGAAACTGTTTTCTTAGTACAATGAGGTGACAATGGTTAATGCTGTGGTTTTGCCACTGCCCTGGGACTACTGGATCTTGTGCATTTGTATAATTTTTTACTAACTTTTGATAAGGTTCGTGTATTAGAGGCAAAACTTGAGAGCTGCTTCCCTTCAGCACCCTGGGCAGGCAGACAGGTTGGTTCCCTGTTGGCCTGGCTGAGCACAGTCATTCCAGCAGGAATCCCTCCCTCCCAAAATGTCATGAGGTACCCAAGTGCAGTAAGCACATAGGCATTGATGCTTTTTCCTTGGAATACTTTTATTTGAAAAGTGATTCAGTTCTCTGCATCATATTTTGTTTTGGACACATCAAGCATTTTCAACCTTTGGAAAAGTGTAGAAATCTCTTTCCAATATCTCTGCACATAAAAGCAGGAAGGAGCATTTGTAGTTTAAGAGGACAATCCCATTTTCTTCATGAAAAGCCAGTGTGAAGGGTTTTTTTTCCTTTGCCAAACCCATGTGATGGAATCCTGCAGAAATGGGATATTGTGTCTGCCTGGAGCCAAGGAAAGGTGCAAAACTTAGGAAAAGGGTATGAATCAGTGCCTGGTGGTTTAGGCACTTCCTTCATCCTCTTCTTACTAGTAGGCCATAGATGCTGTTTATTCTCTTTTTTGGTCTGCTGTGGCTGTGCCCAGACAGCTTGATTGCAGATTCACCACAGAACAGTTCAGAGTTAAAACAGCCTTTTTTTGCTGCCACTGATAATCATATGCCACTATCAGCAAAATTGCCACCTGTAATCAGATCTGTAAGAGCACAGATGGCTTCCAAATGCACTGATTCAGTACCAGAGCTGTGATTTTAGCAGCAATTGCTTCTTAGCATTTTGCACCTGGAATTTTTACTAATTTTCATATTTATTAAACAGCTGTAAATTGAGACTTCCAGCTTGGAGGTACTTGTGATCTAAAGAAGTTTGAGGATGATTATACTCCCATTTCAACAGAGGCTTCTCCTGAATCAATTGAAGTTCAGTTAGGAGTTAGGGTCTGGTCCTCAGAGGATTTCAGTGCCTTGTCAGTCTAACATTTAATTAGTGAGTTATGGCTTTTGGATTTCAATGCTTGCCTTTTTTTTTTTTTTCCTTAATTTCCCTTGTCCTGTCTACTTGTTGGTGACCTGAAAGAGAGCAAGCTCTGCCTGCTTATATGGTGGACTTGAAGTGAGTCCAGGCCATAACACTCATGTTTGGGATATGCAATCCAAAACACAATTCCTAACTTCCAGAAAATCTGATTTTTTCCGTGTTCTGACCTTTAGCAATCTGCACCAGTGAGCAGAGCCATGTCCCAGGCAGCTGGTGGGAAGGCTCTTGCCTCTTTCACAGTCTGCATCTGATGTGGGAAGGGGGGCCCTGGCAGACCTCACCCACCAGTGTCCCAAAAACAAGGTTTTCCCACTGAGGCGATGCAGATCTTCTCTCTGCTGAGAAGTTTAGAAATTTCTTGTGGTTGGAAACAAAGGATTCCATGTGGCTTGGCTGTCTGTCTCCTTCAAGGGTGTTCATAACTGTTGTGTGACAGGAGGTGATGAAGAAGAGTGTTGGTCAGGTTTCTGGTGACAGAGAGCCTCATTATTTATGTAGTCCACAAACCACAGTGAAATTAGGAAGGATTTAAGGTTAGTGGGCTGAGTTGAGTAGAGGTTTCTTTCCTACTCATTTTTAAAGGAGGTAAGGAAGGAGAGGAAAAAGATTTAAGAGAAGAAACAATGGAAACAAGAATCTGTCCAGAAACAGAAGCGGAGACTGGTGAAAAAAGAGATGAAGTTGTGTCAAGGCAGAAGCACTAAGAGATGAACAGGCAATGTGTATTAGGAAGGACAAAATTTTCGTGTCAATCCTTGTTTCTCAATTCTGATGGTTATGCTTTATAAATCATACAAATACTTAATTCCATAATTACACATTTAATTCTTCAATAAAACATAGTTAAACCCAGAAACATGATTTCTGGTGAGAATATGAAAAACTTCCTTCAGGGGTGGAAGGCTTTATATACTGCTAAATGACTTATAACAGAAGAAATTATAGGTACTCTAATTGCTTGTCTTTCTCCAAACTGGTCTTTGCCTTAAGCATTTTCAACAAAATAAGTGTAATAATATTCAGAGTTGTCCTGGTTTAGGGCAAATTTGGTAGAGAGTTTCCAAAGGAGGGCCCCTCCAGAAAGCAAACCCACACAGCCCCTCTTCCCAGCCAGTTTGGGAAGGGTTTTCCTTGGGGAGAAGTGGAAAGAACCTGTTTATTTAACAGGCACAGCACCCCCCAGCACACAAAATGAACAATACCGGATGACACCACTCTGAAAAAGATGACAAACTCAGAAAATCTCTCTCGGGGGTGGTCGCTCTGTTCTCAGTCCCTCCGGCGCTGGGGCAGCTGCTGCAGGCACAGGGTGAAAACTCTCGATGGTCCCAGTCCGGAGCAGGTTCGAGATGGTCGAAAAAAGGAAAGGAGAAACAGTCCAGGAAGAAATTTGGCCTGTTTAGCTAAACTAGCTAATGAGCAGAAGCAAGAGTGAGAGAGCAAAGCAAAAAGCAAAAGCCAAAAAAGCAAAAGCAGCACTAAGTACTGCCTGTCTCTGTGTTCCACCAGGCTTGATAAGAAAACCCAAACAAAACTTTCACTCTTCAGTGCCAGTCTTAAGGGCACAGAACATAATATCCAGCATAAACAGAACACATGAATGGGGATACAAGCACCATAATGTCACCCTAGGACAAGAGTGAACCCTAGTTCTGGACTGTCTTGTGTATATGCTGCTCATGTAATAATTAAAAGGGAGAAAACCAAGTTTTTATTAGATTTCTTAGAGAGGCATTTGAAGAAGAAAATGTCATGTGATACATTAGGCTATTCAAAATGGGGAGAACAGGGGGAAGAGTGGAGCCTCCTTCTGTTCCCCAGAGTTTCAAGAATTCATGGCTGAGGCAGTCAATGTCAATATTTTTCATATGAAGTTCAGTCTCACCATGCTGGAGGCGTTTGTCCCTCCACAGCAAACGGCCAGAATTGGAAATCCTCAGGTGGGTTGACTCAGATGGGAAAGCACATGTGCCTGGCTGGGCCCAGGTGCTGAAGGGCATCTTGGGGGAGGGAGAGAGGGGGTCAGGATGAAGAAACAGATGTTGTCTAGGCTGGAATTCCCATTCATTTTCTTTGGTCACCTATGGAAGTCCTATGACAACATGTTTGCAGCTGAGAGCCTTGTCATAAGATCAGCTGTGACAAATGCAACTCCTGGTTTCCCATAAAGAGAGCTGATGTTGGTTACCTCTATGTCATTTTCAGTTGCTGTTGTGGATTTCCTATTTTTTTCCTCTGAAAGAATCTTTAAATGAGACAGAAGTAGTGTCTGGTTAGCTAACACAAGTTTAACAGCCAGCTGAAATTTCCTTCCTTTGCCAGAGCACTTAGAGCTCTCTTTGTACACTCTAAGATTTTATCCAGACAGATCATGACTTTTTCAGTCCTGGTGATGTGTAACAGTTGGATCTGGCTAATACCTCTGTCCTTAATGAGTTATTAAAGTGGGCAGCATAATTAAAATTTATTTTAGGCCTTTTTCAGATCTTTTAGTTATGAGACAACAGTGGCTACTGCTGCCAAAAGTGGTTTTGCTGTTGCTGAGTCGTGGCAGGACAGGGCTTGTGCACGTTGTGCCTGTGTGGTACCCCCACACCTGCTGGCACTGTGACATGGAAATCCTGTGAGCAAATAAGGTACAGCATTCAATTTGCTGTAAGGCATAATGTCCTAAAAACTGACTTCATTCTTACTTGCAAAGTTACTTCCTCATGTGTTTTGTAGGCATATATTAGAGCACAAGTGGTGAAGTCAAATAGCCAGATTGTTGGGTTTTTTTTCTTATGCTTAGAGAAAGGAAACTTGTTTGTGGATAGGATAGAAATATGTTTATCGTCAGAAAAGGAAGATCCATAAAAAATGAGCCAGCAGCTGAACGCAGGTTACTTCAGGGAAGAGATGGGGACAGACTGGTTCTCTCCAGGGCTTTCATCATTTTCTGCTCAAGGATTTCCTGGAGCAGAGTTGGTTTCTGTTTGTTCAGTGAACCTTGATGGATTTTAAGTTGTCAAGGCTCTCTTGAACCCATATAAACTTTTTCTCTTAGCAGTATTCCACGGGAAGGAGTCCCACCACTTAGTTACATGTTAAGAACCTCTTGCTACCAGTCAGTCCATCCCAGATCTTGTCATTCCTGGTTTCCTTCTCCACTTAGGTATAGTCTTACCCAAGTATCCATCTTCACTATAAAGTCTGCACAAGAATCTATCTAGCAAATGTCTTAATTCTCTCTTAGCTTTTGGAACCAAAGCTATTTCATGTCATATATAAGGTAAACATTTTGGAAAAGTTCTAAAACCTCTCAACCTCTCTCCTCCAAGATTACAGTCCTTATTGTAAATGGAGTTTACTTTTTTTTTTTTTTTTTTTTTTTTTTTTTTTTTTTTTTAAAGGGAGAGTACTCACTGGGCCAATTCCAGACCACAGGAAAATTTTGGAGGTATAACTAATACTGTAACCTGTGTTCCTTGTCACAGGAACGTAGGATAAGTATTGAGATGGTGAACTAAATTACACAATAGACTTTTTTTTTCTTAATTCAGTTAAGTACTTCTGTTTGATGTACTATTTTGCACTCTAGAAATCCTCAGTATCAAGTATTGTCTTCTGTTACTACAGTCCAGGCCAAAGTAAGCAGAAAAACAGAATGAGAGTCTTTTCTTGTGAACCCTTTGGAGCTGTGTACGCACAATTAACCTCTCCAGGCTTCCTCTTGCCTTTTCACTTGCTACCCATTCTGATAGAACTTTTAGAACCAAAGTCTTAATGTCATTAAATCACATTTCTACCCCAAATTCTCACTTGTTCTACTGTTGAATATTAAGAAAGACAGTCAGCCTTTTCTGCTTGAAGTGTTGTGTTTCTCACATTCCTGCCTTGTGAATTTCGCAGCTATTTATTTCAGATATTGCCTTTTTTATTCCATCCCATTCTATTACACCTGCTTCTTTTCATTCACTATTTTGTCTGTTTAGTCCACTTTTATTAAATAATTTTACCACCACATATTTTAATGCAAATTTTATCCAGACTGCCTAGCTAATGCTCAAGATAGTGACTGAGATGAGTAATGTTTTGCTAATCTCCAAAATATAGAATGAACAGGAAAAAAAATCACAGTATTGCTCAGGAGTGGTTGTCCCTGTTGAACCAAAGCATTTAAAGCGTTATCTGAAACTGCATTGTAACTGGAATGCTGCATTGGCCAGGGGGGTAACAATTGACTTAATAGCACCAACTCAGATGAAATGTGCTGAACTCGGGACACTGTTAAATTGACTTTTCTCACTGAAACAAAAGCTCCAGTGCCTGCTTTTACACTGTGTCAGTGATTGAAAAAGCTAATGAAAACACTCTTCTTGCTGTATGATTTTTGTTTTCTCTCCAGGGATGAGTTTACCAGTTGGTTCAGTCTGTTTAATTTAACAGTGGAGAGAGGCATCCTGATGTTCAATTCAGAGATGAACTAGGATGTTGCAGTAACTTACAATGCAGAATGCAAGGTAGAGTGAATAAAAATAAACATTTAAAGTTTAATCTCAACAGCAAATAAGTTTTATTTAAATTTCATGCTTTTTTTCTTATTTTCATTTACATAGAGAAAACCCTCTATGCTAATTTTTAGGAGTGTTAAATTTCAAATAAGCACATTGATCTTGAAACACTCAATAAAGTCAATAGAACCATTTCTGGTGACAAATGCACATCTGTCATTTTTTGCACAATGGTCACTGACATATAATCTATTCTGTTGCCTTACCAAAAAAAAAATAAAGCCAGCAAACTAAGTAGAAATATATGTCATCATAATAGTTTTAAAATAAACTATTTAAAATTGGTCTTAATGTAATTATTATATTTTTAGCTGAAATACCATGTTTATTTATATTTCCTATTCATTTTAGAAGGCTGAGTTTCTTGCTCTCATTGGTTCTGGTCCCTCATTTGGACTTGGCCAGTACTTGGGTTGTGCTGTGTTGCTGAGTCAGCCAGTTTGTGTAAACCATTTTCCTGCCTCTCTGAGCTGTGTAAGGCTTGCTTTGATTGCATTCAAGATCCACACAATCTTAACCTAGCACACTTCACCATGCCCTTGAAATTCAGCAGCTTTATCCTTTTCTGAGGTACAGAGAGATTAAGTCCAAAGTCATGCACAGTGTGTAGCAAAACAGGATATCAAAATCTGGTCTAAATCCAAGGGCAGTGTACTAAGCAATGGATCCTTTTACACCAAGAAGGAAGAGTTTACACATTTTTACCCAATACAAATAAATGTATGAAAAGCTGAGATGTAATTTTAATGGGAGATTGATTTATGTATTAACTAAATACTTAAGAACTTATGTCTGGAGAAAGGTGACTTGAGGGGACCTTGTCACTCTCTACACCTGCCTGAAAGAAGGTTGTAGACAGGTGAGGGATGGCCTCTTCTCCTGGGTAACAAGTGACAAGAGGAGGGGAATGGCCTCAAAGTTGCACCAGAGGAGGTTTAGATTGGATATAAGGAAAAATTTCTACACAGAAAGGGTTGTCAAGGATATGCTGCTCTGGGAAGTGGTGGGGTCCAAAGGTATTTTAAAGATATGTGGATGTGACACTTAGCAGCATGGTTTGTTTGCTGGTGGACTTGGCAGTGCTGGGTTAAGAGTTGAACTTCATGGTCTTGAAGTTCTTTTCCAAGCTAAACAATTCTGTGATTCTGAATAGATGTAGTGCTTGTGAAAGGTCCCATCCTGATTCCCTGGGACCTGCAGGAGTCCTATATTCATTAACAGACACAATAATTTGCACTGATCTAGCTACCGAAAGCTTGTGTGGACTTGAAAGAGATTACTTTCTACAAAAATGAGAGTTCACAAGCTGTATTCTGATCCTTTGCTTGCCTGAATGCTTAGATCACTGTTCATGGAGGAAACATGTTACTGGATTCCTCATGAGATTCCAGGCACTTACCTGCTGCTCCATCTTCCCCTTCCACAAATCAGAGTTTCCTCTCTTCCAGTGTTTCCTCTGTCTGCCCCATATGCCCCTTCCACATTTCACTCCCTCTGGAGACCTGCAATGCTGTTAACATTTTTCACAGCTCCTGGCAACTGGCTGGACAGGAGACAGTGGTTGCTGCAGCTCACTTGGGTCTCAGTATGTGCTCATTTTAACCAACACATCTGTGCTGACTTAGTCAGGATCGCTTGACTCTCTTTCTGTTATGAAAATTCAAATAACTTCCTGATTAATCATTGAAAATGCATTCTAATATCAATATAGAAATTTAATACATTCTCCTCTTTATTCTGTTTTGGTATAGATGCAGTATTAAGGGTATAAAGAGTTATCTACTGTTATCTCTAGTTTAAAATTATGTACTCTTTGCAATTCTTCAATATCTTCCTCTGCACATTAATTTTAAATATGTGTCTTTTCTGCCCTTGCCATTACTCTAAACACAGTCCCCATGAGTGTAACACCACTGCTCCTAGTCATCCTGTCATTTGGATTTATGCCAGTGTTATCTGAAAGGACTTAGGAACTTTCAAAGGGATGTTGTTTCCATCTTCTTATCAAGGCCTTGGTCCTGTGTCATTAATTATAATAGTAGTCCCATTTTCTTTATTGTTATGCAATGGTATGTGGCATTCATACAATGATTTGTGGGTTAAGATGTCAATATAGACACATGCATTTAGGAACAGATCTTTAGGCTGTTTAAATTGTTTTTGTTCCAACAGACTAAGATAGTAGTTGAAGAATTTTTTTGCTCACAGTTGCTATATGTTTGTATCCAGTTTTTTTGGTCAATGTTTATACTGTGGCACTCAGGAGAATTTTTTGCAAACAGAAATTTCAGTTTCATGGCTGAAGCCCTTGCTCAGCACCAACTAAGAGCTGATTCTTTGAGTAGTCCTTTTGAAATCCACTGCTTCCTGATGATTAAGTTGTGCTTTTGCCATGCAAAGCTGAAATTAAATCCAAATGATCCAAATTAGCTCAATGGACTGAAGATGTACACACCAACTTGAAAGAGAATTTGGATATATCTGCACAGCCCCAAGCAGGGGGGAGCTGGCATGAATGTGTGTCACTTCATTTATGCAGTGAACACTGGGTCAAGCTGGAGAGATTCCTTTGGCTTTCTGTAGCACAGGTACAGGCAGACCAATCTAGCAGCTTCCTGTGAAAGCCTGGAAATGTATCTTTTGTTTGAATTAGCCTGAGTTACCTGAATGCTAAAGATGTTTAATTATTTAAAGATGCTTAAGCAAGTCAGTTACCTAAATATGTATGTGGGGAGGAGGGGAAGAGTAATGACTATAGGATTTGGTCTAATATACCTAGCCTGGCTTTTTCAATTTTTACATATATATTACTGCCTTTGTTTACATATATATTACTTACTTTATAGCCTTCCTGCAGTAATTGGTGGATGTAAATCAGAGGATAAGCTTGAAACCAGATATTAGAAATCTTTAATAGGACCATTTCCAGTCAGCCATGTGAGTACCACAGCTATGCTAGGGTCAGAGAAACTGTTATGTTTGTCTCCAAGTCTGACAGAAGATCTACTTGCCCTTGAGTCCATCTAATCAAATCATAACAAAGTAAGTGCTATGAAACATAGATCACCCTTTAATAACCAGCTACAGCTTCATGACTACCAAAGGTAGCAATCTATCCTATATTAAATCATACAAACATGTGCTTTTCACATCCCCTTTTTAACTGTCTTTGTTTTCTGCTATGGTTCTACCCAAATGAGGAACTGGGGAAGTCTGCCATGAGTTCAGCAAGTACTAAGGTAACCCAAGTCTTTGCTGAAAGATTATTTATTCTATTAATGTTTAATCTGGAGCAACCACTGACCTGCATAATTTGCTAGAGATGGGTAAGCTGCTCCCTGAACACCTCTAATGCTCTCATGTTTTTCCACTTTTTAGAAGGAATGTAAACAAATAAACACCAAATACTGACCTATGGAAAAAAGATGTGAAAGAAGCCAAGAGTACTTGGTATTGCACATAAATAAATAAATAAATTTTCCTGTCTGTTTTTCTGAAGTTCCTCTGGGGGCTCATCAGTGCCTCTGAGCTGGTTGGCTGCTCAGGGGCTCTCCTGGCATGCTGAGGTGGTTCCCAGCACACAGAATGTGATGTGCCTTCTCAGGCACACATTATCTTCTGTTGGGATTTGTGGTTGTCCCCCCAGTGAGCCCCTGCAGACACCAAGTTACTCACCCTGAGCAGTGGGATGAGGCTCAGTGGGGTTGTCCTTGGTGGTATTGCTCCTGCTCAGCCTTATCCATCTTTTATGGATATGGGCTCTGAATGCTGAGGCAGCTTCTGAGTCTGTTACAGCAGCTCTTTAAGAGCACATTTGCAGTTATTACTCTAAGTTCACCAAGATTTCTCTGAGCTAGAGTTAACTCTGAATATTATTTGAAACAAATTCTTTGAAACAAAGTATCTGTGCTGCTTTGCCTGTGTGTCCTTTATCCTGGAATTATTTGATTCAGTCTGTGATCTAAAAATGCTCATTTGACCCTTTGTTTCTCATGTCAACACCCTGCATCTGTCCTTGGAAATTCAGTACCTTCTTCCACTGCAGATACTGGTTCCTTTCTCTGTCAGATGTATGTGGGGATGATACAAGTATGAGAAAAAATAGGAAAAACTGTGTAGCTGTGTGGAAAATGGGTTTATCTTGTCCTTTTGCCCCCAGTCCATCTGATCTCTGCTGCAGGGGTCTCTTCCAGCACCCCACACCAGTGACCTAGGAGCTGCCAATAAAAATTACAACAGGCAAGATCGTTTCTTTCTGTGCCATGTGAAAGTCTCACAGATAGTAATTGCTCCCCTGCAGATGCTGTGAGGGGAGTAGGATTGTCTCAGGGGCTGTTAAATACAAGCATTTTTATGTCAAGGATATTATAGTATTCTCTCCCACAGGAAAGAGAGAACTTTTTTCAATGCCATTAACACTTAGTTCCCTAAAATATTGAAATCATAGACTTGAAACCATGATAATGTTTAGCATGAGATAACTAATTAAATTACAAACAATTTATTGACTTTCAGTGAGGTCTTTATCAGTGGCCCTGATGTCAAAGCATAGTGCAGTGAAGTATTTGCCAAAAATATATTTCAAAAATTTTTAAAGAAGAAAATAAAATCTTTAAGTGGTAGAAACTTAAGAGAACCTGCATTACTCACAAGTGTTCTGACACTCTTGTGTTACAGATTAAAAGAAAACTCAGTGCAATTCCTTTCTCATTTCATATACCACATATTACATATATATATATGTACTATGTAGCACACAAACTACTGCAATCTCTGCTGCTACAATCAAGTAAAACTTTCAGGGTAAAGGATTAGTGCACATTTACTAGCTTGGTCTAGCATTGTATCAGAAAAATTTGTACAGTGAGTACTATTGCTAAAAAGGCTGTACAAAACTCATTTATTTTGCCATTAACATTTCTTCTCTTTCCAGGCTGCCTTAGAAAGCTCAGTCTCTCTGTGTCCATTTCAAATTGGTGTTCAGATTGCTGGTGTTTCTGGCTTGCTGCATGAGGAGACAAATGTCCAGTGCAGTTGTAGGAGAGCAGCCCCATGATTTGAAGTTGTTTTGCTCTGAAAAGCACTAGCCTGTCACCAGCTCTTGTAAGGCAGCAGTTTTGCTCTTCATGGGAAAGTTAATGTCAATGTTTATCCCCACAACATCTCTGTGCTGAGCCCATGCTATTGTCTTTGTGGCAAAAACCTCTTTAATTTAAATATGGGCATATCCTGATACAGAGACACTTTTATGCCAGAGAACCTGTAAAGGGTCAGTATTACATCAATTTATTGGTTATTCAGCAGAAATGGACAAAGTATTTTAGTGCCTTTTTTTTTTAACTGAAGCATCTGCTTGTGATTGCTGAGTAGATATCATGTATCAGAGAAGAACAGAGTTTCAGTTCCTCATTAAAACCAAATTGCAAGTGACAGCAGATGGAGTAGGAGCTGGGATTAATTGTTAAGGAAAGTGAGAGCTGAGGGTGTTTTGTTTCAGTTTTAAGAATCAAACGTCCTGCCCTAGTTAACTCTGAGATATTTGGATTTGATACAGATTGATAAGGAGATTACTGTAGCTGGGAGACAAAGAGCAACCTCAGATCACCTGTTCAGGACCTGATTTTATTCACTCTAACATGAAAAAAATGTTATTAAGGACACAGTGAAAGAGTACTCAGCTATGGCAAAGTTTGCTTTGAGGATTTAATAAAACTAGTATACAAGGACTTATGGGCTAGAAGTACAGGGAATTCAAAGTTTGGAGGGTCTTCTGAAGCTTGATTAAGAAAGTTAAAATTTCTCTTACTGAAGAAAGTAAGAGGCAGATGTTATGTCTTGGTGAAGAGTGAAGAAAAATGCTGGCCTGGTAGAGAGGGTCTCTGATAAAAATATTTAAATTAGATTTTCTATGGTAACCTACATACCTTTGAAGGCAGGTTCCTGCACTGCATGAAGGAAAAGAGTTTCTCACCAAGAATGTGTGTTCTGCAAGGTGTGACAGCTGAGTTTGGGGTTGGCTGGTGAGGCATTATACAGTGCTGGCTGCCCCAAGGTTTCCCTGACATGAGCAGTTCTGTGCTGTACACATCCTAGAATGCAAGTGGAAATGATAAATTCCTGCTGTTTTGGGCCCCTGCATGCCCAGGCTGACCTCAGAAAGAAATTATAGTTCTTTAAATGCTGTTACTGGTTCAGTTTTGGAAATGCTTTGTAGTGGTTTTGACAAACAACCAAGGCAGCTCTTCAGCACAGGAGCTGTGGCAGATCCCTCATCTTAAAATAATAAATATGATATTGTGACACAAGTACTTAGGTCTAAAGGTGGCTTTTTAACCCAGATCAGAGTGACAAATGCTCATGTGTGAACTTGCTTGGTGATGTTCCCTTTTTGCTGGAGATCTGTTAGTTCATTTTCCCAGGATATCCCTCCCACATCAGGTGTCCCTGCACATGTGCAAGGGAGGGCAGAGGCTGTGCTGTCCACTGCCACAAAAATGCAGTCACTCAGCCTCTTGATGACAAAGACAACAAATTTACTCATTTGAGATAGAACTTTGTTTGATTGGGGATTTTTTTTTTTTACCTTTGAAATAAAAATTGGAAAATTGTGATTTCACACAAGTTCTGGAAGGATTAGTCTTGATGACAGATATGAAAAAGTAAAAGGAAATAATCTTGATCTAGACAAATGAGAGTGTCTTCCTTGCTTTTGCTGTATGTTAGTCAAGGCAAAATAATTTTACTCATCTAAATGACAAAGAAGTGATTCTTATGTGTTTATTGCCATACAGTAGATTCTGAATGTTTGCTGGTTTATTTTTAATTAATGCATATAAAACTTAAATTGAAATTTTTCACACAAAATCTTTAGTCTCTGATTGTATTCCATAATTTATTCAACAGATGGAGATTTAATATTTTTAGAACATCTTTAATTTAGTTTAACAAACTACCTTTTCTAACAGAGGTGTCTTTCAGTCTACCTCAGGTAAAATGGAAAACTGCCTTGGCAGATACCATGCTGTAGCCAATAGAAGAGAAAGCTAATGATGAGGAAAACTAATTGTCTTGGGTAAAATCAAAAATTCTGTAACTGCTGATGGACGCAACTTTCTTTTTTTTTTAATAAGAAGTATTTGACTCACATTCTAATCCTTAAATTGCACTCAGATTTCATGTGTTGGCCTGAGTGTTTAGTTTACACTTTTGAAATTAATCCCCTGCTCATTCCCTCTGCTGCAGTATAGATAAAATAGTGCAGCAGGCAAAACTAATTTCTTCTAAGTGACTCTGTACTGAAAAATGCTTTCCAGATGCTGATGGTTTTCAGTTCATCAGACCAGACTAAAGCGATTCCAAAGTCAAGGCCCAAAAGTTGTCCAGTGTGTCCACTGAGGTCCATAATCCCAGTTTTCTGTTCTCTGTGCTCCTACTGCATTTCATTAACTGCTGAGTTAGACAAAGCACAACATATTAATGGTAATTTTACATTTTTACTTTGCTAAAGGTAATTTTATGGTAAATTTTACATTTTATGGTAATTTTACATTTTTGCTTTATCTGTTTTTGTAGTCACTAAAGGTAACTTCAAACACCTCAGTAGGTCAGGCTATATGATGGCAATCTTGTTTTTAATGCTCTCTACCAAAATATTTTAAAATTGCCAAAGGAGAAAATTTCCTTTCTCCCAAATGTTTTTCACAAAATAGAAAATGCCTTTAAAAGCAATCATTTGCTAGGAAAAAAAAAAACAAAACAGAATTTCATAATCAGATATTTTTATACAGTTGCAAACATATGGTCCTTGATTATCTTTGTGATAATAACACAATCTTGAAAAAGCTGGTGTAACTTAAATAAGTTTACATAAAACTTATTTATAAGACAAGTTTTTGATGCTAACACTATATTAAATACTTGCTTGTGTGCTTTTAGTAGAACAGAATAGCTCCTGTTAAAGTCAATAGTGAAATGCATTTCAGTTAGGCAGGATCAAAGCCTGACGGAATACACAATTTCCTTCTTACTTGTGAGGCTCTTCATAAAACATTCAATTTTCACCCTTTGTGCATAAGTAGAGGCTCCTGAGAGAGATCTTTGTTCCAGTATCAGGAGCACACTACACTGTCTCTGGTTGCAAAACTCCTTTAATCTGGAGGTGACAAACAGAAGAGATTAATGGCTTCAATTTGGGCACACAGAGCCACATGGATTCTTTAACAAAGGCAGAACATGATTGTCTGGGTTTTAAGAAAGAAAATATTGTCTTGGTTCATGAGTATAAAATACACATTATTATATAGCTTCAGATATTTTTAACATCTCCATAGAGATGAGAATGCTCTGTACACTACAGTGCCATATCAGCAAAACTGCTTAAGTGTACGTTTAGGGAAATTTCATGAACTTTACTAGCAGAAGACAGTTCACTAAAGCTGTAGATAAACTGAGGGGTTGAGCAGGTGTTTAAACATTGGAGTAGTTGTTATATCATTGTTTTTACAAGAAGACAGTCAAGACACAGCCTGAGTGATTTCTCCAACAGTTTCCAAGAAGTCTGGGGGTAAGAAAGAAGCTGAACCAAATTTTCTTGCTCTTTATACCCCAGATTAGACTCAAGAGTGACCTACAAAATCACCCTAAAATGCAGATGATGTCAACTTTGCTATTTGTTGGTGCAAATCCTGGTAGAATGGGAAAAAAAAATTGTCTTTGTACCACGAGGGGCTTTTACTAAGAATCTTTTTAGATGGATGTTTTGGATAAGGTATTTTAGTCTAGTTTTATCAGTGAAAGTGGGGGAAACTTTTAATATAAAAATATATTTTAAAAGTTTCATTTAAATACATTTAAAAGTTTCATCCCTTTGATATATCTATGTATATTTTTTCCTTGTCTTTGTGTTGTTTTTAGAGACTATTTGACCCTTTTCTGAAAAGGATCAGAAATACAGGCTAGGATTTTAAGGGAGGTTGCAGAAATGATGTTGATAGATTTTAATTGCTAGCCAGTGTGCTGTCCTCTTTGATAAAACCTTTTCTTAAGTCAATTAAAATAAAAGGCTTAGAACACAGGAGGGTGCAAAGAGGTGAGAAGCAATGATGTATGGTCATATTAGCTGGAGAGGTGTAATATTCATTTGCAAAGACACAAGGGAATGCAATGATGATGGGACAAAAAACCTCCTCTCCTCTGTTATGCTGGGAGCATAGGAAGATTTTTCTATGGAGTTTGATGTGAGTGTTGCAAGAAAATGCAGTTAAGACTTTCTTAAGATTAACTTGTGATGTGTGAGACTGAAATCAAGAAACATTAAGTACCATTCAGGCCTCTGGGAAGGTGTGACACACTCAGCACTTTTATAAAACCAGGCCATTTAATTATAGCTAGGAGGTTAGGGAAGGTGAGTTTTAAAAATCTTAGCCAAAAGCCTTAAAATATCAAAGGGAAGTAAATGTAAAAGTTTAGAAGTGTGAAGCTGACATATGGTGCAATGATTCTTGGGTTGGTGTCAATTATGCAGGTTGATTGGAATTAAATAGAACTCTAACAACACTGGAAAAGCAGGTGGATGGACACAATGTAATCAGTTTCTTCCCTCTGCAGCCTCAGCTGTCTTTGAAATAAGTATTTTTGTTGGAAAATGGCTGTGGACTGACAAAATGTTTTACTGGATTTGTGAGGGCCTATCTTTCCTATTCTGTCTACAGACTGCAATTGAAACAATGAGAAAGAAAAGGCCAAATGCAGGAGATTCAAAACTCTTTGTTAGCTAAATAACCAACAGTAAGAAATCAAAGCTAAATAACCAACAAAGCAACAAAAAAAACCCAAATGCAACTGACCATATGATGATAGAGCTTTCCAGCCCAAGAATCCCTTTAGCTTTATGCTCTGTGAGACTCCAAGGCCAAAACAGGTTCTGCATTTTGTGTCAAGGCTGCAGTGATGGAATATTGTTACAGTGGATTTAGTTCATCCCCATCAGTTCTTCCACTGATACTGGTGGAGGTTTTTTATAGTGCTTGGCTTTGGGGCACTATACTTTGAAGCTCAGTTCCCCTCCTTCCTGAAAATAGAATAGTAATCCTGCTGCCTTTGGGAGAAGAAGTTGGCTCAGAGAAGAATTATATTAGCATGAAATATTAAAAAAATATAAAAATAAAGAAGAAACTTGCTTGAGAGAGAACAATGAAGACTCATTTGCTGTCTCATGGAGACATTTTGTGACTCTGTGGAAGATCACCATATGACTTATATGCTGCTGAAGGCTCCCTTGAGGGCCCACTGTTTTGTCTCTTTTGCTTGAATGACTACTTAGAATGAGAATTCTTTGCCTGTCCTGCACCTGAAGCAATTAAAACTGGATAGAACACTCATGTTTTCCTGATCTGTGATCGTGTGTACCCTCTCAGGCAGTTTGTGCAGCATTAATGGAGGAAACATTAACATTAAGAGTAAAACTATATTTTCTTGCTGAAATTCTTACAGGAGCTAAGCCTGTATTTTAATGAGAAACCAGAAAAAGAAAATAAAATTATTTCCTCAGTTGCCCAGTACCTCCCTCCATGCCTAACCTTCACGTCACCATCCTGGTTGTGGTGGGAGCAGCTTTCATCCAGCCTTGGATTCAGGAGCAATGTCTTGTCTACAGAAGAGCTGTCAAGGAGGCATCTAAATGTGTGTTGATCTCTTATGAACTTGTGGCAGACTGCTGGCAAGCAAATTCCTAGTTGAATGAAAGTCATTGACTCTTAAAAAGTACCTATTAAGTACAGGAAAAAAAAAAGCAAATTGAAGATGTCTCTCTGTTTAATGTTGCATTAGCTGGATAACTTGTTCTGAATGTTCTTCTTTTTGAAATATTGTGGAGATCTAAATAATCTGCAAATCTGGTCAAGAACTCTAGTTTCTCCAAGATGCTAATAGATTGGCCAACCATAGTATAAAATATACATTAGTCTTAGGATCTCATGCAGAAGATTAATTGTGTGCTAAACTGAAAGCAGAAAATAAACAGCAAGTTTAAATAGTGTTGTCATAATATGTTGCATGGCATACTCTACTATTTAGAGATAAGTGTTTTTGGAAAAGGAGAGGAAATGGGATAAATGCAACATCATTAATAGAGTGCATATGAATTTCATAGACTATTAATCTTTAATCTTTAGACTTCCTATTTAAGCCTACAAATACATTAATCCAGGCATCAGCTCTTCTCTGCTATCTTGATCATGCAGGTCACAGATGTTGCTATAGTAACCTTGCATTACCAATGCAAAGACAGTTAAGGATCTGGCTATCTAGATAAATAAAATAATTGAAGGGTGCTTGCAACAGCATTCTGCTTAATGTAATGCTAAGATCCATTGAATGAGCACTTGGTCCTGCATGGATCAGGGCCTTGCCTTGAGGAGTATGAGAAAAGCTGGCTCTTGAAGGCAATTTCCTGTGAAACAGGTCAGTAATTAGAGAGATGCTTTTCCCTGGGAAGGCCCAGGATGTGTGTCACAGCTGATGTTCAGTTGTTCCAGTTGTCAGTCACATTGTCAGAAGACAGACTGCCATGGATCCTGGGTGTGGAACCTACTCTCTGGATGCAGATGTGGTTTAGATGTTTTGAAAACCAAGAAAAGGTGTTTTCTGTCAGGCTAAGGTAAGCCCATGTTGTTGAATGCAGTTGTTGAAGATACAGCCCAGTGCTAGTGGGGACCAGACACTTTTTCTTACAGGAGAAACAATCTGATTACAGAGTGGTTTGTTACAGGCATTATTAAATGCTAGTGCTGGTCTGTCATGGGGACCTTTCTTGATGACAAAGGAATGAGAATTTTCAAGTGAGAAGCAACAAAATTCTGAATCAGATTTGCCTGTGAGTTGAATATTTCTCCTAGTTACTCTGTGGACTTGACCCCCAAAGAAGCTTTGCAGTGTTTTGGTATGTAGAGCACCCATGTGAACTCTATAGGCAGGAAAATCCTAACTTGTATATTTTTCTTGTAGAGTGAGGAAGCTTCCTGTGAGAGTTGTTTGCTTTTACCTTGCCTCTGAGTTTTCAGAAAGCACTTCCTTCTTGTAGGAAATTCTTGTAGAAATTTTGAGACTTTTTTTTGTTGTTTTAGTTAAGTATGGCCATTGGGTTCAAAAGTAATGCAAAAATGCAGATAAATAGAGGCAATAGTGAGTGTAGACATCATGGAATAATGATGATTACCCCATTTTCATTGGAAACCAAGCCTAAAAATACTCCTGTAGCCACAGCTCATCTGTGCTACCAATGGAATTTGCTGGCTAAGCCTGTAAAATACTACTTGAGCCTAAACCAGTGAAATAAGGGAAGAGTTAAAATTCTAGTCTTCTGTGAGCCTTTGTTCAGCCTTCAGTCCTACAAAGGAAACCTCTCATTGCTTTAGAAGGGTCCCAACTCTTTTCCTTTTTGTATGGCCCTGAAAAGGCAGATCAGTTTTGCTGCTTGCTTTATTGAGACTGTCAGCCCGCTCCTGCCGAGAGGCTGCTGCTGGCCGGGCAGCTTTCTGCAGGGGAACAAGGGAAAGAAAGATTCTGCATCAGAAATTCCACTTGTGTTGCTCTCCTTGCCTCCTTCCCAGCACAAAGGTGCTTTTGTTTGTGCTCAAGAACCAACTACAAAAGTTTGGCCGTGAAATGAGCTCTCCTCTGGAGAAAGGGGAAGGGGTGGAACATGTGGCATGCAGCCTGAGACACAAACTTGTGCCCACTCCCTCCTCCAGTCATGGGCTAGAGATGGCTGTTGTATTAGCTGGTTGTTGTGTTACTTCACACAGCTGCAGGGCAGCTCATGAGACAGCAGTTGCTGGTTTGAATCCTTGAAGAAGTAATTTAATAACTTGGAATATTTTATTCTTATTCTGCAATATAATTAGATAGGAGAAAACTTGACCAAAAAAAAGTGCTTCCTCCTTGTTGGTGGGACACAGGAAATATTTGAGTATTTTTAAATTGCTCACATTGGTATTTTTTTCAGTTCAGAGTATTTGGTGCTGTCAAAAGTGTGAGAGAAGAAAAGCACTTCCCTTGCAGCTGACACTCACTTAGACTTCTCAAGGTGGGCATTACTTTAGTAGACTGAATAATGTTAGACTCCTGGAAATAAAAATTCTCCCAATACACTGGGAGTGTTCTCACAAGTGTACACCCCAGTGTACACTCTTACAGTGTATAGTGTATCAATCTCTGCTGATAAAATAAGTTCTGCCCCTGAAAAGATCTTATCCATGTTGCTTGTTTCTTGTGTAACCAAGGATTTGCAGGATTAGGGAAGTATCCACATTGTTTTTCTTCCTGTCAGAGACTAGGGAGTTTTTTGTGTATTAGTCTTACATAAATGTAGCCTTGCACCCAGCACTGCTGGGCATATTTCAGGATTAAGGCTCCAGCAATAAGAGCCTAGATATGGCCCTGACATCCAAGGCAGTTGGGCACTAAATCAGATGGGTAACTGAATGTCTGACTCTGTGCTTAAATCCCTTGGGCAATGATAGAGAAAGCTGGAAGGAATTTGTTTATTTCCTCTTACTTCTGCAAAAGTGGGTGGTTTTACATATTTTGAAGTGAAGACAGAATGTGTAATCCTCCATAAGAAATGTTGGTGAAGTGAGGGTTCCTAAAAGTTGCCCAGTGTCATTCTTTATGTGCTTGGTGCCCTTTCTCAGTCTCAGGTCTATGGAATTTGCAGGATAATCAGCCACATAGTCCCAATGCTTGGTATGTTCAAGCAAAGGTGTGGGATACAGAATGTCTTCATAATTAGCTGGGACAATTTACTTCTGGATTTTTGGCTAAAAAGGCTCAGAGAGCTGACCTTTGAGCCTGGTGTCCAATACTGCAAGTTAAATACAGGCTTGGGGATGACTGGAGAGAAAGCACAGTCATTCTGTTCCTCACTGCAGCCTGTGCACAGATGTGAGAAACAGAAGGAGCTGTGGTCTGGGGAGCTGCTTTCCCTCAGAGGAACATACCAGTTGGACTAGTTCATCCCAGGGCTGCTGCTGAATCTTCAAAAGACATCACATAAAAATCTATTTATAATGGCGTGAGGAAGGGTGGGAAGAAATAAAGTGTGAACAAACCATTTATTTAAAAATTAGTTCATGCTTTCAGCGAAGTTCTGGTTTTTCCTGTGAGCTTGCCAGCATCCCTTAATTCATATCACTTAGAATAAAATGACTTCTGGGTGTAAGGAAGGTTTGAATTGTCTTTTCTGTATCGCTAAATAATGATTGCTTGGGGAGATAGGAAATTTAAATTGAAAATGAATGAGGTATAGCTGGTAATATGTTAGATGCATTATCTCCAACATGAGACCTTCAGTCAAAAGAGAAGTTCATCTGTAATGGTTAAAGAGCACTGCAGCAGGTACTTGTATTTTAACTTTTCCTCTTTTTTGAGTTGAATTTTCTCCTCATAACTACTGCAACACTCTTCTGAGGAAGCATGTGCCATGACTTCTTAGATTGCCTAAATTACATTCTTTTGTTGTAGTTTATGAGACAGTGGATGCAGGGGATCTGTACTTTGCTGAATGACTGATCTTCACTTGTTTTCTGGAAATGTGAAATTTTTCTCTTTGATTTCTTTTTCTGAAAAATCTCACTTTCTACAATTTGTATCTGAACAATACAGACCATGAAAATATTAAGCGTCCTATTTATGTTCCTGGATTGGAATTGATTTTTTCTTCTAGATAAGTCATTACAACTCCCCTTAAATTACACTGAGTCAGGCAGCAGTGTAGAAGGGGTACTAACCAGTCCCATGAAGTATCCCTTGTGCTTTGCTGAATGGCAGAGGATATGTTTCTTAAACCTAAGCCTCATTTTTAACATTTAGAAAACAGGGCTGGTATTACTGGTGGTAACAGTGAATAATGTAGTGAATTCTGGGGCAAGATTTACTGGACAAATCTGCTAGATGGAGAGGAGTATGGCCTGCCTCAAATTCCCCTCCAAATACTCCCAATGAGAGCAGCAAACTGAAAGCAGATGGAGACTTCTCTGTCTGGCTGAGGAAAAGTGGGACTGGTTGTGGTGGGTGTCCTTGCAAACCTCCTGGTTTGTCTTCCCACGGAGCAAGAGGGAATCTTTGAAGCCTTGTGTCTCCTGGGGCTGCAGCAGCTTGGCACCTCTGAATTGAGTGGCATTAACCATCCACCAATGAACTGCATAAGCAACAGTGGGATTTGCTATTTAATTGAACTCTGCTTTTCTAGCTGTTAATTATACTCCTCGTATGGTTTTTCATGTTTAGCTGTATCATTACGCTTAACAGAATGTTTGTTGTTACCTGCTGTGATCTTGAATAATTCACAGTATTAACATGCAATTAGGGACCATCATAAGTTCTCCCTAGAGAAAACCAAAAGTTGCTTTCCTAGTTTTGTGTGTTTGAAGATGAGTGGAAGCCAGGTTCTGGTTTCTGTGGTCCTTTATCAGAAAGAAAATTTTGAATCAGCCAATAAAATTAAAGTATGCATCTCAAGAGTATGGTATACACAGTATATTTGAAATATTTTTATGAAATTACTTGCCAAGCTGGAAATAACCCAAGTAAATCAGCCCTGGACCTCTGTAAACAGCAGTGGGTTGTACTTACAGTTAATTGTTTCCACAGATGTAGTCAATGACAACATTGTGTTTATCCTATGGCGGTGTTACTGCAGCTCTCAATTTCATTTCGTTTCCTTTCCTTAATGGATGGGTTTACAGAATCTAAAAATAAAATCTTATTTTCCCATCATGACAGGGATTTTCTTGCATGGGTTTTTTGAGTTGCCCTAGAAACAAGAAAACACTGAAGTTAGGTCAGAAAAATAAGTGTCATGCCAGCCATTGTTGTTTTGGTTTCTTTGGTTCCATCATAATATTGGATAAATTATGTGGCTGAGGAGTCCAGCTGACAGTTGATGCTGGCAGGGGGCTTCTGAACAAAGATAGGTGTGGCATATTTCTTTTGATGAGAAGAAGGTCAGTGGGAATATTAGATGCTGAAAAGTGTCCCTGAGGCTGGCACGTATTCTGGAGTCACTGCTCTCTGCCAATGTCTCTGCTTCACTGCTGTCCCAGGTTTGCATTGATTTCACATAGTCTGTATCAGCCAAGACCTTTCACAGTGCAAGGATAAAATCTTTCTGGCTATCTCCACAGGTAGCTATGAGATATTTTCTCATTTTTCCAAATGATGAAAACCCTGGTCCTCTGAAAGCGAAGCAGACCTGTTTAATGTATATTCAAAGGCCATTGCCAAAGGTTAACTGTCTTCTAAGTACCCAGATTGTTCCCTCCACTCACTACAAGTTCACAATCTGCTTAATATATGCACAGTCAGGGAGAAGCTGTAAATATAATGCTAAAAGCAGACGCTTGGAACTATTGCTCTGCTTCTCTGCAGCTTATGCAACTGTTTGCAGTAGCTTGTTGCCAACACAACTGTTGTGTTCTAGTACTTTGGGCTTCATCTTGTAAGTCTCCTGAATATGCTGTTCCCATTACAACACTTTGAACAGATCCATGTGAGGAGGTTTTGCAAGACCAAGTCATTAACTGAAAGCCACAAATACATCACCACCTGCTTAATTCATCAGTCAAGAACTGAGCTAGCTCATGAAGTTGTGCCAGCTGGAGTCCTGGCTAAAAAACCCCAAAACCCTGGTAACCAAACATTTTGACCATCAGAAGCCTAGACCTCAAACCTAGATAGGTCATTACACCTTCTTCCCTTGTAAATGACTGACGATCATTCTTTCAGAGGTTTTCCAATGAGTCTTCTTGACCTTTCAAGTGTACCTCTATATCCACTGATAGCTGTTCTCATCTGTCTCTTCCATCTGCAACCACAGCCATCTCCTTGCAGACAGACCCAGAAAATCTCTGACAATAAATAACATTCTTGCTCCACAAGCATTTAAGTCGATGAGGTGATCCAGGAAATTGCTGCTCTCATAAATTCCAGTGTCTGTGCTCAAGGCATAGTGTAATCTCTGATACTTGTCTGCCACTGTGGATCTCCAAGAACCCCTTATAAAATTATAGCCTAATGCTTTAACAAAGTGTAGGTGGGAAGGATGCATTTTATGTAAATTTAGCCAGGAAGTCTTTGAAACTAATTGCTTAAAGTGAGTGGGGAAAGCTGATGGAGTGTGATAGACACACAGAAATTTTTTTCTGCTTTTAGAATAGACAGTGTTGATTAAATGGGCTTAGTATAGCACTGCATACATTAACTAAGCATCCAATTGCTCATGCATGAGCTTGCTCTGTGCATGAACTAAACAGGCCATGCTCTGGATGTTAATACAGATGTGGATTTAGGGAGTTTTGGTGTTACACTTCTGCAGAGAAAACCATTGGTTTTGGTAAACTTGGTACTGAATTATTGTCCTGGCCTAGTGCCAATATTTTATTTGTAAAAATGCAATTAGACAAAAAACAAAACAAAAAATCCAAACAAACAAAAAAAACAAGTATGAAGTCATATCTGCAGAATAGACTATTTCTTCTGAAAAGTTTCAGACTTTGGAGTAATGGGAGGGAAATCCTCCTTCACATATGCTCCTCAGCATCAGTACCCCTGAGAGGTGTCAAAGGCTTGTCTGTCAGTCAGCCTGCTGGTTTATGTGCCAAGTCCTGTTTGGTCTTTCTGGCTTGTGCTTGCTAGATGTGCTGACTTGTCTGTAAGAACAGCCCCTGATCTTTCTTTAGGGCCATTCTGGACACATCCACCATTCTGCAGGCGTGGGCTGCGCTCCTTGTTCCTGGTAGGTCACCTTGCATTGTAGCCATATTTGCATCTTTATAGAAAGTCAGTGATTCATTTTCACACTAGCTGGAAGCTACAGTTAAAAGTTAGAGTTATGTGCTTGATCTAGACCTGGGATATGCATAGATGTCTATGTGTATTTGATAGCTGAATAAAGCACATCACTGTGCCTGCTGCAGCAGGCCAAAATTGCTGTTCTCAGGTATATATGAGTGTGTCATGGATCTGTGCATGCTTCCTCTCAGCATGAGAGCTGGACACTTGCTGTTGACTTGTGTTCTGTTCCCTGCAACATACCTTGACCTGGTTTTAGTGGAGAGAAGATCTGAGAGTGGATAGACTATTCCATCCTGTGCCCTGTGGATATACATGTATGAATCCCTGACCACTTCCATGAGCATTTCACTGGGGTGACTGGTGGATGTGTGACAAAATGGAAAAGGTCAAAGGAAAATGCAGAACAAGAAGCAGCTGAAAGAATATGTGCTGGAGTGAGCTCACAAGATAACAATTAAGTTTAAAAGATTATACTAAAATACAATTAATATAAATTAAATCAAAATACCTTATTTCCAGAAACAAAACGAACTTGAATGGATGAGCACTAGTGAATTAAAAAAAATTTTTAAAAGCCTCATGAAAATGATCCAGTGTGTCTGTTTGGAAGCACCCTGTGGAGAGCATGTAATGATTAGAGGTCTTTGGAAAAGTTGATCTTTGGAAGACTGTGGTTTCTGTGGGTCTCCCTTAACAGAAAAAAAAAAAAAAAGATTGATCTGAGCCTTTGATGAGCAGTGCACAAGGTTAGGTAGCAGTCACAGCATATTCTGCCTTGCTTATGTGGGACAGAGAGCCAGATGCATCATTGTTACATAAGCCTGCTGACCTGCATATAGAGCTTTGTGGTAATAGGAGTTTCAGAAAAATAAACCCTATTCAATTTAGCTTACACAAAGATAGAAAATCCAGATATGTTTACAATGGGAAATTCCACAAAACATGTTATTTCCTAAGGGGCTTAGTTTTTAAATTTAAACTGGGAGGGCTCACATACTTGGGACAAAGAGGATAGGAGAGGAGGCATTTAATATGATGCAAGATCAGTCTGCTGAGTAATGCTACAGTCTGGATATGTGGGGAATGGGACCACAAGTTGTGTTGTACACCAGCCATAACAGCCTATTATTCAAGTGGTGCAGCATGAAAAAAGTTCATGCCAATTTGCAGAGAATTTTGATGGATTTGTTTAATTTGACTGTATTCTGATTTGAAATGAAAATTAGTATTTTTTCCATTCTTAGTGAATAAAATAGAATATTTTCTGTTGGAAGGAACCTACGACAATCACCTAGTCTGAAGGTAATGATATCTAGAACTAAGAGACATCAGGCTCTGGGGTCCCCAGCTTGAAAAATCTGTCTGGATCCTCTGGCTGCCTAGGGTGCCAAGGATTTACACATTTCCAGGGCTTCCAGGCTCTTTCTTCTTTTCTCTCTGCCTGGTGAGCTAACAGAGAGCTGGCAGCCTTGGAGTTGATGGGCAGAGATACTCTGCTCTGAGTTTCTTGGCATCCTGCCTAATGAGATCTGTAGAGGAGCCAGCAGCTTAGGAGCTCTGCAATCTCTGAGATAATCCTGGAGCAGTAACTTCTTTCTAACTCCCACTCTCTGTCAACTTGTCAGGAATACACTTGAAGAGGACCTGGCAGGAAATTGAGTGTGATTTCTGCAGTGTCATCAAAGTCAAATGTGCCATTAAAAATGTTTCTGACCACTTTTAGTAACCCCACGCAGAAATCCTAACATGTCACCTGATCCTGGAGGTCCTGCACCCCTTTGTTGCTGATATTGTGGGTACAAACCTCAGTGAGGCCGAATAGAGGACAAAGAAATATTTACACTATTCCAGTATCTTTGAAGTTGGGATGTGGGTCACCTGCAGCTCTTCACACAGCACCAGCCTGCCTGCAGTCAGATGGCCTACAAACCCCAGCTGTCCTGAAGGTATTGCAAGATGTGATTATTCCAGGAAGGCTCTTGACTGGCATAGTGGCTAGAATGATAGTGCTGGCAAAGTAGATTAAATACATGTTGGTATCCTGGTTTTTTTTCCTTCTTCCCATTATTGCTTTAGGATTGACCCTGAGCTGTGTGTCTGAGTAGAGATACTGGTCCAAACAGTGTGCACAGGAGAATTTTCTGGGCACACATGGGCCCCAAGCATGTACTCAAAATTCAGTAGGTATTGCCAATGTGAGTTATAGCATCCTAAAGGTTGCTGTAATTTATATTTATAATCTACAGCTACAGAGTGATGTTTTAGCAGTTGGGGAGCCCTGGAAGGTGAGCATCCTCTTGCTTTTCCTAGACATAGAGCTGGAGGATGATGGGCCCTGTGGCTCATTGTCATGACTGTGGCCCCTGCAGGGTGAATTAGGACTAATGATGCAATGCAAAATTGCCCAAATGACAGAGAGAATCTGGGCCATTGTGTTCATCTTGTCTGATTTCCAAATTTTTCAGTGCTCAGGGGGACAGCATTATAACAAAGTTCGAATTCCTGCTATGTAGGTCATATGCTGCATGCTGAATCCTCCATCACAGGGATAAAGCTGGACCAGGGAAACCTGATTTACATCTGTAAATATCAATTGGAGTAGCAGATGTTTTTCTTTTACTGAATAATTTCCAAGGAGTTTAATTAGTGATAAAACCATCTAGGCTTTTACTGTTGGTGGTACATTAAAATACGTTGCAGTAACTGCAACTTAACTGCAATGTGTTGCAGTTATTAAACTCTGCAGTGTTTAGATTTCTGTGGCTGAGCAAGATTCACTGTTGGTCTGGAGGCTTTGGAAGTGACAAGTGGTGTGTCTGGCTGTGCCATGGAGTGCTCAAAAGTACCATCATCCTCCTGATCCAGGAACCATGGCTGTGCATCCTCTGTCTGTCTGACACACAAATCTGCAGTGGGTTCATCTGGGAACAGAAAGCCTATGATTGCTCACAGACTTGTAATGGTACTGTTTGAATTATTATTTTTAAAAATTAAAATCTGACCTACTCTAGCAGTTATTCTGGCATTTGTTGGGACTTTATAAAGATCAGGCAAGGAAAACAAAGCAAAACAGTAATGTTCAAATATTTGAGTCTTTCTAAGGTTTTGCTATGGGGTGCAGAGCATCTAGAAATCCTCTTCTTCAGATGCTGCTTAATCTGCTCTGGATGCATATGCATCATTATTCCCTGCATGGTTGGAGGGGCTGTGAGATGAAAAATGCCTTGTTGAAATGTGAATTCACTTGCCTGTTTTTCTTAGGCTGATAGCAGCAAGGCAGACCTGCTGATCAGTTACTCCTATGACTGTGCATTTTAGGGGAAGAAATTTCTTTGTTACTGCTGCAGCTCTGTTGTAGCAATTTAAAAAATGTGTCTAAGGAGGAGGCAATAACTCTGAAAGTGTCTTTGATGACTAAACACTATACTTTATATATGCAGTGTTGCTGCTGATTTTTCCAGTCTCCTGTGAGTCATAAAATCTTGTCTCATATTGAGTGAGCTATTCTTAATGACCTTGACTTAAAAAAAAAAAAGAAGCCTGTGACTTCCCCTAAGTCAAATAATTTAAATTAATGGTTTTCTGTAGGATATTTGAAGTGCTTTTCAGATAATTAAAATTCCTGAAGGACAATGGGCAGGTCTGCATTTGCAGGCATCACTGGTGTCCCCAGGACAAAGCCCCTCTGGCCCAAAGGGTGCTGTGCCTTAGATGAATACATTCTCAGTCTTGTGTGCAGCTGTTACCATGCAGATGTGAGCAGAACTGCCTGGGAGGCTCATCTAGGGAGGAGGCAGAATATTCCAGAGACTGAAGGGCTCAAACAGCCTCCACTTCCAAGGGCCTTATTTTCTCCTGCTCAAAATTTGTGCTCTTCAATCCCAGCAGGTTTTTCATTTAATCATGGCTGTACTTACAAGGTTCATGGCTGCTACCTATTGCAAATGTATCTGTTCCAGTGGTGTTCTACAGCTGCTCTGTGAGCATGACACTGCACATTGCCAGCAGATAGGAGAGGAGGCAGTTAATATGATGCAAGATCAGTCTGCTGACTGATGCTACAGTCTGTATATTTGGGGAATGGGACCACAAGATGTGTTGTACACATCTTACCATGATGATTTCTATGTTAAGGGTGCCTCCCTGAGAAACTGAGAGGGGAAGGATGTGAAATTAATCATGTTGAACACAGTTTTATTGCATTTTTTTGCAGGGGAGGGAGGCTGTGGGACTCTTGTGGGTCAATTTGTCTGTTACATTTTCAGCACTGGAAGGAACACCATGTTGTAACTGGGTGCATTCCAGTACTAAACACACATTGAATTATAGTAGATGTGAAGTATTTGTTGTGGGTTGTTCTTGCTGTCTGGTATTGCAGGTAATTTCTTGATAATACTAACTTCCTTAACCTCAGCAAAACGTGCACATGATGGAGGTTTTCTTCATTTTTGACTCAACAAGATGATCATTCTGGAATTTACTTTTTCATTGTACTGGGTTACATTATTGTTGTGAGATACTTCTCAAAAGCAGTGTGCATGATACACATAGGGTACCACTCTGCCATCATATTTGGACATGTCACACTGTTACTGTCTCTGTAGTATGATGTTAACTCATTTACATTAGCTTTTAAATCTGTTATGATTGTCTTAATGGGAGAAATGTAAATAACATTAAGTTCATGTGCATAATTTACCACAAAAAAAGCACCTGCATTTAATAAATGCTGTTATGTTTTCAAGGCTAATAAAGGCTTGGAGCTGCCTAAATGAGGCAGTGCCATTATAGGAAAATCAAATCAGCAAAGTAAATGGAGTCCTGTGTAAATTCCCTTGAATACAAAGGTGTTTTAATTGTTTCTTATTTTATATTGGAATAAGGCCATTCTTTGATAAGGACTAGCACTGGGTGAAGACTATCTTTAAAAAAAAATTCCAGCTGGTTTTTCCTTTTTTATGTATGTGTTCCAACAATCTGTGATCAGTCTTCAAGGTTTCCTAGGGTCTCATTTTAAATTGCTGAACTGCCTCATATCAGCACGTTTCACCCTAAGCCTCTTGGCAAGCTAGCTATCCTTGGCTGCATGTTGGGGATTTTGGGTTAGCAATTGATCTCAGAAGTGTGTATGTGTGTTACTGCTGCCTGCCTGCAAAGTTGTGGAATATTTGATGAGCTGGAGGTTAGACATCAGGGATCTTCTGTAAGCATTTGCACCTATGAGCTGCAAAGGATTGCAGGGATATTGTTCCAGAATACATTTTTTGAAAGCAAATACATTATATAGATAGATAGATAGATAGATAGATAGATAGATAGATAGATAGATAGATAGATAGATAGATAGGCCATTAACAAAAGAAATTAACTCCCAGAATGACGTTCAGCACAACAGTGAGTTCAACTGTCCATGCACATTTCTAAGATTCACATTTGCAGGTCTTCTTCACTATGGTTACCCAACCTTAGTTGAGGCTCCTAAGTTGTTCTTCTCCAAGCAGTGTGAAAATGAGTCTGTGTGTGTGACATTTTTATTATGAGCTCTGTAGCATTAAATAGCAGCACTGCTTGTATTGTTGGATATTGCCCATGTTCTACTGTTAATGAAAATAAGGTATTTTCCATAGAGTTGAGTAAGACAAGGCTCATTTATCATTCATGAATGCATTTTTCCAGAATTACACCATTAGTTTCATATGAAAGAAACTGACATAAAGACAGAAAAATTATGTTGAATGAGATCAATATATGTAACCTTTTCTAATATTTTATACCTTTATTAAGCACAAGAATGTAGAAATACATAATATCATTTTCTAACAGAAGAGAACCTAATTTATTTGGGGTTTTCAGTATTCATGGTTGGTTAGTTGGTTGCTGGGTTTTTTCCCCTTGGATGCAATTCTTTTCCTCTGAGATATAGGCAAGCTCTGTTGGCCATTGGTTATGCCTGGGATCGATATGTCTTCATTGAGATTTTAATGAGATTCACACCTCTTGAGCTGCAAAGTGAATCCATCAAGTAGAATTGAATTTTAGAAGCAGCAATTTGTGAATGAGAAGACTACACTGAATACTATTTGATCTTCTTTTTTTTTCTACCAAGCACAGAAATCAAATGTTTTTGTAAAGACCATGCTCTTAGTTATATAGCATTTCTTTACCAAACAGCTGAGGCATCCCATGTTTATTATAGCAAAATGCAGCTTTGCAACCTTTCCTTTCTTGTAATCACTTTCTTTTTTTCAAGTTTTCCTATTTGCAAGTAATCAATTTTTTTCTAAATGAAGATGTTTATATTTTAAAACGAGGTACTATAAAACACATATTAAACAATTTATGGTAGATAATTTTCTATTAAAGTGTGCGCTTGCCACAGACACATTGATTTTCTGTAATTAATAGAAGTTATAAAATGACTGGATTCTAATGATGATATAAGTTAGACCAAATAAAATATCTGAATTACATTATAATATATTAAAGAATAGCACAAGTCCTCTTGCCTGACATTTTCTCTCATTTTGCTACTGTGGCTCCTACACAGTGATAGAAACCAGTGGTGCTTCAGCGGTTCTAAAGAAAGGATAATTTGTGACCCTTGATAAGAGCAGAGGCACAGCAGAGTACTTTTTTTATATTTACAGCAGAAACTCTTTTTAGGTGTTGCATAGGATCCTCTTCAAATATTTTTTCACAAATAGCAAAAATATGCATTTCTTTGTTGGATATAAAGAAATTTTATTAATTCCTTTAATTTTGCAGGTTTTTTTACTTTAAATACCTCTAATGCTACAAACCAATGGAAATGTGGTGTTTCTGGCCCTGCACATCAGGGCTGAGGTACTGAGTAGCCACTGCTGAGTTGAGATGCTTAATGCTGGGCTACACAGTGGGGAAATGTCCCCAGTATGTATTGAATGATATTTTGAAGTCACACTTGGGCAGTAGCAAGTGCATGATGGTCCAGCACTCAAACCCACTTCAGATATCAGGCATTATTTAGACATGTTTTTACTGTGGTATCACCATGTCTCATGTCTTCTTTCAGATGACCAAAATAAAATAACATCCCCCTTTTACTATCTCTGTCTTCTAAATGGAAGGAACTATTTAACTTCAAATCCTTTGTGTGCATTCATTACAGGTGGGCTCAATGATCTGAAAAGTCTTTTCCAATCTAAATGAGCACAGGCACTCTCTGAGATTTTAGGATTGTGTGTACAGTCCTGCAGCTTTTAGTGTTCTTCCTTCCAGATGTTGTTTGTCTTTAAAGTCTCTATATTGGCTCATTCCTTTCTGACTTTGGTGCACACTCTGAAAGTTTTAGCAAAGCTTTTACTGCTGTACCTTCTTAAAGGGAGGAGGATGACATCCATCCACCTTGTGCTCTGCAGGGGATGGAGACCATGGACCCTGGCAGGGGCACAGAGCTCTGCTCTCCAGGCAGCTGATTGGAGTGGAGGAGTCCAGCAGGACAGCTGTCTTTAGGAGGTGGTCAGCACTAGGTTTTTTCCACCATTATGAGCTCTATAAGATTCCTTAAAAATGATATTTTAGATACTTGAGGGAGCAGACTGCTTGTCCTGTGAGAAGAGGCAAAGGGGTCTAGGCTGGTTCACCTGGGGAAGAGCCAGTTTTGGGGGCACCTCATAACAGCCTTCCTGAAACTGAGGAAGCAACTGAGAACCACAGGACCATGGAGCAGAGAGAGCCAGGCCCTTCACAGTGATGCATGGTGAGAGGGTGAGACACAGTGGGCATGAGATGAAACAAGTTCAGACTGGATATAGGAAAAGCATTTCCCTCATGAGGAACCCCCAGCAGTGGGACAGGCTGCCCAGGAAGGCTGTGCACTCCACCCCAGGAGTTATTCAAGCTTTGATTAGGTAACCCCTGGGTAAACTGCTCTGACTTTGGAACTGACTCTGCTCTGAGTAGGTTGGTCTAAATCACCTTCTGAGGTTTTTCCTGTGGTCTTACAATTTCCTGACACTTAGCACAGGATGAACGAGTACAGGTGTGATGGACTGGGAGCAACTAGAACAAAGAAATGCTGGTGCCTCCCAGAGGTGGTAAAAGGTTGGAGAACATCAAGTGAGTGCATGAATATGGATCACTGATCTTTGTTATGCTGGAAATTATTTGGTCCTGGCTTAGAGAGTAGTGCACAGTCATCACTTTTATGTTTCAAGGTTTCATTTGAGGTTCCAATGTCACAGTTTTGTTTAATGACCTTCTACTTTAGCAGTTTTTTGTGTTGGTGACTAAAATTGATTTTGCTTGTGATGTGAAGGAGCACAAGCCCAGCCTCTGCATCGTTGCTCAAGCGTGTGCTTTAGTCCTACCAAAGAATGGGAGGCCAGCAAATTTCTGAGCATCAGAAATACCCATGCTGAAACTCTTAGGTACAGTATTGATAAAGACTCAACTGGATTTTAATCTCTGTGATGCATGGCTGGAAACTGAACCTTTGTGCTTGAGCACTGGAAATGCTTGGTTGATGCTTTTCTTTGGCAAAGTAACATCATTAAGACCTTTCTTATTTCCTCAGGCATTTCACAAGAGAGAATTTCTCCCTGACCAGAGTAATTACAAAACAATTCAGTAGAGATTTTTGTTCCACACTTCTCAGTTAGATAAGTAGTATGAAATAAAGAATAAGAGAAGGGTGGAGGATAAATTTGTCAGAGAAATAAAACTGCAAGGAGCACAAGGTTTCATAAAGACTTCTGGTGGACAATGAAAGAAGGGGGTGAATAATTCACATAAGGAGCAAGGATAGACAAACAGGATGAAAAGAATGAAAGAGAAAGTGAAGAGTCTGAGAAAAGAGACAGAATAATTGGCAGCTAATGTTTCAAGAAAAATATAATAAAAAATGAAGGAAATATTATGCAAATAATGATTTTACATTTGTAAATTTTCTTAGTCTAGCAGTGCATGTTTGACAAATATTCTTTAACCCTCATTTTGGAAAATTAGAGAACTTAGTTTAAATTTAAATTGATGAAAAACAAAAGTTATGATTACTAAAGTGCAAAAAAATGTAGATTCATGGAATTAATGGAGTTTGAATCAGATTTCCATTATTCTGGCCACACCAGTTTTGATAGTTTTTGATAGTTTTTTCAAGCATAGCTTTCCATGACAACTACTCCTGATACTTTAGAGACATTCTTCCTTTTGAACAAGTCAATAAACTGACAACTGGTAACAGTGGGCAGCTCCTCTGCAACCAGTTGAGGAACTAAAATTGCAACCTCTCTGTCTTCTAAAATAAAGGTAAATTATTGGAGAATCGAGAGACTCACCCTCCTGATCCTCCCCAGAGCCTATGCACAGCAGTAGGATCACACAAAAGAGACTTCATGTATGACTGGAAGAGACAGGGATGTGTTTCAGACTATCCCAAATTACAAGGCCAGCTCTGCTAGTACTAAGTCATACTTCTCTTTGTAATGTTAATTAGAAATGAAAAATTACCTGATGTCCTGAAAAATCCTTGGAAGGTGTGGATGGCAAAGGCTGAAAGTGTGTTCTGTTGAGTGTTGTTTTGATTGCACTTAGGCTACAAAGACATAAATCAAAAAGAAGGTGATCTGTGGAGACTCTAGTAGTGTTCCCTTTCTTTGCATGGAGATAAGAATGAACTGCAATGGATTTTCTTTGTTTGCAGTGCAGCCTGGACTTTCCTAAATGATTCAAAGAGAAGGAGTTCCAAAACCAATTTTGTTAGGATGCACCTACGGCAGAAGCAGAATTAATGTATAATGTCTTAGGAAGGCTCCAGAAAGCTTCTGGTGTTGTTTTGAATGAAAAGCAAGGCGGACCATTTCCCATTTTCTGATCCAGGATGGAGAGCTGAACTAGGGAGTATGCAAGGTCTCTAAATGCTTCTCATCACCTGGAATCCTTGATGTCCTCCTGCCCAGCTGACACTTTCCTGGATCAGTGACTGACTCTTGCATATCTCACTGGTTTTATGTCCTGCAATAATCAATCTAGATGCTTCTCCAAAAATAATATCTTCCCCTTTATTACTTTGCCTTGCTCCTCAGGATTTTTCTTAATTTCTGTTCTTCATGCTTGGAAAAATCTTTCCACCCTGAAGTATAAGCCATGAAGGCTCTTTTCTTTCCTGATTTTTAATTTTTCTCTTTTGAGGGGCATGTTGGTGACTGGGATGTATTTTATTATTGACAGTTAATTACCAGCCATTTATTATAAAAATAATTGCAATATAATATTTTTAACAAAATTGCTATTTTAACAAAATATGCTATTATCATCTCCTGTACTCCTGATGTACTAAGATATGTGTTTCTCCAGTAGATATCAAGTTTTAGCCAGAGTTAAGTATACAAGCAGTGCATCACTGGTGATGTTTTACAGTAATAATGACAGCCTCACTGGAAATTGTAAAGCCTGATAAAATGTTTTGTAGGCTTTGAAATTTAATATCTGAGGAAGGATGCAAATGTTGAGTATTTCTCTGAGAAGAGTCATAGAAACAGGACTTGGAAAGTTGGATTTGTGATGGCTGTCATCCCATGAGTTGAACTTTATCCATGAGACTTCTGTAGATTCCTGCCAAGTGGGTTATGGTTGGGAAGATTGCAGGGAATGTTTATTTTCATTTTGATGAATGGAATTTTCTCTTGTGTACAAGAAGGACTAGCAAAAAGGAAAAGCATGGAATGTGCTTTTCACCTAAATCAGTAAATCATAGGAGAATGTCTCAACATGTTTTGGACAGTTCAGTTTCTACAATGTGCTGCCATTATGCTGTGTTTGTATGGAAGCACCTGGGCAAACTGCTTCCCCAAAGCTGTATTTTGACCTTGGATGAATAACACACAATTCCCTAAATTGTGAAAATACAGATACTTACCTTATGCTTTTCTCCTTTTTTTCCTCCCTTTTTTTTTTCTCCTCCTTCCTCTTGTCCAGGGAAGAATGTATCAGTCACACAGAAGAAGCAGTAGAGCTCTGAAGGATGGATGAAGTGTGGTTTGCCCTGAAGGTGACTGCAGCTGCTCCGTCATGGGAAAAAGTGAGAAGTTGCCCTAAGTTGCCATCTGCACCATTTTAGCCACCTGCTGTAGTGGAAGCTGGCCACGCACACCAGCCCAATGTGTGGTTTGAATTTGAGTTTTGTTTTGTTTTCTTGGCATCTCAGTATTTGCATTTTAAAGCAATTACCAAGCACAATCTCCATCTTCATGGGTCGGCTAATGTGGATATGCAGTATCTTCAGCCTTGTGTGGTTTTGAGCATTCCTGAAAGAGCCTTTGATCTGAGTTGGGATGTTTAGTATATCTGAGAATGTGGTACTTGAGGGTACAAACTGTTTAGCACATGAGACGGAATGGCATTTTTACAAGGGTAAGTTGGAATTGGGAATGATCTTCGGGTGTGCTGAGAGGCACTTGGAACATCAAAGTGCTCTGTCCTGATACTCTGAGTATTTCAACCACATGAATAGACCACACTGAATTTAACTTTCAGATAAAGCACTTGCAGGCACACATGCTTCTCCTGAAAGAGGCCCTTTTGTGCACTCTGGTTGGCAGCAGCCCATATGACACAAACACATTTTGCAACCATGCTGCCCAGTACAGATTACACACCACAACCCCCACTATTCACCTCTGGGAGCCCTTTGGGAAGGCAGGCAGATGTGAGTGCAGGCACCAGAGCTGTACCTAAGCAGTCCTGGGGGTGCCTCCATCCATTCTGTGACTAGAGGCACAGAGCACTGTTGAGTCAGTGGCAATACTTGTGCTGACCTGAATGGCAACAGCTGCTCTCAAACTCTTACATTGGGATGCACTTTCGGTTTTGACAACTGTTTTATGTCTTGTATTTCTCTTTTTTAACATTGAGCTAGCTGCTAGGATGTGCTGTCTTTACAATGTATAGTTGCCCAGTAATTACAGATATCCCTTGAAAGGAAGCAGAAGAAGAATAAACCGTGGAATCCCAAATCAGATTAATGTAATGTGCATTTCTAGATTACAATTAGTAACAGGATGACATGTTGTTATGGTAACATGTGAAGCTTAACTACAAGTTCCTAAAATAAAACAATGACATATGTGTAGGTTTCTATCCATTTGCATACTATCCACATGAAAACATACAGAATTTCTACAACACTCAGGCAATTAAACTCTACTTCTTTCTTCTGAATTAAGTGTTGAACTAAAATATCAGGCCTCTTTCCTAGTATTTATGCAAAATCTCCCACTATCAATTACAAATGTTTATGATGAAGTCATCCATTTTGTAACATCTTAAGCTTTCTGCCTTTTGGTTTCATTTTGGAACAATTAAGGAATGTAGAGCACTCTTCACTCTTTGTGGTTTGTACCACATTGATCTTGAAATTCTACCGCCTCCTCATACAAAAATTGTCCAACCAATACTGGAAAAGTCTGCTTATTAATTGCATTGATAGACCAGTGGTTGTGTTTCATGTGGCTGAGGATTGGGAAGTAAACCCCAACTTTACCTCAAATCACTGGAAGAAAGCAGTAAACTTTTCATGTGAGATTGCTAGCTAAGAGAGAGAGCCAAGTTATTATTTTCTAGTTGCCTTACAGTGAAAAGTATTGTCTACTTGTTAGTGAGTCTGAGTTTCTTTCACTAAGCAGAAGTTAACTTGTTTAATGTACTATCTATGGTAGAGTTACCAGGACATGCTTTACATGTATTGTCATTTCATGGTAAACCTTCAGAGAATGAAAAATTGGTCACTTTGTTCTGATTGCCTTCTATGCACAACATTGTTTTGGCCAAATTCTTTAGTCAAAATTAAGATGCTGCTAAGTTCTGTGAGTAAATGCAATCTCCTTCTGTCACCCTAATTAGACAAGATGGGCAATGTTACATGGAAAATATGGTTTCTTTGGCAGTTCACTTATTTATGTATACTTTACTGTATAGACCATTGGAGGGAATTGAAAATACAGATTACAGGTTGCTCCTTAAGCGACCTTTAAATCCCAAATTCTGTTCTTCACACCACTATGGTTGGCAAATGCTGCAAGTACAATGATTGACTCTGGCGTGATAATCACGTTATATTCAGAATAATGCAGTTGCTGGGAAATGTGTCACATACACAGCAGAGTTCCCAGGATAAGCCGCCTGCTAAAGCATGGCTGATGTTTGTCCTTGTGGCCTTTTGAAAAGTGGAAACTCTGATTTTTGTATTTCATAAATCTACCTGTATTTCTCACTTGCAGATGAAGGTTTTTAATATTTGAATTTACTGTGGTTATGCGGTGGAGGGAGGGACATGTGCACGCTGGGTTTTGCCACTAATCCTTTGGAAATCCTTTAGTGCCTTAAGGAGGCAGAGGGGTAACAGGCCCTAGGATGACAGAAACTTGTTCAACCTCTTTCCTGCTTTAGAAGAATTCCTTTAAAATATATTGTGCCTTTGGCTCTAAATATATTTGCATTAGAAATCAGTAGTCATGGGATTATGGACAGGAATTTTTGCCCCTGTAGAAATGTTAGGAAAGAGAGTATAGAATTTCTTGTATAGGATACCATCTAAAAATATAGCTAGCTTAAATTCTACAGCTAGGATCCATACTAGGAAAGTTGCAAGTTGCAGTTAGAGGCAGGAAAAAATAAATTAAAAAAAAAAGGAGAAAGTTTAAATATACTGGATTAAATGATTGTATCACTGAAGTGACTGGCAAATTTCCACGGGGTTTCTTGGGACCAAGATTTCATGCTTGCTTCTACTTGGCTTAAGAAATTCTCTGATGTGGTAGATATGTGGGTATCATGTTCTCTTTAATGTTGTAGGAGAGGAAAAGAGAGATTAGTAGTTTTGGACACCTGCCTTGATTTGGAGTTGCTGGGATCTGTGGTATAAATCTCTGTTCACTATTGTTTCTCTGTGTAACATGGACTCTTGCTTTGGGAATATGAATATGCAAATGTAAATTCCAATGTGAGAGGTTCCTGTGCAGTGTGCCAACCGATGCCAAACAACTACATTTCTCTACTCTCTGAACTGTGGTCTTTTTCAAAAAGAGGGAAAATGTAACTAACAGATAAAAGCCACTCCAGTGCCAAAAAAGCCTGCATGAGGCAATTCATATATCACTCACTGATGGTCCTAAGCAGCTCTTAGGAAAAGCTGAATAAGCTTTTAGCTGAGTGAATTTTATCTTCTAGGAATTAAGAACAATTTGTTGGTACAGAGCTAAATTAAAAAAAAAAAAGAAAAAAAAAGAAGGCCTGAAAATCAGACTGGTGGTGGTCTTCTGTTTTGCTCCCTGTGATGACAAGCAAGTTTTAAAGAATTTGTAAATAGTTAAAAGAAAATCATTACGTGGCTCACAGTATGTAAGACAAGGCCCAGCATGAAACGGATTTTTATAGCTTATTTATAACTTTACACTTCTGTCTTTTGTTTGGAACTTGAAAAAGGAAACCATGTAAATTAAATAAGGAGTGAAGACTTACTGCACATATTTATTGCCTGAAACAAAATATTTCCCCACCTTCTGAGGTATTTATGACTAATCTGGGATGAATCATGTACGGAGATCTTGTCTTTTGAGCTCTAGTGCTGTACAACTGTTCAACACTTTTGCACAGCCAACAAAGGAGTGGTAACCAGAAGTCATGAAAAGCAGTTGTTAGGGCCACAAATTTGGATTTGAAGAGGTACCAAAGAATGCACAAAAAAGCTGGGATTTATGTTGTGATACTGATTAAGCAGGTGTAGCAGTTAGACTGGGGAGGGAGGGGTGTTTGTAAATAAATGCAAAAAGTTTAAACTCTGACCCACGACCACCCTGTCACTGGTGCCACATTAGTTCTGGCTATGTGAAAGCTTCAATAGTATAAAAGAGGCCACTCATATTTTAACTAGGTTTCATTAAAACCTTCTGGATAACTCTTCAGCAAAGATTTCCACTCTAAGACATTTGCCATTGATATAAACTGTACATATGTATTAATATTCAGTGTAACTAGGAGGATACAGAATTGTAATGAAGTCACAAAGTCTACTTGATGATCACAGATTTGTAACTCTCACAAATTATGTAAGATATGCTGACATTTTATCTTGTTAACAAGATGTATTTTTCTATGTTAGCTAAATGTATAATTTGTATAATTTTGTATATTAAATGTATGCATATTTTAAATTAAAAACATTATAATTTTATTATTTTAACTTTAAAATGGTGACAGAGCTTCTGAAATACAGTTTTATATACAACTGTATCCATGGATAGCAACCCAGGAAGTCTTAGATTTGAGGAAGGGGCCACCTGATCTTTTAACAGGGTAAGGAAATTGTTTACACCCGAGCTCTTGCTCCTTTGGGTGGAGGAGCTGCCATTCAGCTTCTGCTGAGTTAGTGGAATTAATATGAGTTGGCAGAATACTATGGGCTGTGTCACTGCTCATGGGTAACCTGAGCCATCCCCAGCTTGTAGCTGTGTTTTGGATTCACAGTTCCTGTATGTCAGGAGACAGTTCAAATCACCAGTCCAAGGGATGGGGTTGTGTGAGGGGAGGAGGGCACTGCTGGCACAGACACAGCTGTGCCACAGAGCACACAGGGAGACTGACTCTGTGACTTGGCAACCCCAGTCACTCCTCTGGAAGAAGGAGAACTTCTCTCACATGCATTCCCTTTGGACCATTTGTGTCTTTTTTGGTCCGATGATTCTGTTGTAAAATGAACAATAGCAAAAAATAGGTGCAAAATTGTGGTGGTGTTTGAGGGTCCCCAGGATGAGGGATGAGAATCTTGACTTCATGTTTCAGAAGGCTGATTTATTATTTTATTATATATATATTAAAAGAAAATGATATACTAAAACTATACTAAAGAAAGAGAAAGAAGAGACATCTGAAGGCCAGCTAAGAATGAATAATAAAATCTCATGACAGACTCAGAGTCTGACACAGCTGGCTGTGATTGGCCATTAATTAAAAACAATTCACATGCTGGGTAAACAATTCTCCAAATCACATTCCAAAGTAGCAAAACATGGAGAAGCTGAAGCTTCCCAGTTTCTCAGGAGAAAAGATCCTGGGAAAGGGATTTTTTTGAAAATATGTCAGTGACACAAAATGTACATTTTACATTCTCTGAGGCCCTGCACCAGGGGAGTCCTGTTCTAGCTCATGATGTTGACACTGTTGGAGGAAGAGCCCAGTGACAAACGAAGCCAAGGTATGTGACACCCTTTGGGTTGTGCTTTTATCCAGCAAGGTGTTGTAGGTTTTGCAGTGTGAAGCAAGTATGTCTCTAGGTTTGCTGCTATCACTCACTCATCTAGTCTATCTGGAAAAAAGGTCCTACTGGAAGATACTGCACTTTCAATCAAGTTCATCAAGCAATGTCAAAACAGGATGAGATGCACTGTCTGCAGAGAATATACCAAAGCAATATATTTCTGCAAAGCTGCATACTTGCTTTTAGGCAAACTCACAGGATGCCAGAGCATCAGGATGCATCTGAATCTGCTTCTGTAGCAGCTAAAACTGCAATTTGATCTCTTACTTAACAAAGGAACAGTATTCATCTGGTGACTGAGAATAGTTTTTAGTAAACTAAGGGCTATGGTATGAAGAAAACACAAAACATTTAAAAGCAAAGACAGACTCTGGTATTATTTTATGCTTATTTCTAACTAGAAAGTTTAATGCTGTTTTCTAAAACATTGATCTGACATGTTCTCTGAGTCTTGTGATCTCCTTATGTATCAGAATTAATATGAATCTCCTGACTTAATACTTAAAAATAGCATTTTTCTTTTTTTTTATTATTATTATTTTAAAAACCCTGAGTGCTCTGGAAACATGAACAGTGTTGTCTAACTGGATCCCAAGTGTAAACAGAGTCCATCTTTCTTAGCTTTATAGATGATAAATAAAAATGCTCTTCATTTAGCAGATGTATGCACTATGCAGCATATTGGACCTACTATGGGACCTTCAGAAGTTTTTATTCTGGAAATTCAAATTAATCTCTTGATTACAAAGAACTCATAAAATGAATATTTTTCCAATACTTGCAAAGACAGGCAAGTCACACATTACACTCCATGTATCACCTTCCATATTTCACTAACTGACAGGGTTTGGTGTCCTGTGTAGGAAAAAATTGATTATTTTTCCCCCAACCTGATCAATAAATCTCAGTGCTACCATCAGGAGCAAAAAAGCAATATTTGCCCATACAGGAGAAGAATTTAAGGAAGCAATGAAGCAATATCCTACAAGCTATACTTATTATTTTTCACATGCACCAGTGAAGCCTCTGTATGATATTAACGTGTTAATCTGGAAATTCAGTTTATTAAGTGAGCTGTAGAATCCTAGGTGATATATGCTCAGAAAGGTCAGTTGACTAAAATCAGTGTGCTGATAACCAATAATAAAAGAAATTTTGACTATCTTACTAACCCCTCATGTGAACACCTATAGTGTTGAATGCACATGCAGCATTTAACACTGCTGGTCCCACTGGATTATAAATGCAGAAAAGAGAGTTTTCCTTGGATTATTGGCATTGCTCAGGTATGTCACATCACTGCTTTTTCACATGGTTTGGGTCCATGGGTAGTTGTTAATGAGAAAGATGATTATCTGGACTCATTTTGATGAAATCCCAGGGACCTCTCTGTTTAACCTCCCACTTTTCCTGATTTGCAATTAATAACTTGAAATTTTTCTCATGCTGGGACCACCAGGCATGCCTGTGGACCAAAGACAACAGTGCAGTGTGGTTGGGCTTGTATTCAAACATCACTTTGTACACGAGCAGTAAACAGGCCTTGTGATTGATCCACTGCTTCAAACTTGCTTAGTCACGTAATCAATCTCAGACCAGTTTGTTACAATATATTATTTTAGAGCAACAGAAAATGTCCCTTATGTAACTACTGGTGTAGTCAAAGCCTGTGGCAATTGCAGAGGTTGTCTGCAAGTGCAGGAGAGGAGTGTCCAAGGACTTGTGAATTTGGTGGATGATCTCAGGCACCAAATCTCAGGATGTTTGTAAGGCAGGGCTTTAAGGACGGACTTTCTGAAGCGGCTGTGCGGGGAGCTGGGGGGAGCACACTCTCCACTCCTCCTGCCCTTGCTTTTGGCAACTTGGATCCCTCGCAGTGAAACGAAGCCCTCCCTGGTTCGTCTTTTTCTTTCTGCCGAGGCAGGCCAAGTCAGGCAAGCACCATGCGGGCCCGGGAGCCTCGGGGGTGCTGAAGGGACAGCTCCGGGGGGCGAGCCGCGCTCCAGCCGCCCGGAGGGGGATCAGCGGGACACGCTCGGCTCCCCGCCTTCCTCGGGGCTCGGCGGACCCTCAGGGGCCGTGGGCCGCACACCCAGGCCCGCGGAGCCGGCGCCCCATGCCCGGTGGCGGGGCCGGCGGCTCAGGCAGCTCTCGGCGCGATCACTTCCGTGTCAGGGCCGGCGCCGGCTGCCTGCAGCTCCTGCCAGTACCCCTGCCAGCAGCTCCTGCCTGTAGCCCCCTGCCTGTACCCCCGCTTATACCCCCGCCCGCAGCCCCCTGCTCCCGCGGCGTGCGAAGGGGTCGGGCGCCCTCCAGGCCGCAGCAGCGGGGGAGCGGCAGCCGGGGGCGGCGGGGCGGAGCAGAGCCGCCACCCCCCCCCCGGGCGCCAGCTGCTGCGGCAGGGGCAGCGCCAGCCCCCTGCCCTGAGGCTGCTTCTGCTTCCCCCCACACTCCGGCCACCCCTCGCTCTTGTCCCCGCCGCTCCCCCTGCGGCCGCAGACCGACCCCGAGCCACGCTGGCCCGTCCCCCGCCCGTCCCGGGGGCTGCCGCGGCCGCGCCCCCCGCCCCGCCCGGGCACCGCCGCAGCCTCTCCCGCGGAGGGGGGTGGGGGAATGTGAGTGAGCAAAGTGGGAGAAACTCCCTCCGGCTCGCCCGGGGGGGCTGGGGAGGTTCGGAGCTTTTCTCTTCTTTTTCTCTTTTTCTTTTCGCCTCCCTTTTATTCCAGCCCCCAAGCCACGCAGCAGCGGTGACCGGCGCCCGCCCGCCCGCAGGGCAGGACCCCGTTGGCTCCGGCCGCGTGTGCATGCGGCGGGCTCCCTCCCTGCCTCCGCCCCCTGCCTCCCGCCCCCCGGATCATTCTATACCGGGGGAGCTGTGCACTGCGGTCCCTGCTCGGGGAATCGCTGCTGCTCTTCCCATTCGTCAGGGGCTTTCCAATCACCTGCCTCTGCCACCCTCTCCGCTCCGCTCTTTGTACTTTATTTTCACGTGCTCTTTACTAACACGGCTATTTTTAAATCCCGCTCGGATTTATTTCTCTCTCTTTCCTTCTTTCTTTTTTATTTTCCTTTTTTAATTTTTTTCCTTTTTTAATTTTTTTTTTTTTCCGGGGGGGTGGGTGGGGGAGGGAGGTTAACGTTTGCAGGTCCCTAACGTTTGCAGAAGAGATCCCACCAGCCAACCCAGCTCCGCCACTGCTGCATCCATCCATTCATTTTTATGGTCACTAACAGCCTATCCCGGTAGTGGAAGGTGCAGAGAAGTGGGAGGCAGGGAGAGAGCTAGAGAGAGAGAGAGAGATCCGGACAGCGAGAATGGCCGAGAGAAAGAGGAACTGGAATAAAGAAGATGACCTGCCTGTGTATCTAGCTAGGCCGGGCACGACAGCCCAGACACCGCGACAGAAATACGGGGGAATGTTCGCCTCCGTGGAGGGGGCCTATGAGAACAAAACCATCGACTTCGATGCCTACAGCGTGGGGAAGAAGGGGTCCCGGACCCCGCGGAGCGGCAGCCGGCACGACATGCTGGACGGAGGGGACAACTACAGCGAGACCGCCAGCGACATCAGCGAGATCTCCGGCTCCGTCATCAGCTCCCCGGGAGACCGGGAGGACAAGACCCCGGGCGTGGAGATCAAATACCCCACGGGGAAGGAGCTGCTGCAGGGCCAGGACAATGGACAGGTGAGCGGGGCCCGGGCTGGGGAGGTGGGAGCCGCCGCCCCCGCTCGCTGGGCGAGCCGAGCCGAGATTGCTGTACCGAGCGGGGCCGTGCCGAGCCGTGCCGCAGAGCCCCGCTCGCCGGTGCAGGGGACTGGGGCCGCCTTCGCGGGGGAGTTTCGGCACGGCAGGTCGGGGAGGCACGGCCCCCTCCTCCTGGGCACGCTGATGCTCTGGGAAGAGCCCGGCTAGCCCCCGAACTACCTCACTTGGCAGAGCTTAGCGGGGGCGGGAGGGAGCGACCCCAGAATCGTTTTCCTTTGTAAGTGATGGCGATGAGTTTTCTCCGTTTCCATTCCTGCCTGTGCCGGGGGGCTGGAGGGCAGGTCGGGTCCCTCAGCGCCTCCCGGCCGCCCCCCGGAACAAAGCCGGGCCCGCGGCACTCCCGAACTCGCCGGGGAAACTCCGCGGAGCCTGTCCCAGGCACAGCTCCAGGATCTGCCCCGACCCCCCGCCCTGTCTCTGGCCCTGCTCCCCCCGGCTCCCTCTGCGCCTGCATTGTCTCCCCGGCAGGGAGCGCGGAAGGCGGGAGGATCGGCCCAAACCTCTGCCCCGGGTTCCCGTTCCCTGGCTCTGCAGCTGGACTCATACTGGTGGCCCAAGGAAGAAGTGAGCCGGTGGGCTGGCCGGCCCCTGACGGCTGTGCATCTCCATCTTAGCCCTGTCGGTGGCATGCAGGCTGAGGCAGACCCGGGGGGATGGCTCTCATGGGATCCCGGGCTGTCATTGATTTCCCCTTAGAAAGAAATGCGGCCTTGCAGTGATGCTTCTGCATGGATACACCCTGTTCCTGAGTACCTAGCCTGGAGCCTCTGAGGCTTGTCCGTACTCTGCTCTTTCCACAGGCTGAACTGAGAGTTTCCACGCTCTTCACCCCTCTTCAATTTGAGCATGAATGGGGTGCTGGTTTGCTCTGCCCTGGGATTGTGTGCAGGTGCCACATGGCCTCCCGTGCAGCCCAGTGGGTGTCTGCTGTGGTGGGACACTGCAGCGAGCAGGCAGGGCTTGGTGGGACACTGTGCCTGGGATGCTGCTGCTTTCTCTGCAACGACCCCAGGGCTGCCTTCAGAGGCTGCCAGCTGCAGTGCAGTCTTCTCTTCTCTAGCTCACCTGAACTCCTGAGTTTTTTTGATCAGGACCCTGGGGCAGTGGGAGGGCACAGCACACCCCATCTTCTAGCACATCCATGGTGCTGCATCCCCATTTTCCCTGCTCCCTAGTTCACCCTGGGACTCAGGATAGTGAGTACACTCTGCACACTACCTCTCTGGATCCCACTGTGCTTGCAAAGTTGACCAAAGCGAGGTGAGGATGAGGTTAGAGGTAAAGCAGGCAAGATTTGGCCACTGGCTTAGGAAGGTGCACTGTAAGCAGCAGATACATGTGACCCCTGTGCAGTGACTTCCAGAGTTTTTTGCAAGCTTCAAACAATGATTTCTGTGCAGATGTGTTGGGGATGTGGCCTGGGTGCTCAATGGCTTTTATCTATGTGTGTATCACAGGGGTGGGTGTGCTAAGAGCCCCAGAGTTCATGTCCTTGAGGGGATTTACGTGGGCACAGCTTTGCAGCACCTTTTACCCTCAAGCACCATGGGTGTAGGGAGGCATTCTGTGAGACACAGAAGAGACAGAAGAGTTTCAACTAGCCATTTTACCTCTCCAGCAGCTGCTGCTATAGCATCTGCCTGGCCTGGCCTGGTTGTGTTTTCCCCATGAGCTCCATGGGCACAGGACAGAGCAGGTGTGTGACAATGGGGCGGTGAGGAGGGCAGAGCATGATAGTGCTGTTGGGTCAGAGATGCTGGTGAGGACACAGCGGGCAGTGCCACCTGGGTCAGTGCCATCAGGGACAGAGCAGGCAGGGTCATTGGGGCAGTGCAAGGCAATGCTATCAGGATCAGTGATATGGGGACAGCGCAGGGCAGTGCCATCGGGGTCAGTGCTATGGGGACAGTGCCGTGGGGACAGCGCAGAGCACTGCCATCAGGCTTCAGGCCGTGGGGACGGGGCAGGCAGTGCCATTGCCATGTGCAGCACGGCAGCACCCACCGCCGGGGGTTTTATCCCCCCGTCCCCACCCTGCGGCAACCCACGCGTGGGATCCTGCCGGTGACCTCAGCGTGCGAGCGGGGCGGCGGCGGAGCCGGCGGGGCGGCGTTTCCCAGCGCCGGTGCGGAGGGAGGGAGGCTCCGGCTGGATTGATGGGCTGTGAAGGGGGGCCAGGCGGAGGGGTGGGGGACAGGAGGGAAGGAAACGCTTCCTGGGTTGCGCTGAGCGAATCCTGCTCCGACCTGCAGCCGGGAGGGCGCTGCTGCCGCCGGCAGAGGCAGCGCTCGCCGACCCCCCCGGGAGCCGCGTCCCCGTTTGATTGCAGCCGGAAAAAAAAAGGTGCCGGGTTTGCCGGGCTCCCCTTCCTCTGGGCGACGGAACTTCGGCCCCATTCCACCGCTGTGCCGGGTCGCCCCTGCCCCGCCCCATCACCCGACCGGGCTTCGCATTATTATTCGTCTCAGCACCGCCGGTGTTGTTCCGCTGGGCTCGGCTCGCTCCTCGGGTTCGTTGCGTGCTCCCGGCGCTAGGGAGAGCCGACATGTCTTACCAGGGCAAGAAGAGCATCCCGCACATTACGGTAAGCGGCCCCGGTAGGCGCTGCCCGCGCTCCTTTGTTCGCGGGGCGGGGAAGGGCGAGCGGCGGGAGCGCAGTGCCCGGGGCCGGGGCAGCCCCCAGACTGCGGGGCCGGGGCTCCCCGGAGCGGCGGGGTGCGGGCGCCGCCGCCCGTCCTCCTCCCGCTGGAGCTGTGGGCGAGGGCTGATTTAATTTAATTTTATTTTAGAATTTCATTATTACATTTTAATTTTATTTCTTTATTGTATTCTGCCTCCCCTTGCTCGCCCGCCGCCCGGCCGGGGCTCAGCGCTGTGTGCTCGCTCCAGCCCGGGGCGGGCAGGGAGGGAGGGCCGGCGGGGGGCTCGTCCCGGCGCTGCCGGGGCCGGGGCCGGGGGTACCGCCCTCCCGAGGAGCCGGGCCCGGGGAGGCTCGGCCGCCGGGCGAGGCAGAACAAAAGAGGGAGGGGACCACCGCAGCACAACGTGCCCCTGCCACCGCCCCCCGCAGCGGGCAGGGGCAGCGCAGCCTCGGCGGGGCACGGGCGGTGGGCAGGGGGGAGGCACAGGGTGCGGAGAAATGGGAGGTGGGCGAGCGTGGGCGTAGGGGGAAGCGTGGAAAATCAAAGAGCGCCATGATGCCAGCAGCAACACCTCTGCGCGCTATTAATACATCAGGCGTGGTGGGAATCAGAAGTCAAAGAGTTAATCATAACCATCCCCTTCCTATCGGTGCCTGTCTCCCGCTAGATGCTTTTGTACCCGAGCAGCGAGAGCTACAATAGGGTGTGCTTTCCGTGCTAGAAAGAAAGGATTTGGGTTCTTTCATAGAGTGTATGCTTTCCCTTAATACACACGATCGGGGGATATAGGGGCTGAGATAAAGAACAGGCAGAGCTGGCGGATAGGGGTGTGGCGGGGCAAATCGCACCCGGAGCTTGCTCACACGGCAGAGGTTTTCCCCAGCACCGGGTTGGTCTCCAGGTTGATGCTTTCCTCTTGGGGGACTGGATTAGTGGATGATGGGGTCACTGTTGCTGTGGCACCTGGGGCAGGGATAAGCGGAGAAGCTCGCAGGTTCCTTGGGTTCGTGGAGCTTTCCCCGGAAAGCTGGCACGGCGTGATGCGGGCAAGTTTCGGTGCCTGAAGGAGCGGCTGCCGGGTGGGTGTGGCACCTGCTGGGCAAACCCGGCGCTTACCGGCGTTAGTGGAGCCAGTGTTACAAAGCTTGTAAGCTCCTCGCGGTTTTCTCCCTGTACAATAAAAGCATCCTTCAGTCAAAATATTTGTTCGGGAGGGAAGCAACATCCTTCTAAAAGCTGAGTTTCATGATACTGAAGTGCCGCATTTATGCAGGTTTCCACTATCAACAGGCTGCAGTGCCTGGTGGCCAGGGCTGAACCTGGGTGCTGCAGTGGCTTTTTGGGTGATGGCTCCTCTTGCCTCGTTCCTCAGTGAGTTGTGTGACTTACTCAGGGAATGGCTGGGTCGAGGGAGACCCCGGTTACCCTCTGGGTGAGTGTCAGGTGCTTTGTGCATGGCTCAATCTTCCTTTGAAGCTGGAGTGTAACAGGGTCACACCCATAGCTAGTTCTTTGCTCTCCAGTTTGGAGTAGAACGAGAAGCTGGAAGACTTAGGAGTCTTTGCCTTAGAATCAACAGTTCCTTTTAATTTCATCATTTCTCACTGAATTTTTCTCTGTGGTGTGGAGAGGATTGCTGTGAAAAAGAAAGCCCAAACCTCAGCCTTTTCTCTTTGAAATGAGATGTGCTGAAGTGTCTATAAATTAATATTCATTAACATTACTGTTGAGTTTTATGACCAAATCAAAGGCATAAATTAACATTAGTGAACTTGGCAGGCATCAGGGCTGGACTGTTTTTGGTTTTTTTACACTTCTGGCCCTTCTCCTCCATCAGAAGCAATTCAGACTCTTTGTGTCAGACCTTGCACACACTGCCTGTCCCACAAGAACCCGCAGGGTCTATCTGTGTGTATCTTCTGAAGCCCCATTCCAGTGTGGTAAATTAGACGTTTCATTCATCCACTAAGGAAATACATTGTAGCTTCAAGTCCTCTGGGCTCTAAGGAAATGTGATAGCTTTGTGGAAGTATACAACAACAGTGATGATGAAATTATATAAAAATGTCATTTGTTACTGTTTTTAACACTCCCCCACTCACACTCCTGCTTTTTGGAGTTACACCGGCTCCTGGGTTCATTGGAGAAATGACAAACTAATTTCTGATGGTGTCCTGGGTGCTGATACTTTGCTGTGGGTTTTCCTGTACCAAGTCTGTGTTACTCGCATGGGCCAGGAGCTGTCCTGAGCACACAACAGCAACACCCAGCAACAGCATCCAGCCACAGGCATTGCAGGCAGCAGTCAGCACCTGGCCAAAACTTCCCTCTGGGATCAGGTCTGCAGCATCAGGAACTGGGAAGGAAGAGGCAGCAGCTGGTTCACCTCTGACTGGTGTGGAAGCAGACACCAGACACAGGGTTGTCTTCCCAAGAGTGGTATCCTGCCTGGGTTACTGCTCTTGGTGCATGTGGCCATAACTTCCTCCTTGTGCTTAGTCTGGCTGAGCCTTATCTCCTGAGTCCTTCAGACTGCAGGGCCTGACTGACAGCCCCTGCACCTCTTTTACCCAAAGCAGCTTTATTCCTGCTTTCCCTTCTCCCCCTGCTTGTGGTAAAGACACTTGCACGTAGCCCTCTTTGACACTGGGCATCTCCCTGCTCTCATTTACCAATCTGCATGGGTTTTTTTTTGTTTCATCTGCCTCTTTTTCCCTTTCCATTTCAGCTTGTGAACATTCATGCTTCTTGCATTTTATCTCATTTGTGGCTGTCCTGCTGCCTGTTAAGCATCCCATGCAGCATCCAGGCTTGCTGTTAGTGGAGCACCAGCACTGTGCCTGTGTAAGGTGCCATTCAGTTGTGAGTCAGACTGGACCCTTTGGTGTAACTACAGTGGGAGGAGGAGAAGGACCTCTGTATTTGAAGCACCAGACCAGTTTGGTGGATGTATAATAGAAATGCATTGAACCAGTAAGTGTAAGCACTTCAGTCATGTCTTCTGCACTGTGTTGAAGTCCTTGGCAGGTAGGTTTCAGACCCCTGGTTCAGGAGTGTTGGCTGGGGATGGAGCAGGGGATGGTGCATGGTGTAAGGATGGCCAAGAGTGCAGGAGCACTTTTCCCAGCCTTTGTAGTATGGACAGCCACATCCATTGCTGAGGTGTTTTTCTGCATGAGGTGGCAATCTTTTGTGCTTTGGTTGTGCAGGATGTTCTCAGGCACACCAGATTTTTCAGGATATACCCCCCAGCCCATTGCTTTTAACATCACTATTATACTCCTCTTGTGCAACTTATTATAGGGAATCAATGGACATGATGACACAGAAATACCTGTAACAAATTACTCTGGCTTCTGTGTTTTGGTAGCAGTTGGCAATTTTCAAACAAGGCCTGAGCTTAGATGAACTCAGAATTGTACCATGGTTTAAAAAAGGCATGTGGCATGTTAAATGCCTGTGACAGGACATATTTGTTCCAGCAGCAACTGCACCCATTAAAACATAATCTGTGTGAGCTCAGTGAAGAGGAGGTGTGAACACAATTCTACTGAGCAAAGGCAGAATAGCTAGTCACCAAGGCAAATGCAAGGAGGCATTTGGGAGAGGAAAATGGTGCCTGAATCCCTTGGAAAAAAAAAGGGAATCATCCTTCTGGGTATGGTCCAAGGGCTGGCATATGAGTGGGGAAATGCACTGCTGGTCCTGAGCTGACAGACTGTAAGGCACAGGGAGATAGAGAGCACAAAAATGTGGTGTTACAGAGGAAGGATCTCACTACTGAGCATAAAAAAGAAAATAGAAGATCTGCCACTGCATGGAAAAAAAAAAAAAAACAGATGCAGAAAAATGGCGAGACTGAAGAAATTCAGAGGAGTGGGCAGAAAGAATAATTATAGTTGTTACATTTAGAACTGGTATGACGAGAGATGAGAAGCAAGTAGGCTTCAGTTGAAGATGGCAGAATACTTTGAGAGAGAAAAAAATCCATTCATCAGGATTTCTTCTGTGTGACACAGTGGTTCAGGATGGAAACTTTCTGTTTGGTCTGAGCAAAGTGCTGGGATAATGTGTGGTGTTCTGGTGTGAGACAGCAGCAGTGTGAGAGCTGCCAGCCAATTCATTTTGAACACCAGAGGGGACATATCCTACAGATGCAGGACATGGTGAGTACCTGGGATGGAGGACCAAAGTCCTTGTCTAGGTTTGGATCTATTCTGTATCTCCCCTGACTATGGTTTTTTACCACTCACGTTTGTTTAACATAGCTGCATAAAAGCTACACTTAGATTGCTCTGTTACTTGCCAGAAGTGTTTGAAAAGCCTACTGAGTGCTGGCCATGGGAACACTGCCTCATGTTACTATCTGCTCTTGGTGCAAGATTTTGGATGATTTAGACAGCACTTTTTGTCCTGTTTTAAAACACCAAGGCCTGGGACTTCCGGATGCCTTCTTACTCTTGAACATTTGCTTAATCCTCAAAATTACATGTTCCCATGTGTGTCTGTTTAACAGACTTGTCCCCTCTCAGTTTACTCATCTATCAGTGAACATTTGTGAATTCATATTGTGTAGTGGGCTGTACTGCAGCCTGGCACCTCTGGGGATGCTTTAGCTGCTTCACTGTAAGCTTTTTGACTTCTAACCACCATTTCCATGATTCTGTGACACATCTTTTCCTTTCTTTTTTCTATAGGAGAAAAAGTGGCTATTTTTTCATATGTCAGTTCCATATGGTGACTTAAATTACATTCAGAGTAGGTCCTTCTGGGGACATTTCTATGGAGACTGAAGCCTTTGGCAGAGGGACAGAAGGAAGGGTTTGGGGCAGTGATTCCTTTAACTGCCACAGCAAGTTCATCAGTCAGTGCCCTCAGCAGGGCATCAGTGTTTTCAGCATCATAGCTGGTGCCATCACAGAGAACTGAGCTGTGCTTTGCTGGAAGCTGGGCAGGTTTGGAAAGGGGACAGCGGCTGTCTGGGAAGACATCTGATCCAGTGGGGTGCTTATCTGAATCTTCTTGCAAGTGCTGAGAGCAACTGCTGCCAATGAACCACTTTTCTGATGAGACATCAGGATCTGTTGTCTGCTTTGCTGCCATTTCTTTCAGAATCAAGAATTAGTTGAGCGCTAAAAGCGTGAAATTTCCATTTTCATTTGAAGGAGCCAGCAGAGGCCAGTGGCTTGTGAAGCACTTGGGAGTTAGTTGAGATAAACTTGGGGTTTGTACATACAAGAGAGATAAATGGTTTTGTATGTATGAGAAAGAAGGAATAGAGATGAGCAGCAAAATAATTTGCAGGTTTCTAATCTTGCTACATGTGCAGATGGTGGCCTTGTCCCCTGAAACAGAGATACTTTGGGATTATGTTTGCTTGTCAAAAGACAAAAGTTTTCATCTGTAGTGCATGTCCTAATGAGTTTTAAGATGTAAGGTATTGTTTATGAATAATAAATGTTCCTGCTGACTTCAGTGAAGTCTACACTCTGTAAAATCTCCTCTGTGTAATAGTGAGGACCCAGGTGGCTGGCTAGAGGAGTAGGCAGTGCTCAGAGTGAAGAGGCTGTGGAAGGGCAATCAGGGCTGATAGCATGTAAGGTGAGGCACAAGCATCACAACTTGCTCTCACTGGCAGAAATGGTGGGTACAAAACATGATAGCACAAAGTGTCCGAGTGCAAACAATACACATGGTATCCACTGCATTTAGCTGATCGTGAATTGTCATTGCTAATATCATCTTAAAGGCATTTTCTACCATTCTGTTTCACTTGCATCCACCTGCTCTGTCAGAGAAGGGATTCCATATGGTCTTAGTTGGATTTTGACTGTGATTGGTGCCAAGTCAGATATGTCCCAGTAACCTGATGCAGGTTTCTGATTAGAACTTAGATAAAACACATTTTCAGTTCAGTGCCCTAGAGAGGTCAGCCATGATGTAAATGACTGTTATTTTCTTCCCAAGTTAAAGCTTTCCTATGAATGGCTTGCTGAGATTTTGAGATCCCCTTTAATTGACGTAACCTGTGTGTAACCCAAGGGATGGGTATAGCAACATACAATGCAATGGTTTCAGCCCTCCAGCCCCTACTTAGGTGAAACCCCTGCTGATGCCAAAGAATATTGTCACCAATAAGATGTTTGTTGTGCTTCCCTTCTAAAAGCAAAGCAAAGATGACATTTTCAGTGAAGAAGTCCCCATGGAGTTGGTAGCTGTAGGAGTAGCCCCTTTAGAGTGGGTGATTAAGCAATGAAACTGCTAGCTGAATAGGAAGCCAGGTCTCAAAAGGGGAAACAAAAGAACATCAGATCTCTTAAATGAATAAAGATGAATGAATACATTGGCTACAGACCAAGATACAGCACTATTACCATCAGCATAATCCTTCCTAAATTAATTGCCATATAGTAGAGTGCATCTGTTAAAGAAAAGAACCTTAAAAGCAGGATTCTCCATTAGTGGCCTATCGGAAATGATGCCTCAAGGATGGAGTGTTTTACAAGGAATTCCCAGAGTTGATTCAGAGTTCACCCTAACTAAAAGCCACTTCCTATGGAGGGTAATCTAGATGTGAATTCAAAAGGAGGGATACTGCTGATTAAAAGCAGATCTTTTATAAGCAGACAGTACTTCATGAAATCCCATTTACAGCTCTTTGATCCTTATGAAAGGATTTTAAGCAAACATTCCTCTAGGGAAAGATATCTTTCTTCTTTTGCCATTAAGTTTAAAAATGTTCCTTATTTGTAAGTACTTTGCCTAAAGTGAGGTAATTTAACTGTATTGTATCACAGCTGGGTCTGAATCTGAGCAGCTCTGACAAAAGACAACCAAATATATCCACACACACTCAAAAAAAGTAAATCTCTTGTATATTGTGGGAAATAAGTCTGCAAGAATGAGTGCATGGAAGCATGGAGGAGCTCTGAGTGTCTCCTTCCACTGTTTGCCAGGGGGTCTTCAGCCTTTGAGAAATGTATTCCATGCAAATAGTCCTCTTGTGGAGATTTAGATAATCATGGAGAGCACAAATATCAGCCTCTTTTTCTTGTACCTTTCCTCTGAACTAAATTCTGTGTCTTTTGTAACTCTCAGTGGACTCTTTAAAACCTTAGTAACAAAGAATTCTGCCTCTCAAATGCTAAAAAAGTAATGTCTTGGCTGCAAGTGTGATAACATAGCTTAATGCCTTTTTATGTCTATTGCATTTGTTCTGATGCCTTTTAAACCACATGACATTATAGAGAACTGAAGTGCAGGTGGATTTAGAATTTAAACTGTTTTCAAATGGCTATTTAGCATAAAATCCTTAGTCATCTTCAGGGCTCTTGACTAATCTGGGTTTTAGAGAAAACAGCCATTGTTGCTCTGGAGATGTATAGACAATGTTATATTCTAGTAAGTCCTTACAATTACACAGAGGGTGAAATCACTGCTGTTTCCTCATCCTCTAGGTGTGGAAAATCTGGGTTTGAGTGTTGCAAAGACTTTTTTGGTTGAAAAAAGCTGCAATGCAGCAATTGTAAAGGTCCAAACCAAGAATTAAGCATCACAGCACTTGGACCTGTATACTGAATAAGTTATCTGAAGTTAATTGTATATAAAAGGTAAAGCAAACTGTCAATAGTTAAAAATAAATGGCTTACTTGATTTAGAGATGAAGATCTAATGGGAAGATCTTCCATTTGTGGAAGAAAAGCAAAAATGTAATAGCATGTGTTGGAATTGCAGTCTGGACAGATGCTGCTATTTGATGGAAACACTACTCTTGGATCCTTCTTGTGTGGCTAGAATATATAATGGCTGTTTTTTTTTAAACTCCATCTTGTATCACAGAAGTGTGGTTTTCTCTGAAAGGTTCCTGCAGATGCATTGCATAGGTATCTGTGCTGTAAAGAACTGTGTGGTTTCTATAACTTGTGCTGCATTGTATTTTGACACACTGAACCAATTTGAAATAATGTTTGGTAAATCTTATGGCAGTTTTATTTTTTCTGTTACTGTGTTTTAGTAGTCCCAAGAAGCAGATTTGAGAACTGCATGTCTAAAAGCTATTTGAATTTTGTTGTGTATTTTTAGATACCACTAGCTCTGAGGGGAGTGGGTGAATGGGAAAAGGCTAATTTTAAATTTCTTTGCAACTGTTCTTGCTCTAACATTTGGTTTGTAATTTTGAATAATCCACAGCAAAGTGATTTTCTGCCCAAGAGAATTTGGTTTCATTTGTATTTGCATGGAGCCATGGGGACCATGGCAGGGCTCAGGCTGGTGGTCCTGAAGCTTGGTCAGATGCTGCTTCTCTCTGCTGGCCTTTCGCCATCGGTGTCCATGAAAGTGTGGACACGCTTCACAAGAGCTGAGCCAAGCTGATTCAAACCCCAGCAAAACAGGCAGTCAGTACCAAGTGTGCCAGTCACCAGCTTACAGATGTTTGGTGTTGCTCCTGCTGTAGTGGGAACAATGGTTATGAGGGAGCGACAGCCACCGCCTCCAGTCTGAGCAGCCAGCCCCTCCTCCTGCAGCAAACGTTTGTGCCATCTCCTTCTGCTGCCATGAAAATTGCTGTCATGTCACAGACTAAGCTCTGCAGCTTTGCTGCCAGGTTAAGCAGGAGAAGCTAGACTGTGATTAGGAGGAGATCCCCAGGGAAGCAGTGTGCAGGGCTTGAAGGTGAAGGGCTGGGAGTAGCAGGAGTGGCTGTGTCACACTCAGCAGTGGGCTGAGCTGGCAGGTGCCAGAGTGCCTGTGGAATGGAGCTGCAGGGGACACAGCAGATGTGCATCGTGGCTGAGCTGATGCTGTGTCACGGCCAGGCACAGAACTCAGAGGCAAGCAGCATTGCAGCAATGCAGTTGCATCATTGCAATACTGATGGGTGGAGAAGAAACACCTTGGCTCCCACACCCAGCAGTGACTGTGGAGCATGGGTTTACAGTGTGCTTTCTGCTCCTCCCTTGTCAATGAGAGCAGGCCTTTTTACCCCTTGCATCTTGGCATCCCATTAACTGTTCTAGGTAATACTCCCTCTCTGTTTTGCCATGTTCCTGCTGTCTGTCCTTGGCAGCCTGGAGGGAGGAGAGGGCCCTGGAAGCTTCCTTTGGCTTGCAGTGGGAAGAGGTGGACTGGCAGCTTCTTGTGCCAGGCAATGCACTGAAGGCTTGGTATGGAGCCCTTGGAGCTCAGCAGGCAGGGCACCAGTGCCTGAGGCACCTGTCAGCTGAATAGAAAGGTGGCAGCCACCCTAGAGAGGCTGACAGTGCTGTCACCTCCTGAGCTGAGTGATGAGCCCATTGCTGTTTGCATTGTGAGAGCACCTGGGGATCAGTGACTGGCTGAGGGTACCTCTGGGATCTGGATGTTCTTCCTCATGGAGATTACAGCTGGGAAGGAGAAATACAGGCCAGCACTGCCAGGATTAGTTCAGGAACTTCAGGTCAATCTTCTCTTCCTTCACTGCTTTCCCCAGGGCACTGCAGAGTGTGTCTCTCCTCCAGCCTGAAACAGGGAGAAGGGGACTCTGGTCCCTAGTTTACTTGGACATTTGTCACTTGGTAAGAAAATTGCAAGCAGTCTGCCTGGCATCGTGCCCCTGGTAAATAATAAGTGGCCCCTGGTCACACACAGCCTTCTGCCTGTGCTAACCCACTTCACAGAGCCTGTGTGTGCCCAGGTTTCTGTTCAGGATTTCCCTGCAGCAAGGACCAGTGACCTAAACCAGTGCAGGATCACCCAGGCTCCAGTGGCTGTCCCTGAAGCCTGTGCTGTAGCATGGAATGAATACTGCATGTGAACTAATAGTTTGTATGAAATCTTGTTTCATGAAGAATAGAACAAATTTCTTGTCAACATTAATCTGTGTCTCCTTTCTGGTAATTTATTTTTGTGTAATTTTTCCAGCCTATTCATGGAAGTGCACCCCTGTGATCTGTGCATCCAGGCATTGGGTACTGCTGCTTTGGCTAAGGACAAGCCCTGGTCTGGAGCAGGGTGTTTGAGGCAGTGCTGGTTTGCTTGGGCACAGTGTGCAGCTGAGGTGTCCACAGGTCACCCAAACCTCACCTGGGCTGCTGGTGCCCATCAACACCATCTGCCTCAAGGTGCTTTGCTTCACAGCAATCTGCAATGTGTCCTACACTTGGCAGATCAAGGTGGTTGGAGATGTTCCAACAGAACTCTTTTTCTTCTGAATTGGCTGATATGCTGGAATGGAAGCATGCTAGAGATGCTTCCACAGCTCTCAGATTCTGATGATAGCTGGGCAAGGCTCCACAGCACTGTCCCCAGTGGCTGCCTGGGGTTGTGTGGTTTTTTGGCAGCCCAGTCTTCCATGACTTCCTATACCCAGCTGGGGGAACCTTAGCCTCAGGTGCAGGACTACTCTTGCAACAATTCTGAATTGTTTGTATTTTCTTCTGAGGTGCAAAGAATTAAAATTTTCAAATTCTCCATGAAGTGCAGGTTATTTATTCTCTACCAGAATTTCTTACACCCTCCAAAATTCTGAACAAGGAGAGACTTTGTAGCTGAACATTCAGTAATCCTTTACAGGATATGAGGCCTAATTTAATGGCTGACTCCGTAATTGAGTTCTTTCTTAAGACTGAATTTGTATCTTTTTTAGATCAGCTTATTCTAATACCTAATTTTGTTACTTACATATTTATATCTATATGTAAAAACATTTAAAATCCTTATGTCTGCAGTTATTTTTGTGGAGCTGCGCTTCAGCTTTTAGTCTGTTTTATTTTCCTTGCCTGTTACATTTCTTTCTACTTACTGTGCATCTTCTCCTGTTTTAAAATAAATGAAATGTAGAAATTCTTGATGAGGGTGCTGATTTTTTCACTCCTTAGCAGTGACAGATGCAGTGCTCTGGGAACACTGCCTGCCTCTATTAGTGCCTCTTGTAATTGGACAGTGTTAATGTTTAGGAAGGCAATTGAATGAGCTTAAAAAGAGCTCACAAGATGGTGGTCCCTGCAGGTCAGCAGGCAGTACAGTAAATCATCATAGGGAGGAGGTGCAACTGCCTGCACATGGCAGAATAACTTATTACTATTCTGGCTGCTGATTCACGAGTCCTGCTGCAATTACAAGTGGCAGTAGAGAGGCTGGGGAGAAAACAGGGAGCCTGCTCTGGCAAATTCCAGATGGAGTACTTGCATTCATCTCCATTCTCTAATGACAGGGTGACAATGTCTGAGGCAGGTCCTGGGGACATGTCATCATAGCTCTGTGCCCTGGTTACCCCCCGGCCCCCAAGGCTGCTGCTGCAGCACTTCCCTGGAGAAGAGCTTCAGACCTGCTGTGTATATACTCTTCTGTTGTGCACTGTATTTAAAATATCTTCCCCCCCTTCTTCCTCTTTTAAAAGTGTCTGTTTCTCCCTTTTTCTAGAAAGATACAGAGGGCTATAAATGCTTTGAACCTGCAAAATTGTTCAAGTACGAGCTAAAAAGTAAATGTGCATTGCATAACAGAGGTTACATTGTAACACCCCTAGCTCTGCCTTAGCGCTTTTTAATGAACAGTTTTTTAGAAATTTATTGGTTTGTTGTCCTGGTTTTATAGATTGAGAATATATCAACTTGTTTGCTTTCTAAAGTGGGAACTCAGGACGTTCATAGTTTATATGCCTGAGTCACGCTGTAATTAAATTGGAATTGAATCTGGACTGAGTAGTATAAAACATGGACAAACTGGAGATTCTGAGCTATTGTCTGGCGAGCCAAGGAAATAATTTATATTAAATGGCTATTTTTATGTGTGAATGGGAAAAAATTGTTCTGACTTCTTTAAGAGTTTTCCAGCATTCACAGTCACTTGGCAAAATTCTTTCCAAAAGTGTTATGTACTTGTCATGGTTTAACCCCAGCTCGCAGCTCAGCCTCACACAACCACTTGCTCAGTTCTCCCCCACCCCACCCCACTGTGGATGGGGGAGAGAATTGGAAGAGTAAAAGTGAAAAAACTCTTGGGTTGAAATGGAAACACTTTGATAATGGAAATAGAATAATCATAATAATAGTAATGATGATAATGCAATTGGTAGGAAAATAAAAAAAAATTAATAAAACCAAAGAAAGACAAGTGATGCACAGTCGAATTGGTTACCACCCACCTATTGATGCCCAGCCAGTCCCGAGGCAGTGCTCCCCCCATCAACCTCCTCATGAGTTTTTATTGCTGAGCATGATGGCAAATGGTATGGAACATCCCTTGGGTCAGTTTGGGTCAGCTGTCCCAGCTATCCCCCTCCCAGTTCCTTGTGCTCACCCAGCCTCTTTCCTGGTGCTGAGCAGAGGAGACATTCACTCTCTAAGCTCTGCACAGCAATAGGTGAAACATCCTTGTGCTATCAGCACTGTTTCCAGCACAAATCCAAAGCAGCCCCCTACAAGCTGCTGTGAGGAAGATTAACTACCCCAGCTAAAGTCAGAAGAGCACTGGAGTGCTTGCCTGACTTGCCCTGTCTTTGGGTAGGTGGTAGGGGGCTGGCATTTCCAGTATGACTTCTTCAGTGAGAGAGTTTAAGTATTGGTTCTCTAGAATATGCACTGGTAAAATCTGTTTTCTATAAAATGTAGTTTTTGAGAACAGAATATAACCATTTGAATAGAGAAGAATATAAGCAGACAATTGTGAACAGTAACTCTTGCAGACTTTATATTTTGAACAGTCCTTCTTGGAAAAAAAAAAAAGTTTTCTTCCTTGCATTTTAGAAAACACCAGGAGTTGATTACAATTAATTCTTCATGCCCATAGAAACTGTGTTCAGCTGTGGGTCTGTACCATGGTACAGGAGGCACAAGCTGTGGGCTGTGTCCCTTGGCTGCTGCACAGGAGTTGCTCCTGCTGGGCTGGTGCTGAAGGAGCTTCCCTGGTGAGGAATTTCTAAGTGGAAGGGCTAAGCAGCCTCTTAGGACCTTGTGACTCTCCATTCAAAGCTTTGTTACTTTTCCAGAGATGCCAAGGGCGCCAAGTGAGCTCAGCTTGGCCATTGCAGTGTTGGGCAGTTTCTTCTGGGGGCTTCTTTCCCTTTTGGCCCTTGTGCAATGAGGTGATAAAAGGGGAGTGTAGTGGCACTGCAGGTGTTTCTGTGTGCAGTGATTGATGCTTTGAGCAAAATGAACTGTGATGTTAATGAGGTCTCATGTTCCAAAAGTCAGGAATAAACTGAAACTCTCCTGAAATAGGATGAAACTATCATGTCCACTGAAACTATCAATGAAAGTATCCTGTCCACTGTGTACCCACAGAAACCCTTTATATAGAATAGTGTTTGATATTAATGGCTTTCTTTATAATATGAGCATATTTGTTATCATATATAGGTTATTCTGTTTATTTATTTTGACAAACTCATTTTTCCTTTTTTTCCTCCAGAGTGACCGACTGCTCATTAAAGGTGGAAGAATTATCAATGATGACCACTCCTTCTATGCAGACCTGTACCTTGAAGATGGACTTATAAAGTTGGTTTTTATTAAATATTACTTTTTTTGCATGCGTGTTAACACAGACTACTGTGATTTCTTGATAGTGCTGACTTAAAATCTTTTATGGGCAGAATTTCAGTGACCTCTAAATGTGAGACTGTAGTTGAGGAGTGTTTAATTATTAAATTCTGCCATTTTATCTTCACTAAGATTAGATAAGTAGAAAATTTCTTTGCTGTAAATTGAAGATATTTGCTTTTCGAACAGTTCAATCACAGTTTCTTCTGAAATAGTTAAGACAAGTAGGGACTCTCAAGAAATGAAGTAATGGTAAGGACAATGGAAACCTTTTGAGTCCATGAATAGCAGAAAGCTCTCTACAGTTTTTCTCCCTGTACCTAGTCAGTGCAAGTGCAGCCATGCTCTCAAGGATTGTAGGGCACAGAAATCTGAAATGTGCCTCATCTTGCATGGTGCAAATGAGGACCTGCTATGTCTCAGTTGCCTCTTGGTTAATGCTGAACCACAGCACGTTCTGTTCCTATAATGTTGTTATGCATTGTTACACAATTAGAAAGAAAGTCCTGATTTATTAGGCTATAAAATACAGGAACTGGGAAAGTATTTGTTAGGTGAAAAACTTGAAATATGTGTTACTGATAGCCTGGGAAACTGTAACAGAGATGTCCATGTGCTCTGTTGGTCCTGCCTTGGCTTAGTGGAGATGAGGGTCTCTAAGGTTTGCAAAGTTATGTAGTGTATGAGCACTCTGATGTACACAAGGATCAAAGCCTTTTTCATGGTTGCTAAACACTTTCACTAGTGACCTAAGAAGCTTGGTCTCCAGTGGCTACAATTTGATGCACAGAAATATAATTATGGTTATCTGGTAAATAATTAATTGCCTACTTGTTTTCAGAGCTCCTTAAGAATGTAACATCAGATTAAAAGTCCAATTCTTTATATATCTGTGACTGCATATGTTATTATGATTCAGGTTATTATAACAGAAAAAAATCTGAATACTTTGATCAATGGACTGTGAAATTTTCTTTTTAATACTTTACTCTGCCTTTATATTTGTAGTGTTAATTGAAGTGGCAAAAGTGGAGAGGACACAAAATTTTGAACATGCATCTATTTTTAAAGCAACAGTTATCCAAGTTGTGCTCTCTTTGATGGGTGTTTTTGTTGAGTTTTTCCATGATTTTGTTAGTTCAGATACAAATCTTCTATTAACACTTGTAAGTATCAGAACTATTTAAACAACTAAATGCATGAGAGCCTGAAACTGCTGTGAATTTTTGGCTTTGATTCCAGAAATGCAATGGTAGTTAGTGGGCAGGTTAGCAATGCCAAGCTTTCACCTGCCCTTATTAAGTCCATTGACTCCCTCTGAAATCCGTGCGTGGATCTGTACCTCCAGGAAGTATCTCAGCTGCCCAAGCTAATTAGGGTTAATAATGAACAGACAGGCAAGATCTTAATTTTTAAGAAGCATTTATCTTTGCACAAGGAGGCAAGTTCTCTATTTAGCACCCTGAGTTATGCCTGATGCCCTAGATTTAGATGACCCAAGATTTTTCTTTATAAACTGTGCAAGAAGCCCTGCCCCCTCTTGTGAGGGTAGATGCTGTGAGATGGGGTTGGGTTCTTACTGTGTTCAGATGATAAATTTTGCAACCTAAGAAAGCTCTGGGTTTGTCTGATCTCTCAGTTTTTTCAGGTGGAACTGTCCATTGTGCCTGAATATTTAACATCATTGTTAAATATGGCTCAAGCTTGTTTGGAGCTGGACCTTGAAACTCAGTCATCTGCATTTCAGTTGATGCTATAACTTTCCAGCTGCAGATCCTGCTGATAATACAGAATTCTAACACAGAATGGAGCAGACACCAAACCACTCAGCCCAGAATAGGCAGTAGTGTCCTGGTTTTACCGGGCTATAAAAGATCTGGGTTATTTTTCTCGCTCTGAAATGAAAACTGATTGGAAAAGAGAGGGTTGGGTTTCTCTTGCAGCCTAATGAACAGATTTGGGTTTTTTAATGCTTTTAATGCAGATCATTCTGCAGAGAGGAAAGCAGATGTAACCTTGAGTGTGTTTGAAGATCAGCTATAGTTTGGAGGATGGTCAATGTTTCTTCCTGCCAATCAATGTTCAAACTGGCTCCCTAGGTATAAGGAGCAGCAGTGCATGTGGATTTTTCCTACCTGAAACTTAAGCCCTGCACACTCAGATGGCAGTTGAGAGGCAATTCTCCATTATCTAAATAGTATTTTAAATATTTGGTAATTTAAATTGGCATATAAATAATGTATTTTGCCTACATCTCTCCTGCCTCTCTTATCACATGAGGAAGTGAGCCCTGTGCCAAGTGACAGGTCATGGTCTGGTGCTTGCTGTTTTCTGCTCCATCCCTGCCAAGGAGAAGGGTTGGGTCCCTCTGGGCTGGAGGGACAAACAGTGGCAGGGTGGGGGACTGGGGCATGGCCTCCAGAGCTGGGAAAGTGATGAGTCAAGTTAGGGGGAACCTCAGATGCCTAAAAAAGGTCTGGGTTTGATAACTGCAGAAGCACCACCACAGAGTTCTGGGATGGGTTTTCAGCTTCCTTGGATGAAGCTTAGGAAGAGCTGAAGCCTGCTGTTTCTGTTGTGCTTTAATCAGCTCATGTACAACAGAATTTACCAACTTGTTCAACTGAAAATGGCAGACAGCATCAGCTTCCTGTGGGTCTGAGTTTTCTGGTTGCTGACATATGAGGAAACCAGCTCAGTCATTTATACAGTGTCTAGAATGCAGTTGTCTGCACTGTTGTATTTTTTCACCCACAAGTAATAGAACTCCATTCTTACTCACATACACTTTGCATTAATGAGTGAGCAATTCGGGAATCCTGTCACATTATCTCCTACTCTTTGTTCTACTTGGACAGAATAAAAATAACCTTGAGCAGCAGTGAAGATCAGACTTCTCCCAGCCTTAATCTTGATGCCAGGGCAATAGATGAGACTGGTTTCTGACAGATAGTAGTGCAGCATCATCCACAAAGGCTGTTTGGTCCCATGTCACTTCAATATGGATGATTTCAGCTGAATAAGATGTTACTCAACCATACACTGAAAATAATGAGCATTGAGTCATCAAAAAACTTCAATGTATAGGTAGCACACTTTCACTTTGTTAGGACATGTGTCTTCTTGAGGAGGAAATTGATAGATACTGATTGTGGAAGAAAATAAAAATTAGTTGCTTTTTTTGTGAAAGTTTTCATTAATACTATTCTCAGAAGGTGTGTTAGTACTTGAAGTCCAGTTACTCCTCGGAGGTACTCAAAGGAGATGGGTCATAGTTAATTTTTTTTCCCAGTTCAATTTCTTAGCCACATAAATGCTCTACAAAGATGGAGGATTGTTCTGATTAAAATCTTGGGGATAGATTTGACTAATGAGATAGTGCAACACCATTGCTACACATGGGCCTACCTAATTTTATACAGCCATTGAATCTGCTCATGGGTGCAGTGCCTTATGATATGCCTTTGTAAGGCACATTTTAAAACAGAAGAGCTGCTTGCAGCTTCTGTTTATGCAGTTGGATGTGCTGGGCAGCTGCTGGTTTTTGCATCCAGGTTGGTTCCCTGTTTGTCAGGGTGTTGTTCACACTGTGCAGCTCACACAGGCTATGGCAGTGCTGCACATGTTGATGACTGTTAGGTGCCAGACATGCAGGTGCCAGCTCTCATGAGTAAGCCCTCCTGGATTTGTTCAGAGCTGTGACCCCATCCTGGGATGCCCATGAGGAGTTTGCCCATGGAATGGCTGTGCTTCCCTCCAGCAAGAGCCCGGGGCACTGCAGGAGACGAGTTGCTGGAGGTGACATTTTTGCATAACATATGAAACAAATTCTTGACCTCTTGGGGCTATTTATTAACTCTGCCAGTTTGGCCAGATTCCAATGTGAATAATTATACCCCTTTTTCTTATTTTTCCCACTGGTTTTAATGAAGAGTTGTATTCACTTCTGGTTCTACCTTATCACAGTTGGCTTTTAATCAGTTGCTGTGTTTTGAACTGTAGGTGGGAGTTGCCTTTTAATATGGGGAAACAGACTCAGCAGCTCAGATGCCTGAGGTATTTATTTAGCTGTGGATAAAAGCTATTTTATCCAGAGAAAAGAAAATTAGGACCAAGGACTCTGTGTCTGTAATATAAGATAAACTAAATGAACTTTAACTACCTTACAGTTACCTCTAAGCCCAAATATATTGTGGTGTAACACTGCAGGGACATGGCTTCCACATAGACCTCTCTCCCTGTTTGGTGCCATGCAAAGTAGACAATAAATTCTAGTGTGGCTTTAAAAGTTAAAAAGATTAATTTATTTGTAATTGAGTCCATGAATAATACAAGTATTTTGATCATAAGTATCTGTAGTTTGATATTGGTATGGGGGACAGATTAATATTTTGAATAGTGAAAAAAAAAATCCTGCTTTGAAGACCTGAGGGGAAAAATACGGCAGCAGCTAATTATAATTTTTCCACACAGTTATGCAGAATGTTTCACTGGCTTTTAACTTCAAGAGGAGGATGAAAATATGGGACATGGTAGATTAAACATGTTTAGGTCTCTTAGATATGTATTTCTGTATCTTAGGTTATTTAGATTTCTTTTTAAGGATACATTTGCATTGCATGATGACAAAGTAATTATAAAATTTTCTGCCTTTTGCTTCTGCTATATATTTTTACAATTCCAGCTTGCTCCTGTATTTGATCTATGTTTTCCTATTTTTATTTAAGAACCTAGTATACAAAACTGGAGCCCCCAAGAGAGCATTAAGTGTACATAATTTGAATTGTTTAAAGATAGAAATCATATAAAAAATAATCAATTTTTAATGCTGGTGCATTACAGCTCCTTTATTGGCCACTAGAGCCATGCAAAGCAAACAGAGCTCATGGCTCAGAGAGTCATCTCTGCTCTGCTTTGTTCTGCTGTGCTGGGCAGGGCAGAGGGAGCGTGTGCTTGAGCTTCACCTTGCCTTTGGGGACCCACCTCCTGCTGTATGGGCCCAGGCTCCCTCTCCCCTACATGCCTCAAATAGCTTTGCCCTCTGTGCTTGTTCCAATAAAGTAATACTGGCTTTCCTTGCTGTGCAGGCAAATAGGAGAGAATCTGATTGTTCCTGGAGGAGTCAAGACCATAGAGGCTAATGGGCGCATGGTTATTCCTGGGGGCATAGATGTCAACACTTACCTACAGAAGCCCTACCAAGGGATGACTGCTGTTGATGACTTCTATCAAGGCACAAAAGCAGCACTAGCAGGGGGCACCACCATGATCAGTGAGTACCAGCAGAGCTGTCTCTGTGTGGGGATAGCTACCAGAGGCTTCATTCTGATTTTCTGAGATCTTCTGCAATGGATCTTCAAATTTCTGGGCATTGTGTTTGAGATCCATTCATCATTGTTAACCAGGGTTGGCCGGAAAATGAACCCATCCTCAGAAAGAAATACCAGCATGTGGAATTGTCTCTTGGATTTTCCTCTGAAGTACAGAACAAGCACTGAGGGATAATGTATGTAATCTTGGGATTTTTGTAAAGCAGTGTAGGTAGTGCTGTAAGTATATGGCACAGAAAATCTGACAAAGATCTGCTGTTCCCACCTACTGCCATTTCAAGAGGTTTGAAAATAAGAAGATATGCTTATTTATGAACTTGGATTTGGCAGCAGGAATTGAGGAAGACCTTAACAGAGATGTCCCAGAGGAACATCTTTGTTGATGAAAAGAAGAAGTGTTTCATGTTGTTAAAGACCCTTCTTGTGTCTACAGATGGTGGGACATGATTTATCTCTTTCCTTCTGGCTGTGACTTTGGTTAGATGTGAGGCAATTGTTCAGGCGCCATAAAGTGTCTTAGCTTCCTTGTGGAGAGGAGCTTCCCAGTGGAGTTTTACTCCCACTGAATTGGGATGTGAATTTTTTTTTGGTGTTACCTATTACCCATATTCAGCAGCAGGCATCAGCTAAAAGATTCTATGGCCATAGGCACAAAATGCACTGCTGTTCATTCCTTTTGTTAATAGTTTTTTTCAGTCTGTGTTCTTCAGTTGAGTATTCCTGTGTTGAGTTAGGCTTGCAGATGGCACTGGTAAGCCCATCTTGATTTGTTTTTGTACTAACTAGCTCTGCAGAGAGAAGTACCTATGCATAAGTAGTCATGTCTTTGTGTCAGTGGATGGTGTGGCACCATTAGAGGCAGAAGGGCTGAGGCAGGGGAGAGGCAAGGCATTCAATGGACTGTATAGTGTGACAGTGTTTGTGCTCAACGTCACCCCTGTTCAAACCTTTGGCTGTATTCCCAGTTTTGGCTGCTGAGAAAACATTGAACATCTGCACTGATGTGTTGGTGGGGCAGAGTGGGCCAGTTCAGAGACTGTGAGGCACTGGTTAATTATTGTGCTTACTGTGAAATACATAGAAATGGACACATCAGACAAGAACTACAGTGAAGGCCAGAACCTCTGGTCTCTTACAATACCGTAAGGGGAAAGACAAATGTTTCCTAAACTGTGAGGTGTTTGGCTCCCCCTTTGTGTGTCAATTGATGCTGCACCAAGCAGGTTGCCAGACTCATCTTTAGTATAGACTGTTCACAAAGTCTGCTGCACCTGGGGCAGCAGGACCTGGCTGACACCCCAGAGTTACAGTCAGCACAGACTGCCTCCAAGGCTGCTCTTCTGGCTGAGGTGCTGGAAGGCTGCTCACACTGGGGAAATCTGAACAGTGTGCATACTGTCCTGCTAACAGACACTCAATCTCTTTTTCAGTTGATCATGTGCTTCCAGAACCTGGAACTAGTTTACTGACCTCCTTTGAGAAGTGGCATGAGGCAGCTGATACCAAATCCTGTTGTGATTATGCTCTCCATGTGGACATCACCAGCTGGTATGATGGGATTCGAGAAGAGCTGGAAGTACTCGTGCAAGACAAAGGTTAGTGAGTGAAATGTAGTAATATTTTTTGGGTTTATTGAAATATCATATGGAGGTGAAATTTTAAAGTATTTTAATGAATGCATAGGCACTGGCTATGCTGGCTAAGGTTCTTCACTACCATGAACTTGTATTTTCACTTGCTGCTGTGTAAAATGGACCTAAAACTTTGTGCATATATATGATTTTTTCCAGTACAGACATGGAAGATTAAGATGCTTACAATTCATAAAGAAATTTATCACTTTTTCTTTCTTATATATGTGGAAATAGGCTCAGACATTGCATAGGTAGTTTTTTTTTGAAGGTAAAACTCAAAGATCAGTATTTAGGATAATCAGCCCAGTCACCTTAGATCCTCTATTTAATGAATGAAGAAAGTGAAACATTTCAAAGTAATGGTTCAGGTTTTAACTAGACTGAAAGATTTGATTCAGCTGCCTCCAATTAAATCCGAATATGAAGAGCACATGGGGCTGTGAAAATGTCACTACAGGCTAGATCTCATTTTGCAGCAGTGAATTGGAATAATTTACTTGCTGAGACTTGATTTTGTAAAATAAGACATGCCTGTATTTTTAGAAGATTCCAGTTATTAGAAAAAGAGATGCTAAAGTTAGGTATCTAATATTGAAAAAATGCCCTGATTTTCTCAAGTGTTTCTCTCTGCTGGCTTTTCCTGAAGTTACTAGAAGATGCTATGTTTCAACACTTGCAAAAAAAAAGGTCCCTTATTTAGGAATCTATGACACTTCTATGGGTTAGACTGTGTTCAATTAACAGGCCTACTATCCTGTGAGATGCTATAGGTTACCTTGCCTGCACTCCAGCTACCAATTCAGAATAGCACAGATGAAACCTCTCCTAAATGCATTTTCCACACATGCAGGCTCAATGTGGCAGTCTCATATATGGAGAGCATCTTTGTGGCACCAGATACCTCTGTGGGCAATGGGATCTAGCCTTCAGAAGATCCTAACTTAGATCTTGTTCCTTGAAATTGTGCCTGACAGCTTGTATTTTCAGAATCATATATTTTCACATATTTCTCATTTTCTGCTTTCCTTGAAAACATATGGATATTAATTAGGGAATATTTTCTGAAATGGCATGCAGTTTCCATGGGCAAATCAGAATGACTCTTCTGTTGGGAAACCTAAGTGATATGTATATGCAGCACCCTTTGCAATTTGTAGAGCTAGTGTTGACTTAGACGTGAAAGGTTCTCTTTATAGAGAAAGGTACTATCAAAGTAGGAAAAAAAAGCAAAATGCTATTTTTGAGTGAAGAGTTGTTTGCTGAGATGCCATGGAAGTGCAGTCACCCGGGGGAGTTTATTCCATGTCACAGGATGCTAACAGTACATGTGCTGCATAACCAGATTATAGGCAACAAAACACTTCCATCAGCAAGACTGCACATAATTAGAGAGACTGCAGCTGGTCTTGCATAGGTCTCCAGTATAGGGGATTTTTACAAGGTGATGACATCTGTCAACACAGGCTGTGCTAAATCTGTGCTGTTTGCCTGCTATCGGCATTAACATGAATCTGCTGCTGTGTATTAGCTGACTGTACTCTCAAGACAAGTATACTGTGCCTTGTTTCAAAGGTTGGATATTATTTTCCAGAGCTCCCTGACCACAGATGGCTCAGCACTCCTAAATTTGCCCAAGGGTTTATATTAAAAGCCTGGTGCAGACAGTTAGGTTAATAGTTTTCTCCAACTATTGAAATATGCATTTTCTATGTAAATCTGAGCTGCCTTTGAGTCATCAGGGGAAGCAGAAATCTGTTCATTGGTTCCTGAACTGAGATTTATGATGCAGCCTTGGTGGTGTCTTCAGTGGTGAGAGCATTAGGGGTCACCTTTGTTCTCATGTATGTCTCAAGCAGGCAGTGTGAGTTACTCTCACGTGTTGGAGACACAAGGTAAGGGTGAGACATCACAATAGCAAATAATTCAGCGTGGCAAGGGCTTTCAAATTAATGGGTAATATTTCCTGATAATTGGAAACATTTAAGCCAGCTGGTGCAAATAGACTTGATGTCAGTGGAGTGACCCTGGTTTTCATCAGCTGGGAATCTGGATTGAATTGGTTCTTGGCTGATTGTGGGTGAGTGAGCTGAGTGACAGGGCTCAGCTCATTGTGTTCCAGAGCTACATGTGCCTAATGCAATCAGCATGAGTAACAGGGGAGCTCACAGAGTGGCTCTTGAGGTGCCTTGTCATGAGGTATAATTGAACACTATAATCAGTTTTAAATCAATACAATGCTAATTTAAGGAGACACAGGCTTTGGAAGTGCCTGAAGATTTTGTAGAGACAAATATTGATTATAAACACTCAGACTTGTGTAATTTCAGCTGCTATTTAGGGATTGAGCTTCTTCAGTATATGCAAAGGAGCAAGAGCCTAAAATTGCTGACAGAGGCCTCACTGGTTACTTTGACTTTGTCACTGTTCAGAAAGTTCAGGAGTACACTGTAGTTCTGCCTAAAATCTGGAGAGGATTCTGTTGAGTACCCCTGGTGTGAGAGCAAGTAGGACATTAACAGGAACGTAGTATGTAACAGATGTGAAGTATTCAGGTCAATAGGCCACGGACCAGGGCTTTTGAAAAGCTGCATAATTCCAATGAGTAGGTCAAGGAACCAGGCCAGGGCAAGGAGTCTAATCTTGGATACCTGTGTATGTAAATTTGTGTTATTTATCTTGGTACCTGGTATAGGTGCTCTCTCTGCAAGGCAGGATTGTTCACACCCTCACCTGTCACCTGTAAAGGCAGCCCTTGAAATGCTCTTCCACTGCATGTGTATCTGGTGGTGGCTGAGGGTGGCAATGTGTGTTTACATGGGAGAACTCTCCTTCTGCACTGTGGTAAGGAGCAGGCTCAAGATCCTATGGCAGGTTCCCTACTGGGATCCCTTCTGCTCCCATTAATTTCAGGGAGAACATTAAACAGAATGAGAGCAAAACTTAGTCATTTTACCAAGGTTAGAAGAGGGCCAAGAAGATAGCAAGGCAATAAAAGAGAAAGGATGAGAATTCATATTGCTTGGGTCAGGGGATGTGTTTTCTCCCCACAGCAGTCAGGGAAAGCTGCCTTACCTCCTGCAGGACTGTGATGCAGTGAGTCACCTTTGGCTAGAGCCTGGAGGATAAGGGAGAGCAATGGGTACCCCAGTGTGGGAACCCAGAACATCCCTCTGGCTGTCCAGGATGGCCAGGACCCCTGTCAGGGGGCTCAGGAGCCCTGGCACAGAGCCCAAAACACCTGTGGTTTTGATTATGACCCGTGGAGCAAATTACCAACCTTATATGAAGGCCAGCAAGCCACAACAGTTTAGGTAGAATAATAGTGAAGTTATCATGGGGTGGAAAAAGTAGATTTTGGGGTTTTTGATATGGTGGTTCAGGAGGCAAGATGGAGGAATCTGGGTGTGTCCAGCCTTTCTCCTTCTTCTTGGCCTCCATCTTCTGCTGTGATGGTGGCACTTACAGATTGGTTTAGAGTAGAAGCTCACTGTCTAACATAGGTGATAGGTATTGGAAAGTAATTGTAAACATTGTATACGTAGTTTTTAGTATAAAGACATAACACCACCCCGGGGGCAGGCAGAGTGCCTGGAACTGCTCTGCTGGACAGACCTCAGCAGGGCAGGAGAAAGAGTTTTATAGATAAGATACAATAAACAACCTTGAGACCGAGAAATGAAGAGCTCTGACTCCTTCAAGCGCCGGGCTGGGAAAAGAGACTTTAAACTTTTCTCGGGGTCACTCTGACCAGCCAGAGATCCCGACACGCCAGCCCTGGGCTCACAGAGAAATGTGAGGTGTCAGTCCTGTGCCATCACTGAGACAGCCAGCATGGCTTGGAGCAGGCCCAACATGTCCTCCTTGCTTTGTGTGGGCATAGGCACCCCTGCAGGAAGGTGGCTCCTGGGTGCAGTGGACATCTGGCACGTGGGGTGGGTTTGTGGGGAGAAAATTGAGCTTTGCTCTGAGGCAGGTGGGATGGGTGTGCTGGGCCCTGCTGGGAGCACTCAGAGGGGCTCAGGGCACAAGGCTGGCAAGCCTTGGCCCCAGGCAAGGCCCAGCCAAGCTTAGGTTTTAAAATAAGGACACACTGAGTGCTCTGAAATTGTAATGAGGGAGGGCTTACAGTTATTAAAGGCTATATGTGTTTTCTGAGAACATGATAAATAGGAAATGGGAAGAAAGGATGGGCTTACAGGCTGACAGAGTTCCACTGTTCAGGCTGGATTTGCTAAGCGTGGAAGTCAGCAAGGAGGGGCCAGTCCCTGCTTTGTGTTTCTCTCTGAGCTGCCTGGACTTAGCAGGAAGACATAATGCTAGGGATCATTTCAATGTTTTATCTTGCATGTATCCTGGGGTATTTTAGTCCTGTAATTGTAAATAAATGAATTCTGTGTGTGTGTGTGTGAGCAGTCATACCCTCTGCTTGAGGATGTATTTGCTCATTTTAGACTCATGAAGGAGTTACATCTTCATCAGAGAGATTTATTCATTTTATTCATTCATGTAGACAACATGAAAAACAGGAACATTTTCTTCTTCCCCCAGGAAGCACAGTTTTCATCACAGCCATTTTGAAATGCAGCATACACAGCTTAGGTAGCTTAGAATTTTTTTTTTTTTTTTGAGCTAGAAAAGTACAATACTGATCCTTGGACCAAACTGGGAGTCTTGCCAGTAGACTAAAAATTAGGACAAATATGCACACTAATATGAATTCGTGTGTACAGAAATTATAAACAGAAGAAATTTGTAAGTTGCATTCTGTAAGAATACAAAGCTGTGTAAATAACCAAATCTTTGAAATAAATAGCAACACTTATGGGGATTTGAATACAGGGGTTATTGACAACTGACACTCAACACTAGCATTTCTAAGGGATTTCTGAAATTTGAAACTGTTGTCTTTCTTGGTTTTTTATGGCTGCCAGCATAAATCCTTCCTTCTTTGGAAGGCAGAAGAAGAGGTGTGGTGAGCTGCCCATAAAACTGGTTTCAGGCTTTGTTTCCACTCCTTCCCAGTGTCTGCCATCAGCTAAGCTAAGCTAAGCTAAGCACTTTGGAGTGTAAGGTCAAGAAAAAGCAAGTCTCTATGCTGATTCAGATACACATTTCCTACACCTTCTCAGCACTTTGGGGGAACCTAACCAGTAGTTTTATCTACCAAAAATCAGTTTAGATCAAGCTGAAATGTTTTTCTGAATAGCTAAAGAAACTTAAAAAGGAAACCACTGATTCATAGAACCTTACACAAGGTTTTTTAAACTTCACAAACTTTACATGCTTGCTTTAGCCACCATTGCTTGTCTGTGATTTGGCTACAAGCAATCCTCTTTGCAGTGGTGGCTGGGTTACTCCAGGGATGAACACAGGCTACCCACAGCATCCAGAAAATTCCCCCAGAGGAGAGGGCATCCAGGCTTCTAGTCCTAGCAGCTGTAATGCAGCTGTGAAACCATGCTTGATTTTTGGCAATCACTAGTGAAAAGCCTAGTCCAGACATACTCTATTACTTACTTTTCCTGAAGTTTTTGTTCAAATACAATTTAAGAATACACTTACATGGCAACACCTTTGAATTTTGTCTTGGAACAGGTGTGAACTCTTTTCAAGTCTACATGGCCTACAAAGATCTCTACCAAATGTCCGACAGCCAGGTATTGCTCTGAATGCTTTTCTTTGCTGTGATCTGTCCTCTCTTTCCTCACCTCCCAACACTTGAGGAGTTGCTGAGGTTGAATCCCAGAGAAACATTCTCACTGGCCTGATTGGCACTGGGAGGAATGTGCAGAGGTGGTTTACTCTCTGGAGGGTCAGTTGTGAGCTGTGCAGAACACCTGTATGTGTTTCTTCAAGTGTATGACATTCACCTTCTGTAGAGATCTTCTGGTGTCTCCCAACATTGCAGCCACTCAAGCTCTGCTCAGGATTTCACTCATTTTATTTTGCAGCAATTTTGAGGACTCTAGGTCAGAGAGAGAGAAAAGGATGAAGCACTCAAGGCAGTGGCAGTTCTTAGGCTTCAAGAGTTTTTTGGTTGTGTAAGCAGCTAAATGGAGTTGCTCTTTGGGGGAGGTGGCCTTTTCTCATTAGGGCTGGAGATAACAATGAGCTTGTTTGTCCAGAGCTCATTACAGATTCCAGACTCTTCAGCTTTCCCATCCATACATATCAGGCCACTGTAAATAGACAATGGCATCTGTTAGTAATAATAATGTTTGCTTATTCAGTTGATAAAATGTTTCTTTCTTACTTATTCCCAGAGCTACCGCTCTTGGTCTTTTAAATAACTGTTGTTACACCTCCAATACATGTGGTTTTAATTGGAATTTTGGACATAATAATTTATAACTATTCTCTGACAGTGCCTGTTAAATTCAACTCCCTATTGGAATTGCCGAGAGGAATACATCAAAAATGTTTAGTGTGTGGCTGGACTAATGGCTGTTACCTTGTTTAAATGTCCATGTTGCAAGCTGTATATTGCAGCCCATTCAATGCTGCCTGAAGTGCCCTAGTACAAAAGTAGACACTGAAGACCCTTTGTCCTCCATATTTAATCTGTGTTTGAAAACTGGGCTCCCAGTTACTGAAGTCTGGTTTAAAAAAGGGACACATAAGCTGAATAGCTTTTGGAAAGGAAACTGTTTCAGTAGATGTGTGCTCAGAAATTACCAGTAAAAGCAAAAAGATCAACTACTGCCCTTCTTTAGGGATGGCTGTTGAATCTTAGAAAGCAATTAAAAAACCAAGCATGCTCTAGATAAAATATTGCAACTTTTAATACCTGAATTAATGTTGCTGAAAGCTCAGCAATGATGGCTCCAAGAAGATGGTGCAAAATGTCTGCACTTCAGAAAAGAGATGTTCTAGCCATACTAAAAGTGCCTGTAGCACATGGCAATAATTCTATTTTACATTTGCTAAAACTACAGAACTACAGGGCTACTAAACTTAGATGCATGGGAGGGCATGGGGAGGTGCAGTGCAGGTGCTGGGGCAGACTCTGTGTCCCAGGGAAATCCAGCTCTGCTGTTAACCCTCTCTTGGTGCAGCTGGTGTGTACAGGGTGGGTAAGTCAGCACCAATCAGTGAAGCTCAGGTTCTGTGTAGAAAAGAGATCATTTGCTATTCACCAATATAATTACCAGCTTAGAAGGTACAAAACTGAGGTGAAGAGAGAGGTCTGAGTGTTAAGTAATGTGTTTTCCTTATTCAGCAGTGTTTCCTTCTTTGTACTACCTGCAGCTTTATGAAGCCTTTACCTTTCTAAAGAGTCTTGGGGCTGTTATCCTGGTCCATGCTGAAAATGGAGACTTGATAGCTCAGGTGAGTGAACCATCGTTTTTGCTTCACTTTGTGAGATGATAGATATTAGAGAGGAGGAATTAAATAGGCCATTCAGAGAATGGGTAGGAAGAAGGGAACTCCCTGGAAAGAGCCTTAATTGAACCTGATGCCCTGCACACTGTTGGTATAAAGCCTGGGATGAGAGAAGGGAGGTCCTTTTGCATTAATTGACAGAGCATCCTTGAGATAGGGCAATGATCCAGGCAGCTCCTTGCCTTGGAGGAGCAAATGAGGACTAGATAAGGAGGGCAGAAGGAAGCAAGAAGATTTCTTCTGAATCCAGCAGATACAAGTGAAGCAGAATAATGTAAAACCTTGTTCACAGACTTTGAGTACAAAAAGAGGATCTGAAAGCTTTATATTAAAGTCTTTTGCTGCAGCTATCAGCATAAGCAACACAGTGAGTTTGGAGCAGGTATTAAAGCTCACAGACCTATTTATTTTTGAGAATATTCTTACAAATCTCTGAAGTTTGAGAATAAGAACTACTGTGATCTTGTAGACATTTCAAAAATGTGTGTTTAAGTATAATCCATGCTCTTAGAAGATGCATCTCGGGACCAGGAAGCTGGGTTCAAGTTCAGAATGGTCCATTAGAGTGCCCTGCATGTCCAGTGCAGTCCTTGCAGTTCAGGTGCCCTGGGAGCTGTTGTCCTCCCACTGGACTGTACCATGGCTCTGATCAGTGCCACAACACACTGAAACATGGAAAGAGGCAACCCAAGGACAGCAGTTGATAGTGAACCTTCCACTGGGCTTTCAGAGGTCTGGATCCCCTTCTGAAACAGAAGGGGCAGGTTTGGGTGGGTGTTGTTTTGATGCTGCATTGTGACAGATGAATCTTTGAAGGCTGTTGCAGAGATGTCTCACAGCCCTGATCTCTCCTACGTGCATCGAGCCCCTCTTAGGTCGGTGAGGCTCTGAGTGAGCCATCTGATTTATCTGCTGAGCTGCTTATCTGCTGGCTTATCTGCTAAGGACTGGGCTGCAGAGCTGACAAGGAAATTACAGCAGCTAAAGCTGTCTTTGAGATCTGCACAAGGCAACCCACCTTGTCTCACATCTAAGGGAGAATGTCAAGGGAATTCTTTGAGTTGTTTGGCAGTGTGTAAGAACTCTTGCCTTGGGTGAATTTTGTTTTTCCTTCTGGGGAAAAAACACATCTCCATCTGCCTGGTTAGAATTTACCCCCTTTGAGATCTGCCTTTCACTTTAACTTTGACCAAAAGAAACCACTGGGATCAAAAGTTACTAGTGAGGAGTCAGCAGGCACATACAGTGTGGTTGTGTCCTTCCCCCACTGAAACTAGGTGACAACCCTCATTTGAATTAAAGAGAGGAAAAAGCTGATTTCTCATGGAGTTTAGCATGAATAAAAACTACTAAATACATGATTTATAGCTTTAATACAACATAAAATATCTAGTAGAATTAAAATGACTATTAATGAGCATGATTAAGTCAATATTACTGTAGGAATAGCAAAATAAAACAAATGATACATTGCCCATTAAAATCAAGGCGGACTCATGGTATTGCATATTTGATAGAAATCTATTTCAGATTTCTGTTTTTCTATTTCATTTTTCTCTGATCAGCCTTTATATATGGTCATCAAATATGAGCAACCAGGACAGAAAAATTATTAGGAAAAGAGGAAGTAGTAAATAAATGTAAGTTATGTTACACATCAACATATTTGTTCACCATTGCCAAGTTTCATAAAATCAGTCTTCCTCTATGCTTTTATGTAGAAGAATTGTTTGGATAATGAAAAGAAAGCTGCCTGCACATAGGTTTTTTAGGACTGTCCTGTGAAAATACAAATTTGATCTTGTCAAACAAATATTCTAGTGAATTATCTATATGATAGTTGATTAGCACTATCAAGTCCTCTTACAGGGGGTAATTTATCATATGATCTGATTTTAGTACTTCCTTCAAGATGCAAATCTGTCTTACTTCGTGTATCTATTCTGTGCCAATGTGCTATTTTTTTTACATGGCTGTAACTTCATTTTATTGATGTATTTTAATTATCTGAAGTCTTTAACTGGTGCTGTTCAGAGCCAGTGCATTAATGATACAGAACAGCTGTTTTTAATAATACCTATGAAACCTTATGTTTTTCTAACCAAAATGTTCTTTCACAGTCAGATTAATGCATTCCTGTTAATGCCTCTTTAGCCTTGATTGATTGCAGTGAAGGCTAAAGTATATATGAATGTTAGCTTTTCCACTTTTACTGGAGTATGTTGGTAATGTGTGAGCTTTTCACCCTCAGGGACCTGGGATCAGATATTTATTAGTTGACACATTCAAATACGTTCAGTAACTTCATCCTGGTCTCTAGGGGACATTTCTCTGTGTCACAGAGCCATTACATCTGAGCTGGGCTCATTAGAGCCCTGTGGGCAGGGCAAGGCAGGGCAGGCCAGGGCCAGACCTCAGATGAAAAGGGGTTGACCACCAGTTTCTGCAAAAAGGGAAATTTATTACAATAACACTGCTTGGCCTTAAATTAAGTGAAGCTTTTCTATTTAAAAAAGTTTTTTTTACTGCTATGAAGCTGGATAGCACAGATTATTTTTCTGAAAAGCCCCCATTGGTCCTGAGATGGGGTCTTTGATGAGGACACAGTGCCCTTGCAACTGGAGGGCACTGTTCTGTTTCATAAAAGCATAATTTTAGTGGTTCACTGTATAGGAAGAAAGCATTACAGAAAACTGAAAGTGTCAGCAGTGCTGAAGGTTTAAGAAAGTGCTTTGTGCATTGCAAGAATGCACAAATACTCTCCTCAAGTTGCAGAGAGGAACTTGAGCAAGTAAATAGGGAATGGCAGGCTGGAAGTACCCATAATTACCATTTAGTGTATTGGTGGTTGAAGCCCATTCCCTAGGCTGGTGTTGTGGTGTCAAGTAGGACTTTCTGGGGGACAGAGGAGGCTTCTGATGGTGCAGGCCAATGGCTTGGGGCACAAATGTGCTCAATCACACAACAGAGAGCACTGCTGGCTGTGCTGGTGTGGCATGGGAGCAGTTCAGAGCCAGTGTTTGCAGTGTTCAGTGGGCTTTGCAGCTGTGTTTACACTGCCACTGAAAGGGCCCTCAGACCATGTGGTGGCTCATCTCCCTGAGGGTGCTGGGTGCACAGGTCTCATCCTGGAGCTGGGTCAGCGTTTATCTCTTACATTGCAGGAACAAAAGCGTATTCTGGAGATGGGAATCACTGGACCTGAGGGACATGCCCTGAGCAGGCCAGAAGAGGTAAGGCCAGATATCTGCTTCTCCCATTGCCTTTTCCAGTATTACTTAATGTCTGAAAAGTCCAGGTCCTTTCAACTTGTTTGTTTGCCTGAAAAGCCCTTTGGATGCTGCAGCCAGGTGCATTCCCTTACTCCAGGGATAAGTGTGTACACTCCTTGTACACTCAGGAATCTCAGGGCAGCTCCTGCTGCCCTGGGCATGGATATCCATGTACTTTTTTAAGTGTGACCTTTGTGTTTTGATTTGTGATGGCAAAAAAAATGGGCTTATCAGGCTAAAAACCAGCAGCGCAGCTTGAGGGTTAGTCCTCAGAGTAACTGCATTTGTTAAAATGCTTTGTGTGAAAACCTCCTATAAGATGCATGTGCACATCTATACTGTGCATAGGCATACACCCACATATAGATCTAATTTCATGCTGGCAGATATATTGGTGTCAGAAATGCAGGCTGTAGAGATGCAAATACATGAGAACGGAAAGTTGCTGTGAGGCAGATTGTTTTAAGCAACTCCCTTATAATAAAATCTGAGCTCTGTTGTGGATCATCTCAGGCATCTGGAAAGGGTTTATTTAATGCCAAGGAAAATGTGGAGACATGAGAATGCCCCCTAAAGTACACAGCTCAGACCCTTAATGGGATGTGGAGGGCGGTAGTGGGAAGTGAATGCTTTCCTAGAAGACTAAAGAGACGACATCCCGAGGGTTTGAGGCTGAACTTGAAGAGATTGTTGTGGTTTGCAGATCTTTATTTAACTTCTCCCCAAGGCAAAAGGAATCAGCTTAATTGGTCACATTCTTCTATTGAACTGTTTATGTACTTTTTCATTTTGCTGTTCAACTTCTACTAAAATTATTCTAAAAGGATTGAATTGTTTCCTTTTAATGAGAACAAGGGCCTAAGGAAAATCTGCATTTGCAGTTTCCAGAAAAGAATTTTGCTCAGCTCTAGTGCTTCAGGGCAGAGGCTGTGCCTCCTTCCCTGCTCTCTAAAGGTGCATTTGGGTTTCCAGAGCAAATGTTTTTGATACAAGTCCTAGGACAAACTGAAGCAGTCTGATTTAAGGAAAAAGATTTTACAAAACTGTAAAGGATTAAGCCATGTAGTTTTGGAAGGTCTGAGAAGCTCAATTTTTCTAGAAAAACTTGCACAGAAATTTCTGTACCACTGAGTCACTATTTTCAGTTACAACAGGGTTTATTGTATTAAAATGCCAATACTGTGAGTCCATCTGGGAAGGATCTGGTATAAAACTGATGGCTGGGGAAAGGAGTCTCCAGAGCTGCTGGGAAACACTGCTCCTCCATCTGAAGATGCTTTCTTTGTGTGCCTACATCCCAGCTGGCTCCCTGGGAGGAGGTTGCTTTTATGCTTGCTGACAGAGAGGACTTACTGGGCACTGCTTCAAAGGCTTCTGTGGATTATGGGCTAAATTCAGTCCATAGTGCTGAAGTTGCTGTTTGAGAATTCTTTACATTCACTGTCACCATTATGTAAAGATTAGGGAAAGCTGCCAGGGGAGCTCAGAGGTTGTCTCCTAGCAGGGGCAAAGTTTTCTTGCTTTGTTCCCCTTTCAGCTGCAGGGTAGGAGTCTTAAACAGGAAGGTGGGAGGAAGGTAAGGAGGGGCTGCATCAGCTGCTTGGACATGACCTTTCCTGGGGTGCAGGGAGCCAGGGAGCTGTGTTTGTCCTGGGACAGCTGTACCCTGGTAGTGAGTACAGCCTGGCTGTGGTTACTGCTAGTGGCAAGTGTTTGGGGTTGGGTTAGCTCCCTCTTTCCTAGCACTGTGTCTCTATGGAAAAAGCAGAATCAACCCCTGAAGAGTTGTTGCTGAACAATTAGAAATATGGTGCAGTCCTCCAGCTGATTTTTTTTCTTCAGACTGCATTTGCAGTTAACTTTTCCCTCCTTGTTTTGCTCAGCTTGAAGCAGAAGCAGTTTTCCGTGCCATCACGATTGCCAGTCGAATAAACTGCCCAGTGTACATCACCAAGGTGATGAGCAAGAGTGCAGCTGATATCATTGCACAGGCCAGGAAGAGAGGTAAGTGACTTCCTTTGCTCTCCCAATCTTTTTTTTTTGTTGAATAGAAGCTCAGTGAAAAAACCTGTATGTCTTGACTCAAATGACAGTCTATAGGGAGAGGTTACCAAAGAATGGCAGCACCATTGCAGAGTAAATATTTGTGGCTGGGAAGGATGAGGGGAAATCTTTTTGTATTTTTAAGTTGAGATGCTCTTCCCACAAACTGCCCTCTCGATGACTGAATTGTAACTCTTCCCTATCCTGTTTTCCCTTTTACTTTTCCCTTAGACTGCTATATCTCTGTTGATGGGAAAGAGATATTTTATTCCTAATTGCACATCCTCCAGGCCAGTATTTCAGCTTTTCTGAGAGGTGGCTTGGGCAGTGACCCTGCTGTTAGAAATGCTTGGAGCTTGCTCCTGGCCTTGCTGCTGGAAGCTGACCCCCTCTGCTTGCTGGGGCCATGGTGGGATCCAGGTTACAAAGCACCCAAAAGAGCCTTGTGAGCCTGAAGGCAGCTTCTGAAGCTACATTTGCAAGTCAGGACTGTTCTGCTGGTTGGGACTACAAAGCTTGTGAGCAATATGGAAAAGCCAAAGAGCAAATTACTGTCTTGATGTTTGTATTCTTGGAGACTTGAAGTGTGGTGCAGGGGGACCATATGCTGCTGTCTGCTGGTGCTGTGCCCAACCTGGGAGTAGTAAAAAGGCATCTGCCTGCTGAAGTGATCCACCATCCAGTGCACTCCAAATTGGAGCAAGGTGCCTGTGATTAAAACAGTACAAATTAAAAGTGGGTCTGAACTGTCTCCTTCTGGATTAGAAAGAAAGATTTGTAAATAGGCTGATCAAAAGCATGTAGAGCTCAAAGAGACTCCTGATTAATTTTTTATCATACAGACAAAGCCAGGGCTGTTTAATTTCTTGGGAGTTGTGCTAGCCATGTAGCAATGTGTGAATTATACATGGCTGCATGCAGCAAGCAGTGTCTTGTGCTGAAGAGAGAGTGGGCTGTACTTAGTTCCTGTATATCCTTGCTTTCTCCAAGGTCCCCTTGTTTTTGGAGAGCCAATCACTGCCAGCTTGGGGACAGATGGGACACATTACTGGAGCAAAAACTGGGCCAAGGCTGCAGCTTTTGTGACCTCACCACCTCTGAGCCCTGACCCTACCACTCCAGACCACTTAAATTCACTCTTAGCATGGTAAGACTTCCTTTTTTTTTTTTTAACAGGATGCTGGTGAGGCAAGTGCAAAAGACATATGGCATGAAGCATCTAGGGGTCAGCCTGGTTTCCTTTAGACCAGTCTCATACATGAAACAGCAGAGAAAGGACATAGAAAACCTGGGATAGTTATATCCTTATGCTTAGGCTGCAGTCAAGTCAGCAGTCAGGGACACTCCAGTTGCTGCTTGGCTTAATAGAGAGGCAATTGCTGGCTATTCAGGAATTAATTATTTTTCTTTCTGCTTTTCAAGTGATTCCTAGCTGTACAACTAGATTGTCAGGACTTCAAACTGGCCTTCTCCCTAGTTTTCAGTTTTCTTTAGCTGAGTTGTTGCTGTATGATGGGATGGCATCCTCACTGTCCAGCATAAACAAAAGCCTGGTGGATACATCCCAATCTTTGAGACTGGACTCAATTTTAAGCCCTAGGCATATTTGACAAGCACAGCTCCAGAAATCAGGGCTGTTCCTGAATGCAGAGATACAAAGAACAAAGAAACATTTCTTGGGGTAATTTTTGTCAAAGCTGGTGCAGGGCTCTCAGCTGTGAGTTCTGAAAATTGGCTTGTCCTAAACTAACTTGTGTTAGTAGCAGAGATTGGTGGGTTTATCTCCTGCATATTGAAAAATTCTGACTTGGTAGTTTGCCTTTATCTGGGAGGGACCAAAATCATACAAGTTTCCTTGTGACCAGTTCTTGCAGGCTTATTTTAGCTTGCCTTGTGTCTTTATGGGCTCTGGGGTCCTCCAGCTGGAAGAAGACAAAGATAAGTGGTACATGTAGAGTAGGAATGTCAGGAGAGAGAGGCCAGAGTGAATTACAAAGGAGACTGTGAGGGATTTGGGTGGAGACAGCTGGAGACTGAAGGCCCTATCTCACAGGATAGGGATGTGAGCTGACTGCCTTCAGGTAGGTAGGTGAAAGGAATGTGGACAGCAGAGGAAGAAGTGTCTTATATAGAAAAGAAGATAGCAGCGATGCCTTGCCAGAAACCCAGACTGTGAAACCCATCTCTGAAAGTATTTCCTGCCTGTAGCCAACTGTGGGTCTTTAGCTTAAGCAAAAGACCATCTGCTCTGAAATGATATGGAAATCCACAGCTGAAGCCCCACCAGGACAGACTGCTAGGGCTGGAGGGAGGAACTCAACTTACCATTCATATCCTCATTTACCTTCATGTGGTGGCACCCAGCTCAGCTCTGGCCTCCCCTTTCTGGGGTTTCCAATGCCCTAGACAGAGCAGAGAAATCTGAACCTTGAAAGTGACCATCTTCAGAGCTGCCTGGGAGCTGGGTGGGCACACTCATGTGACAGGAAGATGCCATCAGCCAGTGCCATGTCTCCCCTTGCACACGATGGGTCAGGCTGTGCAGCCCAGAGCCCACCCAGCCTTTAACACAGCTGCTCTAAAGATGCTGCAGTTGAGCTCTGAGTAATGTGTGGCTCTGGTAAGAATTCACAGCAGTTCTCTTCTGACAGTCTGATGGCAAAAAAATGTTTTTTCCATAACTGAGTGTTTTGTTCCAAAGAAAGGCTCAGAAAAAAATGACTTTCTTGGTCTGATTCATCACTATCAGCACTGTAAAGGGTGAAGTTCACTGTGTGAGGGTAAGGCTCTTAGCCAGCACATGTAAATGTGTATCAAAATGTTTGACTCCTTACTCTGTTAGAGTGGCTATATATGCTTTCTAGAAGAGAGTCCCAAAATAATAGTATGTGGGTCAAAGCAGATTAGCAAGAACATTTTTAGAATTGGAATCCAAATAATGACTTTTTAAAACTAACATCAGAAAGACAAACCGAGGACTAACAGAAGTTTTCATTATTCTCCAAGCATGCAAAAATAGCTTTTTTTTTTCTGGTGGCTTAAAGTCCTAGATCTTAAATGACAGCAGCTTAGCCTGCTTTCAGTTTTAATACTTCAAATCCATACTGTGAAACTAAAAAGAACTGTATATTGTATCGGTCTGCTCTGAATTCATGGGGAATTTTATGCACGTATGATGGTAAAACAGTATTTCATGTTTCTTTTGCACTGTTGGATACCAATATTTTACATTCATTAAAAAATCCCTACAACATCCTTCCTTTGCAAGCATGCAGCATACTGCTTGTGCTCTTCTCCACAGAAAGCTGAATGGTTTGATTTGTTGATTTTCCACTGAAAAGCTGAATGTGTAAAACCCCATCATGTCTCATGGGATTTGCAGATTGAATTTGCCTCATGAGATTAGGTCCTTGTGTCATCTGTGGGCCATGCACTTGAGTTAGCTTTGATCTTGCATGGTGTGCTGCTGCATTACTGCAGCTGGGATGTGCCACCTCTTGTGAACCAGAGATGTGAGATCTTGATGCTACACAGATGATGCAACTTGCCATGAAAACCTTGTTTAAGGGGAAAAATTTGATGATCTGGCATTTATTTCATGATGATCCCTTCCTGTCTCTCAGTTTTTCAGTTGATGTAATGCTTACCCCCCACTTGACAGTAGAGTGTGTCCAGACAGTAGCAGTGCCCATGGATTAACCAGGGATGGAAGGATCTCAAGTGACACACTTCAGTTTTGGAAGTCTTTTATTGATTTGACTGGGGACTGCAGTTCATATCAATAATGTTATTAAATGTCAGAGAGGAGGGCGTATGGAATTAAGAAAGCAAGGCCTTGTTATCTTTCAGGTGTAGGAATTTGAAGTGTGGTTTTAGAAGCACAGCATGACCTCAGGGAACTTGGCAGTGTCACAGGCCTGGCTGTGGCAGTCAGGTTTTCATTGTTATATCAGTGTGTGGAAAGGAGAGATGCCACAGGAAGCTTTGCTGATTAGAGAAGCATCAAAAAGGAAGAAATGCCATTGCAACTTCTGACTTTATTGTTGTGTTAAAATAAATGGATGTTTAACTGATGAAATTGGCTTAATCCTATGGAGTAACACCAGGCAGTCATTAACAAGCAGGAGCAGCTAAAGCACAGCAGCGTTTTCTGTACTGAATTCATGGATTTAGCTTCTGCTAAAAACTGGATGGATGGCTTGTGAGTGTGGTGAAGAACCAGAAAAGAGGCCAAGGACTTTTCTCTGTCAGCAATCATTAGGGTTGGTAGTCTAGAAAATGGCATTAGAATTACTCCTGTGTGATACTTTTTTCTTCTGTACTTGACTATTTGTTAGCTTGTTGGATCTAGATTTGTGGACCAGAATCATTCAGTTGTTTCAGAGCTGGAATTTACATTATCAGTTAAAGAAAAAGATGACAGGCTCTTGGGGACTTACAGAGTGATGGAAGGGAAATCATAGTGAGTTCTAATGTGCCTGCCTCCTGTAAATTTAATCAAGAGCTAAAAATATCATGTTTCCTGTGGATATTGGAGAACCTTCTTCTTTGACTTTCTATTTTTGCAAGATTCTGCATATTGATTATGTTCTTCCTCCTTATTTCCAGGAGCAGCTGTGATCCAGTTCTGCTCTCTGCCAAAAAAAAAAAAAAATTCTCTAGGCTGAAAAACCCAATCTCTTAAATAAAAGCATTATGAATGGTAGCTCTTCCTGCATTTTTCTCCATGCCTTTTTCTGTGTAAGACTCTTAAGTTAGATAAATCCAGAGCATGTGTTTGACTTGCACTATGCCTTTTGTTGTTTAATTCGAAAACTACCTGATAAAAATATTTTTATTTTCTTGATTCTGTTTTGGAAGGTCAGATGAGAAGTATTCATGTAAGTTTTGCAAGAAAAATACATGTGTAGGAGAGAAATGCAGGGGAACACGTTTGAAGCTCATGAATTTGCACTGTGAAATTTGCCATCATTTTTTTAATGTGGTTGTGAATTAATTTATCTTGAGAGTGCCAGACATTTCATACAAGCTTCTGATCATTTCCTTAATCCTGGAGTAATCCTTTGTCCTGGTTAGTGGGCTTTTGCCTGATCTCTGCTGATAAGCAGCCTGGAGCTGGAGGGGGCTGTAATCCAGGAGTCCAGGGTGCTCCTGGGGGAAAGTGGAGATGTCCAGTGCCATTGTTACTCTCAGTGATGTGTAGCCAGCACAGAAATGTCTGGCATGATTTACAGCCTGTGTCTCTGGTGGCTTGAAAGGCTTGAAAGGTCCATTCACAGCCTGTCTGAGACCAAGGTCACCTTGGTGATGCCTGGTCTAAACCTTCTGTGTGTTAACTCCACAGTGGGGACCTGCAGGTGACGGGAAGTGGACATTGCCCCTATAGCACTGCCCAGAAAGCCATTGGAAAGGACAACTTCACTATGATTCCTGAAGGGGTCAATGGAATTGAGGAAAGGATGACTGTTGTCTGGGACAAGGCTGTAGTAAGTAATAACTTATTTTTATGGACTAAAAGGAAATTGAGTGTTGGCTGAATAATGAAAGCCAAGAGACTCTTGGCCATTGCTTAAGTGACTTTCTGCTATATTTCTGAGAATTCCCTGAGAGAATGCTACTGTGAGGTGAATTGCTTATTTCAAAAACCTCTTGCAGTTTTTTAAACTCAGGGCTGTGTTTCACTTCTGACACTGCAATAGTATTGGGTTTCATTAGACCTGAGGCTTCCCAGACTCCATTGCTCTTATTTTCCCTTAGTGTCAGAGTGGATGCTTCTGAGAGAAGTGGTATCTGCAGCAATTTAATGGTTTTGAAGTGAACCTCATATAAACGTGATGAATGAATTGTTTGAATTTGGGAAGTGTCTCATCGTTTTTGAAAAATTACAAATGGATGGCAGCTGAGCCTGAGGCTAAATGATGAAATGCTTTGAAGGAGAGCATTGCACCTAATTCATCCTGGCATACTTTGCAGTGGAGTGCTGGTACAAGTCAGGAATTTTTTGATGGTTTCATGGATTCTAATGTATAATGATGTTCTCCCTCTACTGTCTGTCTCCACGTGCACACCCTGCATTCACACACACTCACTGCATTGTGCTCAAATGCACATTGCAGACTGCAGTGCTGTGATGAGCACTTCTCCCAGACTCTATTTCATAAACACCTTATTCAAGGACAGCTATTGAGATGAAAGCACAGAAGCAGCTTCAGATACCTGCCATGGAGGAGCAAAGTAGGGAAGCAAGCAAAGCACAGCCAGCAGCTGCTATTTTCTTTTGTGGCTCCCTCAGTGGGAAGGAACTGCAGGAAGGGCTGCAACATGGGATTTATAGGTGGCAGCATTAATCCTGCACCACTGAGTAGCTTATACTTTACAAACCTTATATTTTACCAGGCAGGAAATAAGTGTTTATCTAATATTAAAAGGCTTGGCACTGTTGTTCTTCCTTAGAACATTGTTCTTGCTCATTGCCAGGGAAGACCCTAAAATACTCTACTGAGAAATCAAAATGCTGTACAGTTGCAATTACCATCACTGACTGTATGCCAAGTTCTATTGGTGATGACATTTCTCCAGGCAAAGACTTTATAATTGGTTGTATTACTTAGATGTATAGATCTGATAATAATGGTAATAGAATGGACTTAATTTGCAAGAAGTGTTCCCAAAGTGTTGGAATCTTGATCTTTTGTTAGATCTCGTAATAGTCATATGAGTTTCTCTGATTTAAAATTGCTTAAATATTTAAATAGAAATTACTAGGACTAGCAACAAAACTCTTAGGCCTCAGTATGTAGGGAAAGGGATCCCAGATAGCTGAGCACCTTGGTGGTATTCTGTGCACTAAGGTTTCACTGGCTGTCCTTTGCAATGCCTGGAGTAACACACTCATTTATTTGAAACTTCCAGTTAAAGAGCTGTACAGAAAGTCCTGTGTGATACAATCTCTGTTTTATGCAACATCACCACATCTATAAAGGGGTGCCTTCCAATATCTCCCCAACCTTTCAGTACTCTGAATAGTAAATCCTTATTTCATAAGCACGTTTTGCTCAAATCACATTGTTTTTTAGGCCACAGGCAAGATGGATGAGAGCCAGTTTGTAGCTGTCACCAGCACCAATGCTGCCAAAATCTTTAATCTGTATCCAAGGAAAGGCCGGATTGCTGTAGGATCCGATGCTGATGTTGTGATTTGGGACCCTGATAAGGTGAAGACTATAACAGCCAAAAGCCATAAATCGGTAAGGAGGAAATGAAAACCAGCAAGAAAAAGGAAATGTCACTGTTGTTTTTCAGCTGTTGACCTAAATCATGTGAACACCAATAGCACAGAATACACAGGAGTGGGGTAACTGCCTACTCCTGTTCTGAAATGGGTAAACGTTTCAGGACATGAGAGTATTGAAGTCCTATGTTGGAAGCATTGTGATCAGGAAGGATTTCTTTTCTCTCTGCATACACCCTTGCACTATTTATTTTTTGCATGCTTGTGGCAGACCTATAAACAGGTGTGAATCAGCAGCTCTGCAGCTGAGGTTAAAAGGCTGTGAGATTAAACTTAAAACCAGCTTAATTTTTTTTCTTACCTAAAAAGCACCTGAAATTATAAATGGCATGATTAAATTAACAGTATTCTAAACTATGACAGATGATTAAATGTTTTATTAATACAGCTTTAATCAACTTCATGGATGGAATTTTCTGTTTAATGCCAGAATTTTGCTACATGTTTCTTTGCCCTCAGTGCAGAGAACCAGTGACTGACAGTTGCTTTCATTTTGACTCTGATAAGTTTTGTGTTGTGTATCCCAAAGTTGTTTATCTTACTGCTTAGTGGTTTGGCCTGTTGTATTGGAGAATTCTTCCAAAAGTTTTACTGAATATCCAGTATTGTATTTTTATATTAAAAGACCAAATAATTTATAAACCTTTAAAAAGTAAATTTGGGTGATTCAGTTTCTGTTTCTCTATCTTGGGATCTCTCTGTATTTTCAAGGAAGTAAAAACCACCTGCCCTGTCATTCCCATTTAGATTCAGACCTTCCTGGACTTTTCTGGGCTTTTTCAGACAGAAATATATATGCTGGCCTCTTTGAAATTTGCTGACACAGTAACAGCAGATGCACAGTGGGACCTCATCCTCTGGTTATCCAGCACCTGAGTCACAATTTTCCTTCTTATTAGGGTTATCATTATTCTAAATGCTCTGGTTAGATACAGCAAATTTTCAAAAACAATAAAAATCCTGGATGGAAAATGAAAAACTGGAAGGAAATGTCTTGTCCAGGAAAGTCTGATCAGAAAGATCCTTTAAAATAATTTCATATCAAAAATGAATTAATTGCTTTTCCTTCATAAAAAACAACTTTATACACTTTTAATGGCAGTTGTCTAAAACTATGACTACAAATGTACATATTCTAAGTTATTAATGGAAAGAGGTCTTGGCAGTGAATATGTTGGTTGATCCCCAGGCCATTGAGTACAACATCTTTGAAGGAATGGAGTGCCATGGTGCCCCACTCGTGGTCATAAGCCAAGGGAAGATTGTGTTTGAGGATGGAAATCTGCACGTCAATAAGGGAATGGGCCGCTTCATCCCTCGCAAACCTTTCCCTGAGTACCTGTACCAGCGCATCAAAATCAGGAATAAGGTAATGTCAGATCCTATTGAGCCCTCTTGGAAGCACAGTAGCATCTGCTTTTAACATTGTTGTGCTATTATGAGTCCATATCAGATGGACTGTGGATGACTTGCTCAAAACTGGTTGCAATTGTGATCTTACCTAACTTAGTATTAACACTGTGAGCTTCAGCAGGTAGAACATATAATTGCCAGCTGACATAATTGCCTTATGTCCAGCAATGCCTTATTCCACCTCTTTGAAGAGAGGTGGAATAGTGATAGAATTACTTTCAGTTCAAAATTCAGGAAAAGAAAAAGATTTTTGTGAGGGAGGGTTAGGCAGAGTAAAAAGAGAATTTTAAATTGCATACTGAACTGCTACACTGCAGAGAAGAAAAGTATGTCAGCCAGAGAGTCTCATTATATTGGGCATTTCTGAACTATTGTTAGTGCATTTGCTGAGCTGTGTATTAGCAGCATTAATGGCTCAGAAAACTTTTCTCTTTTGTTTAATAAAAAGCTTGGGAAATGACCAAGATTTCACCTCTGTGTCACCTCTGGTTTTGAATTATATCAGTGCTTATCTGTTGAATACCAATTGGCTGGACACCAGTTTGGAGCTTGGAAATTGCTTCTTGTCACTGAGCAGGAAAGTCACTGTGTGAGCACAGGTAATGAGAAAAATTGACTGAATCTCATATTTTTTTTCAGCCAAGCATATACCATAGGCTGTGATACTGGCTGCTGAAATTAAGACTACAAGCAGGTTGATAGCTTTTTTCTTTCATCATTTATTGTACAAATTATATCAAGCTGCAGAAGAAGGGCCTGCGTTTCTTAGAAGAAAAAACATTGTAAAAAGCAAGTGCACCCGCAAAAATTCTGCAAAATACCAATCAGTGCTGCATTTTTTTTTACTTTATCCATGTAGATGATACAGGCCTTTTTTGCACACTCACTGCTTAAGGCTTCAGTGCCTGGGAGTGTGACATAAATTAGTGACAAAACCATCAAAATAGTGAAACCAGCACTTTAGAAACAAGTATCACAGATTAGTGTCTTGTAGCAAGAGTTTGAAGAAAATTACCTGGGCTAAGTAACCTGTGTCTTGCAAGTGGGCCTAGATTTTGGGAGACCTTTGATCCTTGGGCAAGGTCTGCAGACAGACAAAGGGACTGATATTTTTGCTCCTGCAGCTCCCTCTGCTGCCTGGCAAGAGGGAGAGCAGATTCATGCCCAAATTTCTTTTCCCACTATCAAATTTTATTCACTGGAAGTATTAAAAAAAACTCATTGATGGTTTTATCAGCTGCTGTATGAACATGTCCATGTACAACAGAGGAATATATAAAAACTTGTCAAGCAAGGGATTGCAAAACTGAACTGGCACAGGTTGGCAGTATAAACTTATCCCTGGAGCAGGGATAGCAGTATAAATTCATGCCTTTGTGGGTCCCTGGAAATGGATTCATTGCTGTGATTGGCAGCTACTCTCTTCTGGGCATTAGTTTTGGCTCAGCCTGGAGGACAGTGGCTCTTCTGAGCCTGATGTCCCTGTCATCAAAAGCAAGGAGAATGCACTGATTGCTTTGAGAGCTGGATCAAACCCCTGTGAATAGTGTCTTTCTATACAGTATTTTAATTTCACTTTTAACCTGTTGGGGGAAATTCTCTGAGACTATAATCTTGTAAGACACAGATTTCTGATGTCTTTGATGATCTTTGCATTCTGAATTCAATGGCTTCAGGCTCTTTCTGAAAACTGGAACTGTTCTTATTAAAATATTATTTCCTAGATTCCTATGATTTTAAGGCCAGTGAAGTTTTTTTGATTGTCATTTCTAATAGTCCTTGTAAGAAACAGGGAAAAAATCTAGAGACCTCAAACTGAAATCAGAGCTCAAATGACAGATACTTTTTTGACAAATATTGTAAGATAGATCCCCTGCCACAGTCCAGTGTATTCAACTTTTCTAGTTGATGATGGGAAGCAGAAACATTTGAAATTTAATTTAAAAATTGCCACTCCTTTTCAATGAGTTCTAATAAAGAGAATCAGACCTATGAAGGGGAGGAGCAGAGGAAATGCAGGTAGGAGAGAAGTTGCTGCAGTTGGTATAGTGGGTATCAGCTGTTCTACAACCCCAGTGTGACTCAGCAGCTGAATGGAGAGAGAAGAGGTGACTGAGACTGATCTGATGTAAAATAAACAGCTCACACCTGTTCTTTTGAATCCCACTTCTCCCTTTTGATTGTGAAGGAAGCCTGATAAGGAACTCCTGTCATTTTTTCTATATATATAAATGGAGGCAGCAAGCTTTAAAATTTCCTTTATATATAAAGCAGACTGCACTTTGCTTTATAAATAAAGTATAGATGCATTGTTAATTCAGCCAGTGCAGAATATAGCTCTGTGCTCACTGCTCTTTTCCTGCAGGGTCATAAGGCAGCATTATCTGAGCATTCAGTGCCTGGATTTTCACTCTTCTCTTGTTTTAGGTGGGAGGACTGCAAGGAGTCTCCAGAGGAATGTATGATGGACCTGTGTATGAAATCCCAGCTACGCCAAAATATGCAACTCCTGCACCCTCAACTAAATCCTCCCCTGCCAAAAACCAGCCCCCACCAATCAGAAACCTCCATCAATCCAATTTCAGCTTATCAGGTAAGTCAGCCTGACTAATGAGAAACCTTTTAAAGCTGTAAGTATGGACTACTGGTGATGAATTTCAATTATAATTACTTCTTTAGTCAAATATAAAAGAACTGTATATAGTCATGTACATGCATATATTTACATATATATAAGTATATACATGTTTTTACTCATTCATTGCCTAGCAGTATTTTACATATTGCCAAATATTCAAAATGTTTTCAATCTGAAATTTTCTCTGTGTCAATCTTTCACTATTATTTACCTGGCCCATTGCAATTAGCTGAATTCTCTGGTTGATGTGACTGAAGCCCCTTGGTGGTGTGCACAGCTGATAGGACTTGGGGCTGGTGCAACCTGTGAGTCTCAGACATCTCACAGGCTGCATCACCAGCAACTGCTAGACATGCAAACTTCAGCTGTCCTTGGCAGTGGTCATAAACCATGTCCAGAAGTTGTTCATAAGCAGACTGGAGCATTTCTTATCCTCTACTCTTGGTGCCCAGAACATTTTCCATGGTACATAGGAAACGACTGGAAAATCATCCTTTGGGGTTGCTGGAAATAATTCGTATTGTCTGAAGACAATTACAAGTGTGTCAAATCTTTATTCTTCAAAAGTCTACAGCCCCAGTGGTGAATAATACATTCATATGATGTTGTGAAAGTCACTGGATTTTTCCCTTGTGGGAGCTGATGGTGGAGTTTTCCTACTTTACAGATCCCCTCTTCAGAAACTAAATGAAACTTGTGTAAGAAAGTCCTAGGAGAGCAAATATTTTCAAAACCCTTCTAATGAGGTGAAGTATATTTTTGCCCATACACTTGGGGCCATGGTGAGCATATACAGATATATATGAAGCTATACAAAACAAAAAAAGTGCTTAGGAAGTTCACATCATAGTAATAATAATTGGGATTTTCATAAGCATCTGAAGCTGTGGTTTCACAGAGCACTGCTGGATCTGAGTACTACCAAGGCATCTAGAAGTACAAATTTGTCTGGATGATGTGAACATAAAATTAAGCAGAAGTAGAGACAAAGGTGACATTTTAAATGATCCCACACATTTGTTACATTGCCTTTAGGAAATTGAGTGTGATCAGGCGATATTTAGCCTGTCAGAAAGTTTGTTGTCCACTTAAGCTTAACCTTTCAGCATTTAAAATGCAGTGTGAAGTTTACATCAGCTCGGTGCTCATTTCCTCATGGATTTATGATTGCTAACATCAGATTTACTGAACTGTTGTCCCATATACTCAGTAGGGACATATGTTGTAAGTCAGTGAGGCAGGTTTTAAAAGTCCTTTCAAGTCAGTGGAAAATAATTATCCATGTAAGTTGAGCATTAGTCTGATCCTAAGCATATAATCTCACACTTCTCATTGAAGACAGAAATGTTCCTTGGAGGTCTGTTCAGCACTTCAGTCAGGCTCAAGAGAAACTAGCTGATGGTGGTGTGAGGGAAGCATAGCCAGGTAGAACCTCACTAGTGATGTTTTAATCCCTTTCATAGCTTTATTTCCTCATTTTCTGTTGTTGCAGGAGCTCAGATTGATGACAACAACCCACGTCGTACTGGCCACCGCATCGTGGCACCTCCTGGTGGGCGCTCCAATATTACCAGTCTTGGCTGAGAAATGATGATGGACAGAAACACAAGGATGAAGGATCATGGGAATAATGTCCATTCCCTTCAGTATCTGTGTTATCGAGCCCACAGTTTTATTTGGTACTAACAGAAATCAAAAACAAAATGTCTTTTTTTTCTTTTTTTTTTCTTTTTTTTTTCTTTTTGTATAGAAAGAGGTGATAATAGTGTGGTGTGTTTGCTTGGAACTACTTGCCTCACAATTGTGCTTTCATGCCATAGTCACCTTAAAGCATGGTGCTTCCATTGCCCCTTTAGTGACTACAGGTTTTAGCTTTGTCTCGTAACTGAATGATGGTTCCTTTGCACCCTTTCGCTGTATTAGAGTAGTTAATGCATGTTACTGAGTTATTTATGCAAGTTGCATTCTGTGAGTGAGTCCTTTTAGAACACGTTGCCAACAACTGACTAGACACAATGCCAAGATTAATGTCTGTATTTGAGAAACACCACCAAAAACACTAATGAAGGAAGAAAATGGCCATCTGGAAAGTAAGCAGTAGAGTAGTATAGGCAGCTTCTGTTTAATCTTTAATTTATTATAAACCCAAGAAGCACTTCTCTCAAGACACAGAAACTCACTGGGACACCTAATGACAAATGGTCTTTGTAGCACCTGTCTGTTCCCACTCGGTACATTCCAAGTCTGTGTCCTTCTTGTTTCCATTTTAGACAGAGCCATTAGTTTTACATACCAATGCCATTGCCACCCCTGCAGGGATTTCTCCACCTGGGCAGTAGTGCTCTCCTTCTGCATGAGATTTTTGGTACTTACAGATAATCCAAGTTGCTGTCGGATTTTTAAAGTTTTTTGTACAAATTTTTTCCTTTGTAATCACACGCATTTTTACTTACTCTACCGTATCAAGATCTACTAGTCGTGGTTCAATTTCTGAATTCAAAGCTTGTGAAATAAAGGAAATTAATTGATGGGTAAGCCTCTTGCTCTGTGCTGTGACTCAATGACTGAAAATTTGGAATGGAGGAACTCAAGAGAAATTGTCTTTCAGGTTGACATCATTCAATAGAAGGAACCACCTTAGATCACAAGTGTTGAGAAGTGTATAGGTCTGCATATGCATAATATGGCATCATACAGTATGTCTTATTAAACAGTGCTCACAGTAAAAATGTATTTACTAAAAATTGTACTTACTATTGGCTAAAATGTACTTAGTAATGGTTGGATTCAATCTTAAGAGTTCTTTTCCAACCCAACAACTCTGTGATTCTATGACATTGCAGCTGCCTCAGTTTTGCCCAAATGAGACACGAATTAACTTTCTGCCAAAGACCTTAGATCTACATCTTATTTGCCTAAAAAAGGGGTAATTCACTGCTATCATCTTCATCTGTAGTACAGAACCAGTACCCAGTGCTGCACTTTGACCTAAGCCATATTGACTTCATTGTGGTTTTCTCCACTGACTGAGCTGTGTCCAGGCCTGGCAGGAAAAGAACATGCTGCAGGTAAGGTGAGGGAAGTGGACTTCAATTCTCTGTGAGTGAAGGAAGTATTTCTTGTCTTTCTGACTCTCTCACAAATTATGTAAAGAAACCTTGTTTCCTGTCCCTTTTTGCTTGTGTGACGGTGTAACACATTCTGTGGGAGGCGTGGGCTGCAGTGGAAGTGGGGTGCTGTGAGATTAGCAGGTCAACAAACAGCTCCCCTTGTGCTACTTTGCCTTTATCCACACTACAGAGCTGCAGCAGGAACAGTCTTGCAGCAGTGGGGTGCCACTGGAGTGGTTTTACCAGCTGTGCTGCCCATCCATCCCAGCCATGCATCAGGCACTCGGGTTGGCACAGCTCCTGTGTGCATGCCAAGTGCACGTGAGCCATAGCAGTTTGGGGAAGCAGCCCCCCTGGAGCCTGTCATTCTGAAACAGGTACACTGTCACCTCCAGCTTGCCTGGCAAAGCAACTGCTACCCTGGAAAAATCCATTTTGGTCAGCTTGCTCTGAAACCTGGCAGAAGAGCTGGTCTGAAGAGCCAGCTTTTCCTTTGGCTTTGAGCTGAATCAGTGCAGAAACATTGCAATTCAGTCTGCAGTGAACTGAATTGCTTGCTCCCAAAAAAAGGAAAATTAAGCTTTTCATGAACAATTCCTTCTGCTAAGGATTCAAATTCACATTTCATATTGCTTGGAGCACGCCCTCATCCTCAGGCTTCCTTGCTCATTTGGTGGTTCAGATATTTTATATGATGTGAATTAAAATAAATTGCTCATTTGGTGGTTCAGGTTTTTTATAGGAAGTAAAATAACACTAGCAGAGAAGCCTGAGGACAGTGTGCCCTGGAATAACCTACAGACTAGCAGGTAAGGCAATCCTGAAATGCCAAGTCTCCATCTGCCTTGTTCTATTCCAACCCATTTGCTGTGAGTGTTGACAGCCAGCAACAGTTGTGGTGATGTAACCCTGACAGTAGAAATACAGCTGCTTTGTGAAACTATGTGGCAAATTTGACAGTGTGAAAATTTCCAAACTGCTGGTTACAATCTCCCTGTTGCACTTCTTGCATGTTTTTGTGCAAGTAGCAATGGTTGCTGACCTCCAGAAAAAAAATCCACTCAATGTATGAGGCTTGTCACACTTGAGGTAGCAGAAATGATCATTGTGTAACTTGTGTTGAGATTCCACTTTTCCTACCCACTTAACAGCATCTTAAACCAAAAGCCCTTTGCCTACAAGCTGGTCAAAGATTCACTGGTAACATGCATTTATTTTTTCACTGTGAAGTGTCTGTGAATAAATACATGTGGGTGTTTTGAGAGGCATTTCATGGCTCAGTGCTCCTCTGTGAACAAGACTGTGCCTGTCAGGTCAATGTGGCTCTCCTGTGATGTCTCCAAGAAGAAGTAGCCTAATCCCTGCAGCCTGGCTGCTCCTGCCATGGCACTGCTGAGGGACAGCCTGGCAGGAGCAGCCAGGATTAGGAAGCTGTGGATCCTGAGCTGCACCTCACCAGGTGAGGTGAAGGAGGCCTCACCTGGATGGTTCCTGTGATTCCACCAGAGAGGTGGCAGAATAGGAAACTGCACTTGTGTTTGCTCCTTTCCAGGAACACCAGGCTGGGAGATGTTGTGAACTTGGTGAGGAGCTGCTGTTATCTCAACCACAGCTGGAAGCAGTGCAGAGCTTTCCGGTTTTCTGAATAGTCAAACTTCTAAAAATCTGCAGCAGGCTATGACCTTTCAATACCTGATGTAGCTCTAATGATGTAAAGCTGCTCTTCCCTATTGCTATTTGCAATGGTCAGCTTAAAATTAGTCCCTATGACCAGCCTGGGAATGACCTTTGTTAATTGTGAAAGGAAAGGCTGGATCCACAGATTGAGAGTATTTCAGACCAGTTTGTCTTGTGCTACAGTTTGTTTGCTACCAGAGCAATGCAGTTACATGTTTAAATTCGAGTGTTTATAGCAAAGCCTGCTAATTATGATGCTAAGACTGTAGCAAAACTGACAGCTGTCCCAGCCTTTAAACGTTTCTCTTGGCAATATACTGGTCTTTGTCCTCAAGAACTAAGATCTCAGACCAGACCAGGTCAGATGACCATCTGCTCTGGGTTCCAGTAGCCAAAAACACAAGCTTGAAGGAGATCAGAAGAGCAAGCATATAATGCTAATCCTCCTGTGAGTGTCTGCTTCATTTCCAGTGCTCTGTAATTTCTTGAGAAACACCAGCAGCATCACTGTACCTGCAGCTCTCAGTGAATTTGTCTGCCATGCATTTGTCAAGGTGTGTTTAAACCCATGTGAAATCCTGCCATTAATGTCTTCCTGGAGCCAGGAAATGCACAGCTTAATGCACAGTGGCAGAGTGTTGATCTAGTCCTCTTGGCACCAGCTATTTCTTGCCATTTAGACCTAACATGGTTCTCAAAGACCTCACATAGCAACAGCCTTACTTACAGACCCAAGGGAGTGGTGAGCAGAATTCACTAGTTTGCCATGATTTCATCTTCTTGACATAAACATTTGTCAAAGGAAAACTCTTTAGGGTACAAATATCTACAGAGATATTCATCTATCAGTGTATCTAAAATACAATGGCACTAATAACACTGTAGGTGTTACAATTAAAAAAAATAAAATATTAGAAATATCACAAATCTGCATGATAGAGACAGCTGCATAATTAGAACATCAGTCTGGAATAACAGTGATTTAATTCAGCTGGGTTAGTTAAACAGAGTTAATCCTGTTTAATTGCCAAGAAGCTCTAGGCACAAAAAAAGGGTGTTTTTATTTCAGGCACAATAGAACACTGAATTTTGCATTTTTTATATTTTGGGTCAGGAAGTGTCCATTAAGTCAGTGCTTGCTTTTGAGTTTTCACCTCCCTTTAAAAATCAGGAATATCTGAATGCACCATACTCTGTTCCTTATTACCTTCCCTCTGACTAGTAAGCTACCAATCCTTGTTCATCTAATGTTGGTAAAAAAATAAATCTCACTCATCTAAACAAACTGACTTTAGGATAGTTTTTCATCATGGTTGTGATGAACTTTCCACAAACTTTCCAGATAAATTTCAGTGATGGCAGTAAGAGCTGTTGGGAAAGGGGTATATGGGAGATGGAATAATGTTACCCTCAATGTTTAAAAATAGGAGGAAAAAGGCATGGTATTTCCCCTAAGTTTCTGCAGTGTTTGTGATATGTACCTGTAAAGCATGATCAAACCTCCATGTTATTCCTTCCAGAATAAAGAGAGGGTGCTCTATAGGTTTACAGTATAAACTGAGTGTTTTGAGCTGTGACTGGTACCTAGGTATGCCATTTTCCCCTAGTCTATGATTCTCTAAGATGATAACATAAAAGTTCAACAGTATTAACTGCAAAGCATCTGCTCTGAGTTTTGTTTGGCATTTTCTGCACTTGTTTCTTGGTCCAGTTAAAACCTTCTTGTTCAATATCTGCCTCACAACAGACAGTGATGGCAAGTGTGCACGTGACATTGAACTTGGGGTACCCATGGGGACACTTGATGGGACTGAGGTCACTAACAGGGACAAGACCAGTGGGTGTTTGGACAGGAGATTGCCAATGTGACTGTGGGAGAAAAGAAAGGTCTGCAGAAACTCCCTCCCAGCAGAGCCAGACAGATGGAAGATTGGGAGGTGCCTGACCCTGGACCTGTGGGGACTGGCAGGGATCACACTGAGCACAGGGGCACCCCTGGGGACTGGCAGGGATGGCACTGAGTACAGGGACACCCGTGGGGACTGGCAGGGATGGCACTGAGCACAGGGACACCCCTGGGGACTGGCAGGGATGGCACCGAGCACAGGGACACCCCTGGGGACTGGCAGGGATGGCACTGAGCACAGGGACACCCCTGGGGACTGGCAGGGATGGCACTGAGCACAGGGACACCCCTGGGGACTGGCAGGGATGGCACTGAGCACAGGGACCCTCCTGGGGACTGGCAGGGATGGCACTGAGCACAGGGGACTGGCAGGGATGGCAGCGAGCACAGGGGCACCCCTGGGGACTGGCAGGGATGACACCGAGCACAGGGGCACCCCTGGGGACTGGCAGGGATGGCAGCGAGCACAGGGACACTCCTGGGGACTGGCAGGGATGGCAGCGAGCACAGGGACCCTCCTGGGGACTGGCAGGGATCACACTGAGCACAGGGACACTCCTGGGGACTGGCAGGGATGGCAGCGAGCACAGGGACACTCCTGGGGACTGGCAGGGATCACACTGAGCACAGGGGAACCCTTGGGGACTAGCAGGGATGGCAGCGAGCACAGGGACACCCCTGGGGACTGGCAGGGATGGCAGCGAGCACAGGGACACCCCTGGGGACTGGCAGGGATGGCACTGAGCACAGGGGACTGGCAGGGATGGCAGCGAGCACAGGGGACTGGCAGGGATGGCACCGAGCACAGGGACACTCCTGGGGACTGGCAGGGATGGCAGCGAGCACAGGGGACTGGCAGGGATGGCAGCGAGCACAGGGGCACCCGTGGGGACTGGCAGGGATGGCACCGAGCACAGGGGACTGGCAGGGATGGCAGCGAGCACAGGGGCCCTCCCTGGCTCCCTCCCGGAGCTCCCTGCCCGCCTCCTCCCCCTGCGAGGGGCTGCGAGCACCGCGGGCTGCCCGGGAGAGGGCACTGCTGCCCTGCTTTTGGGACAGTCCCCGCTCCTAATTCAGAGAAAAAGCCATTTCCAGCCGGGCCGGCCAAAGCACAGCACAGGGTAATGACAAAGCCTCTCGAGTGATTCTGCTGCACCCCGAGTGTGGCAGGAACTGTGCTGCCCCGAGGGGTTTGGAGCATCATCTGCTCTAATGGTAACAGCTCCCTGTGCCCTGTGTACACAGAGCACTGCAGAGTGAAACATGTGCAACAATCCTATGTAAATACATTGATTTGGTTACCAAAAAAAAACCCCAAAAACAAAAACAAAACCACCAAAAAAACCTCCCACCCTTCAAAAAACCCCACCAAAAAAATACCAACCCTAAAAGAACAAGCAGCAACTAAAATGTTAAAATCCAGACTGGGAAGGCAGAGAGATACCATGAAGTGCTGAAAATGCCAGAATCAAATGCTTGAAAGGGTACAACTTAAAAATTATTTTTACAGCTGAGATGAAAATGAACCATTTAACACACGTGTGTAACTGGCCTGGTGAACTCGTTTGTACAGCAGCACTTTTGTCTGAGGCAAACTGTGTAACTGATGTAGGACCTTCCATCTTCCACCAAAGGAAAACCTTTTCATTAGCAAAATATATGTTTATTTTTGAAAAGGCAGAATACTCCCACTTCATGAAAGCTGTAGGATTGCTTAAATGGGGCAATTTATTACACAACACAGGTGCTCTGTACAGCCAGTAAGAATTAACTGCTTTGCATAACAAGAATTTCCCATAGGAAATGTAATGAGCATAACAAAGTACACTGGAAACAAAGGGGTGCACTTAAGGAAGAAGACCAGAAACTGAAGCATAAATAGTGAAAGAGTTAACCAGTTTTCTCTCATTTTCTTTAAAACTAACAATTTGAATTCTAGCACAAAGGCAGAGAAACAGACATTTAAAAATCTTTGTACAAATTTTAAAAAGCGTACATAGGAGTGGAAGCACAAAAATATAACAAAAGAGAAACCAAATGTCATCTTTTGATCTGTCAGTACCATCTGAAGCCTGTTTACATATTCTCTACATTTTTATCTCCTTTCCTTAGGTCAAAGTAGCATTCACAAAAAAGAATGCTACTGTGTACCACATCTCAGGCTCAAAAGTAAACAGTACATCACTCTTGTGATGAAACCTTACTGAGACACACTGACCTGGGCCCAGTGTGCACCTGTTCTCCTACAGGTGCACTATCCTCAGATTTATTCCAAATCTAAAACTGTCTCCCCAGCACATTACCCAAGCAGTCTCAAAGAGCTTGTATTAAAGACTTCCTTGTTTTCCCTCTTACCAAAACCAAGAGGGAATGTTTTATTAACAGCTAAAGGAAGTTGGGATTGATTCTTGGTCTGCAGCTAAAAAAGATGTATGAGTTATTATTGATTTTCTTCATTGTTCCTCAGCAAAGCAGCTCAGTAAGTACCTACAGCTGCTGAGATTCCCCAGAAGGATGCCTTGGTACACTGTGTTCAGACAGCTCAGACAAAAGCTTTTACTACCTGCTGCCTTTCTTTTTTAACATCTTTGAGTTTTTCCTCGGTTCAGTCTCCCCTTCATGTGAACTCTGTGGCATCTCTCTGAAAGAATAAGTAAGAAAAAGACAACAAAATTGCAGACAGTTTTTAAAACGCTCTACTTCTCTCCTAAACTAAATTAATTTTGGTAAAAGAAAGGCTCCTGCTATATAACTTCTGCAGTCACTGGTTTCAGTGCCTCTGTTGGGGCTGCCAACACAAAGTTGCAAACCCATAAACGTTCCTTTGTTGGGTCCCTGCTCCCTGCACACGCATCCCTCGTCGGCTGTGGGAAAGGAGTGTGTGAAAGGGGTTGATGCCATCAGGGAAAGGAGCCATCTCCTGAAGTCAGTCCCAGGCTGAGGTCACTCAGGGGATAAATACTTTTCCCCAAAGGCCTGTGGCTCCTGAGAACCAACTGTTTGCTTTGCCTGTCAGCAGGATTTTCTCTGCTCAATATATCAAGGCGCAGCAACCAGCTGGCTGGTTTGATCTGCCCGTGGTAATCAGCTGGCATCTTTCAGGTTTGCAGCCACTTCTCCTCCAGTTAGCACCCCAGCACAAGCCAACTGAAACATCTATCAAGAAAATCATTGTTAGAGCTGCTACCCTCATCAGCCAAAGGCTGGAGCTTGCCTTTGTTCCTGAAATAAAGGTGGAAGTTGAAAGCCTAAATACCACAGACCATATTTTGGTTGCTACAATTCAGCCTAGTTCCTTTGAATTCACTTGTCTCTGCTGATTTATGCTGTCTGTGACTAAGGTTTAAATAAAACTAAATAAAGGAAATTTGGAAACAGTATTTCTCATTTCTATACCTTTGATCAAAGCTATTTATAAAATATATAGCAGTACAGACAAGAAAATAAAGATGAATTTCCTATGTTCAAAAAATATTATTGGGCAAAAAAGCTTAAGTACATGTGGAAAGTAAATATTAAGGAAGATCAGCTAATGCAGGCATTATGTTTTAAGTCTGACTGACATCTTGTTAAAAAGTAAGTTTTGCAGTTTTTGTATTAAAAAAGGATTCTTTTATAAATAGCTTTTCACATACCATTATTTTTAGTCTGTAACATACCTGCATAAGCCAGAAGTTATTCCATGGGGTTCTTGAATATTTTCATGAGAATCATCTTTTTCTGCTGGTTCAGGTGACTGGAAGGTTTGTCTTTTGGAATTTGCTTTTTCACCTGAATTGCCAAATGCAATAGATTAAAAAAAAAAAAAGAATCACAAATAGTAGAGCTTGTTTGGTTTTGATTAACCTGAAGCAAAAAGTTACACTCTAACTTTTCATACATACCTGTTATTGTTCCAAGGAAATCACTTCACTTTACATTAGCCCAGCACACTGCTTTTTTACCACTGGTCAGTTCTCACACAGCAGACTGTGAACTGCCACACTTGCTGAACACTGAAGTGAGTTTCCATGTGGTGCAACAGTTGAAAGCCCTATCATATATTTTCTTAGCAAGTAACTGAAAATGGCCTTTTATTACCACCAAGCAGAAGAAAAGCTGGTTCATATTTCTGAGTGATTTGAATCAGAACGTGATGTTAAAAATTCACTGCTTTGAGCGCCCTGACCGTGCAGTCACGGTGCCTACCAAGGCAAACAATTCTGCACACCTGAGAAACAACAGCTGGGGAGAAAGACTTCAAAAGTGTGCAGGGAGTGACCTGCTTTTCCCTTTCAGGCACCCATGCTGCCTTTCAGCATCCTTCAAATGCAACGCCATATGTTTCATTCTGATAATGACAGAAAGATTGCACGGCTCAAAGGATGACACTTGTACACTGCATCTGAAACGTGCACTAGGAAACACAACTGCTATTCTAAAAATTTGTCCCTAAGTAGCTTTTGAAGAATGAATTAGTATAATTTGTCAAAACTACAATAAATTCATAAAAATAGATCAAGCTTCCTGATTTTGAGTACATGTGTGGGAGGCAATTCTTCCACTCTGCCAGGAGAAGGAAAACCGGGTGATTGAACTCTGCTGTTCTCCCATGGATTGAGCAGTTGAGGTGAACAGAGCTGTTTTTAAAGGAATGACAAAGACATGAAAAATGTTTTGGTTTCAGCAGGGCAAGGCCTCACCTGAGTGGGCACAATGTAATCTATAGGTTAAAGGCTGCTCTGAAGTGAGGAAAGGTGGCACTTGTTTGTGGCTTCAGAAAAATGCAAAAGAGAGTAGTCCAAAACACCTACTTGTCAAATGTTAATACAAATGGAAAAGGCAGAAAACTGGTAAGGTGCTCTTTTCCCTAAATTTGAAATCTACTCACACTGCTCTGCTGGAGAACTGGGTGACCTTGAAAGGTTTCATTACTTTTCTACATCCCAGTTAGGGAAATGGCACTGATGAAAAATCTCTCCTGAAACTCCAATGTGTTATACTGCAAAATCTGCACTGATTTGTGGAAATATGTGGGTTTTTTTCTGAACAATTCAGGATGGTACCAACCTGCTGGCTTGCTCCTTTTGGAAGGCTTCTTCTTCACAGTCAGTGGAACTCGGGTCAGCACAGCCAACTCACTCACAAAGTCCTGCTCTGCTTCCTGCATGCAAGGACAGAGCAGCAATCACTCAACACAACACAGCTCAGCTCTGTGTTATTTTATTACATGTGGCACAACAAAGCAGGCACATCACTGCAGAAACACAGGAAACAATATGGGAAACAATCAGGGAAGTGTTCCTACAAGACAGAGATGAATCCCAGCACTCATTCCAACTAGGCTAGCAAAGAGACCCCTACAATTTGTCCCATGTTTCTCCACTGAATGCTTAGATCCATGAACCATTTACCCTTAGCTGATTCTCCAGCTCAGCTCCCAGGTGGTGCAATCCCAGCAGCTTCTGTTTCAGAGACTCCAGACGAATTTGCTGCCGCAGTTCAAACTGAGCCAAAATCTTGTTCTGCTGCAGCACTATCCTGGTCAGAGAAATATAAATGTATAGATGTTGTTCAGTGCAAGGGAGGAATACAATCCTGTCAAAGTCTATTTAGAAGGTTTTGTAGACAGAAAGGCTCATTAACAGTATTGGCCCAGCCAACTTCTGTTGGGACAGAAAATTTTGTGGTAGATTTTTAAATTTACTTATTTTAGTAACCTGCCTTGGCTGTCCATAGAACACAAGGTTCTTTTGGAGGTAGGAATTACAGGAGTTTGCAGCGTCCATACCTGGATTTTGGGAACTGGAATTCAGCTCTAAAGTTGAAACCTGCTTTCAAAACCACTGTATGTTTCTAGGATCAGTTTTACTGCCTGCTTGCCAAGGGGCCAAGGCAAACAATGTTCAAAGATCTGTTCAAAGATCAGGTGTGAGAACAAGGAATTAAGAATTAGGCATTTCATCCAGGCCTCTTCAGTACTGAGCCATCATCAGAACCAGAATGAGCCATCATCAACATGGTAATTCAAAATTTGGGAATTGAAAGCATTAACTGCTGAATTCTTCACTTGTTTTACATTTCTGGTAAAAGATTATTATTATTACAGTACAACCTGAATGGCTGCAACTTTGGTGCATCTGTATTTCTTCTGTTTTCTTGCCTGGTCTACCTTAAAGCAATGCTGCCAATCACCCATCAAATTCCTCAGGGAAGGAGGTGACACAAATCCTTTCTGACATTTACACTTAATGAAGTTGCTACTGTAATGCTCACTGCTTACAGAGGTTACCTTTCAACATCTGCTTTTTGAACTCACACTCCTAACCTTGCACCAAGGGCAAAAAGAAATAAAACAATAAAACAATGTCGAGTTTATAGGAGTTGGACAAATTAATGTAAACTTTATATTTAATTTACAAAGCACTAGACCATAAAAGAAATCATAATGACAATAGGAAAATGGGTTTGATTACTGATTATTATGGTATCAGCTTAGATGCTGCATAGCTACATTCTTCAATCCCACATTTCTGCTTCTGTGAAGGCAAATTTTACTGTATTTTGTTTAAAGATACTAGAATAGATTACAGGAGAAAAAACAAATGACAAAACAGCTGGAAAGTGAATTTGTATGTCACAATAAATGATAAATTTGATAATGAATAACTAACAGATCATTTATGAAGTCCTTTATTACATAAATCCATTTCTTTACTAACTCAAGCAGGGATAAAAAAGTGGGCAATGATATCTTTCAGTTTAGAAGAAACAGAATGTCTAAAGAAAGATTTAACCTCTTTACAGTGTCAAAATTGAAGCTGTTGTATTTTGCTGAATAATAAACCAAGAGTAAAGATATAAAATGATTACAAAAATGTATCATGTACATGACAAGCCATAGACCTCTTTATGACAACTTATGCCTTTTTAATTGCAGTGCTTTTTGTCAGGACTTAATTTTCATTTAATCAGTAATTAATTAAATATGATTCTTATTTAACTAACATTTGAGGGATTCCACTCTAAATTTAGGGCAAGTAATCTTGATTTTCCAAGGCATTCACTGAAGCCTTCTTTCCACTTTGAGTATTTTTTGGGCTTCAAGCATTTTCTCCTCATTATGGTAAATGTTTTCTCCACAGCAAACTAACAAACACTTTTGATGTTCAAAGTAAAAGGATGGGATGTAATGAATTACATTCAGTACTGGTTCCCATCCCACATTTATGTTAAATTTCTTTAAAAATTTGGCATATGTTTTGGCATTGTATTTCATTCTCTCTTTTCAAACTGCCTAAGTATAGTTCTCCAATCTGTAACTAATGACCATCAAAAAGTTTATTTAATAAGAAAGTAATTCTCTGAGATCAAAGGGCAGACATCATTTGGCAATAGGTATTTCTTTTCCATCAAAGAGAAGTATAAAATGCAAACTGAAGACATTTATTCAGCTAGACATTCATGCAGATCTGCAATCACTCACAAAGTTTAAATAGACAGCAATGCTGCTGCCTGGTCTAACCTTTGGTGGACCGTGGATGACACATTTAGGAGGCCTTTGGTGTGTTTTTCTTTCAATGCCAGTTCATTCTCTTTATTCTTCAGTCTGATCCTTTCATTTCCCTCTGTTGAAATAACATTTTTGAAAAATTTTCTGCTCAAAATTAAAAACTCTGAGTTGTGACAACCTTCATCACAAATTAATCCTGATGCTAGGTAGCCTTTCCAAACTTACTGCTCCTTAGGGATATCAAGTACTTCTTACACACTCTGCCACTGTGATCTGCTGCAAAGAGAATACTTTGTGCATCATTTAGATGAGATAGGAATGTCATGGCATTCCTGTTTACCTACTTCTCCCACTAGGCTAACTGATTAACATGGAATTCAAAGCAGAAATTTTCTAAAAAGACCTTGATGCCTTAAGCAAGAACTGTATTACCTAAACAAAAAATGCATTCTAAAGAAAACCCTCCACTCAGATGTGACTTATTCCTGGGTATGCCCAGCTTCACAAGCTGTCCCTCAACTGACAGGAAACTATTCTGGTTACTTTCACAAATGCTCACACTCTGTGACTGAGTGCTTATGTGCTGACCATGCTCCTGACTCTGCTCCTGCACTCCTGCCTGGCAGCAAGGCTTCATCTGACAGACAAAACCTTGCACCACTCTATTGAAATTAAACAGGAGGGAGATGGATGGGTTTGTAACAGATCAGGGTACATAACCTTCATCTGGGGAGCACCCAACCTTTTCTGAACACTCAGAGGGGCTGACAGGCCCTTTCCTTCCACCTGCACCATCAGGGAGCAGTTACTGAGTGTACCCAGGGCTGGGCTGGCTGTGAGAGGGGAGGTACTCCCCACCTTTCCTCCTGTGACTGTGCCTGGCAGGCTAAATTCAGATTTACTAGGTCAAGGGATGCCAGAAGAAGCAAAATCCTCTAACCTTACACTAAGCACACATACTGGGAAACAAAATTGTCTTAAAGTTGTCAGTATCATACAAACCTTGTAAGGATTTTAGATATTGAAGCTTTTTTCCCTCATAATCTTCTGTGATTTTTCCTAAATGCTGGTAGTAGTTTTGCACCAGTCTATTGATATTATTGCTGGTCCCATATACACTTTCAACAGCAGATTCCACCAGTCTCTCCTGTATCACACAGTACAAGTCACAATTAATTTCCAAGCCCAAAAGTGTTTTGATCTGTTTAAAGAAACCACATAGCTAATTTGGTATGTGCACACGAAATTGTGAATTTAAAATGTGGCTTTAAAAATGGGGCAGACTGAGATACTGAGAACCATGCAACATTTCAACATGAAAAATTGCAGCAAAACCTTCCTAATTTGCCTCATCTCCATCTGGGAAGTGGTCATTCCCCTATCCATTCAATCTCTACAGCCCATTTTAACAATCAAGCCAACTGCCAGCAAAGCAAGCTAATCTATGTGTAGCTCTGTTGTGACATTTCCATTACACAGAAAATCCAAATATTTACTTTGGAAAAAATTATTCATCTGTGATGTAAGTTTTAATTTTATTTAATTATTTATCTTTGAATTAATATTAAGCTGGTAGAATGCAAAGTATTAATTAGTCACAAACCCTTTATCAATAGAAAATAATCTCAATTTTTTTCTTCTTTCTGTTATTCTCTGCCATTAACAGTTGTGACAATTTTTTTCCTGTTCCAGTGTTTGACTTAAAACCTGTTTTGGCTGCTGTAGCAAATACTGTGCTGCTACATAAACTAGCTTGCAAGTACTTTGCAAATTATGCTCAGTTTTAACACAGGTCCTAAGGGTTTTCTGCTGATACTTCCAGGCATAGGTTAATGCATACATTAAATTGCTTTCCATCTGTGCAAGGTAGCCCTGGTTTTGTCTGGAAAATTGCTATTGACCATTTCCATACCTTGAAGTCCTGTTCATGATCTGAACTCTTTTTTCCAGCTTCCCCTCGAGCATACTGCAGCAGAGTCTGCCCAATCACCTGCTCCATGTGCTGCTGAAGAAACTGAAGAGCTTCTTGGATTTCTGTGACTAGCTGCTGGTGAAATTCTAAATTGATTTCTTGTGTTTCTTCCTCAAGCTTCTCCTCCTCTTCACGGATGTGGGACTCCTGGCAATCAGACAATAAGACAGCACTGCCATTTAAATATGTTAACAATTGTAGTCAGCTTCACTTTGAAATAAAGTCCTGCACCCATTCAGAATGTTATAGTTTTAGCAATTATAATAACATAACTTACAGAGGAAGTTTGTACAGTCATTTAACACATTTGTCATTCAACAGAACTATAGCCTCTGTCATGATATGTACAGTTGTGGTATTTGCTGGGTCCCCAGGGTGAAGGATGAATTGAGAATCTGACTCTATCTTCTCAGAAGGCTAATTTATTATTTCATAATATTATATTATATAAAAGAATGCTATACTGAAACTATACTAAAGAATAGAGAAAGGATCTTACAGAAGGCATAACAAGATATTAATTAAAAACTTGTGACTGACTCCTCGGAGTCTGACACAGCTGGATGGTGATTGGTCATTAAGTAAAAACAATTCACATATTGGATAAACAATCTCCAAAGCACATTCCAAAGCAGCAAATACAGGAGAAGCAAAGGAGATAATATTGTTTTCATTTCTCTCTGAGGCTTCTCAGCTTCCCAGGAGAAAAATCCTGGGCAAAGGGATTTTTCAGAAAATATGACACTGACATAGAATAAAAACTGCATCCTGTCCTATTAGTCACTCCTAAGTGATGTATTCCCCTGTATGAGAAATGTCCTGAGTCCACTAAGGGACAATTGTGGATGCCTTGATAAACTGCAGAGGAGCAAGGCAAGGACAGTTTTGCACCAGGAATGCTTGCACAGTATGTGTGGTCTACCTGAGAAAAACTTGGTTTCCTGGTACTTGGGAGTACCAATACCCTTGGGACAGGTCACAAATGGTGGGTAATAACACTTGAAACAACATCTTCTGCTGCTGAGTTCTAAAGCTTCTCCACATATTTCTTAATTTTGAACCTGCCATCTGGTAGCTTTGCTAGGTGCTCTCTTCTTTCATTAAAAACGTGAAAAATGGTTCTCTATTCACATATTTGATGCCAGTTTTAAAACCTATGATATTCCAGAAGGCACCTATTTTTAGGCTGAAGAGTTCAAGTCCTTTGAGGCCTCTGGACCATCTCTGCTTCCATTTTTGTGCATGAAAAGTGCACACTTTTCATCTAAGCTCTCTTTAGTGAACAGTAGTATCTGCTTACCAGCATGGTCAGTCTGTTCTGTCATCCTTAAGTGTAGCAGTCTGCCATAGATGGCCTAATATTCTGTTGCTGATATTTTTCTTATATTTATACACTTAGCTAAATAACATTAAAATATTCTGGAAGATGTGATAGTACCTATTTGATGCCTTCTTGGAAATAAGAAATGCAAGTAGAAGAGGAACATTCATCTGTAGAAATATTCTTATTAATGCTTACTAATATTCTTATTAATGTTCTGACATGTTATATTTATAGACTTATGTTTCTGAGGTTTTTGAGAAAACTGGAATGTCATTAAACTGTTTCTCTCTTTTTTTTTTAGAGACACAATGTCATGTGATTAAGCCCAAGGTAGGATTCATTACATTCTGTATGAAATCAATAGATAGACATGACATTGTCCACCAGTATAAAACTGGCTCAAGCAAAAATTAAGTTTGGGTAAAACAACACAATATATCTAAAAATCTGCTTGAATGTCTGTAAATTAACTTCTTCCTGAACTACTTATAGATTGTTTTTAGTTTTGGAGGATGTTTGTAACATGTTTTTTCTCTCTTGACTTTTCCCAATTCCACACCTATGTCCTACTTGTTCGGCAGCAAAAATCTAGCAAGTGTATTTTTAGGCACTTTCTTGTGAGATGGGTCTTAGCTGGAATTTGAAAGAGGCTGTAATGGAGAGATGCCATAGGAACATTAATACCTGAGGAAATTTCATTTTCATTAGGGAAGGCAGTGATTGCATCAATTAACATCTCCATGTGAGCTAAGTGAGAGGGAGTAACGGAAAGCAAGAGGAATGCAGTGATATGCATTTGTATTTTATTATTTTATATTTTATTTCTTCTGAAGGTTAATGAGTTTTTCAGATTTTCAAACTTAAAAGAAACTGCTTCAATTTATATTTTTCAAATATGAAAACAGCAGGACACAGATTTTCCTTATTGTCTTCCATGTGGAGATTGAAGGTTTGTATGATGCAAATCAAAATTAGAGGGGTACAGAATTTTACCTCTCAGCTAATTACACAGCAACAGCATGGAGCACAGAGCTGCAAAGTGTTTGATGGGTTCAAGCCATATGTGCAGCAGCAGTGGGTTGGGCAGAGCTATCACTGACACCTGTTGGGAGGGTTGGCTGAAGTTGAAATATGAAATGTGGTGTTGCTCTACATAAATATCCAATGCATATAGTTAAATAACCAACAAAACTTAATAGATCAACACTAAAAACCAGTCACAAACAGATGTGAAAGTGACCTATGGGAACATCATGTCTAAAAATCCCTTAAACTTTCTTTTGTCTTCATGACCTACAGTAGCCAGATAATCTGGGAGGATTGGGAATGGATGCTGATCTTCTTATGGACAGAGAGAGAAAAAAATAATGAAAAATTATGACAGTATAGAAGAACTTGATTTGTGTGGTAGGAGTAAGAATTTCTCCTAATGCTCCAGTAAAAACTTGTCAAGTGCATATTACAATCCCCAGCAGAATTAGTAGGAGCTTCTCTTACCCTGAAGCAGTAGCTTTGCAGAAGTCCTTTATATGTGCTGGCATCCTTTCCTTCATGCATTAGTATTTTCATATAAATAAATTGCTAAATAAGCTTGCTAGGCCACTTAATAAAGTATAAGGGATTAAGATGTCTGCCTAAACTACAACAGGCATACTCAGGCACATCCTATGTCAGCAATGTGCACATTTTTGACAGAGAATATTTTTCTTTCTCATTGGAGCGTGAACTTTTTTTGTTGTTGGGTTTTTTTTTGGTTTTTTTTGTAGTTTAGGTCTGCAGTGGCCACTTCTAATGCCAAATATCACAGCATATGAGACCCCTGGAGATAACCCACCTGGACACTGTACCTACCACTGCCTTCTGTAACTGCCACTGGTCCTCATCTTGGCACAGGGAGGATCCCTTCTGCAGGGTGTGCTGCTCTCTCAGCTCCTGAAGCGAGCTCTTCTTTCTGGCCAGCCGCATGCGCGCCAGGGCCGCCAGTCCCGCTCTCCGCAAGGCGAACCTGCTGAGCACTGAGCACAGCAGGAGCTGGTGCTTTTGCAAGATATAGCTAACAGACCTGTAGAAAGGACCATTAAAAATCCATCAGTGAAGCTGCTGGCACACCTGTGTTCAGCAAAGCCATGCCTTAAAGGTGAGAAGTTATTCTTCACTCTGTGAAATGTCTTTTTGTACAAAGCATGCCTTGGAAAGCTGCTTAGGTGTAGAGAATGCGTACTGCTGTGTTACACTTCTAGTTCTGTCACACTGAAATTAAATTAAAATGAAAACAGAAATAAAATAGCTAAATAACCATCTACATGTTGCTTTATCTTGCAGAAAATGCAACTCCACTGTGACACAGGGAGTGCAGAGAAAGGCTGGTTCAAGACTAGGAACCACTCACAAACACAGCAGATACTCACAAAGCACTCCAGTCTCAAATCACATAAGACTATTTTTTCTGATTTCCAGGAGTCACGATATGTCTATATTTTAACATTTGCTTCTGGTACCCTGATAAAAAACTGAACCAGCTGCTTCTGTCTGAAGGTGCTAATAATCCCTCAATACTTCTTTCCACAATGTAATGTACACTCAAGTTTTTATCTGGGCATGCAGCAGTGAAGTTTTACCTCACTGCTCACAGATGAAACTGTGCTTACTCATCACTGAGGCATCCTAGTCTGCTCACAACACCTTGAATTATCTTCTCTTGTTTCTCAGACAGGTGCTTTTGCATCACAGCAGAGAGAGCATATTCTGTTATCCAGAGCTAAAAGCAGAGAAAAGAATTATGAATATAAGATACTCTGATTTCAGCCAGTCACTGCATAAAGAAACAATGGTTTATTTTGCTAGAAAAATCATCCCTTGCGTTTAAAAACAAACTCATGCTGAATTAAAATTATTCTACTATTTTTTTCAATTATCAAAATCTTAAACAAAACACACTGAAAAGAAAAGCTTTGCATTAGTTTGGATCAGCCCTGAACTGTGATTCCTACAGATTTTTTGGTTTCAGCAACAGAGGAACAAGAAACAAAAAAACAATATGGCACAAAATACTGCATTGACTCTAATCAGCAGTAGGCTTTTTATTTGTTTTTTTCTTTTCACTATTAGAGAATATGGTTTTTATTTTCACTGAACAAAATACAGGTATCATCTTCCATCACACTTCTGTCACAGTAAACAGTGCTAATAACTGGAAATGAAGATTAAGTGATTAGATAAGTATATGGACTGCAAGTTTACTGCTCCTTCAGAGTGATATTTACATGGAAGAATTTAATCTTTAAATGAATTTTGATGGATTTGCCATTAGATTGTAAACTTTTGAAGATATGGAGTTAAGATTTTGTTTAGTATGTTGCCATTATTTAAGGAATAGTAAGTCATAAGGCTTATGGAATAGTAAGGCTTAGGAATAGTAAGTCACAAGGCTCCAACTCTTACTGTAAGATGAAGAGCATAATTTAGGCTACTGACAGATGAATAAAAGTAGGTTACCTGCTGATGTATTCAGAGACCTAAATTAAATATAATATCCAGGATGTCTGACAGTTTCACTTTGTGTTCCAGTGTCATTCACAACATGAGGGACTAAATTTTCAATTATGGCAGACAGGTAGGTTTCACTAGATCAGTATGTCCAGCAAAGGATTAGATGCTGTCCTGGCTGCAGGAGGGGGTGAAGCTTAGAGCAGTGTGGGCACATCCAAGCTGTTATTCTATCCCACCCACATCATACACGTGGGACTGGTTTTGGGGTGAAAATGAGCACACTCTTCAGAAGTGGACACCATTTTGCCTCTCTCTCCAGAAGGAAGGCTTCAGCATCAGTCCCTGCAGATCCAGCCCCCACTGCAGCCCTGCTCCCCCTCCTGTTTTCAGAAGAATTCTCCAGAATGCAGCTCCAGGACTTGGTGCTGAAAGGACAGCGGCAACAGCACTCATAACTACTGGATATATACCTGAGTATTACACAAAATATCAGCAAATTGTACAACTGATACATCTGGAACAGCTATTTGTGTATGTTTTTTTTAACACAGAGAGAGAGAGGCCAGTGGATCCTGATATTTTGTGTGTTTTTTGCATCTAAATATAACAACCATTTTACCTAGAAGTTCTCAGAGGTACTATTCAGTATAACAGCATAACAGCAGGGTTGAACTGACAGAGCCTGTGCAGAGGCTGCCACGGGGGAAGGATTGGTGGGATTGAACCCTAGTCCAGTTGAGAGGAGCCCCACTGTCAACAGCTGAGCTGAGGCTGGGCCAGCTGAGCTGAGCTGAGCTGAGCTGAGCTGAGCTGAAAGGAGGTGGCAAAATGGTTGGAAAAGTGGCAGTGACCTGCAGGACCAGCACAGTGGGGCAGGAGAAACAGCGGCACAGACACCTGTGCAGAAGTGAGCCCAGCAGCACAGCCTGACTCAGGGGATTTATTTGTCACTGGCTTCCATGGGGGGTGTGGGAAATGTTAGCCATGGGAGTTCCCTTGCCATACTGCCCTTGTTCCTGATGGTCATATAGGTAGTGAGTGGGAATGGTCTCCATATCACCTTTGTCTGGGGAACCAAGTGGACACAACCTACAGGGAGCATCTGCCATCTGTTTGCTTTTTCCCAGTGATGAACTCCTTTTTGCTGGGTAAAACACCTTCTCTTTTTGTATGCCTTTGCTATTAATATTGCTGTTGTTATTGTGAATTTCTTACTTCATGGCTTTGTGCTTTCAGTAAAGTGTTATCTCAACCCATACTCTCTGCTTTTGCCACTCCCTTACTGGAACAGGCAGAGGAGGGGGAGTGGTTCATTTGTAGTTTAGTTTCCACCTGGTGCTAAAGCCAGCACAAATGTATAATTGCACAATTGTTAGCTTTAGAAATTAGGAGTGCTACTGGGCATCTCTGCTGGATATGAGTTTTTTCATTGGGAAGCAGTGATCTGTGCAGGAGAGAGGCTTTCTCTGTGAGCACAGAATGAACTCCCCTGGGAAGTGCAGAGAACATCAGAAACTTTGTTTTGGCTTCAAAATAAAAATGTATTCCTTTCATGGCTAGTGCCTTCCCTGTGGAATACACAGTGATACATCTAACTGACCTCTCTCCATGTAGAAAACCTTACCAAAACACATGTTCCTGAGCAGGATCCTGACAAGGATGGGAGGGCAGGCAGTCAACAACAAGTGACAGATGGGAAGAGTGCAGCTGAGCATGAGAAGCACGGTCCCAAAGACTGCATGGCACTGGAGACCCACCAGGCTGCTCTTGGCAAGAGCCTCAGATGTACCTGTGTAGCCAGATCTCAACTGATCTGAGGCTAGGTGAGTCTGATAATCACAGAGAACAGCTGAGCACACTGTCTTCTCTGACTGCATGCTGCAAGCATCAAATTAAGGTCTATCAGGTCTTCAGGTATCGCCATGACAGATGGCAAAGACTTGCTTGAAGTAATAATTATTATCAGCATTTCCCTTTAGCAGCTCTGTGGATTTAGCTCCTAGGGTTTCACACCTCTCTGCACATGCCTTGTAGATCCATCACATTGTGTACTTTAATGTCTCTTTCAGCAGTTCAAAGAAAGTCTGAAAATGACCTTTTACTTTCCAGAAGTAATTTTATTTCCAATGAGAGGCTGGCTGTGGTTCAGCTGTGGGTTTCCATAATTTCTGGAGACCTGATTATTTACTGAAAAGTTGCTCTTGAAGGGCAAGTGAAACAGCATGAAAGTATATATCACCAAGAGACAGAATACCTTCAGGAGATGATACCTGAATTGCAGTCGGAATAGTAAATGATATAACACTGCAGCCAAGAACCCAAAATATAGCACCTCATTTGCTATCAGTATATCCTATCCAAAAGTATATCCTATCACTGTCAGTGATAATAATGACAGTGCTTCTTGTAGTTGTTTTTTACTTCTGTTTACAAAGAAACAGCCTAGTTCTGTAGTAGTGAGGAGTTCCTTATAAAGAATCACCTTATCCATTAAGAGTGCATTTAAGGTAGTCTGTATGCAGAATTCATAAAATTACTCTGGACCTCCTTGAGATCAATGGGAAACTGAGAATACAGCAGAAACTCCTCCAGCAGACAGTTAATAAACTGAACACTAAAAGTACCTCGGTCATGTAAGTAGTAAGAGAACAAGAGAAAAGGAGGGGGAATCATTACACATTCATGATGAGAGGATAAATAAGGAAGATGATTAAGATAGAAAGAATCAGCTGGAATAAATAGGACATTGTATGTTTAATTGGAAACAACACCTAGGCAGCTCACTGGGATGGGCTAACAGAGCTGGGTATTTTCCACCTCCAAAATACAGGAACATCTCACAGAGAGGCAGAAATGTGACAGCAAAGATTCTCTGGGAATGCTGAGGCTGCTGGCATGTGGTTTAAAACCAGTAAAACAGAAATATTTTCAAAACTTCTTCAGGCCTGGTGTCAAGGTCAGGCTGTGTGCTTGCACCCATACTCCACTGTTGAGTCAAGTCACCAGGCACATCTCCAAGATTTGTTGTTCCTGGGAACAGCCTCACTTTGCTCAGAGATAGGTTGAGTGGATGGGACAAACTCATGCTGCTGCACAAACTTAGGGGTTGGAATGGAGCTCAGCCTGCATTCAACCAGGAAAAACAGTGACAAAAGCATGGTAAATGAGGGAGTAAAGCTCTAAGGAATGTCTGGCGTCTTGAAGCGTTATTCCAATTGCTATGAAAAAATTAACCAGAGAAAGTGATAAAATGCCCACCCTGTCAAAACTGGTAAGCAGGTGCTAGTTCAGCTTTCTGGGTAACAAGCAAGGATGTGGGAATGGATGGTAATCTCATCCCATTTTTATTCTCTAGGCTTCCAAATATTTTGCTTCTCGGTCACAGGTGCATTACAAGATCTTCTGAAGCACTGCCGAAGTTAAGTATTACACACTGGCAATAAAGGTGAGGAATATGCCTCTCCTTTCTGTTGTGACATCTTTAGCACAGATTATTCAGGGAATAAAAGTAAAGTGATTTCTCTGTCTCTGCCTGTAGATGGGGTGCAATGCACACTGACTGCCAAGTGAGTCTCAGCCTGGTGCAGGAGGCTGCTCCCTGGAACTGCTCTCTACAGAAATCATGAATTAGGGACTACGTGGGAAAATGCTCAAAATTTATTTTCATTAGTCATTTATTCCCATGTGCCTCACTCATCTCTTCAAGCCTACAAGGCAAAGTTATATATGATACTGATTTTTTTCTTTTCAGTTGTAAAAGTGTTTCTTTTCACCCAAAGGACATCATATTCCAGACACGTATAAATGCTAGGAAAGATCATCTAAAAAAAAGGTGGTTCAAGTAAAAGGGAAAAATGTCTTTTAGAGACACTTTGAAAAGCACACATAAATTCCCTGGTGAAAAGTCTTCTTGTGTGAAGACTTCCCAGGCCTGTAAAGCAGGTGACTGTAACTCCCAGCACAGCACATTTATCGGGAGGCAAATGAAAGACAAATCTCCTGCTGCAAAATGCCTGACAACTTAAAAGGCCTGACAATATGACTGTGGATTTATGGATCTTTTGTCAAACCCAGAACTCTAACATCTATGGGCTCTCCCAAATGACATAATCATCTGGCACAGGTGTCCAATATCTCTTCTTAAGGTGGAAACCAAGTGCTCCTTTTTGTAGGATGCAAGTGTCAGCTTATTGCTTAAATGTTCATGCTGCTGTTTTATAGTAGGAAAGGGACAAGAAATAAATGCACATTGCATTTGAACACAATATAATGCATTGTTATATTTCAGATTCATGAAAATTCGCCCGCCTAGCTTTGGTGGAATAGCTCTCTCCCTGCATGCTCTCTTTGGAGATAAAGCAGATTTTATTCCAGTTCAAATCCTTTCCAAAAAGCCACAAGCATTAAGTTAAAAAAGGCACTTAGGCTCCTGCACAGAATATTGTCTTGAGGGATCATAAGACGAATTTCTCACAATGAGAAACTCTTATCTCTTCTTGGAATTTATCCTGCAGATTCACTTGTCCTTAGGACAGCTCTGTCTGCCACTCAGGAAATTTTTGTATTGAATAAAGCCCAGCTGCAGTGCTGATGACTCAGAGACCAATGGGAGAGTTCTGTCACTGCTAAGTTAATTCCTCTATAGCTCTATATCTCAGTAATTACTGTTAATGATGTCAGCAAACCCTTTATTATTTTATTTTAATTTTTTTTCCAGCTAGGAAGTCATCTCCTTTACATTATGCATGCTAGGGTACACAAACTGAGGGAAAATCGATTTAATAATTTAAATAAACTATGCTTGGGCATGACCAGCACACCTGAATTGACATACAATGAATCCATCACACAGTGCTGTCCAAAGACCTATTATCTAGCAGCTGAGTGCTGGAGATGAACTAATCCTTTAAATCCTTTGAGAAAAATTCCCAGGGTATGGTTTCTCCACTCAACAGTGTGCCCAATGATAGCAACAGGGGAATGTACAAACAGCATTTTTGGACCAAAACATCAGACTTGAGGTGTCTCCCCTCTGTGGGGAGTCTCTTGTTTGTTAAAAACATCCTCTCCAGCCCTGAACAATGGCTGAGGTTCAATGGGACAGTGGAAGGCACACAGCAGAGGTGCCCTAATGTGCTCTCTGACATGACATTATTCACAAGTTGCACACCAAACCTAACCTCCTGTTTCTCTGTGTTTTCCTGTGACAGTGAGTCCAGCACATTGCTGAGGGCTCTGTGTGCTACAAGATGTGCTTGTAGTTCACCTACCAGAGCAGGCTGCTCAGGCCATGCACATACAAGGACAGGCAATCTGTGCACCCTTGATGAATGTGAAAATCAACAGCAAGGTTTAAACTTGACAAGTCAGGTATTCTAATCTAATCCTTGATAAAAAGGGGCAAAATAATTAAAAAAAAAAAAATTGAGGTCAGACATTGTTTCATTAATCACCGAAGGTACAGGTATGCCAAAATCAAACAGTAAATGCCAACCAACAGTCCTGGAAAATGCAAATGTAACTGAGCATGTAAGCAGATCCACAGGCATCAGTGGTTGCTCCCAAGCACAATTTAGTTTAGTTTGCTCAATAGCCCTGTGACGCCAAACCAGAAAAACAGAATTGTTTTTCAAAACAGGTCAGTTACAATAATGGAAAAATAAAAAGATTAGCAAGGTGCATGTTGCATAACTCCAGATTAAGGAAAATATAAAAGAAAAAAAGAAAATGTCTCAATGTTTTCAATGAAAAATTTTACTTTTGTATTGCCAATGGTGTTCTAAACCCACTGGTTAGCAAACAACCCCACCAGATTTAATAGGGAGCCCACAGTTTCCTGAATCACGGTGTTTTACAGGAGAATCCTGAATGTGAGTGGGTGAAAAAGTTGAACACCTTAATGCAGTTTGCAATAATTAGGGACTTGCTCAGTACCTCATTAACAATGTACTGGATTGTCTAGGCACTTTGCAGAAGGAGGGCAAGGTAAAGTATGATTCTGCCAGTGTTAAAGAAATCTGCCAACCTTTTATTTAAGAACGTCCAATCACTCTGTACATTGCAGCACACAATTTTAGGAAAGGACACACTTTTGAATAGAGGTCTTTCTTTGACAAAGCTGTGTTAGAAGCAGTGTTAACAGAGACACAGCACTGCATGAATAACCTGAAGGCATATTTGAGCCCCAGTCTGATGCTAAAGACACCTGTCTCACCTTACTCTTGTTTTCTCCTCTGGTGTCAATTCCCCCTATGGTGGGCACACACACAGAGCAGGAAAGCTGGATATGTGTTTTTCCACCTTTGCAGAGTAGAGTAAGTTTATAAAAGTACATATGTTTCCAGTTATTACAGTATTAATACATAAAAATTAGTAAGAAATATTTATCATTGCAAGGCTTCCTTGCCTGTAAACTGCATTTATATGTACCCTCTCCAAACAGACCTGGTGAAGGTTTTTTTGTAGTGTTTCTGTAGATGCCAAGAGCTGAGGACATCAGAGAGCAGCCTTGCCAGAAAGTGTTTATGTGCTGACAAAGCTGTCAAACACTGTGGACAGATGTTCAGTAATTACTCTCTGACTCCTCTATGCAAGCCTACATGCACAGCATACATATTCACTCCATGCTGCAGATAAAACTGCTTCTCCTCAGCCTAGAGTTGTGTCTGGACCAGGCTAAATAATTATAGACTAAACACTTCCACAGAGAAGTATCTTGATCATTTTTTCCTGTATCCCATTTTTAAGACACTGAGATCTCAAAGCATAATATGGATCTTACTTCTTTTTCTTGCAGTAGCTGTTCCTGGAAAAGCTTCCAGCGCCTCTGGCGGTGGTTCTCCCATTTCTCCAGCTGAGGGACCAAATTCTCCTGCCATTCCTCCTTCAGAAGCTCACATTCTCTTACAGAGAGGCTGGTCACCACAGGCAGGGTCTGAAGAAACAGCTCTGTCACCAACTCTGCTAAAGCATGGGAAGCCTTAGAGTACAGCTCCTAAGAGAGGCACAGAGAGGGACAGAGAGAAACATGTGACAAAGTGAATCCTCAGCCCTTTGGAGCTGTTCCCCTGCATGTTCCACAATAGATGCCAGTGAGAGAACCATGTGAATACACTGGGCTGGTGTCCAAATCCTAGAGCTAAAATCCAATGCCACTAAGGCTTGAGTTAAAAGGACCAGGTTTTGTAGATGGAACAACAAAATGTTTTGGTTCAAGCTACACAAGGCATTTAAAATGCAACAGTGGCAAGAGCACATGAGACCCTGTGCCCTAACTGTTGCTCACATGTGACTGCAGTAGAAAAGAATATCTTCTTTACTGGCTATGGTGGTGTGTTATAAAAACACCTATTTTGAAAGTGGCTGTGGAAACAATCTGGTGTAGCACAACACCTTGTAGGCACATTTTCTCAGGTGCTGATATGAAATGAATGAAGAGGGAAGAGTTATAAAGGATAGTATGGATTGAGCTAGACAAAAGTGACATTAGTCATGTCAGTAGTTGGTATTTCAAAATATGACACTCTTCAATGCCTGAAGAACAGAATTATTCAAATTCATCCTGGTGCAGAATAGTTTCAAGCCTAGGAAAACAAACATCTTCTGGTGGTTTTAATGAAACTAGTCCCATACGAACAGTTTTAAGTTGCTGAGGCTGTTTCACTCACAAGAAGTTTTGTGGTGATTTAGTCATATGGCATCCAAGCTCAAAACTCAACTCTAGTTTCACTGTCAAATACACAGTGGGGACAGGAGCTGTGCTGGCAAACTGGGTGCCATTTGAGATTATTTCTGGGCAGGAGTGAGGACAGGTAGCTTTCCCAGCTGAAAAGGGAACAAAACCACACTGGAAAGTCACATGGACACTGCAGTATTTCTGCAGGATGATGAGCTATTTCTGTGTGAGCTCTGCATGATCCTACCAGTCCAAGAAGCTTTACTGCCTAGCTGGGCTTGCTTTCATTGCAAACCAGTGTTCACCCTCTTGGAAACACATATCTTTCTTTCTTTTCTTTAAAATACTGATCATATTTTTAAAACTCTCTGAAGGCATCCTGTTAAAAGAACAAGTCAGGTCTTCTAGATGCTGCCTTCTTTTAAATACAGGTTGAATTACAGTTTCTTAGATGATCAAAATATAGAACCTCTCAACAGAAACACAGGGATATTTATCTAGATGTGAAATATGCTTGTCTGCAGCTCACAGACAACAGAACTTCAAGTGGAATTTTTTTGGGGGGAGGGCATATACTGCTATAATGTACTGTTGTGTAAGAGTCCATTCCAATTGCTAGATATTGCATTATAAAATAAAAAATAATAAAAAATAATAATAAGAAAGTGCAAGGACAAGAACTCAAGAAATAAAGACCAGAACTTAGGTTGAATATGAAATACAGTTCTGTGCCCCCATAATGATACATTTGGGGTTCATGTAATGTTTTCACAGCACCTTTATCTGTTCCATGTTTGGCTTTATAAATATCCTTTGAACTGATTGATTTCTGAAAAGTATTTTAATATTTCTCATTTATTATAAAATATACAAGCTGTGCACTGAGTACTAAATTATTATTTTCCTCCTATGATCCCTCTAGGATGCTAATCACCATATTAATTAGCTGTTTCACAAACAATAAATAGCTTAACAGCTCCCTGCAGTAACCTCTTCTTATGGATAAAACTGAGGCACAACACTAAAAAACATGTTCAGTACACCTCTGAAATGAGCTGTCTCAGCTCTTTCCACTCTCTTACCTGTTTAAAGAAGGCAGGATTTTCAGAATCCAGATCCCACTGGCTTTCTTTAATCTCAAATTATTCTAAATTCTTGCAAATTGGACTACAGCTTTTTGAAAATGATTACTGGATGTAAGTATGACAATTAGTAGTCAAAGACCCAACATAATATCTAACTTCTGATAATACTTTTGCCATTTCTAGTGATTGCTCACAATCTAGACATGACAGTATCATTAGGGGAACATTTGCTACACAGGTGTATCCTGTGCTGAAGGATTATTGCCCCTACTCCTTAATTATTATATTACAAGTTCCTGTTATAACAAGAGGCATGATTTATACCATCCTAATAATCTGTGTAGTTGTGGGCCTGGCTTAGCTTGGAAAAAGCAATGCCAAATGATTTGCTTGAATTCTCTGCTGTTATTTTAAAATCCAAGACTCCAAGTTCTCAGGTTTAACATAAACTCAAAGAAACTGCACTTCTAATCTATATATCTCATACAACATTTAAAGAATAATGGCTCTATCTTTGTAATCTCTCCTGTGAGCTTTACCAGCCTTTCAGGACACATTAATTCTCCTGCCTTTACTGGGTGTTCACTGATATAAGAATTTCTATTGGGTCTGAAATAGTTCAGAAGGAGTCTAGAGGAGTCCATGGTATTTTACTGCAGTAGATCAAAAGATCTCAGGCAGGGTGTTAAGGAATTCTATTCTTTAACAATGGCATCTAAATCCCTTTTAAACACATTTTGCTGTGGAACTGATAGCATTTCCTTGGCACACTCACAGCCCTGTTATTATTATTTGCTATGGAATATTTTGCACAGAACAAAAATATGGTATTTTGTTCCTTGTTGTCAATGACATTTTGTTCTGCCTGTACCCCCTGCACCTTCAAATTACACTGTATGCTTACCTTTGGCACTCTCACAGTGGGGACAGGTACTGAAGAAAAATGTGGTTAGGTCTTGTTCCCACAGAATTATTTATGTATGTCACCTCACTAATGTGACAATCACATGGACATCAGAGCCCAGGCAGCCTTTGCATGCTGTACCCAGAGGCCACACCACAGGGAAAACACAGTGGCCATGCTGTTTAATGCAGCACTTAAAAATGTGGCAAAATAGCCTTTAAAACTTTGGGAGGGAAATACTAAGTCTACATTTAGGAAAGACTGTAGATGTGATTGAATTCTACCCAGTGACTCAAGCTAACAAAATAGTGCAAAACTATCTGTACTCTAAGGAATGTACTTGGTTTCAAACTGCAATAAAGTCTGTCTGTGAGCAGGGATGGCACATGATGTATTAGGAAAGTTATTTTTCACAGGAAAGAAATAGAAAAGAAAAGGAAAATCAGTAGTGCTTCCAGGATCTTATTTTTGGACTAGAGCCTCTACAAATATTTTTTACAAGCTTCCTGATATGCCATCTCTTGTTTTTAGAGTTTTGACTTGATGAAATTTATTCAAATTGATTCTATTAATAGAATAGCTGATTGCAGTATTGAATGAACCTGTTTGTAGTACCTGGCAGTCAATCTCAAAGCTTTTCAAAAAAATCCCCAGAGAAATACATCAAGCATAAAGAAATACCATGGGGTACACATGGAAATAAAATGGGCTTAGATTAAAATGCTGAGTGCATCTGAATTTTAAACAAGGCAGTAAATATATAATTTTGTCAAAATACAGGGGAGATAAATAGCTTATCAGATTTCACTCAAAGAACAATATTAATTCTCCCCCATAAACCTAAAAGATTAAAAGGTTCCTACATATAGATGAGTGAATAGTGAAATTGTGAAGCAGGAAAATGCGTTTAGAAAGGCTGGTTGTAGTTTATTTTACATGCCAGCCACTGAAAAGTACATATTATCTCAAAGAGGCAACTGCACAACTACTTGTTAACTTGTGATAGAACATTTTACTGAAGGAACTAAGTACCTGATCAAAGCTGTGGAATACTGTTGCATGTACCTCCAGCAGCTCAGTGGCTAGGACACTCGGTTAGAAGGTAAGAGATTCATCTCCCAAACCATATTGTACCTTACAAAGGACAGAGATTCAATGCTCACATAATATATCCCATAAATACATCAAAAATTCTGGGACACTGGACACACACACCACTGGCCACTACAAGATACTTCACATCCACTCAGAAGATACTGAGATACAGTACAGTCTCAGCAGATACACCACTCAAAACAGGGAAAAGCTGACTGCATGTACTTCTTTCTTCCATGTGAAGAATTCTGGAAGGTCAATTGGAAAATGAAAACTCTACCTGCTTTCAAGCATCCTAACATCCAAAAAGCACAGTGACATTGAAGTCATCCTTAGCACAAGTTAATAAAAAAGCTCCACTGTTTGATTTCCACACATTTAAAATGGAGGTCTATTGAAATATCAGTCTTGCCCCCTCACTGGTCTTTGATTTATTCAGGAGGCAGTTTCAATCTTCTCTTTTGGTACTCCTTTTTTAGAAATATGCCTTTGTGGGTAAGGTTATGTCCCTCATGAGATCTAACTATTAGCCAATTGTGAATCTGTATAGTGGTAAAATCCATTTTCTTATGCAGTAAGGCAAGAGGAAGACTTCAGAATGAAGGCTACCCCTACCAGATACCTTGTATCAGCTTTGACTGAAGCAACCAAAAGGAAACTAATAGTGCTCAAATCCAGAATTAGAATGGGCTCCCATGGCATGAGTTCACAGATTTAATCTATCAGATGATGCTGTATTTTTGGGGAAGTTACAGGGCAAAAATTTCAAAAGTGAGCTTTTGAGGTGGAGGTCTCTTGATAGGGATTTCCACCTGAGACAAACTGATTCCCCCTAAAAAGATGCCAGCTCTTGGTACCCAAAAATGCAGTCCAGCATCCCTAACTATAGCTCATGTTAACAAAATTACATAAGGAAAGTAATGAAAAGAGTAAGTCTCTGGGAATCTCCGCTTTTTATCTTGTCAAAAATATTTTTTCTCCCTTTTATTAACAACAGACAAAATCAAATCCTTTTCCTCAAACTCACATTTATGTCCACTCATTCAAAAGAGTCTACTGCCTTGCTCATTGATAACACTCATGACTCAATAGCTTTTGGTCTAAATTTTTGTGCATTTTATTCCCAAGCCAAATTAAGGAACATTCTGGTGAATGGCTATCAGCAAAGGGGAATTATAAATGACAACAAATTTTGCTTTCATGGTTTTGAAATTAAGGCAGAAGAAAAAGACCTATCTTACCATGTACTATGTAATGTTAATTACTAGTACATTACTAGCTGTTAATTGATTTCCTTTGTGCAATCTGCATGTTTGTTTTCTTAATAATAGTGTTATCCCCCAACCTCTTCACTTCTCTTTTCCCTACTGGATTACACAGGTCGTTCACACAACAACAACAACAACAACAACAACAACAACAAGAACAAAAAGAAAAAGGAGGGAAAATATTAAATCCTGGTGATTATCTGATATGTTAAACTTGAGACAGGTTTGACATAGAGGGGCAGGGAGTGGGGTGGGTGGTGTGTTATTGCTGCAATGTAAAAGAAAATTATGGTTAAAACAGTACAAGATCTCTTGTACACAGGATAACTGTGCAGATCCTGTTCATGAAAATATTAAGCTGATCCATTCAATTATCTTCACACAATTTTCCCTTCAGTTATGATATACTGTGATAATCAAAATCATTTGCCCTCATTCTTCAACACACATTTCAAAAACTAGTTATGGAGCCTGTGTCTAGACACAGACTATTCACCTACAGCACACTCTTTTAATCCACTAGTGTGGCTGAAAAGTCCTACACTATCCTCCAAATATAACTCATTCATTCACTCAGGCATCAACAGATTCCATTGACCTTGGTTAAATCATTTTAATTGATTTATTCATGCGTACACAAAACAAACCTACTCAATTATTCTATGCAAACACACTCAGCTTCCAGATCATTGAATTTTTACATATTTATTCACCAATTTGGATAAATCTTCCATGTACTGTAGCAGTACAGACTTCTCTAGTGCTAGAGGGTTATATAAATCTATCTTGATCTGTTTAAAGAGCAAAAAATGAAAAAATGAAAAAGGCACATAAATTTGATAAGGGCTTAGAAGAGCACTGTGAGAACAAGCTAAGGATCTTCCACAAGGGAGTAGCACTTAGTAACACCTTTTCTTCTGTCCTGAGAATACTGACAGGTTAGTAGCAGCTTTTCTTCTGTCCTGAGAATACTCACTGGTTCCCCAGCCACATGGTAACCTCTTCCTTATATTTTAACATCACCTTTTTCATTGAGATCATGTTTCAGCTTCTCCATTTGCAAGGCAAATGACTGTCAGCTAAGCTTCAGGGAGTGCAGATCCTCTGGAAAGGCAACATCAGGCTTTGCAGTGTTTACACAAATGCCCAAACTAGCTGGTTCTACACAGGACTGTGGTGCAAACCCAGTGGGGACATAGGTGTGTATCACAGAGCTGACTGCTGCCATGTGAGGCTGGCTGGTTCCCAGCTTGTTAATGCCTGCTTGTTTGACTCGAGCTGCAGCCACACAACTGCACTGGGGAGGATCCCAAATCCCTGTCATCATCCCACTGCTGCCTTGCCTCTCCCAACAGCAGCAGAGCTTCTTCCTATAACAAACCTGGAGCAAATAAGTGAAGAGGCAAAGTCCTGCTGCCCAGGGAAAGACTTGTGCTTGTACATGCTGCACTTCTTTTAACAGCAAGTCTACTTTTGCTTTTATGCCCCTGGCTATGGAAAACATGCAACCACTGCACTGTCCTCAGCTGTAGAAGTCAGAACAGCCCCATTTACCCCACTTACCTTCAGTGGGGTTATGCTCATTTGTATTATCTCTTCTTCCTTGCTTATAAGGTATATTCAAAAGCAGCCTCCTCTCTTAAAACAGTTCATAGGATCTCTATTTGGGATTAAGGGGAGGAAGGGTAGTTGCTCATTATATTAAATATCACAGTAAAAATGTTTTATTGCAGAAAAAAAAGTGGAAATAAAGATTTGTGGATGCTCAGATGCCAGTTGGATCACAGTCCATGGAGTTTTTCATGTCTGGCAGTGTTAGGGTCTAGTCATAGGAGAGCAGCTGTAATATGGAATATAATGGCCTAGAGCTCGGTGAACTGGCAGAGTTCAAGTTTGTGCAGTTCTCCTGGCAACCTGGCAATTCTAGAAAAACTTAATTTATCCAAACCAATTATTCTTTAGTGGGAAAGAAAACTTAGCTTAGTACTGAAAGAAATAGGATTTTCAGTCCTGTCTTAGTGTAACTAAAGTAGAGTACACAATAAAGGAAAGCAATATAATTTCACAAATGAGGAGGAACTCTGTAAGATAAAAAAACCTGTTTAGTCTCCAGACTTCACATGAATTGAGGAAGGGGATGGAGACTTAGTAACTATGGATGATGAACTGAGCACAATAATATCAGCAAACATGTTGATTTTTCTTATATTACACAGCTTTGTGCATTTAATCTCCTCTGATTCACTGGCTTTATTTTTTTATCAAATGAATTTGAAAAAGTGCATGTGGACTACTGCTAATTAAGATTGTATGGGTATATTAGCTGTATGTGATAGGGACCACAAGTTTCCACAATATCCCTATCTGGTCATAATTAATCATGACAAGGATCCTGTTGAGCTGAAAGTGATTAGTTCCAGCCTAATTAAGGGTCACTACTGACTATGGTTTTGAGCTTCACCAGACAGATCATATTATCAATTTTTTCTGCATAGACAGAAAATAATTAAAGATGATGCAAAAGCATGAAGCACCTAGAATTTTCCAAATCAGTAACAAAAAGAAGCATAAAAATATTACTTACACCAAAGATCTGAACCTATTTCAGGGAACTAACTAGAAATAAAAAAATTTCTCTGTGAGTAATGAATGAAAAGATTGTCTTTGGAGATGTAGTGAAGTTCATTTAGAATAGTACCATCCACGACAGTGCAGAAGAGATAATTATGCCACATAAATGAGATCTCCCTCCTGTAGTAATGACATTGTATGCTCTCAACATTACTGCAGCCTTGTCAGCCACCTGGGCAGCATGTTTTGGCAGACCATGCAGGCATTTTCTGACTAATATGAGGTTAGGAAACATAGTGTTTTGGGAAGATAATGGAAAAGGCAAGCTAATATGGAAGACTACTGTCCTGTCTCCATTTTCTGCTTTGTCAGCCTAGCTTTCTGGAGCTGTAACTCCTGGAGGTGATCCTTCCTGCAATTCCCCAATCCTCCCCAAGACCTGACACTGCAGTGGGGTTAGGCAATCTTCAAAATTAATTTAGAAAATGACATTTATCACTAGAAGTGGCACCTTGTAGAGATCAGCGACAGCCTCTGTGCTCTCACAGTCATCCTCCTCCTCCAGATCCCACTGTGCTTGCCTGTGTTTCTCCATCAGCCCATGGTAAGCCTAAAAAGAAACACAGTAGGTGTATTTAAATAGCTGAAAAGATCTTAATAGATCTTTTCAGCTGCTTCCCTTTTCTTCCTTGATGCTCTTCCCATGTATGACTACAACAGCAATTGTTTACCTGGAACCATGACTCAGAGGGAAATGGAACTTGCCTTACCACCTTAATTTGAGCTTTTCCAGTCTTGAGTATAAAATTCCTTAGCCTCAGTAATATGGGGTCAAATAATATATAAATACTACTACAAAACATGTGAAATGATCTGACTTGAAACCTGTTTTCCAGTGTATGAATATCCCTACATCATAGCCATAACTATGAGGTGCAGAACAGCCATGTGACATCACCATGAGACACCTGAGTTGCAGCTGTATCACACTGTACAGGGATTTTGCACTGGGGGTGGTCACCATGTTCCATGGTGGTTCCTAAAAGGCTGATCTATGATGTGGTCCTGACTTAGTCCTTGGTCCCAGTTTGAGAAGGGATGCAATTTTTTTCTTCATGTAAGGACTGTGACCGTGTTGGCAGGCTCATGGAAGATTATATTTCACAGACAAAGACTACCTCAACCTACAGACTAATGAGTAGCATTATACATAAGTATTCTATGTTTTGATTTAATCTGCCAAATCCTCCCCATCACTCTCATGGTAAATATATTTTTTTTCATTAGGTATGTCAATAGAGCTCTTCTAAAGAGGACCAAAGTGCCCATAAATGCTTCAGCATAGAGGCAGACTTGAAAGCTCACACATGTCATGGAGTCATACTTTATGACAGAAGTTGACAAATTAACTGCTATAACTTGTATTTCCACCGTGGGTAGGCAGAACCAGACTGGATTACTGTAACTGACACTTTATGGTTTGTGTTCTTCATTGGTCATTCCCGTATTCTCTGAAGTAAAAGACAAAATTAAAATCCTCCTTTTCCAACAGAAACATAGATGAAGGAGAAAGAATGATATAGGAACTCTAACCTTTACTATATATCTCATTCTGTCTTATAAAAAAATCAGATCTGCAGCAACTCAGTTGTTACCACCTTACTCGTGTTCAGAGCAATCTGATGTGAATGAGGTTTATTGCAAGATCCACTATCATAATTGGCAACCACTTAAAATTCAGCAGAAAGGTCAGTTACTGGCAAGGCTGCTACCATGGTGGTGTGGACCCTTGATGAGGTGAAGGGGGAAAGGCAGAGGAAAGAAGTGTTTTTGATGAGTACAGCTCTGTGCTCATGGTGAGGCTTTCCGACCAATTCCTTACTGTTGGGCTGGCTGTGAAATTATGAAACAAACTTAAAATAGCTCCTCAGTGCCAACTGGATTGTTCTCACAAAATAATTACTGCACTATTTAAGTTATTTTTAAATATTTAAGTCAAACCATGGGAGCTGCAGGTACAAATTTTTCTTGTTCTTTGAAGAGTTTCTGCACTTAAGACCCCATCTGTTCTGGGACAAAAGACTCTCCCACTGTGCAGCAGAAAGAATTACATTTCTGACTTTCTTAATTTGTACATAGGCATTTCACAATCCTAAAACTCAGCTGTGTTCTGTCCTGCAGCATGAAGTGCAAGTTGCCCCTCCCTGCTCAGCCTGTCAGAAAGCTGTTGAGTAGCCTTAGTTAAACTCTAGACTAATGATCTGCTCATCAGGTGTACAGAATAGAGCATCTCTTGCACAAAGCTGTGTGGCTCTACCTTTGTAGGGAAGGGATCTTACAACAAAATTTTTAAGCTTTGTTCAATGAATCTGGGATGTGTCCAAGAGTGTCCAATGATGTCTAAAAGGAAAATACATTCACAAGTGCACACTGGCTACAAAAATGTGTGACAGACTTGTCTCAAGTTTGGTTTTATGAAAAGCCAAAGGTGTAAAATTGCTCTACTTGTTTTGGAGTAAGGCGGTGCCAGGCAGGTGTGCATACAGAAATAGTAACTGCTTTATCCAAGTCATACAATATAATTAAAGAATATGGCCCCACGGTACAAAACTGCAGTGTTAAGAGCAATAAATTCTGACAGATTGCTGCAGTTGGAATCTGGGTCTTCTCATACAATAATTTTATCTAAGTTATTGGATTTCATCAAAAGTTAAATGCTGCTGGATGTAACCACTTTCAACTTAAATTATTTATTTTCATGAAAATTTAATATTGATTTTTTTTTTAATTCTTAATAACTTGGGTTTGCAGTTCCCAGCAGTTACTTGAATTTTGCAGCTCTCAGCATTTACAACTAAGAACTCTAATTTTGTATATTCATTTGGAACAATAATAACAAATCTCTATAGAAAATATGAGCACAAAAACATTACACTGGCCACTGTATACCATATTAAATTATCAACTGCAAGCCTTCTCTAAGGCATCCTGCCAGAGATCATAATTAGTTTTTCCTCTATTTCTCTGAAATTTGGTAAATCTTTTGAGCCTCAGTAACCCCACTCATAGAAAAGCAATTAGACCAGTGCAGACTGTTTCCTTCTGTAATACAGGCTGGATAGTTTCCTCCAGGTATTTCCTGTCTTAAAGCAAACACACAGTAGCTAAGCAAAAGATGTTTTCTACCAAACATGCAATTTTGCATTAACCCCATTGGCATTCTCTTCCAATGCAACACCACCAACACTGCAGGAACAGCCATGGCAACAGGGGCTCTGACCCTGTCCACCTGTTCCACCACACATGATTCTCACAAGGACCCAAAATTCCCAGTTTTACGGAACTGGGAGAAATCTGCAATACATTTGGCTTTAAAAACTAATAGAACAGGGAAAACAAGCTTTTACTTGTTCACCTTGAGAAAATTATGAACATCTTCAGTAAGAAAAGTTTTGCTAAGGAGACTCCTTTGTTCAGCTTCCTGTCTGCGTTTGAACTCTTCCTTCTTCTTGGCACGGCACTGCAGCCGTTTCCAGATCAGCTCTTTACTTAGCTGCATGCACTCTGGAACATCAACCACAAACAATTAGGCACCACAACTCCACAGGGAGAAAGCAACATCTGCTGCTGTCACACAACATAAGCTCACGGAGATCTGTTAGTGAGTGAAATAGGCAAGTAATCACCATGCAAGATTTGAAATTTGCTTCTTACCCTGATGGCCTTTTTAGATGTGAACTTCTAAATTGTAACACGGCACTTAAATCTATCAGGTTTTTGGATTGCTACCATCCTGCACCCTCCCTTTCACTGGTGCTGCTGTTTATGCAAAGGCAGTGTGTTAGTCCAAGAAACAGATTGCCTCATGCAGCACCCCAAACCTCCCCCTCCTGCTTCAGGAAGGTCAGTAAGTGTCTCATTACCTAATTGAAGATATGCAAATGCTGCTGCAAGGACAGGGGCAGTAACATATGGCGGGGAGAAAAGGTCTAAAGCAGTGCTAGTTCAGATTAGTTTGAACTGGCACGCAGCCCATACATACAGACTTCTAAAGTGACTCATCCAAGAACCTGCAGTAAAAGTTGTCAAGGTCCCTCCAATTTTGTGCTGCTAGTGGGAACTATTTGGGACTAAATTCTTCCCTACTTCATTCCCCCTGTAGCTCCAAGTGATATATAAATTAAAGAGCCTATTTGCATCCTGGGCTGCTGAGTGCAATCACTGCTTTAAATGTTCTGCCACTTCATGTCTCATTGCCTGTCCACCTAAGAAAAATTTTACTAATTTCCCCCAGTTACCCTGCCCCAGAGCAGTACTTCACTCCTGACACAAGCAGCTAAAGGGAGATGCAAAAGAACAGCTACCTGTGGCTGCTGTTCTGCCACTACATTAAGCTGCTTTAACTGCAAGAAATTACTTTGTAGAGAAACAAAAGGAGCACAGTACTGCAGTACCAAGAATGTTATTTATTCTCCATGCTAATTTATTGTGTTCATGCTAATTTATTGTGTTTATCCATAGGCTGATGATGCACTGACAGAACACTTGAAGGTGCACCAAAAGTACAGGAAAGCCTGTAATGAAAATATCACTTAAATAAATGTAGCAGTGTTTTACTTTTAAACACTATTGATTCTTTCATACCTCCTTATTTTGTACCCTAGGAACACAGTCTTGCTGGCTTTGTACTCTGTGAATTATAGGTACAGTTTAACTTTTGTATTTAGAAGCTCATAAGAAAGGTCAACATAAGGCTCTATTGGAATAAATGCTGCACTCCAGATAATTTTTTTAAAGCACATTTCATTTCTATCTAAAACCAGGAGGTTGATAATGTTCTTCTACACAGGACGTACCACCTATAATATATAGCTATATATAACTATAAAAACCTACTTTGCATAAAATAAAGGCCTTGACAGAGGTATTTTTGCTTAGGAACAAGTGAAAATTGACAAAAAGCAGGAAAAATCACCCAGAGACAACCATTTATGTTTAAAGAATGTTGGTGGCTGAACCTATGTGAAAACTATGAACTAGGCATAGACAGTTTTAGAAACAAACATCCATGAAAGACACTATACCACAATATACATGTTTTTGTGAATATCAGCAAACTGTTCACACAGCTAGATCTTCTGAAAGAGGATCAAGTCTGCAGCACTTTCTGTGATGAAATAATTGGCACAGTAGATGACAGGAGAGTGGTGGATATTGGCTACCCTGACTTCAGGCAGGTTTTCAATGCAGTCTCCTGACAGATCCTCACAGAGAAGAGGATGGATGAGCAGTGAGATGGACTGAAAACTTGCTCAAAGTCCACCTGGAAGCCAGCACCTATTGGTGTAGCCCAGGGCTCAATACTGAGAACAATTCTGCTCAGTAGCTTCATTAATAACCTGGATGATGGAGCAGAGTGCAAATTTAGCAAGCCTGCAGAGGTCACAAAAAATGGGAGGAGTGGCTGATACACCTACACGTGCTTGTACTTCCATCCACAGGGCACTTGACACGCTGGAGAAATGGGCTGATGCAAATCTTCTGAAGTTTAACAATGGGAAGTGCAAAGTGCTGCACCTGGGGAGGAACAACCCCAGGCACAAGCACATGCTGGAGACTGCCCAGCTGGAGAGCAGCTTGGCAGGAAAGGACCTGGGGCTCTGCTGGACACCAGGTTGAACGTAAGCCAACAGATAAAGGGAGGGGATCCTTTCCCTCCATTCAACTCTGGTTAGGCCACACCTGGAGTGCTGTGTCCAGTTCTGTACTCCACAGCCAAGTACAAGGGAGACATGGAGATACTGAAGAGAATTCAACAAAGGGCCACAAGGATGAATGGACTGGAGCATGTCCCCTGTGAGACAAAGCTCAGAGAGCTGGGGCTGTTCAGCGTGGAGAAGAGAGGGCTCAGGGGGGATCTGAGCATAATAAGTATATAAACACCTGAGTATACAAACACCTGGAGAGTGGGTACAAAGAAGACAGAGCCATTCTCTTCTGTTGTGCCCAACAAAAGGACCAGAAGCAGCTGCCAGAAACTGAAACACGGGAGGTTCCTTTTACCATGAGGATGACTGAGCACTGGGACAGGTGGCCCAGGTGGAGTCTCCATTCTTGGAGAGAAAAGCTGTCTGAACATGATCCTGGGCAACCAACAGTAGCTCAACCTACTTAAGCAGACAGGGTCGACCATACAACCCCCAGAAGTTCTTTCAATCTTAACCATTCTGTGATTCTGTGAATTTATAACTGTGAGATAAGGCACAAATTATCATCACTAAGAGCCCAAAGTGAGTGAGCAGCACTGCAGCAAGAACATACTGCAACAACACTGCATTCATTCTGACTATTCAGTTCACTGAACTCTAAACCTAATGCCATTTTGCTATGACAATTTTCTTTAAATGTGTCCAAAAATAGCAGAAATGGTTCTGGAAATTGTCTTGAAGTGGTTTGCATTATTTTCCTTCTGACTAAATGTTTACCATTATTTGCTGTGAGTGGTGATGGGAGGCACTGAGCCCTGAAACAGCACCTATCAGAGAAGATAGGGCTATATTTTTCAACACTGGGCATTAGGTAACATACAAAATGACACAGGGAGATCCTTCAATCAGTGGGTCAGTCAGCCTAGACTTTATTATGACTGTGTACTTTTCAGATAGGCAATATCAAGAGGTGTAAAAGGAAGAGGAAATACTTCATTTTAGATGTATTTTAGTCTGACATAAGAAAAGAGAGATTTATAGGAAGATCTTAAGCTTTAACATTATCTTTTCAGAAGAGTGATAGCACGACTGCTTGGTATATAGCACAACTGCTTCTGGCTTTACATACTACCAAGAAATCCTAAGACAGTATCTTATGTCAGCCAGTATGACCAGCAATGCCAGGTATGTGAACAGTAAATGGAGAAGTATCACAAATACTTGTAGCAAGTACAATTCAAATTAATGGAATTAGATTATGTGAATTACAGAGTAAGTACCTAGTAATACCTGGAACAAGACATAAAAAGACTGAAGTCAAAGTTCCCATTCTAAACATACACCCTCCAGAATAAAACTGATCCTGGCCAATTCATTAGTATCTTTTTAAAACAGAGAGGTATATACAGCTGAAGCTGTCATTTTTTTTACTCTTTAAGACAATGAGAATTCATGTAAGTCATGAGATCCAGTCTAAGAACTCACCATTACTGTAATGTGCCAGCTGTTCCCAGAAGGCCTTGTGCAGGTCTGTTAGAAGCTCCTCCTTTTGTCGGACTGAAAGATTATTCTTTACAGTTAAGTGGTCCAGAATATTTGACACAGTATTTAATCTGCCCTTACACTCTTCTGGTATAGAGGACTTCAGTGAATCGATCATTTTCACCATAAGCTCCCAGTTGAATAACCTTTCCTGAATGTCCTAAACCAAACATAAAGTCCTGTTTAGAAACCAAGAATGTATCTTTGAAGGTTGTGCTTTCCTTTCATTGAACTATTGATTCCCAAACCACAAAGAAAACCACTGAGGCTTCTCAAAACCATGTGAATAACCATCTTCGTGTACTTAAATACTTCTGAAAGTTTTGATCAGTGCAGGCTAGCAGTAGGTTTATTGCATGTTCAGTTGCAAGAGCTAATCTAAAATTATTGGTGTTTTTCATTATTTGTAGCTGTCAAGAAGACATTAAGTCTGGAAAAGAAAATAACAGCCTTGCAGAAAAAAGTTAAATACAAAAGGAGGATAGATGGACAGAAGACAACATGGAAGTCCTGGACTTCTTTTCAAGATACTATATGGCACACCAGTAAAGGTTCTCATTTTGAAATGAGGACACACACCTGATTCAGATAATGCTGTGATTCCTTCAAATACACGGTCAGACAGAGTTCAATACATATACTAAAAATCAGTATAATTGCCTTCTGCCTAGCAGTTTTCATTGCACTATTAAAGAAGGAGCCCATGATCACAGTAGGGAAAGATTTCCTGGGTGAAAGTGCAGCTGCTTTAAGCAATGCTGCAAGGTTAGAGAGAGTTTGACAATGCTGTACTAAGTTAACAGCTGGACTCGATCTCAGGGCTCTTTTCCAAACCAAATGATTCTATGATTCTCTGACCTACTGAAATTAATAGAGATGTACCTACAATGACCTCTGCAATGAGATTTCAGCATCATCACAGTAGTGACTTTATGCAGGAATATCTCAGTCTACTGAGCTGCTCCAATGCAAAACTAACAAGCTAATAATTATTGTATCTGTTTATACACCAAATTACTAATAAATGCAGTGATTCCAATTGTATGTTAATATATAAATTACATATAACTCTTTAAGCATATCCTGTGCAAAAAACAAGAAGGTATCAGTTAGATTTAACACAACATAAAGCACAGTGCTGATGCATTTATGAACACAGTTTTCTTTCCTCAGACCATATTCCTATGAGCTGATAAGAATTTTCAATTCAAATTAAAGTCACTGTACACACAATCACCCTCAAATTTAAATTAGGATTTATCAGTCAAAGTGGAATAAGTGTTTTGAAAGAAAATGAAATTTTGTAATGCCCACAGTAACAATTCTCCATCTATTGGATCTTGCACTCTCACTCCTGCTTCACCATCTGCATCAATAATACTTTTTCCTTATGACTACCTAAACGGTATTCTGAGAATTAGAACTCAAGTGCAGAGAGTTCACCCTCCTATGAATCTTCCTAAAGTGCAATGGAAGTTGAGCTCTCAGCAATGAAGCTCAAAGAGACAACTGGATTAAGCAGTCTACATCACTCCTGAGGCACGACTGACAGACTCTGCACTGACATAATTCTTTCTGCTCATATTGACTAAATCCGTCTCAACTTTTATTTCTTTTTTACTTTACCATCGCCTGCAAGTCTTGAGATTCACTTAACAAGCTTTCTACTGCAATCATCTTCTCAGTCAGATCCATCATTATCTTTGTGGCTTTGGCACTTGAGCATTTTGATTGGTCCAAAAAATCCTGCTGGGCTTTGTCAGTCTGCTTCCAGAAGGCTTCCATCTGTGGAATATGAATCAAAATACAACCCATGTTCCCTCATTAATCATCTGGTATTTCATTACAGAAAGAGGCATATATATGAGTCTACTGAAATACAAGTCACAGACAGATCTCAGTATTAGTTATATTGAACAATTTGCAAAGATAAAGAGACTTATATATAATATATATAATATATTGGTGGTGGATATATATACATATATATATATATATATATATATCCACCAATTTGTTAATTTGTTAATTCTCTACATATTGCATCTATAAGACCCTATAGTGGTTTTAGTACTGATGGTAAAAACCTAGAAGATAAACTGCATCCCTTTTATTCTGGGAAGTTTATTTAGCTGTAGGAGCAGGTATTCTAGTCAAACAACATTTTTACCAAAAAAAGAAAAAATGAAAATTATTACTGTTTTACACCATCAAAGCCTTTCACAGCTAAATGCTACATAAGCACAAATACTTTATGTCAGCACAGTGTATGTGCCAATTCTAATAGATTATTATATGGACAATTACTAGTTGTAGGTTCTGATTCCAGAAACATGACTGTGTACACTGGCAATATTCTGTGCTCTGTGGGATTACTCGTACACATGAAGGTAAAAAAATGCATCCATCACCATGATTTCTATTAAGTACCCATGAATTTTGGGGGGAAAAAAGTGACTATGGCACCTGTGAGTATGGCAAAAAACCCTTTATATTCTCAGAGGAAGACTGAGGTACTGAGCTATACAAATCTGCATAGAGAGAAATTATTTTCAGTACAACGAGAAGCATCAGCAGGCACAAGAGTGACAGAGCCACTGAAGGATGATCACTGCTGGTGAATAAATGCCTCATGTTCCTCAGCAAGTTTGCCAGCAATTATTTTTACATGACTAACCCTGGAAAACTCTAAACAATCATTTTTCCACTGAGCAAAGTTAATGTACAAAAGAAACTTGACGCAGATGTTCCAATGTTACCAGGACTTCCACTATAAAGTGAAGGGCTCAGAGAAAGCAGAGAAAATTCCCAGGGAAGCACTTAAGCACCAGACATTAGAAAATGTTAACTCCTGTATGAAAAAGGCCCAAGGCTGAGGTGATGGGCTGTTTGGTCCAGGGCTAAAGTGCCACAGTCAATCAGCACAGGCAGCTCACAGAGCTGTCACTCTCTCATTTTCATCAGCAGTCAATTTGCTCAAACTTCCAAAACAGGGCTGGGAAGAATATTACTCAGTTTACTGGAGAATAGGACATAGAATGTTCTTAACCTCCAGTTTTCTAGCCTGAATCTAGACTGACATAGTGAACCTACTTTAGAGAAAAAAAAAAACCAAATGCCTGCTATCAAACGGTATTTTCACATCAAAAAATGTAAATATATTCTCACATGGAAAGCTGCTAAAGAAAAAGGCTTTGCTGAAGTAAATGCACAAAACATACTAAAACATTGCCCAGCAACTATGGTTTTAGTACTTCTTTCTGCTGGAAAAAAGTTGTAGGCTCTTATTACTCCCTTACTCAGTTACAAGGATTGACAAAAGCAAGGTGCGAGGATAACATTCCTAAAAGTCAGGCTATACATAGGCTTGAAATAAATCCTCAGACAAGCACCAGACATTTCTCAGCTGATAAAACAGTATTGTTTTACAAAAAGCACAAAAAATGTTTTATTTATAAAAACATATTGACACCCAAAGGGAGCTGGAAATATTTTGCTGGGGCAAAGTAAAAATAATTTCAGGACACATATAAAATACTAACTGTGGACTACTCAACAAAACCATTGCACTAAAGAACTCCCTACCAAAAGAATAACATTAAAATAAAATTTTAGAAAAAAATAGAAAGTTACATTATCTATTATGTGCTCGGAATATTCCCTTTCCCTCCTTTCCAGGTCTTCTAGAGTCTGGAACTCTGAGTTACGGGCTCCTGACATTTCAGTATTCTGGAGTCTAGAGTCAAGTTGTTTCTGTAATTCTTCAAAATCCTGGAGGGAAAAAATCAAGTGATTTCTTAATCAGAAAAACAGACATAACTTCTAAATTTGGGAGCGGATCTGTATGTCAGTTCTGGCTCATTGCTAATGAAGATGAAGAGGAATGTTCAGAAAGTTCTGTTCATGGTAATGTACTTTCTGTAGCAAGCAAGGAAATCTCCAGATATATGGCAGCTCTGAAGTAAACTTAATACAAATACATACATTTCCACTAGGATGTGAGTAGTCAAGACCATAATCCATCTCTGCTGAATTCATCAGTAAACACTGCTTTGAGAGCTTTTACACTAATAATCCCTACAATCTATCTACCAATGTTTTTATTTAAATGCATGTGCCCCATCTTAAATGGCTGCTATGAGTGTACATGCTGTGTTTCAAAGCTCAGGTAAGTATCCTGGTGATAATCAGATAGTGATTCCTGCAGAGTGCTGGATGAATACACATGGATGAACACACCTGTAATGCTCATAAGAGACACATTATAGGCTGCATGATTGCATGAGGTTTCACAGTTTTTCAGTCCTTTAGAAACCAGGGTGATATTTTATGAAAGCTAATGTTGCTGACAAATACTAGTCTGATGCCATTGCCTAGTGAGCTGATAGTGAAAAGGGTGATTCTTCCTTCACTGCAACATGCCTTACATAGCAAGCACTGACTTCTAACACCATCCACTTTTGGCTATCAATGCATTAACTTGATACCTTTATGCCTTAAAGAAATGTAAGTAGAGTTTGACAAGCTTCACTAACAATTTCATCAAAATCCTATGAATTTTTATGATGCAGAATTAAAAGTGGAAAAGGCTGTCTGCAATGAAACATGTAACATCTCTTTTACATGGTGGTCATAACCAGCCTTGCTCCTTGTATGATATCTGTCCTCTAAGACTGTCAGGTTTACAAGATCTTTCTCTCCATCATATAGGACACAGAAACTCTGTACTGGCACTTAAACAACTGGACTTCTCTGACAATTATTGCATCTAATTATTTGGATTTAGTCCTTGTCTTGCAGCATCCTAGGAGCACGAGGACAGCGATGCCATCAAACTTCACTGAGGATTAGGTTCTATCAGGAAAAATGCCTATTCTAGATCAGCTCTGTTTATAATTTGAAGTCATTACCAGAAGACCACCAGTAAAAGGATTTTGCATATCTAATCTCACTTTTCATCTAGTAAATACAATAAGTTTTAATACTAAACCTGAGGATTCAAGGCTTTGAGGCAAAATACCTTCTGATATAAATCATAGGGTACAACTACAGAAATTGTTATAGTAATTCACAGACTGTGAGACTGTACAAAGTATTGGACAACTAGTGCTCATGAGCTGATAGACAAATGTCCAGATGTGAAATTCCATCTACATGTAAGAAAAGCACAATTGCTGCTGTGATTAGGCTGCTCTCAGTACAAACATTCAAGACTTGGATTGGCAGGGCACTGGATAACCTTACCTAAGACAAAGCTTCCTACAGAAGGCTGGGCCAGAAAATCTCAAGATATGCTTCTCAATCCAGATTTTTCTGTGACTCTAAACTAGAAAGTGGAACCAATAGCTCTCCTATTTTCTATAGTTTTGTAAAGCTTTTTGATCCTTCTAACAACCTTGACAATAGTACTGTGACTACCTGAAATACATTGATTGTCAATATATGTTTTCCAGTTCAGAAGTGGCATATGGACTACAATGCAAGTACATGAAAGAAAAAAGGATGATGAGTAAAATAAGTATATTTTTCCCTGATGAAAGCCTTGTGTCATACTGCTACTTTATTTCCTGCTATTTTATTATCAGCAAGATACCTGGGACCAAACAAAGCCTCTGGTAATTAGAAATTATTAAATCTGAGTGAATAGGGTTCAAAATGTTCTGTTTAAATGGATTCAACTACAAAATATTTTATCTTTAACAGATTACATAGATCACTTCATACAGCAACAAGGAGGAAAAGCATACAAGGTAATGTGTAGAAAATCAACTAACAAGGGAGTTTCTTTGCATTTTCTTCAGAAATAGATTACAAATGACATGGCTGTTCAAAAGGAGTAGGTGAAATGGCCTGCTGTGGTAATAAAATTAACTCTTATTTTCTATGGTCTTAAGTACTAACCAACAAACCCACTTACATTTTCCTGATTTAAAAGGATCTTCTTCAACAAACCATCAGTAATCTTCTTTTTACGATGGAAGTCTGTGAGGTATATCTTGAAAATCTGAATAAACATCTGTTTAAAAGGAAGAAAACAACATCCAGTTTAAGTGCCTGTCTGTCATTTTAAGCACATCTTTGTGATATCTTTTGCTAATTTAAATCAATCAGGGAGATTATAGTGAATCATAAGATAAACAACAGACAAATTAACAGGTTTATCACCAGTGACTCTCCAGTATTTGCACTGTGAAAAATTCTCTGGTTTTGGCTCCAGTGAGATACTGGAAGATGTTGTTACACATAATCTCATATATCCTTATAACCAGACAGACACATTTTAAACTATTCTTGACTGGAGAAAATGCAGATCACTTGAAAATACAAAGCCCATTTTTCTAAAGTTTAATGAACCCCTAAACTGGAAGACAGTAACTATTCAAAAGATACTAAAGACTCATTATAATGACTTCAACTGTAGTCAGTCACATAATACATCAAACATTTTTATATACAACCCAAAAGAAACTATCTCAAGTTCTAGCTAGCTTCTCTTGCAAGAAAAATACTTATTTCCCATTTGTGTGCCTTTTTTTTTTTTAAGACTGTAATACTAGTGTCTTCAAAAAGACATTTTTGATTTTTTAACAGTGGGAAAACTTTTGCTTAACCTTTTCCCCTCTTCCCTCAATTAGAGTTTCAGTGTAAGGTTAATTCATTTCATTAGTAACTGCTGCAGCATTTTCCAGTGTGGAAATAAAAATACATGAAATTTAACAGCCACCTGCCTGTTCCTTATAATCTTGAAAACAAGATGATGCAAAACTTCCCTGCGTAAAACATATAAAAACATAAATGAATACATATTTACATATTGAAACAGTTATTGAAGCTCATGTCAGGTGAGCAAAATCTGGAAATATATTATAATTAAAGCCCAATAGAAGAGAAAACCATATAGCAGTCATGTTTTGGATCTCACTTGCAAATGTTTTGGACACATTGCCAAGATACCATATACAGTAAAAAGAAAAAAAAAGAGTTCAGGAGAAGACTGATAGAAAAGGATGTATTTCTTTAGACTTGATGCCAAGAAAAACTGAAATCAGAGAAAGCAGAGTGGGAAAGGAAGAAATTATTCTCAGGCTGATTTATTTTTTCCCTTTTTTACCTTCTGACAAAAATATAAAGCTATATAAATATTCAGCTAAAGGTCTAAGTCCTTTGTGGGTATTTCTAGTGGGCCACAAAGTGTGTTAAGTGCTCATTTTCTCTGTGTTTCTGTGATTACATCACTATGTTGCTACTTACCTTCCTTAGAAATTGATTATTAACTTTGACATCAAGTTCAACCTTCTATAATCAAGCTAAACTTCCTTCTGGAATCTGATCACAAGTTCCCTTTCTCATTTAACTAGAAGTGGGTAATCCATCAGATGAGAAACTGCTTCCCAGGTCTACTTTCCTGTTTCCTCCTTTGGGTTGTGTAGAAATTTCTTCAGAAAATCCCACCCTTTGAAATATTCTCAGTGGATTTAGTAAATTATAACAGAAATTACCAATTTTGTTTAAACAGAGCTCAAGAAAAGAGGGGAGGAAAAAGTTATAGACTTTATGCCCAGACACATATTTATTGAGCTAAACCTCAGTAGCAGTAATGGTGCATGGCTAGGCACCACAAACAATCATTACTGAATATCCCATAATGTCCCATGACCTTAATTGTACTTTGTTTTTCTTTTCTTTTTTTTTTCCTTGTCAGTTTTGGATGCTTTGACTTGATGCAGGTAGTTATCTATGGTTTAAATGGTACCTAAATCCTACAATTTTAAAAATTCAGAACTATTTTACTTACTACAATGGTACTGATGGAGATGAACTGAATTTTCCATTTTATTCCAAAAGCTTTAAGTCTTTGGAGTCGCAACACACAAACAAGCAAGTTTGTCCTAAAGACAAACTCACCTATTAAATAATTTATTACCTCTTCTTATGAGCCTCAAGTGCTGTATGTTAATCTCTGAAGTAATATTTAAAACCAATTTTTTGCATTTGCTATATTGGTATTTCACAGACCAGTATACTTCATCATATTTTACTTCCTTAGGAAGCTCATATATATGCAGAGTAGGAGGAAAAAAGTCAATAATGTGTAAATGCAACTCTGCTGCATTACATCTCACCTAGCCAGCTGTTTATGTTATTTCATAAACTAATATTCAGCTAAGATTTTCAAAACAATGAGCTATAAATGAGATATAAGTACCTACCACATTTTTTTCTTTTCTGAGTTCAGTACCAAGAAGCATGAGATCTTGTAAAGTAAGACTGCAAAGGCAGAGCTTAACATCAAAACTAAAAAAAAGATTAAAAATGCATTAATTGCAATCTAAATGACAGTTACACAAAAAGACAACACAATATGGTTCATTTAACCACTAGATCCTCCTAAAAACACTGCCCCAAAACAGAAGTAAAGTTACTTTACTTTTACATTGCCTCCTTTTTCAGAAAAGATTTCTGTATGTAAAAGTAAACAAACATAGAGCTTTTAATTAAGTTGGTGCTGAAGTTTCCTCTAGAAAAAGACAAGTTGAACATAGGCATGAGTGGATACAACCAGGGAAAGCAGGGCTTTAAATTGAAACAGACATAGAAAGAGTGGGTATTTTGTAAACATTCTTCATTGCTGGTACCTTTCCCAGTTCAGGGACACAAACATGATTTTGTTATTCCTGCTAATGAGAGTGCAGACACATGTATTCATCTAGGGGTACCTTGCCCTGCTGCAGCTGAAAGGAAATCAGAGCTAACAGTCCGTTTCAATACCTCTACCTGCTCATCAGCAGTGTCAGACAGGAACTGTTTTCCCAGAGTAAGACATGAGTAGTTCTCACTAAAACAGAGAGAACAGAACACTGAGTGTTCTCAAGGCACCTGCAGTGTGAGATGTCATTGTACAGTGCAGAGAACTCCATCCCCAGCACATGTGAACTGAGCATACAAGACATAACAAAGACATCTCCTCATTCTAACACCTTTTATGAGACAGCTTTTGGCCAGCTCTGATTACCAAAATTTCACAAAGAACAGGATGACTTCCAACAGCTTAATGTAATAATCTCCCAACAACTTTTTTAGGGTTATAAACAGATAACCCTGTCGTGATGTGGTGACTGTGTGCATTCATACCCAGCCTTTTACCTTTAGTGACTGTCCTAAAAACACAGGAATTGACCAAACAAGGTCAGGTTTTCTGCTTACCTCTCACATGTCAGCACTTCAGGGAAGCTGGCCACCTTTAGAAAGGCTCGAGCCTGAAACCTGTCATCACTTGTTGTGGAATGGATTGTTGTGGAGGAGCTACAGTCCTCCTTGTCTCCCTGGCTCAGGGATCCCAGGCTGCCTGACATAGATGTCTCCACCACTTGATTAGGCAGAACTGCTTGCTTTGGATTCTCATGCAAAGATGGATTGGATGAGCCATCTGCCAGAGGCTACAAGTCAAAGGAAATTCACAAGGTCAATTAATACAACACAATAAGGAGACAAACATCACATCAATTTTCAGTGTTTACTTTTAAGGGAAAAGTTAAACAGTGTACACAGCAAAACTGTTTCCATGTACATGAGAGGCCTTTGTATTGCCCAGGAAAGCATTCTTCTGTTGTAGTTAGCTGCTTGGTGTATGCTTTCTCTTTCAGATCCTTGTGGTGTTTTTCTTATGGCTCCTTAGACAGATCCAACTCCCATTAATGTTAAGGGGCAGACAAGCTCTCTTAAATACAGTGAAAATTGACTGGACACCATGTAAAGCATTGCAGGTTCCAGCAATGAAGGGGAGCTGAAAGCAGCTGACACCTTACAGAATAAGCCCTGAGTCAATGGACTATTAAAAAAGGAAAGATCCCTATTAAGCAGATTGGCAGTAAATTTCCTTCCATTACTTGACTCTGCAATTTACTCTGACACAGAATGATTGCCATTAATTTTTACAAGTAGAATCTACAACCTTACCCTAAATTTCTGGTTGATGGGATAGATCACTTTTGCCTTTAATGCAAATGCTGCAATGTTACTGTTCAGAGGAGACTCACCTTCCTGTATGGAAAAGAACAAAAAACATTTGAGAACAGCAGATCTGGCAATTATTCACTTTAAGTATCGTGTGCTCCTTTTTGTTACACAGCTTAAATGTTCCTATTGACAACTGTTCATTGATTGTCCCTGCTTTGGTGCAAGAAGTCTTCTCATAAGGCTCATTCCAAGTAGGAAAACTTGAGAAGGGAACTCTTGTCATTGCCACTGCTACAAAATATTTTTAATTCTTCAGGAGAAAACAGGTAGTATCTGGTATTTCCAAAGTATTTTCATTTCGTGTGTTGCCACCACCTCTGTACCCTTAGCAACAGCCAAAGATTTTACAAATGAGACTAATACTAAAAACTACTAAAGGATAATAAACTCCACAGATATCATCAGGGCCATAAATTCTGTCTTTCAATTTAAATAAAGAAACAACAAATTAAGCAAATACAGTCATCATTTTGCCCTAGGAAAAACTTTTATAATACAACCCTTACCCAAAATCTAGAGAAAATAACCATGTTTTTCCAAAGAACTTTTAACAGATACTGAATTCTTTTCACACAATTTTCTGTATCACATAATCACATAATCAGACTTTCTGCTACTGCCTTCTTCTATATGCTGGAACAATAGTATCATAATTTGTTTTCAGAGGTTAGGTATTGCTTAATAAAAGTTTGGCTATAAATAGCAGATAAAATGTGTAAATCCAAGCTCTAGGACTTCCTATTTTATCTCTTTTGGTTTTGTTATGTGAAATGAAAGACTGATTTGTCAAAACACGGGGTTTTTCATAAAGCTTTTTTTAGGAAATATCAAAGCACTAATAGAGTCTAAAAATGGAAACAGAAAGAAAAGAGCAGACTATGTAATTCACTGGACTTCTACCATTGCACTTTTCCATCTCCACTTCATTTATTTCCTTCATTTATTTTTGGGTTTACTGATAAAGTTTACTGATAAAGTTGTCCCTGGTGAGCAGTCTCAGCACTGCAGTATCCCATCAGGGACAGGAGTGGACAGAGCTATTGCTCTGCAGTGACTGGAGGCAGAGCAGCCAGTGCAAAGCTGGAAAGCTGTATTGCAGCTAGAACTAACACATCCTGCTTCTCAGCAGGCATAAGTAACACACAATTATTATTAATACAGTAATTATGGTATTACTGCAATGTGAAAAGTCTCAGAATGAAAATACCTGTTTTTCTGAAGTGCTCTAACCTAATTAAAAGCATTTTCCATCTATGCTTCTTCATAAAATGTCAATTGGATGCTAGTAACAGCAAAAGCCTCTGGAAATCAGAACAAATTAGTAGAAAAAAATACATATAATTTCAGTAGATAGACAGATAGGTGGGAGAAAGTCCCCTCAAATAACATGGTTACCTCTTAATGTCTTATAAATGAGCCACGTTATGGAAATGGATGGAGTTGTGAATTATCACCTTTAAAAGACTGTGAGCCGATTTCAAAAACACTGTAATAAGCATAAAGATGTAAAATTGTCTGAGCTCTCCCACAACATTTACACTTCCAAAAATAACCTAATCCATGCTCACTTGTTATATTCTACTTTAACTCAAGCAAAATGACCAAGCATGTTGTGTCACCACTCCTGATCAAAGGGTGAAATGAAGATTCATTACCTGTCAAGATTTAAACCAACAGTTTCAATGTTAACAATAACATTTTCGTGGAACCAATTCTTGTTACAAGGTAAGCACTAGAATGGCTGGTTATGACTACATTTTATCCATGTATTTAATTTATGTATAAGAGACTGAATGAGTCAGCTGAACTGCACATTTTTAAATGAGCAGTTTAAATCACAATCTTTAGCTCCAGCAAGACCAGTCAAATCAGCTTTGGGTGAAAGATAGTGCTCTAATGACTACACAGTAGGAGTGGTTTCCAGTTATTTTGGGATTATAAAAAAAAAAAAAGTTACTTAAATTACTTGATGTTTCCATTGAGAGTGGGTTGTTAAATTTATATTTCTACTTTTTTTCACAAATCCTCTAATTGTCTTTGAATCCCAGCTCACCACAGTGGTCTTTCAGCACTTACAAACTTTTTCTTATGTTAATCATGTTAATTTATCCCATCAGCCTTTTGAAACTAAGGAAAACATAGAGATGAAAGCAAAGAAGTCTCTGTCCAAAAAGAACTCAGGATCTTGATTAAAATACGCAAAGAGTGCCTCAGGAGAAATGGAATTCATAAGGGGAATAAGTGCTCGAAATGGTTGCATTCATAAGCAGCAACCAACTCCCACTCTCCATCTTACATTTTTCTGAACACTTTTAAAGGTGTCTCTCCAAAGCCACTAAAATTAAGACAATTTGGAGCAGGCCCTGAACATGTTCACTGTTACAAGCAGCAAAATGGACATCCACCTACAAGAGCAGAGCTTTACCTCCAGCACCATCTCCTCTTTTGATGTATAGGGTTCTGCTTTACTTTTCATGAGTGTGTGCTCTTTTTCATCAGCATTGAAGCTTTCCAGAAGTCTTTGAGAATCATCTTTCTGAAATTCCAAGAGAAAACATAAAATGTAACACATGAGATCATACAGGTTAACTGGAAACATCTTCCACAGCAGCCTGGATACATTCATGTCTCCATCATGAAAATTATTCCAGTATTAGTTGAAAATTTTGGAAAAAAACAATCTGAAAATGGATGAAAATTTTACATATTCAGATAGGAATAATTAAAATTAATGAACTTTTAAATTTGTCATTCCAGGAGTAGAATTTTAATCTGAAAAAGTTTTAAGAGGCTGTGAACCTGTCAGATCAATCCATCTGCTCTCAAAATGTCATACTACAGACTGTGGAGTCAACCTCATAGTCTGAGCTCAAACATCTCAATTACAGCAAGTTAACTAAAATTGTCTATAATTACCAGCAATAAAGAGAATGCCGAGTATTTTTTGTCCCTGGCCATGAGACTTCCTAAATGAAGCTTTATGTGTGTGGAAGTTCCTGTCATGGAGAAGTAACTATCAGAAAATGTTCATCACCTTCCTCTCCAAAAGTAGCCCATATTATTGGCCTCACTTCACAAACACAAGAAGCCACTGGTAGGGATACAGATTCTGTGGCAATGAAACCTCTTGCTATACTTGATCTTCCCTACACACTATAGAGATCAGAAAACAACACTAATGTGCCTCCCTCCAAACACAGCATTACAAAGATGTTTATTTTTTTTAGTGAAGCAAAAGAGAGCAGCCACACTACATGGATGACTTTTTAAATTCTTTTTCAGGTTTTCAATCCACTGACTACTTTTGGATGTAGTCTAATGATACAGCTGCACACATTATGCATGTCACTCTCTTATGGAAAGGTTCACCTTAAATTATTTGGCCATTTGGTAGGTAAAGCAGTCCATTTTCCCAGAACACAGAGAACAGCCCAGCTTTGGAACACACTTAATCCTGTATGACTTGCCTCTGTCACCTCTCTGGATCTTAGATAGTGCAATAATTCAGACTATATTTTTGAGTTAGCCTTTTAGATGTGCTGAAGTGCAGATGCTGGTTCCTAAAAATCTACTGATGAGAAAAGAAAGCTACAAATCTCCCTCAGCAATCTTGTAATTTATTTGTTACCACGGTAAAGAGTTCTTAAAAATATCCCAGTGTATCCTGCGTACAAATCAACAAATAAGGGACTTATGCATCCTCCATGCATCCAAGTCCCATGGATTCGGGCTGTAATCTATAAAATAGTTATAACTATTATAACTTAGGCTATAATTTAGGCTGAGCAAGATGAACTGAGGCTGAGTGACAAATGTGTTGGCTTACTGTGGTGCTTAAAGCTGCTTCAGGCTCCAGGTACTTGCCCTGCTACCACACTAAGGATCATTCAGCTGCTTGGGATGGAACATATACTCAAGAAAACGATCCCTGTTTTACTTTGGATACAGAAGGCTGCAATACGTGCAGTTCAGCACCTGCTTGCTCCATAGCATTGCTGGGGCAGATAGTGGGAAGGAGGAACAGTCTGAGGTTGCCCTGTTCAATTGGGGAAATCAGACCCACAGGATACAACCTTCCCACCCTGCAATGTGCTCTGTATGCACCAGCAAGCAGTTTATTTTTCCTTCAAAATAAATAACCCTTTTAGGGCAGCAGCATTGATTTTAATAGCATTTAAACATCTAAATGCATCTGAAGATCCAGACCAGGGATTACTGACAGCTTCTATTCCCTATTCACATATATGACATAAAGGATAAAATTGCACATGACTACATTTGAGTTGGTAGTGGCAGTACAATAAAGATACACCTATTAAGGCATGGAAAATGAGCAATTGAATCAGAAGGGCTTGTACTTGCACAGGATGCATTGATCCAGCATTTGAAGTGCCTCCATTACTAGCCTGATGTCTAGCTTCAAACACAACTTCAATCCTCCAACTTAAAAGCAGTTGGGAACTAGAGAATTTGTCTCTTATGTCATGTTTAATGATGATCAACACTAGCAGATACACACATGCAGCAGAGCTGTTATAAGTCAAAAAAGGTGTGGTGAAAAACCAAGCTGGACCAGACCCTGCACCTGCAGGCTGGCAGAACTCTGCAGAACTCCAAATCCCACTGCTGTGCCAGCACCAACCACTGCATCCTCAGTCCAACATGACCTGGGTCTAAGTGGGATGGGAGAATAAAGCATCAATCAGTAACAATTCTCAGAAAATATATCTGCCTGGTAGATGGGTGCCTGCCTGGTTCGGGGGGCACATGCTGCCTCTGCAATCTACGAGTCCAAAGAAACGTTATGAAATAAAGAGATACAAACCACAGTATTTAAAAGAGAACAGCCAGTATGTTATTAACAAAATCACACACTTTAGAAAACCAGTTTAGTTTGGCATCAAGCAAACCATCAGCAGTGCTCAGGCTCCTTTATTTCTTTAGGTATCCATGTGCATACTCTCAGTGCTAAGTTATTGCAGTGGGTTAGTACTAACATTCTGTGCTGTGTTGTAACATGAACTTTGGAAAAGTCTGTAAAATACTTTGGAAATAAAATTACAGCTTTAGGACAAAAACTAGCGTTTATTTTCAACTATCTCACAAAGCTTCTGCAAACCAGGTACATCTTCCATTATCCCTAAAAGCAACACTGCCTCGTACACGAAGCGATGGTTGCGAGAAGCAACTTGCCGGTCACAAATGTTAGAGATACAGGCCAGGGGGACAACACTCAGAACACTTCAACACTTTCACCGGCCTCCTTTTAGAGTTAGTCTATTTCTTTCAGCCACTTTTAAAAGGAAGTGGTGAAATCCGTTCCAGCAGAAGTGTGGCAGGAATTACGGGGCTCGGTACCCACGCCTGCCGCGCCGCTCACCCCGAGGCAGCCCCGGCTGTCCCGTGCAGAGGCCAAAGCCGGCAGGCGACTCCTGCCGGGCCCTCCGCCCTTCAAACCTTCCCAAAGCCCTCCTGCTCCCCCGAGCTGTTCGCCCGCGGCCGGCCCGCGCCCCCTCCCCGCCGGCCCCGCGTACCTCTCCGCCCCGGCGCGGCCCGAGCGCGCAGCGGCAGAGCAGGGCGGCGGCGGCGGCGCCCAGCAGCAGCCCCAGCAGCGCGGCGGGAGCCAGCAGCGCGGGCAGGGCCTGCAGCGAGTCCGCCCAGAACTGCAGCCCCACGGCCCGCAGGCAGCCCTCCGCCGCCATCGCACGGGGCCCGGCCCGCGCCGAGGAGAAGGCAGGGCATGAGGGGAGGTCCCGCTGCTCGGGGGCCCTCTCCCCTCCGCCCTCGCCGCGGTGGGAGGAGACCGATGGCGGGTGGATGCCGCGGCTGAGGCCGGGCCTGATTCGGGGCAACGCCTGGAGAAATCTCCGCCGCGCCGTCCGCACCCCCGGAGGGTCCGCCTGCTGCCATGGGGTGGCCGCTGGCCGGGCTGCTGCTGGCGCTGCTCCCCTCCGCGCCCGCTCAGCCTCTCGCAGCGGGCACCGGGCGGGGCCCGGCCCGGCAGCCCTGCGGTCGGACGGCGGCTGGGGTAAGCGCGGTGCCCGCGGTGCGCGGGTGTGAGCGGCCCCTCGGCGCGGCGGGCGGCGGCGGGCTCCGGGCGGGCCCGCGGGACAGTGCAGCAGCCCCCGCGGCCGGCTGTGCTCGGGAGCGGGACCCGGCCCGGCAGCGGCCGCTTCCCCGGCACTGCGGCTGGGGGAACGGCCCGGGAAGCTGCCGGGCGCCGGCGTGGTGACACAGCCGACAGGTTCTGGACAGGGTCCTCAGTACACTGGAGGGGGTCCAGCAGAGGGCCACGGAAGCCATGAGGGGTGTGGGGCATCTCTCTTACCAGGAGGGATTAGCGGAGCTGGGCCTGTTTATTCTATGGAAGAGAAGACTGAGAGGGGATCTCATTAATACATAGGAGTATCTCAACGGTGGGCGTCAAGAGGATGGTGCCAAACTCTTTTCAGTGGTAGCCGGAGACAAGACAAGGAGCAATGGCCATAAAGTAAAACACAAGAAATTTCACTTCAACATGAAGAACTTCTTTTTGTTGAGGGTGGCAGAGCACTGGCACAGCTGCCCAAAGAGGTCTTGGGAGTCCCCCTCTCTGATGTTCCAGACCCACCTGGATGTGTTCCTGTCACCTGCTCTGGGTGACTCTGCCTTGGCAGGGGATTGGGCTGGATGATCTCCAGAGTTCCCTTCCAGCCCTAATGATGCTGTGTCTGTGTTTTGCTGTGCTTCTGAGCAGAGGCCCTTGGTGTTTATCTAGTCACAGCACCTCGGCTCAGTAGTGTCAGTCTCCAGTGAGGAGTGCAGTAGCTGTTAAGATGGAGCTTTTATGTTCATTCTTTCTCCTTATCTAGGCTTGTGTCTGTCAAGCCATCTCAAAATGTGTTGACATAGTTATCTTTTGCCCTTACTGTACAATGGGGATTAGAGTGAGTTACAAATGTAGTTTGTTGGTAGGATTACAGAAAGACTAATAAACAGGAAATAGTATTGCAGGAAAACAAACAAACAAAACACTCCCAAAACCAGGACCCTCCCCAAAACCAACAAACAGCACACCAAATTACTTTACCAGAAGAAGGCAAAGAAGAAAATTGCCCCTAACGTGCTGTACTGTAACAGTGGTATTGACATAAGTCAGTACTTAACATTACCCACATGCAGTGCTTGGTAGCAAACAGAAACAGTCAATGTGGCTGATGTCACCAGGCTGAGTTAGATCCCTGTTAATTACCCACATTCCTACCTCTCTATTAGCTCCTGCAAGGAGGAATCTTTGATAAACAAGAACTTGCTTGTATGACTACTGCATCTTGATCAAAACACTGGGCAATAAAACTCCTTAAAAACATTGGTTTCTTCTACTGATGTTTTGAGCTGTGATTTCTGTTGCAGTCTCTGTGGTCCAGCCACAGGCAGGAGGCTGTCACAGATTGCCTTGCAAGCTGCAGTTTTAGCATGTGGCCCCTTTGAAAGGGTCTGTGTAGTTCTCTGGAGGAAAAATGAGTGTAATGTCAATGGGCTCAATATCTCATATTGACACATTCCTGCTGCCTCCAAGTGATCAGATTTTCCTGTGTCCTTAAATAGGCCTCTGAAAATGTCAAAGAAAGATTAATGAAAGCAAACTAATAGTCAGCCCAGCTCCACTATTGTGCAGGGGCTCATCCTGATAATATGAAGTGTAAGTACTATTTGAGCCCCAAGTGTGCATATCCACACTGGGCTACAGAGTCTCATACTGCTTAACAAGCTGTGGGAGACCTCTAGAGCCAAGTTGTGTCTCTTCTGCTAGTTAATTTTGGAGAAACTCAAGGCTTTGTAGGATAGGCTTCTGTCTAATTGTGTAATTGAGGCATAAATTCAGCGTAAAAGTTCAATAATAGATATTTATGAAAAGTATTTTTTTAATAATTGCATTCTTCCAGGTTTTTGAAGATGATCTGTGGCTTCAGAAAGAGATGGGATGCATAGGAATGACAGGTATGCAACTGTTTCCTCTCTCTTTTCAGCATTGTGGGGTCCCAGGACTCACAGGGCATGTGTGAGAAGGTGAGCAGGGGCATGGAACTGTGCCCTGCTGACATCATTGGGACTCTCAGTCTTGAGCTACAGGGAAGTGTTTGCACAGAAGTTAGGAACAAGGGTGCTTTAGGTTGGCTAATGGCTCATTCATCTTCATTCATCTAGAATGAGGCCCTTGTGAGAAGGCTTCATTTCATACTCTGCTCTGCATCATTTTCAGGAGGAGCCTTTTTTCATTATTAAACATAATGGTATAGGGGAGCACCCTCTGATGTCCAGAGTTCAGGTTTGTGAAAAACCCAGACTACTTAAAGCTGATCAAGATGTTCATTTTCAGAAGCTAGCTTAACCCCTGTGCATTTACCAGCAGTGTTGCAATACCTATTCTTGAAGCTATTTTTATAGGCTTCTGGAGCTGCAGTGGCAGGACCACTTTGTCCTGGACCAAAGACTGATTGTTAAAGACTGTTAGATGCAGTGGGTTAAAGACTGATAGATATAGAGGGTCTAGAGGTACTGCTGGGATGTTGGTAAATCTTCACAGCAGATATCAAGTATTTTTGTCAGCTTGTTTTTTTCCAGTATTTATTCAATGTACAGTGAACATCTCCAGTGGTAGTTGCCTAATCTTGTTGAAACAGGTACCACAAAACTTAGAGGAGTCACTTTGAGCTTGGTGTAGCTGCATCTGAGGGCTGACTGCCACAGGCTCTTTATGTAAATTTGAGCAAAACACTCTGTTTCTCTGAGTCTGTTCTTTAATTTCTGTGTAGGTATTATAAATAGTGTTCTACTTCACCTGAACATGGTAGAGATGAGTATATCCTCAAAGGTTGGGATGTCCTCATATAGCACATTAACAGGGCAGCACTGTGTTAAATAAACCTCTCCTTCACTATGGTTCCCCAAGAGATTATTTCATGACATGTGTTTGCCTAGAAATTACATGCTTTGAAGCAGTTATCAAGTGAGATACCTCTAATTTCTTTGCCCGGTGCCATGGCTAATTCACAAATGAGTTTATTAATTTAAATATGAAAGCAAGTAATTCAGATTTGCTGAGCTTGTTTTTTTCCAGTGTTTATTCAATGTCATCTTTGCTGTGTGCATCCTGCTTTGTAATGGGTTGCAAATTATTCATGTAGCATCCACCAAGAGAGGAAATGAGTGTGGTTTTATACTTAAGAAAAAACTTCTTGCCCTAAAAAAAGAGTTGAGGATTTTGATATTCAGTACCATTTTGTTAGTGGTTAAAATAACATGGCCAGCAGGACGAGGGAAGTGGCGTCCCTTTGAACTGGACACTGGGGAGGCTGAACCTCAAATCTTGTCTTCAGTCATCCCCTCACGACAAGAAAGACATTGAGATATACTGGGGTGTGTCTAGAGGAAGGCAACAAAGTTGGTGAAGGGTCTGGAGAATGAGTCTTAAGAGGAGCAGCTGAGGAAGCTGGGGTTAATTAACCTGGAGAGGAGCCTCTGGGAGGACCTTCTCACTTTCCATACTACCTGAAAGGAAGTTGTAGTGAAGTGGGGGTCAGCCTCTCCTCCCAGGTAACAGGTGACAGGATGAGACAAAATGGCCTCAGGTTGTGCCAGAGGAGATTTAGTTTGGATATTAGGAGAAATGTCTTCATGGGAAGGGTTACCAGGCTTTGAAAAAGGCTGCCCTGCCCAGGGGAGTGGTTGAGTCACTGTGCTATCCCTGGAGGTGTTTAAAAGATGTGTGCTTCAAGATGTGGTTTAGTGGTGAACTTCACACTAAAGTGCTAAGTTTGCAATTGGACTTAATCTTAAGGGTCATTTCCAAACTCAATTATTGTGATTCTGTGAAATTCTGGCATTTTGTTAGTAGGTAAATGTATGTGTTAAATGAGTGCAACAAGCACTGAATTATATGCTTGATTTTATAACTGAAAACTGTCCCATTCTAGTAAATATCAATTTTTAATATATTTAAAACTTAAGATTTTAGTGATTTGCCTAATCAGAGTATTACACTCTTTAGGTTTTACTGAAGAAGTTCTTGATGCATAAAACCTTTGTCATTGAGTCTGGCAGCGTGCTGAAGTGTGAAATGGTTTGTGACAGCACACTGATCTCAGTGTTTCTTTTGGAAGCTTTTTTGAGTTGTTTCTGCATAAGATGAGAAAAGACAACCCCAGACTATTCCTGTGACTGAGGAACACAGTGGATTTTTCAGAGCTATATTTGAGTCTGCTCTGATTTATTCAAAACAGACCTGGAAAGTAGATTTGTTTTTTCTTGTTGATACCCATAGTTTCTTTGACATTGTAACAAGAAAAGCTAATGGCAACATTCAAAACTGAATACCGTAAATTGCTACCTTTGCCTGTTCATTGTTGTGTGTAATTGAAAGGACTTCAAATTGGATCTTGTATCCTGGATGGTTTTCAAGACAGGGAGTAATTTAGAACAACAACAACAAAAATATAGCAAGTGAGTATATTTAACTCCTGTCTTACCCACTGAAATAAAGCAAAATTGTTCAAAGCTTTGCTGATAAATTTGTGGTGGGTAAGCAAGTGAGACTCTGGAATCTGAATTGAAATATTCAGCCCTTGAGAGCCATAAATTAGAATTAATGTCTTAGTTAAATTGTTGGGATTTTTTTCTCATTTTTAATTCTGAACTTGAAATTTCACAAACTTGTCAGTGTCTTTGCTTTCCTACTGTAATTTGGCATTCTACTGCTTAGAATGGGCTGTAAAGGTATAGGAGCCTTAAGGACATACTGTAGTTTTTGATGTAAACTTATTGTAAGATGATTTTAATTTTCTCTTATCCAATTGCTGTAGCCAAGAGTAACCTTCACCTTAACTTCTATTGTGATGTTGTGTGTGCAGTTCTGATGGTGGGTGGTCGATGGGACTGACACATTCAGGACTCAGCCCCCTGAATCCAATGGTCAAGGCTTGTGCTGTGCCAGGTCCATGTCCTTACACAGAACTAATTTCAAAGGACGGTGTGCTGACCACGATCAGGGGAAAATTTCTTTTCTTAGAATGCCCATCCTTCTACCCCCAGTCTGTATGAACACAGATCCACTTCCACCACACTCTTCATGCAGCAAGTGCCTTTTGTACCAGGTTGGATCCTCAGTATTTGCACTCCCTGAGCAGCAAGTGAATGCAGTGAGGTCTGGGAGTGGGTGCACTCCTTCCGAAGCATATTGCCTGGGCCTTGAGTGGCAGCTGGAAGCCCAGAAAAGCAATATTTCCCAGAAGGCAATAGTGCACAGAGCTGGAGTGGCAGGTAACAGCCTAGGGAGAACAGCAAAGAAAATTGAACATCAAGTATCAGAGATTGCTCTGATCAACTGTGCATTTGTCATTTTGTAAGGTGGTGGAAGGCGCACATGGGGGACTGGGTGAATGCTACAGGAATGTGAGAGGTAAAATGTTACACCAACATTCCTGCTGTTGCAGCTATATTAATATGTTTTTTGTGTTTTCATTTTGAAATTCAATACAAGGTCTACCTACCAGCACTGGTAATTAGCTAGGAATATACAGTTTAAGACAGGGTTCTGATGTATCCGCTTATATTTGGTTTATGTAGAATTAAATAATGGGAAAACGTTTTGTTAATATGCTAATTAAAAGTAAGATAAAATATTTAACAGCTTGATAATGCCTTGTAAAACAGGGGAATTTTTAATTAAAAAAAAAAGCAAAAAAAAATTTTCTTTAAGATTGTGATATTGTCTCACAGCTTGAAAGAAAGTGAAATTACTGTCTTTGTTTGATGAACTGTTTGATTTGGCATCTTTGGAGATGTTTACAGGAAAGCCCCAGATGAAGCCCCATGCTCTGGTAGTTTGCTTGCTGGGAAATGTTTTGGCCTGAGGCGCTGTAGTCAGGGAGTGCCTGGTGGCAGCCTGGCAAGCCCAGCTGAGAGGGGCTGCCTGGGCTGTGCACAAAGCTGAAACTGTTCCCCTGCGCTGCAGAGGTTTTCTTTCAAAAAGGGGTGGGAATCATTGCCATTTAGAAACCAATGAAAATTATGACCTTGCAGCCTGATGATGGCTTTTTTGAAAACAGCCAGAAAAATTATGAAGATTGAAGCTGTAGGAAGAAAAGAGTGGAAGGAACACGGAGACTTCAGAGTCACTGTCAGCACTGGGATGCATCTCTGAAGGGGCAATGTCGATGGCACCATGGAAACAAATTGCACTTCTGAGCAGCATCCAAAAGAAAGCCCAGTGCTTTTCAGTGAAAGGTTTCAGCAATCTAGTGTTAGTATTTTCCAAATCTGATAAATCTATTTGTTAAGGAAAAAAACCGTTTCAGGACAGAAATCTAGACTATATGTGAAAAAGACAGAATGTATTATGGCTGTACCATCCTTTCTCAGATATTTAGAGTCTAGCTTTTCAAGCACCCAGCAGACATCTACAACCCTACATCTACAATAGTAACTTACCTGAAAAGAGATAGTAGGTGAATTGATAAATACAATTATGTTGGCTGATGTTGAATATGCAGCAAGTTATATGGAAAAGCAGTTAAGTTCTTGTAGATTAGCTGTTCCAGTGACAGTTGAATATCTGTGGATCAGAAAAAAGTTATTTTATTTAATTGACAGTCAATACTTGAAACAAGAATGCCACAGAAAAGTGCAGCTTTACTGGCAGTGTTTTCAGGGTATTATAGAACAGTCTGTAATGTTAAAAATTAATAGACAGGATGAGAAAAATTCTGGAGAAAAGCAGTGGCACAAGTTGCTGTATGGACATGCATCATACTGGTTGAATCTGTTTAAGCAAAACCTTCCACTGGGAATATACAAGTGGATTTGCAGACACATCCTTGTCATCATCATCAGTGTGGAGACTGCTTAACATAAAAGTTCAACTACTTCAGTGGCTGATGATGGAGCAGCCACATACCATGCCTGGAGACTTCTGCTGGGAGTTGGGAACATTATCTTGGGATTGTAAGTAGTGACAAAGCACGGCTTGAAAACAGACTCATCTGTGTAATTAGTGATACAGAGATTCATTCCCAGTCAGGGAGCATGATCAGTTAATTAAATTGGTTACTGTGGATTTGATACTCCTTAGAGGGAGAGTGTCAGGCTTTGCTGTCACATGTAGAGTGCAGCTGGGTGTGCTCATGGAGATGTTATACTACACAGGACACAAGGCCAAAAGATACCCTATGAAGCAGTAGCACACTTCTTGTTGGCTGACTGCCCTCATCCCAAATTCAGAAGGAAATTATCTGCTAGACAAGAAGAACTTTAAAGGTAATAGTTGCTCAACAGAGTTCATACATTTTGTCATTTTGACTTCTGACTTTCAGAGCCCTACAAAGAAGTTCATTCAGGGTTCCTGTTTAGTGTAAAGGAAAGTCCAATTCCTGTAGTCAAGAAAACAAACAGGAGAATTGGTGCCCCACCTTTATAGGAATGCGGTTGCAGTTGCATTAATGTATGAGAGACACAGCATACATAAAATTAATCTTTTTCAGTGTATGAATATATTTACACAAAAGTGCAAAGAGGCTTGATTCAGTAGTCAGAAACAGGTTTAAAGCCGCTGGGGGTGAGATACAGTATATTTGGATCTGCTGGAGAGTCTCATGGCTAGGTGAACTCAAATTGGTATTTAGCAGATTTGTACTGCACTGAAAATTCAACACTGGTTTCATTCTGAGTGATTTGCAGTATTGCTTTGTCTTGAAATTGAAATAAGCCATGCATGACTGTCTTGAAAAAATTCCAACCCCAAAGATATGTGGACATTTGTTATAATTCTACATGTTCCTCTTCTCACCGAGTTTGCCATGTTGTTTTTAAACTTCCTAAATTAGTCTGTGTCTGTCACGTTGTTTAACAATGGTTTAAATACTTAGGTAAAATTTAGAAAAGTGAATTAAGACTGGTCATAAAATATAGACACCAACTTTCCCTGGCCTACATAATCACATTTTGTCAAGTATATGCTACTCCCTTCCAAACAAACATTGGGAAGACTGGGAGACTTCCCAAGTGCGTGTCCACGTGGGTTTTGTAAGCAACAGGATTGCATCTCATTCATTCTGTTAACAGAATTATTTTTAGTGATTCATGTGCATTAATGCTTTAAGGCCCTTTTTAAGGGTCCAGTTCTGAATGCTCTGTCCTTGCTTTTCTATTTGCAACTAATTGTATTTCCCTATATTGTTCTTCTTACAGAGCAGTGGCTTTTCAGAAAAACTGCTGCTACTCATATTGATGAGATTTTAGTGTCTTCAGCTTTTCATATTTTATTAATATGTAATAGACTTTTTCATAGAAAAGTCATTTCAAAAAATGACTTGCCTTTTTAATGGGAGTTTTTGTTCATTTTAATGTATATCCCTGAAAATTGATTTAAAAATAAGTAATAAATGAGAATAATATTAAGCAAAAAATGAAAAAAATAACTTCTTTGAACAGACAACCAGCTACCATTTTAAATTTTCATAACATAGTTCTCTTAATTCAGCTGCTTTACCTTTTGGCAATTTAACATATTAAATTATTTATTTTTGGTATAAGCTTCTTTTATTAATGTCATAAGTGCTTTTACTTTCATAGTTCAAAGTGATATGATTTCAAAACTATGCCTGTTACTTTGTGTAATATCACTGACTAACCTTTCATAAAAATTTAAGAGTATAAGCTAGCATTTATATTGCTTATTACTAAATTTATGAGCATTTGATTTGATGGTATTTCAACTGAGACCCCTCTTCAAGTGAGAAGTATTTCAGTTCTGAATGTCTATTGGCAAGGTCAATGCTTAATTGGAAGACTGCATTTTTAAAGCAGAACATCTTTAGCACTGATGCCCCTCACACTGTGGATTATTTGAATTCTTTATGCTTTGCTGAAAGTTTCTTTGTGTTGAAAATATTAACAGTTGATTTATGGCTTAAACCTTTTAATTCATGCACTAAATGCTTTACATTTAAATGGCAGGACGTTTTCTGTGGGGTATATGGGAGTCCCTTAGGGAGGAACTTTGTTTGGAGTTTTGTTCTGACTCCTGCTGGGTTTTGCAGGACAAATCCCATCTCTGTTTCTTGGCTGGCCTCAGTCTCTGTTGCTTGTCATGATTTTGAGTGCCTTGAGAGAGAATATCTGGCTCTGCCTGCCCACAGAGCACTGGTGGCCTGAGCCCTCTCCCTGGCTGGCCTCTGCACCAAGTGGCTGCCATGCAGGACCCATCCTGAGCTCTAATGCTGGATGTTGCTTTGGTTTTCAGCAGTGCCCTTACCTGAGGCCATTCAGGCCAGCAGAGCCCCTGCCCAGGTGCTGAGCTCGGCAGCCTCGGACAGCCCCTGGAGCCATTCTCTGTTTGCCCTGATCCCCTCCTGGAGCAAGAAGGTGCTCTTCAAACGGGAGTCTGACCTCAGCCACCTCCCGGTCAGTAACAGATGCTTTGCCAGTTTCAGTGTTTGGCAGGGTTGTAGCAATTCTGTAAACTGAATATTGGGAATTTACTATCCAGTTAGTACATTTCTAGTTCTGTCTCAGATGATTGTCTTCATTTGATGTGACTTCAGCAACAGCAACTAGTTTTGAGATTTCCAAAGAATTCCTGTGACAGGTACAGCTGTGTGATTGCTGTGTAAATTCTGATATTAAGAAATTAAAAGAAGCTGTATAGTCTGATGAACTTTGTGCAAAGTGTGGGTTTTTTTGGAATTGTGATAGTCAAAAGATGAAAATATCAATAAGATTCTAATAATTACTTGTAGGAATAAGTAGTTTTTACACATTTGGACTAGAAAAAGGATTAAACTGTTGGGATAATAAAACTCCTAAATTTGAAGCCAATTGGTACCTCTAATTGTTTTTTAAATTATTTATTTATATAATTTAACTTGTTGCTGAAGTTTGAAATTGTGTTTTCATACACTATGTAGATTATTCCCCTTCTTCCATAGCCTGAAGACGTGTCCAATACATCAGTGTCTTCTGAATTTGGAATAACTCTTCAGAAATGTGGCATGGTAAGTTTTCTTACATTTCTCTTGTTGGTAGGAAGTTTGTGCCCAAATGACCTTTAAAAAGCGGAATCCTGCATGTGCCCATGCTGAGTTTTTGGCAGTATGTGCATTTTGATGCTACAATGGTCCCACTCTCTGAGAGGCACTGTTTTTGCAGTGTTGATTCAAAACAGAAGTCAGTGAAATCTCAGGCTTCAGGGCATTTTGGATTGTGGTAAAATGAAGTAAAAACCTGTCTGTCAATTTCTAAAACTGCAAATGGGCAAATCCCAATGAACACCCAAGTAATCAGACAAGAGGCTGGGTAGAGATAGAGACAAATTTTGCAAGATGAGATAAACCTTCTGAGATATTCCCCTGGCCCAGCCATGGGTGCCCTACCTGGGTCAAGTGTGGACTTCTTTTGAAGGATGAAGCACTGACCCCTGTGTTACACATAGTGTGTTTGGGCATCCTAACACACAATCATAGCAAATCTATTGTGTCATGTCTGAGTATTCAGTGGGACTCACCTGAAGCACAATATTTAATGAAACAAGGTTTCATTTGACTTGTGTAAATGCTTGTAAGGAGCAAAGATACGGAATTTTTTTTAACTTCCCATTTTATTTTTACTAGACTGTTATTCTTCCTTTTCTTTTTTCCCTTTATTTTCCCTTTCTTTGCACTTGATAAAGCAGGTATGAATTTTTATTATTTAATTACAGTCAGTTCCAGTTAGCTGTCTCCTGGAGAGAGAGAGAGAGCACATCCAACTTTAGGATCAATCTGAATTCAGCCACTGAAATGGTGCCTGAGGGTAGAGGATTCAGTAACCAGTGCAGAAGAGGTGACTTTATAACCTTCACCAGATCAGCTGTGTAGAGAAGAATGAATATGCATCACATCTCATTGTGCTAATTACCTCTAATGTTGTTTTTGAAATGGCAGCAAATCATGATTAATGAGGCTGAATAGTAAGCATTTCAGACATAAAAGTAGTAACACAGAATCTTCTGCTTTTCTATCTGTGGATCCCCAGTTTTTGTACCAAAGCCTCTCAGAACAGACTTTGAAACCAGTCCCATGTTGTTTTTTTGCTGTGTTCAACACAGCCTCACACAGGCTCATTAAAACTGAAAAATAACTGCTGTAGGAGATTAAAGGTAATCTGTTGTAGATGTTGTCTTTATCAGAAAATACTTTTGTAGTGCTATTAGTTGTAAATTACTGAAAACTACACAATTATATGTGATTGTCTTCCACGTGCAAAAGCAGTTCACATTTAATTTTCTTGGCTTATATTGTCTTCTGCTTCAGTCCTATTTTGAATGAACAAATGCTTTCATGCTAAGAGACATACTGGCCATATGGTGCTCTTTAGCTGTTTTAAATAGAAAAAAGTGCATTTTGCACATTTTCCTCCTCCTGCAATCAGTCACTCCTCAGAGCATGGAGGTGTCTCATGTTTGCTTCTTGGAGTCAGGATTTTTCCAACATCTTAACATAGAAATAGCCCTATTGAAACTGAGGTGTTTAAATTTTACCAGTGCTTCCAGCACCCACTGTCTTCCTTCTTTCCAGAAATGTGTTTCTTCAAGAGCTTCATTCCATAGTATGACGTGAACTTTTCTATAACAGTACTACACAGTGACAATAATCCTTAGCAGAGCTGAAATAAATCTTTAAATTTAATTGCTTGCCTTCTAACACTTTTGCTTCTCTTGTTTCTTAATCTCCTAAGCATTCGTGCATTGGAGATTATCAATGATTCTGTAATCTTTTTTTCTCCTTTCTTTCCTGTTTCTAGTTGTTCTAACTTACTCCTAACAAGGATCCTCCATTCCTTTCAATTTCTGTGGCAATTCTTTCCTTCTCTCTTTCCTCCTGTCATGTCCATGCTCTTGCTCTGGTTCCTTCACTCTCCCAGGTACCTGGTGTGAGATCTCTTGCAGGGGTTGGTGACACACATGGGACACTTCAGCAGCAGAGAGAAAATAGAGTAGATGCTTATGCATCATCAGTGGCTGCCATTGGGTTTGGTTCCTGTAGGTGCCTGGCAGCCTAACCATCTGCTCCAAAAGCAAGAAAAAACATCTTCAGGCAAATTAGAGGAGCAATTTAAAAAAGATAACCAGTGGTCACTGATCACAGTGGCAGCACTGTGTAGAGTTCTTTCTAGGAGCAGGCAAACCATACCTGTTGTTTGATTCTCATCTGCTGATTTCAGGGGAAAAAAATCCAAATTCTTTCAACCCCTTTGCAATTGAGCTGAAGTCTGATGACCAGTCAAAAATAAGGAATGAAAAACATGGAATTAATATTAATGAGAAATGGGGTTTTGAGGCTTTTTTCTTGTTTCGTTTTGATTTTGCTTTTTAAAGCAGGTATCTAGCTTTTGTGATTGCACATGAAATGTTGAAAGGCATTTTGTCTACATCATGCCAGTTCAGAAACGAGAAGAAAGACTCTGACCAAAATATAATACATTTTTAATACTTGATGTTTTTAACTCTCAGAACTTGGGGTATAACTCATGATATACAAGCATGTGATATTGGCAATGGTTTCCTCAGACATATAACTAAGTCTGTTTTTATACATGCATTAATACATACATGCATTTTGTACATGCATTAATACATGTTTATACATTGCCTGCAGCTTCTAGTACAATAAATAGTTGGGAATTTTGTCCCTTAATTTCTAAAACTGTCATCTGGTTCTATGCTGAATTAGTATGAAATGCAGAGATCAGTGCACAATGAGACCATAGCTGCATGTATTGAACCCTATGGTTCAATAGGGTGAACTCTGGATACCATGAAGTCTACCACAATTCATATTTTTATAACTCATTTTTCATGAGGACTGCTTTATTATTTTATATTTGCTGGTGTCCAGATACAATGTAGACATTTCCTTAAAAGGGAGATCTAAAAAGAGAAAGGTTTGGCCTGAATCATAATTCTGTCGGTTTAAAGACTGTTAATTTAGTGTCATTATTTGAAACCTCATAAATCATCATGAATATACTATAGATCACCATGTTACTATAGATCCTATAAAGATTTAGACAATTCTAGTTTAATATGAGTTACAGAGGAAGGCAGTTTGGGAGGTGAGAGGTCAGTAAGCAACTCTGAATAATTTCATTTAGAGGGTATAATTGCTCAGTGAGACCTAAGGGCTTAATGGAATAAATAAATCACATGAGTGCATGTTGCTAGAGATTGGTGATTAGTGTATGACCATCACTGCTAATTGGAAGCAGAGCCATGGACTCCCAAGTTCACTGGGGGCTCCATCTGCCCTCCCGTGGGAAGGGCAAGTCAAGACAGCCAGTGTCCTTCAGAGAATGGGGTTGCTGTTGAAGAAAGGAAAATAGAGACCAAAACTGCATGGAGAGAAATACTGTGCAGTGAGGAAGCTTGCAAAAGAAACATCCTTGTGGTACAAAGGTACAAATTTAAGAATTTTTCAAACTCTGGTTATAAAGTTATGATCCAGTTTTGTGTTGTATGAAGTTATTATGGGGATATTCAGAATTTGATTACGCTTCTGGTCCTGTATGAGCTGAGTTTCCACCTTCTGGCTTTCTGCCACTGTCTCCAAGCAACAGCTTGACATACCAAAGATTAAAATCTCACTGGGAATGTGAGATCAAACTGAGTGTAGTTTCATTTGCAGATCACTCAGAATACCTTCAAAAAATAACTTTGCACATATAATGAAGTTTTATTTGTAATCAAGGCTATGAATTTTACTGTTAAGATGCACATACAGCTATCTTGCACCATTAATAGTAATGTTTCTGATTTCAGGTGGATGTTGAACATGACCCTCAAACTGCATACATTACACTTGTGATTAATAACACCAACACATTGCTCTCAACAAACATCACAGATCTTATCATCATGGACAACATCACTGGTCTACATGTTCAAAAAACTAGTGGGAATAAGACCAGAAATGGCATACAGATTTACAGGAAAAGTTTCTTGCAAGGTAACAAAATCTCCAGTAAAATACCCCTCATAAAATATGTCAGAGTGCATCTGTTAAAATCACAGTATTTATTTATTTATTTATTTAGTTAATTAATTATAGTGGTGTAAATTATTTGATTATCAATTAATACAGGTGAAAAAGTCTGGGAAAGGTTTTAGGCTGCAGTTTCCAATTTTGTCAGCTCACTGTTAGCTATTTTGACTCCCACCTTTGAACTGCTTCCAGTCTTCCAGGCACAGAACTGAGCCTCCTTTACTTTGTAAAAGTTGTCATCAAAAATGAAAGAGAATCTTTCACATTTGTATTTGTTAATTTGGGGTATTTTTAAAAATTTCTGCAAAAGGCATTTTAATCATATTTTTGAGGCATTTTCAGACAAGTGTAGCAGCTCAGCTTGCTCAAGTATTGAGGTGCATTGGAATTGTAAAAGGCCATACAAACACGGAAGATGATTCACCAGAAATAAGGCAGCTCTTCTCAGAATGGGTTCTCTCCAAACTGAACAAATTATGAAGTCAAAGCAAGTAATAGAGAAATAATCCTCTTCCAGTTGTGAAGTCAGTTTGTTCCTTTTCTGATTGGTGGCAGTTTAATCAGTGCACGTGCATTAAATTTTATCTTTCTTGATTTCTTCATCTCGTTTTTCCTAATGACAAGCATGTAGAAAATTAGCAGCTTGCTTTTGGGAATCACGACATTTCTCCAGGGGCTTCAGAAGTGTTCACTGATGCCTGTTTATGATGGAAGTGTCTCTGGCATGATAATTTTATGGTGAAAGATTTCCACGTAGAAAAGGGAAATAAATAGACCTGGGGCTGCTGTCTGATTGCAATTGGATACCCAAACTCCATTTCTGTTAACAGCAGTTTGAGCAGTGATTGCAGGACTGGTCTTTTTGGAAATGTGAAGGAATTGATGGCTTTCCACAGAGATTTCCTGGAAAGAATTATCCCTGAAAAAGAATAGAAAAATGGCTTTCATATCTGATTATAGTAAGCCAAGTTGGAGCTGCTACATAATTTATTTATAATTACTGAATCTGGACTTGAAGCCAGCTTTTCAGACAAATCAGTGTGAAAAATACTGAAGTGGAAAAAAATCCAGCAGACCAGATTTCTTCATAGTTTGAGGTTTGGTCATTACTATATTAATCCTGAAGTCAGCCCATACCTTGCCACAGGGGCTGGGCAGAAAGGCTCCATCTACACTGGCCTCTGTACTGTCATGCTCAGTGTTGGCCATAATAATTTTTCCATACTTCAGTGCATTGTGAATGAAAATTCACCTGAATTCTGTCAGATTTCTCTTTGGTTTCAATAAGGGGAGAATCAACAAGTTAGTAGTTAAAATGTAGGCAGTCCATTTTGTAATAAATATATTTTAAAATAATCTCATGTGACTTTTGGTATAAAAAAAAATGTTTTTGGGTAGGTCAGGGCATCATTTAATGCAGTTTCCAGATCCTGGGCTGAATTTGTTTGAATTCTTAGAGGCAATAGATAGATATGAAGGGTGTTGCTGAGCTCAGATGACCATGAACTGGCTACTCTGGATGTGTGACATCTGCTGTATCAGAAAGGAGAAGCTCCAGTGCTGTCCCAAGCCTTCCCCAGGGATCTTTGAGAAATTTTCATTGAAGAAAGCAAATCTCTCCATATCTCTGTTTTAATAGGTGGAGAACACTTTGCCATCAACTACTCTGCACTTCTTGATGCAGAAGAAATGTGGCATGGCAGGGTCTTGACACTGCCTGCAAAGCTAACTTTCAGGAGTTCATCACAGGTATTTTATTCACAATTTTATTCTGCTCTTCACAAGTTTTGTAAAAAAAACAGTCTCCAGGGTGGTTCTTGCCTGCCTAAACAATGAGGCCATCATGTAATGAAATGAAAGTCTTAGGCTCTCTGATTGTTTACCATGAATTTATAAATGCATTAATTATTCTTCATAGCTTAAGAAGTCCTAGACCTCCTTAAGTAAAGTATTTTTGTGTGTTGTCTTGTAGCCTTTCTTTATACTTTTCATATTTCTCTCCAGTTTATTGATCTGTCCTGGAAATAAGTGTCCCACACACTTACATGTGTATTCTTGAAGTCTCAGAGAGATTGAAATTTTTGCCATATTTTTATAATAAAATATTTATTATTTATTTTTATTATTTTTATTTTTATTTAATATTTATTATTTATTTTAACTGAAAAACAAGTTGCAGCCATGGAAAAACCTCATTGCTCATAAGACACCATTTAGTATAAGAGTTTTCTGTGTTTGAAAGATTTTTCAGAGAAGCTGACAAATCTCCATCTTTGCTGATTTTGAGAACCCTGTTGCATCAGGCTCTGAAACAAATGGTTCTAATGCTGGAATTAGCCTGGCTTTGAGTAGGAGACAGGACAAGTGGTTTCTGCCAAAGTAAAATTTTTCAGTTCTTAAATATGGCTTGATGATTTTTCTGTGGTTTTTATAATTACATGTAATTATAACCTGCAGATGTACTTTCATTTCAGTTGCCTTTCTCCTTGGTTTTGGAGGAAAAGGTGTTCCATGTGTATGGGAGTGGTACTAGAGTGGCGTAGAGGAAAACTTAAAAAAACAGGGCATGGCATGGTAAAAGTAGAGATTTCTGTACTGACTGTGGCTCCTGTTCTGTGCGTTCTCAGTCAACCCAGATTTTCTAGGCAAAGAAAAATGTAATATATTGTGCATTGGGATATGGAGAGTGTATCCCACAGAGCAGCTGCTTCCATGTCTTTTAGTGTTACCTCTAAGTACACTGCATTTTCCTATCAGATTTATTTCAGCTTTAAGCTTAATGAGAAGTACAGCTAATCTTCTAAGGAGAGGTTTTTCTAGAGACTCTAGGCTGTTTGCCAGTGGATTCTGCTTTTTTTTTTTAATACAGGTAATTTTTTATATCTCTCTCAGAATAAAACACATCTCGTATCATTGGCAGCATCACTTACCATAACGGAAGAAGAGAAGACCAAGGTAAATTCTATGATTTGGTATTACATTGACTCTCCTGCTTATATTTCTGGACAATCTAAAGTAAATCCTAGGAGCAAAGGATGTACATGTGTGCTTGTGTCTCATCACTCAGCTATTGGCTAGTAATCATACACAGGTTCTGCCTTCTCAGATTTTAAGAGGAAGAAAGCAAGACTCAAGGGGTTTTTTTTTGTCTTAAACCAGCAATATTTAGTACAGAAAATCTAAAAATGCCATTATGCTCCTTGCCATGTTCTTTCATTTGAGGAATTATCCAGGCATAGGAAATTGTGATGAGGATTATGCTCACCTGCTGCTGTGCCTAGCCACCATGAGAAAGCTTTTTGTTTTTCCAAAAGGGTAAAAGTGTCCTCCACCCATTGAGGAAAGGTTTCTGTATGATGCTCGTACTCAAGCCTGACAAATAAAACTGTGGAAAGAGTGGCATAGTTTCTGCTTCCTTTAATTTTTTAACTAGTCATTCTTCAGTATGACTTCCTGTTCTTGCCTTCTGAAGTATTCTGAAACGTACTTTTTAACAGGCAAATAAACCTTCAAAATTACATTGCAGCACTATTATTCTTTTAGATAGTTTTTTATTAAAAATCTCTCTACTTCATCCATCAGTTTCATTGCTAGAGTAATCCCTTTCCCAGACTTGTTTCTTTCCCCCAGCCTCTCATTAGTTTGACAGGCTGCTGTTGCAAGGGGTTGTTTTTAAAGAAGCTGTGGCTTGGTTGGCCAGAGTATGTGGAGGGATAGAATGTAAGAAAATAAAGATAGTGCAGAAGGTAATCTCACACCTGAGGAGTTGCAGCTGTACTAATCACCAAAGAGTAGGAACAGCCCTGCCCTTGAGAGGCCACAGCTGTGTCCAATAACAACACGAGTGCTATAAAAGAGAGGGTTAGGTGAGTGAGGAGAGAGTTGGAGTTTGTTGGTTGTGCTGTGAAGAAGAAAGAGTCAGTGCTGCAAGGAGCTGCCCATGAGAACTCACCAAGAAGGTATGGAAGCTTTGCAATATGATGGTACCAAGAGTACTGAGATTGTGTTCAGGCAGAAGCAAACGGTTTGTTTCACCACAGAGCATTTTTGCCATGGCTGTGCACGTGGATAGGGCTTGCCTGAATAGGTCCTGAGGGCTAGACCACTCATTCCTTCCATTGACCTGTCCTATGAGTTTCTTTCTGCCTTTAGAATAAGTAATCTGTTTGGAGATTGGGCACAGGGGCCTCTTGTTCCAGTATTCTTTTCTGCTGGGATCTCTGCCTTCTCAGCTCTTATTATTGTACTAGATGACATGTCCAGACATGGCTTTCTTGTAATTGAAGATCAAGTGCCTATTCTGTTAAATTGAAAGCCATGATTAAACATGATATGAACTAAAACTATACATAAGCTAGAGAACTCATGGTCCCTGGATAAAGATCTAGTAATATTTTAAAGGACTGGATGTTTGTATAGCTAAGAATTACAAATGGACTGGCCATAAATCTATTTTTTGGAAACTCTTAGAGGTGTAAACCATGAGGTAGCTGACTGGGTTAGAAAAATAGCCTCATGAATGTTTTTTGTAAAATTTGGTGTGAATTGATTTCCAGCAGTTGCTGATGTCTTAAGCCAAGACTGTAAGCTACATTGGTCTCAACTGATCATGAAAATTTCTGCAATCTGTTATTATACATAAAACCTTTTTGCTGTGCTTATTATTTTTTCCAATTTGAACTTGATAGTCAGACCTCAAAAAGTTCTTGTGAACTGTTCCAGAGGGAGGTAAAATTAGCTCAGCTGCATTTGCACTTAGTAAATCAACAGGCATGGTAACTAAAATGTGTGGAAAATACCATAAATTTTTGAAAAATAAAGCTTAGAAATTATTTTACGCATCATATTTCACATGCATAGTATTTGACTTTGAGCTGTGGCCAAGCATAAGGTGTTTTGGAATGAAACTAGTTTGTGCAAGGAAATTAGGATTAGCTGGAGAAGGTGTGATATATTTTATTTCATTCATATTGTCAGTTGTCATAAATGTTCTCTATCTCAAATTTATTTATTAAAAATAAATTTGTTCATGGATGTGTTAAAGCCAAGGCACATATGTGACTAAGTGGGCAGTATTTGAATGACAAGTGAAGAATTAATTATGTAGTAATGACAGTGTCATGCTACATTGATTGACCAGCTGATGCTGGTCCCATCAGCTTTCACATGATTTGTTTGAACACTTAGATACTTTGCTGTCCTTTAAAGTTTTACAAACCCTTTCTCTTCTGTGCACTGGAAGAAAGTGCTTGGTTGCCTGGAACAAGGTAATTTTGTGGGTTATGAAAAAATAGGAGTATTGCTCATCTGAGTGTCTGTGCTAGATGTCACCCCACAGTGCTTCAGGGCCTGTCAGTACTTTGTGCCTCTGCCCTTGGCTGGGGGACTTTTGATGCTGAATGGGACACTGGTGGAAAGGGAAGCTCTCCCATCTAAGCCTGTTGCATGGGAGAGATGATAATAATTCCTTTACACTGATTTTTATGAGACTTGCTTCCCTCAGCATCATGCAAAGCAGTGGCAGCATATCAGTTCTTGGGCCTGTAATGGCTCTTCCCACTGCTGGGATGGCTTTAGAGGTTGGCTTCAGGAATGGCTTTTCAGGCCTGCTGGTGTGTCCATGGTTTGAAGGATGATCTGCAGGGCCAACACTGGGCTTGACTTGAGCCAGGGCTCTGGCACCTTTCCTGCACCATCTGCTGTGGTGCTTTCAGATGGCATTAAGCACCTGCTGTGTTCTGCTTGGACTGACAGCCCCCAGTGACATGGACTGTCCTTCCAGAACCCATTTTCTTTAAATATGAAAGCGCAGACAAAACTGCCTGCCCTCATGCAGAGTGACTGTCCCCCCATGGGTCTCACCTCTTCCTTAGAAAGCACAGAGTCATAGCCAGTGCTTTTTCTTCACCAAAAGAAAAGCAGCTTCTTTCCAGCTTCACTGAATCCATAGCCTCACCAGATCCTTGCTTTCCCCAGAAGCCTAGAGAGATCCTTGAATTTCAGAGTGCATGGAAATTAAACAAATGTAAGTGGGTTCAGACAAAATGAAGTGGTTTCAAAGCAGCTTTTTTTTTCCTAAGTATTTGCTATGGCATCTCCTGTTCCCTGAAGGTGGAGGGATCTCAGTCAGAGTCCTGATGTGACAGAGGTGTCAAATTGCAATAAATTATTTTCAAATTGTGGGCCATGCTTGAATATAACTTCCTATGCAGAATTACTATTGACTCTATGGAATGCTGTCAGGTTTCTGTTCCAAGAAAAAACCAAACCCAGCTTGCAAGAAGCATGTTAATTATTTACAGTTCCTAGCCCCAGCAGAATGATCAGTGGTGAAACATTAGACTAATAGCTGTGCTATGTTTTTCATTGAAAGATCTCATAGAACTAAACAAACACTGAATTAACTTTTGCTACATAGAGCATGAAGTAAAAATTAATTTTTAATGCAATTCCGTTTAAAGATTAAGTTAAGAGCTAAAGTGAAAGGTCTAAAAAGTTGTTTGTGGCTCATAGTTCTGCAAGCTTTTTCTGACTCAGGCTAATGCAGAAGCTGCAAGGTTGCACACAGATTGGGCCATTAATTAAGTAGCCAACATCTAACTGACTTTCCAGAGCCTATGAGCAACATCAAAGCCAAAAATTTCAATGAGACTTCATAAGAGAGTGGTAACTTTGGAAAATAGGCTATTAAGTACAAGGTACCCAAAAGTCAAAGCAAAAAATTGTCTGTGGGGTTCTCTTGCTTGAATTGGAAACCTATTGAAAATACATACTTGTTAGAAAATATTCATCAAGATGTAGTAATAATATAGAGCTAAGAAATCCTGAAGTTGTGTGAAGCCATTTAAAAATAATTTGCTGGTTGCTTACAGTTACAGTCTTTGAATTGCAGTTATGATCTGATCTTTATATGTATTAAAAATAACATTTTAATTAAATGATCTTTTAATTTCAGATTTTATACAGCCATGCCATCAGTGCTTCAGCATTCTTCATTGCTTTTTTCATTTCCCTTGTGTTGACATGTGCTGTCATTTTCATCATTTACCGAACCCAAATATTAAAATGGAGTTGCTGTAGTAAAAACCAGGTGAGTTGTACTGTCAGGGTAGGTTATTTAATTTTTTTCACTGATCATATGTGATGATATAAGTTGCTAAGATTGTGTGAAGAGTTTTTGAAGATGAAAAAGAAGCCACCAAGTGATGGATTTGGCTCACAGGTAATGTAATCTCTGCATCCTCTAAACTTTAGTGCAGTCAGGTTTGGAGGTGAGTGTGAGAATGATACCCTGATCAAAAAAAGCTGCTGTCAGTACCTGGATGTTTGCTCTACATCAGAGGGGGATTACCTGTTGCCTGTTCATTGCTTTCCTTATTTTTCTCTTCCTCCCCTCCATCCCTCAGAGTAAGGAGCAGGATGTCTCTGGGTTATAAGAAGTTGCCAAGGGAGTAGACAACTTATTTTGAACACAGCAACTTTGGTGCAAATTTTTTTTCTGATTATCAGTAATTGGGATTTGAGTTTTGGTCTTAGTTTCTTCAATGTGCAATAATATCTTCAGTGATTAAGCAAGACAGATGGGATTGAGGGTGAAGTATTTTCACTGTTCTGTGCCATTTTTAAGTATTTCACTATCTATTGCACCAGAGAAAATACAGAATCTGATAGATATTAATCAAGTTGGTGCAATTGCAGCCATTCCTACTATTATTTTTGTATTTATGTAAAGTATAGCAACTTCATTGGGAGGGAGCTAGAGACCTTAGTGAGACTATTACAGTGATTGGAGCAGTCCTAAGAGAGGTGTGCTGAGAGCTTTGAACCCCTTGTCTGCCAAAAGGGTGGTGGATCTCTCATCCCTCTGGACTGACCAGAGTAGCTCACAAATCACTTGCAGCCTTTGCTGTTGAAAATTACACCATCAGTAACTTTTACTTATTTTAGTCTGAAAAATTAATCTCTTTAAATGAAAAGGATGTGACTTGTTTCCTTTTACAAAAGAAATAGTGATAATGAATGAGTAAAAAAGGTCCAGCTTGCTCTAGCATCAGATATTTATAGTGGAGTTTTTACACAATATTATTAGCCCTCAGCCTGAAGTCTCTGTGAACTGAGTCACTTCTATCATGGATAGGATTCATTTTTCCATGTTGTTCACCTAATAATACTGTAATGTTGCTATATGTAATTTGTATACCATGGCAATTTGTTTTTTAATTACCTAGAAAGTTTGAAGTGGAAGACAACTTCCTGGATGACTTTCACAAGTGTTCTGTGTTCTCCATTTCTTAATCTGTATTCCAGATCAGATATATACTAAAAAAGATCAGTGTGAGATAAAAGTAGCATTTTTGATTTCAGATACATATCTGAATTGCACAACCTCTTTCTACTCTTTGCAGATTTACAGTTTGATGATTAGTAAAAACTTTCTCACCTTGTGTCAAAACAGCAATAAAATTAAATCAGACACTCATTAGACTTTTTTTTATAATCTAAAGTTTGCTACTTTTTCTCCCTTTTTTTTTTCTTTTTTTTTTTAGGAGATACAGCCTGATCTCAGCCCAAATCACAAACTGGAGCATTCTCAATTTAATTCGGGTGATCTCTTTAGTGAAGATACAATTATGAATGACCAAATCATTGATATTCTGTCCTTGGAAGAACCTGGGAGCATGCATCAGGCTTTGGAAGAGTAAGAATTCACTGCTGTTACATCACATTTATTATTTTATCATCAGCCAAACCTTTGAATATGTTTTGAGTATCTCCTCTTTGTTTTTTTTATAGTGTTTGTTTATGCATATTACTGAACTACCTTAGGTTTTTGAACTGTTTTAGACAATCATCTATGGGAAGGGAGAGTCATTATATTTCATATTGATTCACTTGTAGAAGTCACAACACCATCTAGGCCTTAGACATGCAAGTTTTCCAATCCAAATAATAAACACCCTGCTTTGTTGCTCTGTGGTTCACTATGTGAAAGGAAACTTCTTGGTGTGCAAGAAAATACTGAAACACAGTATTCTACTATTGCTTAACACATTCTGCTTTCAAAAGGGTGGCTTTTGTCCTAGAAAAGAGAGCCCCTGCTGAGTGCCAGCATTACTGTTGAGCAGTGTATTTTGAAAACAGCTGGATCAGAGTCTAAGGTGTGATAGTTTGTAGTGCTGCCAGAAAGATACCGTGTACCTGTGATTGCAGGGACCACTTGCTAGGGCAAAGAAACACTCCTGGTATTGTTGAAAGGCTTTTTGACAGAAACATGCCACTGCTAAAGGTCATCTGTTCTTCAGTTGAATTTTTATAAAAGGTCTTATGTGAGGATGAGCAAATGTTGTTTATGCAGTCTTATCATTACCTCCTGTTAAGTGAGGTTAAAGGCAGTATTCTGCAACTATAAAATCTGTAGAAGCTGAAAAGTTACAGAACCATGGATGGAGTTTTCTTTCTTGAAGGGTAACTAACAGCATTATTATTTTCTGCCTTTCCCTGATAATTGGGAACTTATCTCTATGAATTGCACATTGGTCCTTGCTTTTATAACTGTATAGCAACTCAGGCTTTGAGAAGGCTTATCCTGAAAATAATTTTGTGAATATTAAGAAGAACAGAATCAAAGATTTTTTTAATATCACTTTAGCATTAATTTATTTCGGGGATAGTTAATATGTAGCTAGGTTGAAAAACATTGCTGGACTATTTTCAGATACATCATGGATTTAAAAAGGTAAATATTCTTGCAGACCTTTCTAAAGGTTTATTTTTATAACAGGTTTATTTCTAAACCTATAAAACAGGATTTGTAACCTTGTTTGAATATGTGTCCAGGGGCTGAAGTTTTTTACTGTTTTTATAAAGTTAGTGCACGTCTCTCGCTTCCTTTTCCTTCCTCAGTTTCTATTTTGTTTACCATCAAAGAGAGTATTGCAGTGAATAAAGTAGATGCCCATTAGTCAGCACTCACTAACCTGATTTACCTTCTAAGCTATCTTTTCCTTTTCCAGGGTGATGATAGTAGATAGACCACAAAGGTATCCAGAGTTAGTGATTCCTGCTATGAAAGATGATTGAAAGATGATAGGTATTTTCAGCCAACCAACATCATCTTGCTTGTATGCTAGCTTGGTAATTCCTTCTGTGTGTTTTGGTGCAGGTATGTTTCATTTTTGTCTGTGTGACACACATACATGCTTGCCAGCATAATTGATAACATCCTTTCATTGCACTCTCATGGTTGGAATCATTCTGGTCTTTCAGATAAAAATGAGAAAAATACTCTGAAAAGTAAGAGCCACATGTTGTTTTCTTCTTTGCAACATAAAGCTCTTCTGTCTTCTAAGAAGTGACAGTGCCAAATTGTTTAGGAGGTACATCAGGAGCATGTGTTCAATATTTATGGACAGGGACAGCTTTGGAGTGTAGACAGTTTGCAGTGTCAGGAGGATTGGCTAGAGAGCAAAACATACTTTTAATGTTTCATAAGGAAGCTTCTTGGTTACTCATTCTGTGAATTTTGTCTTAAGAACTCATCTCCTTGATGTTCATTATTGCAGCAAAATAGCTTGGCTTTTATTCTCAGTAGGGTCCTTGCTGTGTGTATTACTGACTATTGGCTTCTGGGCAGTGAGTACTAATGAGGGGAAGCTATATGATTTGGATATTTGATATGCACACTAGAAGATCATGCTCAAAAATGTTGTGGGTCTCTTTTTCTGTATGTCTGCAGGAGAATTTAAAGAAAGCTGAGAAATTTGGGTTTGTGTCCAGTGTGATGGAGCTTAACCATTGTCATACTCCCAAAAGATACAGATGTGTTAAAGGGAATTTGGTTTCTTTAAATGGATTTTCAGTACTACACCTTTTCTTTTGAATCTTCATTTTGTAAGCTGTGCTTCCTTGAGCTTGTCAAAGCTTTACCTCAATTTGAACCTGCTTGCTGGTACACAATACATACTGCCATTTATTTTAGTAAATGAGTAAGTAATATGTGTATATTGCAGCTGATTTTTCCTGTGGTAGAGCACACTGAGGCCAGTGTACTAGAGAACAGGATTAAATTGTATCCAAAAAGCCTTGATAGAAAAATAAAAGCAATTTACCACGATCTTAGAAGTTCACTTTTTGTTTTAAAATCTAAATTTCTTGCTGTACATGCCAGTTTGATTTGCTATGGAGCAAATGTTCTATTTTTTTTTAACCCTGAATTTTAATGGAAAGTAAGAATTACAGAATCATAGAATCTTAAGGGATTGGAAGTGACCTTAGAGATCCTCTAGTCCCAACCCCCCCACCATAAGCAAGGGCACCTCTCACCAGACCAGGTTGCTCAAGACCTTATCCAGCCTGGCTTTGAACACTGCCAGGGATGAAGAATTAATGATCATGTTGTCATAGCACCTAGACTTGACTATTCCTACACAGAAAATGGTGAGAAATAGTTGCATGGTTAGTACAAAAAAAAATGAGGAGCTAAATTTCTGTTTTTCATAACTTGGAAAGAATGTAATTAAAAGTTGTAGAATTTTTGAAGGGAGAGCATATTCAGTACTCTTTTTTGTGAAATGTGTACAATGCAGGAATATGACTAAATAGTAATCATGTTGATGTAAGATGCAGTGAATGCTCACAATATGAACTCCAAACCCTGCATTTGTGGTTCTGTGTTATGAATGCTGCTAGAAACTTCACAAGTGTATAAACCATATTTTTTTATCAGATATCAATGCTTAATATACGATAGGAGCCTGTAAGACTGGGGAGCTGAAGAAAGCAAATAATTTAAAATTGATAAATACATATCTTTCTTCATCTTAAATGCCACTTTTCCTTGGTATTGGCTAGCTATAAAGTGTTTGGAATTATAAGGGTCATTTCTGCTGTCTACCTGGAACAATTTATCTCATCCAGAAGAGTCTTCTTTTGAGAGTTGTGCTGTTCCTAATGCTTTATTCCATATAATTTTTAATGAAGATTGATATGTCCTACTATTTCTGTCATCTGAATACTCATGCTGCATGGGTAGATCAGAAGAATCTGAGGAAATCATAGCAGAGCTGGAAGCTCCTCAGGCATTAATGCATAATGCATATAGCAATAATACTTATTTATTACTTTGTGAGTATCTAGGCTGAAGTTGGTGTTTTTGAAGTCAGTGGTGAAATGTGTGAATGACTTTAGCAGAAGCAGAATTGGAGTCTTTCACACACTTTTTGTATAGTATCTTTTCTGAGCAAAAGAGTGAAATAACTATTTTCTGAACTGTGTTGCAGCAGCAGTATTGTAGGTAGATGTATTTTTTAAATTGATTTTCTGAAGATCACCAATTTGTCATATTTCTTATTTTCTGCAAGCAATGCAGAGGTTCTCAGTCTCTTAAATGCTGTATTTTAAAAATGTTTTCTAAACAGATAATTGTAAGAATTGAAATACTCTCTTCTATTGCTGTGGAGAATTAAAGGAATTTGATAGGTGAAACTGCTGCCAGATCTAATGCTTAGACTTTCTATCAGGTTTTCATGAACCTTTGTTTTCTGAAGAGCTTCTGGTCTCTCAGCTCAATTTTTCATCTTTTTCCAGTTTTTATTTAATTATTTCTTGGCTGTATATCAGGAATCCTGGTTTTGGTTTTGTCAGCATTCTGACTTCTGGAAAGCTAAACTTAACCTGTGACTCACCCATGTGAAATCATCCTTAGATAGTGCTCATGTACCTTTCTTAGCAATTCTTTTTACTGATCTGATGTTTGTATTCTCTGTAAGGCTGCTGCAGGAGCTGTGCTGAGTTCATGCTTGGCTGTGTAAGTGCTGCAGGACTGATGGATGAGCTCCCCCAGTTCAGAGCTGGCTGCAGGCCAGTACAGCTACTGGTGTATGACAGAATATCCTTCAGACCTGTGCTAACACAGCCTGGCAGCAGACAGGGACCAGGGAAATGCAACGCATCCCACTCTGGCACAGCAGTGCCAGAAGAATTTGGATTTGGGCAGTCAGTAGCTGTGGGTGGGTGTTCAGACCTCATGCCATTGCCTCTGCTTCTCCTTTAGTGCAGTTTGAGTCTCCTGCAGGGGTTTGTGCCCTGTTGTGCTGCAGCTGTGTAAATCCCAGCCCTGAAGCCCTGTTTACAGCCTCTGTTGAGACTGGGCCCAGCAGAAGAGCATGGAATGCAAAGGAAGGAAAAAAGGAGGGAGGTGTTGAAGGGAGGAAGGTATGGGGCGGCACAGAGGGGTCCCATTGACATTCTTTAAAGAACCACCAACAAAACACAACAACAACCTAAACAGACAAAAAACTAAAAGACAGCCCAGCTTACTGATACTATATTACTAATCCATCAATAAATGGATAATTTGTGAAACATCCCATCAACAGCTTTTGAAGACCTCTAATGCCCATTACTCTCAAATTACTTTATTTACTGTGACTAAAGCCAGCACTGCAGGAACTGTTTCTTTGTGATTCTTCTTGTCTGACTTTCTCCATCTTCACTCCTCTGAAGTGTGACAAGACAACATGGATCATAATGTCTCGATGTTGTCCTCCCATTTCTTTCCTCACTGCAGCTATCCCACCATCACTGTGCCCATGGGTACAGCACATGTGCTGCTCTGTCTATAACAGTGGATGCCCCTGGGCTGGGGTGCTTGTCTGTCTGTTTGTCCTTCCCTCTTTCCATTCTCCTCTCCATCCGGAGTTGGTGCAGCTGCTGTGCCTTGGGGCTCTGAGTCACTGCTGAACTGGAAACAGTGGAGACAAAGTGTCCACTAATGGCTCTAAATTACTTAATTAGAAGCTTTTCAGAAGCCTTGTGTATTTGAAGCAGTACTTTTACAGAAACAGCTACCACAGGGCTCCAGTCTCCTCTGGATACTTTTGTAATACGTGTGGTACTAATTAGCTGGCATTGGCAGAGGAGAGATGAGCCTTCTGAGAATGACAGCCTTTTCTCTTTTGATGAGAAAATGTCATCGAAGGGGTATTTGTTTAATGCTTCTCTTCCTTTTAGACTTCAGAAAGTTGCATTATAGTAGTTTCTTAACTTTATAAATTCAGAATTAGTTTTAAAAATGTGTTTGAAAGCCAATAGTTAATTTTAGGGCTCTTACATTCAGCAGTTCTAAGTTCTCCTGTTCAATAATTCTCTCTGTGGGCCTGTAATTTGAATAATAAGAATTAAAGACACAAATACTTGGTCGTTAATGAGAGGTTTCAGTTTTTTGTAGTGTGTTGTGTTTTGGTCTGTCTTTTTTTGAATTAACTATATTTGGTTTCCTGACCTCAGCTGCTTTCCTGTATTCTTTCATTAGGTCTGTGGAGGACATCACTTGCTCAGGAACTCTTTCTGCTTCTCTGTGTTTGGCGTCTGGGATTCTCCCCTTCCAGATCTCTCTAACAGATTTTTAAAACCTCTTTCTCTTCAAGTGAGTGAAAAAGCTTTACACTTGCTGTTTGAAGTTTTCATTTTCTATGTGTCAGTTCAGCTTTCCCTCCGCTACCCTTTTGTGTTACCGGTCTCTGCATGCTTTGTCCAACAAAAGCTTTCAACTTTTTCATCAATAGGTTGCCATCAGCTACCTGTACTTCATTAGCTTTCATGTTTCTGTGATGCTGAATATGCTCAGGAAGTGAGGCAAGACCTTTTAAACATCAATTACTGTGGCAAGCAGAGTGCAGAGCATTTAAAGCAAATTATTAAATGTACCTTGGCTGGAGGAGACAGAGTGTCTGGCTAGAATTTTTTTTCCCTATGTGACATGAAATGTTTAATCTGGTTGATTGTAAACATTGTTCTTCTGAGGGACTTGAATGAAACCAAATGAAAGCATTCAGTTTATTATATGTACAGGATTCCTGTTTTACTGACTGTTGGTATGAAGCAGCATGCTAGGGGTGCCCTCAACCTCTCTGTGTTGAGTAAAGAGCTTGAAGCAAGGTTTCTGATCTGTGTGATGAGCTTGTCTCATTTCTGCTGGCTGCTGTATGAAGCTCACAGACCAGAAGCAGAGTACACCAGATGGAAGGGAGCTTTAATGTTTTTACAGCCACAACCTTTCTTCAGCTGCCACTGTCAAAAGGTGATGGTGTGGGTGCTGTCTTCAAAGCTGTGACCTGGGAGAGCTATGGCTTGTAATGACTTTTCTCTCTGCTGATACCCTTTGTTTGGTGGAATGGTTCATAAACTTCTCTTCCATTGCCTTCTTCACCAATGTGCTGTCAGGAAAATGAAGAGTGTGAGTTGCAGGTTAAATACACCTGAGATCCCAGGAGCCTCATTATTCACTTGCTGACACAGCAGCATTAGGTGATTTTTTACCATTGCTCCTCCTGCATTTTGCATCATGTGGAGTTACTGGGGTACTGTAGTTCCCCCTGAAGGTGAAAAGGAGCATGGGAATCTTGCTGGAAATGGAATCAGGTTGAGTCTGTAATGACTTGCAGCAAGTAGGAAGAAGTGCTGTGGGAAGACTGAGGGAAAGAATAGGAAATGTTCTGATGGTGCTTCATTTTGGTTTTCATTCTTGGGATCACTTATGAAGAGTTGAAAAATAATAGGGAGATGGGTGAGGAATAGCTTTAATCTTCTTTGAGGCATGCTTTAAAAAAACTCCTGTATTTGTGCTAAGGAATAAATTATGTGTTTTGAACTATGTAATAATGTGGTAGAGCTGTGAAGTGTTACTTTCCAAGGAGAGGTGAGGAATTCAGTCTTTCACATCTCAGTAAGAAAGGGTTAGAGGGTGCTGGGGCAGCCATCTATCATTGCATGCTTGAAGAACAGAAAAATAATGACTAAGGAACTTGTTGTTCCTGCAAACAAAGAGAGTTGAAAGTTGTAACTAATAAAATTCTGAGGATGAGGCATTCTTTGGAGAAATTACCTAGTGGAACAATTGATTAAAATGTTGAGTTCTTTGTTAGGGGATGCTTGAAAGTCAGGATGTTTCTCACAGAAGATAGATATGCTTCAATTAAATTAGAGCTGCTGAACTTAAAGCAGGAAGTAAAAAAGAAAAATAAATCTGGTGGCTTGGATTTTACAGGCTAGTAATGAATTTGTGAATCTATGAAGGAAAGCCTCCTACCACTGCCTCACAGTCATTAGAGAAATATTATAGCAAAAAGCTCCCATTCTCTGATTCCTTGTTTTTGTTTAAGTGCATTTACACAACTCTTTTTTTTCAAGTTGTCAACAACAGCTTGATAATAGCTGGCTGTGTCAGCAGAAGTCCTGAGACTGTAAGCAAAATTACTTAGGAGAAAACACACATCTTGATACCTTGATCCTGCCATCACTTGCCCTCTTTCCTGGAGCAAGAAGGACTCTGCCCAGGAATCAGTGCCCTGAGGTACTTTACTATGAGTGTAGATGACTGTTCCCCAAGAAAGCCGTGTGCCTCCAGCTGCAGTGTCCATCTGTAGACAGGACAGAGATGCTGGATGCTTGGGGATATTATAGCAAATATTAGCTCTTACAGGATCTTCAGATTACTGTGAGAAATGTTTCAGGCTCATGGTACTTTGATTGCAGGAATTTCTGTTCCTGTATATAAGGAAGAGGGGGTAAAATGGAGGAGGTTTAGCAGCTGCAGCCAACCAGCCAGCCTTGCAGCAGATTGCCATGATGAGGGCAGCCATCACCAGTGTGTTCCTGTGGTGTGGAGAAATTGCAACAGGAAATCAGTCTGTGGTAGATGATTACATTTCAAAGCCAGTCTCCCAAATACTTCAAGTATTTGAGGCATTGTGAGAAAACATTTCCACCCCACCAATTTCAGCATGGGGAGAATACACCTCTTGTGCTGTCAGGGAGGCAGTGATGATATGTCAGTTGTTTACTTTTAATTAAACTTTATTTGCTTTCATAAGGAAAGTTTGACCAAAAACCAGTGTTTCTAGATTTGCATATCTTCATTTATATGATTCTGAGTGTATTGTTCCACTCTCTTGCAAGTCTTACCAAGATCTTGGCTATGGATTTGAAATATATTTTGAGATTTTTCTGCAGAAAAATTAGACCAATAATTTAGCGTAAGCAAAAAAAAAAAAAAAATGGGTTTAAGCCCCTGAACTATGTTTTTAGGTCACAAAGAAATTTGTGTATATGTGGTCCACAAACAGAAGTATACAGTGTTGTGTATTCATGTAATTTGACATGCAGGAGCATCCAGTGTGGAATTGAGTTCAGGTGTAGAATTTAGAGTAGTTACATTGTATATGAAATTAGAATAATTATAATTCCAATTTAACTCTACAGATAAATGAGAATGTATTTATATGCAACATATTGCATTTTCTAAGAGCTCTTGTATTTCTAAATGGTTTTAACCTCTTTTCTAGAACTCTATTAATGTTCATGAGAGACAGATACCAGCTATTTTATTTGTATTAGCATGAAATTGAAACTCTCCCCTCTTCCCTGCAGAGAAGGGAGTACACCAGCCAAGAATATGAAACAGTGATGTATCAATCTAGATGGGTCAGTGAGTTTAGAACTATTTTACAGTCAGTAAATTTTATAGTCTATTCAGGTGACCATTTGATCTGCTTCCCAACGGAGATAGCGAGTTGATTTTGTTGGGGTTTTTTTGGAGGGGGGTGTCAGACATTTCTATTGGCTTTTATCTAAGGTAGTGTTTTGAGTATTAGTAAAGAAAAGATTTTTCTTCTTCTGTCTGAATTGGAAAGAGAAGTGTGGACATACTTAAAGTTGCTGTAGTATAAGTTGACTCACCCTGTTGTTTAATGAATGATTACTGTCATGATTAATAAACTCAGCTATACTGTGATATTCTTGCACATCTGTGACTGCCGTTTCATTGCCCAGTGTTGAGTGAATCTAGATGCAATCTAGAGATTGAATGCTCTAGATACCAGGATCTTGTTTTCTGACAGAAATTTCCCATAATCTGGGGTTTCTAACAGTCCTGATTACCTTTGCACAGTTTGGAGGTTGCCAGCCTGACACGGGTGGATGCGGATCTGGAGGCCAGTCGAACACAGATCTGTAAGGAGGCGATTGCTATGATGTTGAAGAACATGGTCTTAAATCACAGCCTCTTTCCTCATGTGGAGAAGAAAATAAGTTCAGTTCTCAAAAAGCAGTTTCTTGCAATGGAGGAAGAGATTCAAGAGGAGTATGAAAGGAAGATGGTGGCTTTAACAGCTGAATGTAATCTGGAAACTAGGAAGACAATGGAGGCTCAATGCCAAAAAGCACGAGCTGCAAATGAAGAGGCTGAGGAGTTAATGAAGAAAATTAATGAAAAGGTAAATCTGGTTTTAAATCAAGATACTTTGCATCATAGGTAGTTTTATGGAGATGTTTTCTCTTTTAGACTAGAACAGTTAGTTATCCTCCTAGAAGAGTAAAGATCTACAATTAAATGTGTTCAGAAATTCGGGTATCATAATCAGGGTAGTTATTATTAAGAAATTGTCTCGAGAAAAATAATTTTCTGGTGAATTAAACACAATCTGTGACATCTGAAGACAAAGGGTTGTCATTACCCTCTTTGTTTTGGGGTTTTTTTATAATCACTTATACTATTGCAAAGTGGTGTACTTTTATTTACTGTATTTTACTGCAGCACTTTCTGAGATTTCAGACACTCTGTGAAGTATTTTGCACATTCAGAGCAGAACAAACTTCCTGCATCATAAACCTTACAGTCTAGGTAAAAAGCTTCCAATATTTATGTTGTTTTTGAAGAAAATTAGAATATAAGCAAAACCAAGGGCTGATTTCCCGCTGAAGTGAGTGAAGGGCAAGCAGAACAATCTGTATTATAGAGCAAGGGGTGGACTTTGCTTGAAAATAGCTTCTTTGTAATAAATAACTGAAGTCAGAGGAAGATTCCTTATAATGCTCCAGTCTCCCATGTCTTTTTTTGAGTATATTGGATGTTTACAATAAAACTGGTTTTCCCCCACTGTTTATTATTATTTTTAACAACTTCCTGTGGCTTGGAAGGATTCTGGTAAGTTTTGAATATTTCATCTCTATAAGCTTAAAATGCCAAAATGCCCCAAGTTGGTGTTTCATATTTGTTAAGAGGGTGACTTGGTGGGAACAAATAGTGCAGTTTGTTACTGGTGGGGCTTTGCTTCTGGATCACAAGTGGTATTTGCATATCACATACCCATAATTATTTAGGTATTTAATGACAATTCATGAATTAAAGTTTTGACACAATAAGGTTTTTTTGCAGAGTGACCCATTAAATGTACTCCAGTATGCTGAGGCTCTCAGGAAGTACTTTGTTTTATCAGGTTGTTGCATAGAGAAAATTAATGGCACAAGGCTAGTGAGCCAGTAGAATTTCTCTGATGTTTTCAGGTGGATTTTAAATTGTGACTCTGTGGAGCTTTCCATGCCTGTAGGATATGTCTGTTCTGACCTACTCCCTAGAGGTGCTAGAAACACAAGAGGTGGGAAGGAAGAGATACTTGTGGACACCTTTTTAAGGATGAGTTGAACTGTACTCTGCTGGAGACTTTCTCCTTCAGCTGGATATAGAAGGAGCCTAGACCTCACTGAGATAAGTCCTGCCTTTGCAGAGAGAGGGGCCTGACTGAAACTCAGTGTGAACCCACAGTAAATATGCTCTCAGCCATGTGGCTTTGCTTTATATGAAATGTATTGGTGTTGGGTCAGTCTGATTTGTACTGAAAATCCTGAATAGTAGGAGTCAAGCAAGCAATTAAGGCCAGTCCAGTACCTGTCCTGATCCATTTACATATCCCATCATTGCTGTTGACTTTTCTGTCTGTAGAAGGACCTGATTTTATACATGCCACAGTGTGTGGTGCAGAAGGACATTCTGAGCATGAGGGCTGGCTCACAGCCATTCTCCTGGGCAGCAGGTGTACTGACACCCAAGGGATGGCAGTGGAAAACAACTAGAGCAAGAACCTCCTCCCCTTCCCAGCCAAGACATAGAGATTCTATTCCTTTTTGATTAATTATTTGCTGCCTGCAGTGTCTCTCTTGGGAGAGAGAAGTGCAGAGGGCAGTTCTCTTCAAGATAATTGGTATGAAATTTAGAACAAGTCTGACACTGTGACTCTTAGGTAGCTCTGCTGGCATAAGAAGCATTCTTTGCTCTGTGGGACACGTATGTTTTGATTCTATAATGACTTTATGCCATCTGAGATTAAAACAATGAATATGTAAGTCTTACTGGAGAATGAAGAGGAAATATTTCTGGAAAAGAAGCTTTTAAAGTAATTGCCATTTAATTCTACTCCATGGTTGCAAATGTAAATCTAAAACAATGCTCTTGGATTAACTTGTAGAAACTGATGGTTAAAGAAGGTCACCAATAATTAAAATCTTCTCAAGATTTTTAGTAGAATAGGGTTTTTTTCCAATTTGTTGTTTTTTAAATTATGCTTATTTAAACTGGTATGCATTATGTGAGTCTGAGTCTGTTTAATTTTAATAAGATTTCAGGATTGATTAAACCTAAAAAATTAAATTAATATATAGTCTTTGTGTTAAATTTCATGGCATTTTATATAATTTGTTATATAAGACTTGTGAATTTTAAAAGGACTTTATTATGCCTTGGAAGTGGTATCTGGATTAGAAATTGGCAACTGTACAGCCCTGCCATCCAAACAGGTGAAACCAATACAAAGTGTACAGTTGATTCAATATTAGCCTTCACATAAACCTGGGATTACAGTAACTAAAGTATTTATAAAATTTATATGAACTAGTAGCACTGATACTTTAAAGTATGTTGAATTCTGAAAATCACTTCTGATGCATTTATTTCTTCCTTTTCTGCAGCCTGCTATAGAATACAGAAGTCTTCTGGACAAACTTCACAGGCTGGAGCAGGACTGCCTGAAGAGGTTCCTTTTCATAAAGCAGGAGGAATATTTTGCAAAGGCTTATAGAGAGCTGGCTGTTACCCAAAGAAAGGAGCTCCATACTATCTTTTTTACACAAATAATAAATGCCACTTCAAAGGGAGAACTGAAGGTGGAAGCAGCTAAAACATTAGTTGAAGGTTACTCTAAAATACAGGTAATAGGATGATATCTCCATTCCTAACCTAAAGACAGAATACAAACCTGCAGTAATTTATAAGAATTGTTTCAGGATTAGTGTTATCACTTTCATAATAAGCTTTTGTAGAAAGTATTTTTAAAAAATATAATGTATTCATTATGCACATGTAGACATATACACAACTGTAATGTTGAGGTATATGCACATGTTCAAAACCCCCTAGGCAGCAAGTGCTCATATATACTTCAGAAGATGTACTGAGCTCCCCAATCTAAATATGTACATTATTGAAATTGTGGTATGTCTGAAGTACTATGATTATGTACTTAGAGAGGTTGAGTATCTCCAGGTTCTGTTATCAAGTGGTGCTGATGGAGAGTATGTTCAGGACTTAAGTTTTGCTTTCAGCTACATTTTAAACCTCTTGCAACAGAGTAGCTTAAGTTGTTTCCTCATGGTTTGCTTTTTTGTTTGGTTGTTTTTTACCTCATTTGTGTTGAAAGTTAGTGCTCTGGATTACAAAAGTTCTGGGCATTTTTCTTCTCGCTGCTTCTTGAGAAAGACTAGGATTGTTGTGGTCCTGCAGTTTGAGGGGGGAGGTTAAAAAGCAACATCTGGAAAGTAGGTGTCAGAGCATGTAAGGCCCACTCCTAAAACCTGATGCACAAGCTTGTATACAGAAGCTACACATGGGCCACTGTCAGAGGGAGATGCAGCAAGCACTTTGTGCAGAAGATAGTTAAGCAGCCAGATCAAAGAGGTAGAGCAAGTGAAAAAAGGTTTTGACTGAGTTTTGGCTGCTCAGACATGGGTGATGTAACTAGCAGACCTTGTCTTGGTTATTTATGCTTACAGAATGTCTGCTATAGAGCACTGTGTGCCTAACTCTGGTCTCTGCCCAGACCTGTCTGTAGGTATTTAAACCCTTCCTGTTTGCTACTGTTGGAAGGGGGACCTTCTAAGCCAGCCTGTGTGCAGTGGGCTTGGCTTTCCCTATGCCATACTCTACATACATGGAAGAGTTGGCTTTGAAGCCAACTTATAGACCCCTTTGAAGATGTGACCCTTTATGTAGTTATACAGTACATTGTAAAGAACAGTTCTGCTAACACTGGTAGGGTTGCATGTCTATGTAATTGTGAATATCTGTGAATATCTGATCAAATGACCTGTTAACTCAGGTCACTTAGGACATGTACTAGCTGTTCAGGAAAGTACACGCAGTATTAAGGTAATCAGGCCAAAATATCTAAACACTATTTATTTTGTTTTGTTGAAATAACCATAATAATTTGATGTGATCACTAGAGTTAAGTTGATACAAGCTTATTATTTTACACTTGTAGGAATTTTTAAACCTTGCTCTATTAATGAACGAGTCTGCTCTGACACTCACAGGTGTTAGCTGAAATTAGTGTTACATCTAACTAAATGTTCACATTCTTTCCTGTAGGGTGACATTGAAGAGCTAATGGATTTTTTGCAAGCTTGCAAGAAATATCATCTGAGTAAAAGGTTTTCTTACAGAGAATATCTTATAAGTAAAATGCAGTCAAGAGATTCTCGTGTCTCTGCTCTTATAAATGCTGCAGCAGCCCAGATATTGAGTCTCATTAACAAGACAGAAAGGTAAAGAACTCAACTGGTTTCCTTGACAGCCATTTGACTGTGTTATCTCGCAGACAACAGACTCTTCAAAAAGTCTTTTTTCTGTGTTACCTAGCAGGAGAGTTGCATAAAATGTTATCTTTTAGTTAATTCTAAGAAAATACTTTGCAGCTGATTGCCTTTGTTAGTTAACCTCACCTTAGCACCTGCTGGGATTTTTGTTATCTATGTCCATTTTGTATGGCACAGAGATGAATTGCTGGAAACATACGTAGTACCTGGTTGTAATTCTGAGTTCAGTGGGAGCCAGACTCATGTAAGATGCTCAGTGTCTTTATATATCCATTATTTGTGTAAGTACTTGTCAGTCATGTGAAAACTCATGCCAGAGTCCATTGCAACATGCACTAGTGAAGACTATTTGTCTACATGCTTTATGCATGAATATCTGGATTTAATGGAAAAAAATAATTTTGGATCACTTGTGATTGAATGTATTTGAGGAGCTGGACATACAGTTTCTCTTTTTGAGCTGGAAATCATGAATATTTTCTAAAGAAAATAGATGAATTTTATAAATAATTTATCTGGAGGATTTTCACTAGCAGAGAATACACCTGTTGCAGAAAATTAAAAGGTAGATGTCAGGGAAGTAAAAAGTAGACCTGGAAATGTACTGTTGTAATACACAGATTTAATTTGTTTGGGATACTCGGAATCAAGGTAGAGGGGTAGAATTGGTGACCCAGCAGACACACAGAGACATAGTTATTTAGAATTGTGTGGCTGTGAGGAGCACTGAGGGAGACATTGTGCTGCCACCCAGGGAACTGTGTTAGTTTGGCATATGGAGAGATTAGTGAGGAGCCTGCCAGGGCAGCAAAATATGTTAGAGTACAAATAAACAACCTAGCACTGCTGCTGTTAGTCCTGTGCTTGCAGCTTTATTTGTGTATTTGAGATGTCTGTATTGATGTCAACCACTGACAATATGTGAAATGTGGATTAAGAGAACTAGGTGAGCACTGATCTTTATGGTGTGTTTTTTCTTCCATAATGTCAATTTAATTTAAAAGTAACATAATATTAGGAAGCAGGAAGTCTGTTAAAAAGGTGTCAAAGATGGCATCTGTTGATGCGACAAAATAATTTATCAGGGTGTTTAAGTATATTTTCCTTGCTTTTCTTTTTGATTGTCCTGTGTTCTGCCTCATTGGAATCATACTCTAAGTTTAGCTTGAATCACCCTGAGTCTTGTCCCCAGATTCATTGGTTGAAGAGAGCTTCTTCCAGTAGTCTTGCACTGTTTTGTTAAGGTCTGCAGCTGTGTGGCTCAAAGACAAAGATGTCCTGGAATAAGAAATCTAATTCAGACATGTCTTTCACAGAGAGTTCCCTTCCATCAGTTCATGCCTCTCTTTGGAGATGTATTATAAGGTCTGAGATGTTTCCTCTGATGATGTGGTTATGTGAAAAGCCTTTGTGAGAACCTCACTGTGTGACCATTGCAGTGAACAAATGGGACTTTCTGAGCTGGAAAAATCAGTTTCACCCATTGTTTAATGACTGTTACTGCACTTAACAGTCACCAAACAAATCAACTATTGAACAGAAAGGAAAGGCATAGTGTTAGTTAATTGAAGACTTCATGGATCTCATCCCCAAAAATGAATTAAATGTATTAAAAAACCTTCTAAAACCCCCCAAACTTCCAAAAGCAGCAAGTATTATTACCAAGATGAAAAATTAATTTTTCTAGCCCTCTTCTATAAAACTTTCAGAGTATGCATTGGTTGGTTGTCTGTGGAGAAAGGACATGTGTCAATAGTTGGAGATATCATTTGGAGAGAAGCAATCCCATTTGGCTTTCTGGGCTTAGAACTAGTTGTTTTCCTGTAACTTCCCACACCTGCTGCTGCAGTAATTCCTTTCAGACAAATGTTGGCCAAACTCTTATAATTCATTCTTTAGCTGGTGAGATTATAAAACTCCAGAATGTAGTATCTCAGTTTATTTGCTACTGTTTTGTTTTCTACAGGCGAACTGGAATAGCCTAGTATAATTCATGAGAAATTCATAATTACATAAGATAGGCTTGTATTTCAGTTTGTAACTAGAAAGTGATTTTGGGAATGTTTACAAATTGGAGCACTAAAATTTGAGCAGCAAGAGCAGTCAGGTCTAAACAGTACTTTAAATTTGTAACCATAATATCCTTTTATTTTTCACTTTATGATTGAATCTGCTTGCTAAATATAGATACAGGTCTGTCTTAATCTATTTTGTCCAGCTTTATAATAGAGTGCCTTAAACTTACTGTTATAAATGGAATTCTAAAATACAAAACTTAAATGGAGAAGAGAGAAAAGATATAGATTAAATATACCACAGATAGATGCAGTGATAAGCCAGCAGGTAGATATTGAGGGGAGAAGTCTTTTTAAAATGAAGCTTTATTAGTATGTTTAAAATTTATCAAATAGCAAGGCAATTTCAAATTAATGTGAAAAGGATTCTGTGTGGCTAGAAATGGATGTTATAAAAAGGAAAATAAACCCAAGCCAGTTCTAGGGAGGGCTGTGAACATTTTAAATGAAATAGAGCAGCCAGAGTTTTCATGTTGTATTTAAATAAAGTGTCCCATTTGTCTGGACTAGTATTTTAGTACTCAGTGTCTTTTGAAAATCAAGTCTGGACTGCAGTGCCAAAAAGCAGGAAAGGAGAATTTAAAATATAATCTGTAATCATGGATTTGAGGGATGGCTACATAGGCTCTTTATCTTTTTTGTTAAAGACTAATGGGCAAAAGGGCAAAACACTTGAGGCAGTGTTTATCTTGGGTTGTTCTTGCTATCAACAGAGGTGCAAGGTTCTTGATGGTTTTAAATTATAATATTGGTAAAACACTGTGTAATTCTTTCGCCAGTATCTTCTTGTTCACAAGAAATGTCTTTCTTCTTCAGTCTCTTAAAAATTGAATTCAGTTCTTCTGACTTATGAAGAAGTTTGCAACCATTGGTACCTAATAAGTTTCTCCCAAAGCTTAAATTTTTTGAAGACCCCAAGGATTTCTTGTGTATTGTGTTTCTAAAATGGTCAAAAGATTAAAGCAAGCACCTTATGCTGGTCTCATTCTTCTTAATAATCACCATTTATATGGACCTTGTCCATAGAAGGTAGTTTTCCAGCAATGTCTTGGCTGGATATTTGTGGAAGTCAGCAGTAATGCATCAGTATGAAGTTTTCTAATAATCTCTTAAAACCTTTTCTGCTTGTAGCACTCTGCTATATAGGGGGGGCATTTATTGCCCTAAATTATTAACATGAATTGTGTTCTGGACAACAGCAAGATGCCAATTCAGCAGGTGAAATCCTGGTGTAGCTGGAGTACCATGGGCAGGGTCATGCAGGTTCTCTCTGTAGTTTCTGTATGGTGATGTGATTCAGCCTCCATGTGCATTCAGGCCTGTACAGCTTTTCTGCTTGGTATCGATCTCCCTGTGATGCTCCTGTTCCTTTTCTAGCTTTCATGAAACAATTTTTCTTTGCTGGGGTCCAGCATCCTGGAACATTGATTCCCAGTAACATCAAATACAAAGTCCTGATTTTTACTTCAGTGCTCTCACTCTGTATTTGCTCCTTAATTTGTTGACTTTGATTCAATGCAGAGGAGTCAAGGTCTCTCTGACTGACCTGTGATGCTGCTGCTGTTGGCTACACACTTCACCTCTGTACCTTCCTTGGTGCTCACTGCCTTTGGGAGGATTGCCCTGTGAACATCCTTGGCAATACCACAGTATTCTCCTCCATTAAAATTCTCTTTGTTCAAAGATATGTGCCTGCACATTTCTTCAGTGATTAAATTTCCAGTATGTTGAGACCAGGCAGTTTTACCATACAGTCTATACTATCTCATTACCTTTCTCCTCTCCTTTTGTTTAGCATTTCTGTTTGGATTCCTTTGAGACATCTTTTATTCCTAATACTGTAATTGTTTTTATATTGTATTTTTATGAAACCAGAAATGAAAGGTCTTGCCAGGATTGAGCCTTTTAGGAATTACCATAGCACCAATTAATATAAGTTGGCACAGAAACAGACATAGGCTACTGCATCACCTGCAATTTTAGCTATGGACATACTGGATCTCTAAATAAACCAACTGAAACACAGTAGACCTTTTTTTTAATCCTAAAAATAGGTAGCTATATATCATCTTCCTATCATTCTGTGTTGCATGACTTTTCTTAAACTTTCATTTGCTGTGTGGTTCCAGCACATCTATCTTTTTCTATTGCAGACTCTTTTCAGTGCTCTGGACAGGGATTTTAATTGGATGTAGCAAGCCTGGGTTTATTTCCTCAGTACAAAAAAAGATGAAGGTGTTAAAAATAATATCTTGGTTATTATCTTTCTGCACTTTCTCACCATAATTAATTACTTTTATTCACACATCTTTTGCCTTGGGTTCAGTCAAAAAGGAGGGGGAGGACTTAGAGTTACCAAAAAAAACCTTGGTGCTGTTAGGGAGGTTTTGACATAACACTGAATTTTAAGATTGATTAGTTTCAGGGCAGAAATTACCTGGCCAAGAATGATGCTTGGTGGATTACTCTCAAAATACTGAAAGGTATTTTAATCCTCTTTGCAGATTAAAGAAATGCAATAGATAGACTTTGAAAAAGCTCTGCAAAAGGAGGATCTGTTTTGTTGCCATAACTGTGATAAAGCACATCTGAGTTTCTATCCAGCACATACATTATATAGGAGTGATGTTTCATGGCTTGCTCAGATAGTTGTGGATGCTTGAGCAGAAGATGGGGAGGTGAGAATTATGGGTTCTGGCCACCCTGGTTACAGTGCAGTGGGTGCAAATAAGCTAATTTGGTAATCTGCTTTATTTTAGCACTTATTTTGAGGATTTTGGTTGGAATTAAGTTGTCACAGTAGCAATAAATCCTAATAAACCATAATAAGACTCTCCTTTCTGGAGAAGGGCTTGCTTACCACATTTAGATACAACTTGAATTTAGGAATTGGGCCAGATATCACACTGGAATGAAACCTTGAAAGCCTTGGATTCATCTGAGTCCTGACTCTGTAATCTTTGACAAAATGGGGACTGGATAGGTAAATTAGAAGGTATCTGTATAACCTCCAAATTCAGGTCAGGAATTGGTGCTTTCACTTCAAAGTTTTGTGTTGACCTTTTCGACACCACATTTTGTAAGTCCACTGTGCTTAATAGAAATTATAACTCACAAATGTCCAACGGCCTGGTCTGAATTAAGATGTTCTTTTATTCTTCTGTTGAATAAGAAAGATTTGGGGAACTTGTAGTGTAACTATAATAGCAGGTAAGTCCTGACATTCAGTTTGAGATTGTGGAGGTGGAGATTTTTTTTTAACTGTTGCAGCCACTGTTGAGATCTTGTTTTCTCTTTGACATTAAATACTGTAGCAACTGGAGGTAGACCATAGTGTTGAACTTCCACTTGAAAGCACTGTGGGCTTATGACTGACAATTTGCTGTTTCAGATAATTTAATTTTGTTATTATTTTGAATTTTTTATAAGTCTTCTGATGTAAAATTAGTAGAAAGTATGAATATAAGTATTTTGTGGATATGATTGCTTTTTCTATTAAAAAGAATTTTTCTTTTTACTTGATTACATACTTTAAAGAGAGATTTGTTTTAATAAGGAGGAGGAGTTGTAAAAGACATATAAAATGGCATTCCAGGGCCATTAAATGGAAAAAATTAAATATACATAATATATAAAGTTTAAAATGTCTAATTTGAATATCACATTACAAACTGATGTGTAATTGTTTTTGCACTTGCCTGTCATTCCTGTCCCTCCTTTCTGTCTATCCTTCCTGTCTGTCCATCCTTCTTGTTTCTTTTTATACACCTTCACAAACTGCCTCAATTCTGTGTTCATCTCTGAGATTGTCCTTTGATTATCCCCTTCTTTGTTTGATTCTCCTGGGTATCACTGCTGAAGAAACAAAGATCATTCTTTGTGTCTATTTTGCTGAGCCTTTTTATAGTGCTAATTGCCTCATATCCTTTTGTTCTTAAGAATTTGGGATAACAGCCTTCAAACACTGTTATTACAGAGCAGGTCATCTACCTGAAAGTCATTTGGGAATCCTGCTGGACCGAGCTGAGACTGAAATTAATTTTGTTAAACAGAAATTTGATCATGATGTAAAACAAGAAAAGCAGAAGCTTTGCCAGAAACTCATTACCAAGCGAAGGTGGGAAATGCTGCAAAAGGTAATTATTTTCAATGTTTTTATTTTCATAGGGCTTATAATGAATTAGAAATTGAATTAATTGAAAAATAAGATGTAGTTATTATAGCAGAGGTCAGCACTGCCAGAAGCATAGTTTAAAGTAAGGGCCAGTTGGTTTTAACTGTGTACCACCATATTGTGTATTAGTCATGCAGTAATTCATAGCTGTCAAACCACATGATGATGCATTTGTTTAGGTTTTAGCTCTCTTATCTAGCAACAGTCCATATTATCACAGCCTTTGTATCTAGCAATAGTCAGAGTTATTACAGACCTCCTGGGTGCTCACAAAGCCAATCTGTTGAGGGCTAGGTGAGCCTCTGGACGCTGAAAAGAAGTTTTGAGAACATGGAAAAGCAAAAGTATGAAATTTTGCATTGCTATGAAATTCATACTTGAGGAGCTAGGATTCAAGGTGTTCTTTTTTCTTAACTTTGTTCCTCCTTTTGGTTAATAAATCCCCAGAAAGAGCATCAGAAGGAGCAGCTGTCACTTGGAGACCCCTTCAAAACTACTGATGAGATCTCTCACTACCTGAGACACTGGAAAAACCTTCTGAGTGATCACACCATTGAATTTGAAGAACTTACTGAAAAGCTTGACAATGAGGCCAGTGAAGAGCTGAAGGAGCTTCTATTTAGGCTAGCAGAGAAAGCCATTGAAGAGCTTAAACGTGTTCAGTGTGGAGTGGTTGTGCAAGAGCTGGTCAAGCTCAATGTGCCAAAGTCGTTCCTCCTGGAAGCTGTGGAGGAGCACAAAAAAGAGATGGTGGTTAAACATGCACAGCTTGAAAGGGAAGAACATGACAAGAGCATGGCTGCTGAAGAACTGCTTCAGCTCACCAGGGAGAAGCTAAGCCAAGAGCTGGAAACAGGCATCTCAGAACAAAAGAAAATAAGGAGCTGGGAACAGTCAATATTCATGCAAGTATCTCTCTGCACTCTTTTCTTAGTTACTATGGCAAGTAGAAGAGAACTTGCCATAGGAGTTTTCACACCTGTCCACTTGTAATTCCTAATGATCAGTTCTCTGTTGGGCACTTAGGAATTGATTTTTTTTCGAAGTGCTCAGCCCATGCAGTACCAGTGGGTAACACTGCAGTGGAAATCCTAGGAAGCAGCAGTCTTGAAGCTAAAAATGTGGAATAAAGGTTTGATACTTCCATTCATTCCATGGGAGGTATCATTTAAAACATCTTTCATTGTTATTCTCAGTCTGTTCTTTGAGTTCCCACACTTTGGAAATGCCACTTAGCGTGTCAGACCTAATTGGCCCCAAGTCTAAGTTGAATATATTTCTTCTAACCACAAGTCAAACCTTACTCATCAGGTTTGGTTTAAGCTTTGGCACAAGTAGTCCCTAAGTACACAGTGCAGTATCTGCCTGTCCAGCTCATGGCTCCACGTGTCAGACTGGGCTGCTCTGGGCTGTGGACAGAGTGTCCCTGGCACCAAGCCCTGAGCCAGACAGGCATCATGGCCCAGGCAGCGCTGCAGAGAGGAGTTCTGGCCCCTTGTTAGGAAGTGTTAGGGCCATTGCTGCCTGCTGCAATGGGACCCTGAGGAGGTGGAAAAGCAGGTGGTGGCCTTGCCACAGCTGGGAGACCTTGCACAGGGAGAGCCCATGGCTGTGGCCAGGAGTGGTTGTGCCTCTCGTAGTGGGCAGCAGAGTCCTTGAGAGATCAAGGAATGTCGGTGAGCATTTTTTCTTAGCTTTCAAGTCCATTTATGTCTGGTTGTTTGATTGCTTGAATATTTGCAGTACTACATTTCCTATACAATGTCTATTTAATAAGAGACATTGTTAGAGACATGGGAACATGAAAAAATAAAATTGCAGCTTTAGGGGAAGCAGCTGGAACAGGCAAACCTATAATAAGCTGTGTGGCTCTGAAGGAAATGTACCAGGCATAAGAGATTGAACAGGGAGGGAGAAAAAAAAGGAAAAATAAGACACTGGTAAAAGTTTCTCCTTCATACCTCTTCTTTAAAGCAAAATAGATTTGTATGGGCAGTTTTATCCAGACAGAATAAGTTTTCCTGCCACATATTGTAAAACCATATAACAGGAATATAGAAAGAAACTTTACCCATTGCATTTGCTCTGCTAAAGAAGAAAATTGCATTTTCCCCATTGTTTTGGTTCTAATTTCAAGGGCTTTGGATTTTATTCAGCATTTTAAATACTCTTCTGTGAGTCATTTATCTGCATTTTCTAGCTTGTCTTAACTATCTCTTGCCTACATTGCCAAGAGCAGACCTGCAGGAATATGGAGGTAGATTGTATGATCCAGCAGGACTTTACTGTTTCTATCTTAGTATTCCATAATAACTCTGTTCCAGCCTGCAGTGTGCCTGTCATATTTGTTAGATGCTATCTTTATTTGAAGCAGCAGTAATCTGTTTGGGGTTTTTTTTCAGTAAAATGCAGGAAAATACATACAGAAAAATGCAGCAACAACTGTCCTACCAATAGCCCCTTAAAATCTGTCATGGTTTTTGCAGTCCATTGTCTGTCAGTTATGGTATTTTGATGACAGATGCCAGCTCTCATGTTTATGTTCTCATCTCCTGTCTAGTACGCAAAAAACATTATTTTGAACAATAACTTAATAACTAACTTTTCATTTTTGTTGCTTATTAAAGACACCATGCATTAGGCCAAAATATTTGTAAAGATTGTTAATGTTTACAGTCCTTTTTAAATATAGACATATAGCAAAACTCTATTTGGTGTATTTTATTTCATATCTCTCTATATATCTATGTATGTGGATTTATGGCAAGGTTTTTCTTCCATGAGTCTAAGACAAGATGACAAATGGTTAAGTATGCTATAAATGATCTGGAGTTGTTTGGAGTAGTCTTGTCTTAAAGTAAACAACTTTTGAAGGGAAAATCCTCATGCATTAGGAGTTTTTAACTGTTCTTTGCTGATTCAGTAGAAAGAAGAAATGATTTCTAAACTCAAATATTTTAGTGAAATGATGAGGCAGTATAGGCCTGGTATACATTAAATAGAAGTATCAAGTAATAATGAAACATGCAGCATAATACTGTTTTCAATGGAAAGTCCTCTTTGAAAAACATGCTGTTCATATTTTAAATAGAAACATTTTTTGTGGAATAAAAGAAATTTCCAAGCAAATAACAGTATGTTATTTTTTGTGAAATATTCTTGAGGAAATAAAGATACAAAAGGTGAGAAGATGAGTGTAGTCTATGGTTAATCAGAACTGAGCATGCTTATTTTTAAGTCAACTTCAGCTTGACCCTGTGATCAGTTCCTTAGAGATCTGTGTTGAGAACCTTATTTCTGCAAAATGAGAACTTTGAGTAATTCAAATTATTCTTAAAATATATTGCATTTTTCAGACTGCAGAGTGCCTTTTTACAGTTAACAGCTGGAACCATTGTTATCTGTGGATTGAAGAGATGGCATATGCATTTATAATAGAGATTTTATTTTTTCTTTCTCAGTAGCTCTGGCTGCTAAGTGCTGGGAAACAGCACAGGGAAGCTTTATGGGAAGTTTTTATCTTTATTTCAGCTGAAATTCAGGGATTGTATTGTCTGAAGAGGTGGAAGGATTATATGCATAGGAAATGTGCTAAAAATATTAATTTATTTTTAAAATATTCAAAAGCTGTTTTCCTTTGAAAATGAAGTTTTACAGTCCAGGAAGCTCTGTATGCAGAATTCAAGGTAACCTCAAGAGTATTTTGTACATGGTGAGCAGTTCATTGATGTGTGTGGAATCACTGATATATGAAATAGACCAAAAAAGGATGAGTAAAGTGTTTGTGTGCATGTCTCTTACATTTTATGCAATATTGCCTAAATCACTAAACAGCAAATGGTTCTTGTGGTTTTTTTAACAGGCAACTTCTGAGTTTACCCCTCTCGCTCTCAGAAGAGGAGTTGCTTAGAATGAGGCAAGAGTTGCACTGCTGCTTCTCCCAGGTGGACAGCAGCTTGGCTTGGCCCAAGATAAGAGCAAGAACCTTGCTTCAGACTTTTGAAGTGGAGCAGAGGGACACTGAGGTGCTGAAAGTTGAGCAGAATTTAGCAATGACCAACGAACAGGTGAGAACAGTGTGGGGATGTGGAAGGGGATCCTGAGGGTACCTGTGGCATCTGGCATTGGCTGCACATCTGGGTCTGTAGCTTCTTCACAGGTGCAACAGCAGTGTACACTTTTCCTGTCTGCATGGACCAGTGGACTTGAAGCTAATTGTTTGGGCAGCAGTTGGATAAATAGGTCTTTTTCACATACATCTGTGTATTTCTGTTGCTGTTGTGAAAATTATGGGAATTTCTGAAAAAGACACTTCTACATTGTTTTGTCTGTTTAAAAAAACAAAATTCCTGAGTTAGATGGCCTTTCTTGGCAAGAAATTTGGCATGATTTGTTTTCTGTTTGCAAAAGATTTAAGTGTATGCAGACAGTTTGGTGTTATTTCCCAAAATCTAAATATGTGGAAGATGAGGCTTACTCCAAGTTAGAGAAATATTTCCAACAAGAAGTCTATCTGCCTATTGAGTCTAGCACTTTATAAAGAACCCTTTGAGGGGTGTTTAATTCCTTCAGTAAAGTGTAAAAGCTTTGGAATTATAAATTGTTTTCAGTTCTTATAAAGTATGGGGGCCAAAAATGTTTCCTGTATTAGTTGTGTCTGATGCCATCTTAAAAAGGCGGACTTGCCCTTGCTTTGTTTTGGTTCAATTATGTTTTCTAAACATGTAAACTATGCTGGGTTAATTGAGCTAGGAATTAGCCTAGTTCAAAGCCTTAATAGTTTCTAAAGTACTAAAGGAGGGAAATGACTTTGCAAAACCTTACAGTTGAACAGATGTTATCATTTCCCCAAGAGTACATATACTTAGTTGGTATTCTTGTAAAGAAATAGAAAGGTCAAGAGTAATTTGATTACATGGAATGGTGCTTCTTAATATTATCATGGTTCATTTGTGATTCACAGACTGTGTGTTGAAAACAATGTAGATCTTAAATTAATATTCTTTGTTCATTTTTAACTGTGCTGAGGAGACAACATATCAGTTAAAATCTTCTCTTATTGTCACTGCTGAAGCTTGTTTAAAATCAAATTTATATGCTATGAGTTTTCATGGAAAGGATGAATATATAATTCTACTTGAAAGAAATTTTTTAAAAAATTCTAACTTTGTCTGAATGTCCAAAATGAATGTTCTGAATCAATAGGCAGCACCTTAATTTCAGATGTACTTTCTCAGTGAAAGTCATATTTTCCAAGTTTTTGATTATTTGGTAGATGTGCTAATAATACCAAGTAATAATTTTAACATTAGCATCCTCATATACCTCTTACAAATAAAGCATTTTTGCTCATCTTGTTCCAGCAGCATTCTAAAATGGGAAAAACAGGATCCAGGAATAAACATAAGTTAGATATTCTGAAGAAATCTTTACAGGACAAAATTTTAATTTATGAAGACTCAGTGAAAGGTGAAAATTTGAGTAGGGTAAGTACAGTCTTTTCTGGACTGAGGCCAAAACTTAGATCTTTAGTAATTAAAGACAGTATTCTATCAATGTAAGAACCAGAGGAAAAAGGTGTAAGGTATAGTGGCATGATGCATCTCCCTACTATTGCCTGCCTTTATCAAGATGTTGCATTTCACACTTAATAGTTTTTCCTTTTTAATTTTTGCATCCTAGTTACAGAACTGCTTTCATGTCTCACTGCTTTTTCTTCCAATGGTTCTGGGGCTTGGTGTGTGCAAGATTGCAAGGCTCCCCTCGGTCCTGTGGTTTTCTAGGAAGACTTTCAAAACATGGAAGGTGCTTCAATGCATGCTTCAGCTCAGCAGCATTTATTTCCTGGACATCTGCTAATGCTGCTGAAAATCCAAAAATGGATTCTTAGATCCAAAAGCTTTTTGGGTAGGGTCTGAGTTTATTTGTACAGAACTAATTGAAAGGACGTTTTGATTCTGGTGGGTACCTTTTAAAAACACACAGCCCCAGTCTAAAGTTAATCCTTGAGAAATGAGTGGGGCCAACCTTAATATGGGATTTTGAAGGCTTTTTACTTCCCTGCTAGTAGATGTTCAAAGAGATCTTTCACATGTGTATGATATGGATAATATCAGGTTTGTGTGTCAGGAGGACATTGCAATGATAAGTTTGTTAAACACAGCTGGTGCACAGCTGTAGAAACTATGCATGACAAGCAGGTGTTGTTGGCAATTAAAATTGGTGGATAAAAAAATTGTGCTTGGGCAAGACTGCAACAAGAAGGCAAGTATGTTCTAGCACTCTTCAAGAGTTTAATAACTGTGGTCTGAGAATGTTCTAATCCTTTAACAGAGGCATTGTAATTTTGACTTCAATACCTAATGCCCTGATCTTCAAAATTTGGGTGGTTTTGGTACTCTTCCTTGAATGTACATAGATTAAGGGCTAAGCTTTAGAAGCAAAAAAGTACTGAATACTTATTTAGTTAGTGTAAGGCAGTAAATGCTTATTAGAATCTAAAAATTAGTAAATTTTTATTGGAACCTTCTTTTAAAATTGGAAATTTAGCTTCTCTAAACCTCCTTGCTCCAGTTTTATATGCACCATCTGGCATAGCTGTTGTCATTCTAATTGTATGGCTGGTTTCAGAGCTGGCACGAGTCAGAAAGAAACTGATGTGGCTGGGGGTAGATAGCAATACCAGTTGAGTGATGCAGCGTTTTGGTTAAGTGGAGTTCATTTGCCGTATAATGTTGAAGGTGTTTCACCACCCTCGTTGTAAAATTCTGTTAAATATTTCTTCCTATGTTAAAATATTTATATAAATCATATAATTTAAAGTATGCATTAATAAATATGTTTAAAAGATTAAATATTTCTAACTGTTCTAAAAACCAAGTAGTGGAGTTGGAGCTCTTAGGGCTGCATGTGCTTTCTCTATCTGTGTCTTTTCTCTCTGACAATCCAGCTCACTGGGCCCAAGGGAATGGTGCAGGGGCAGAGAATACAAACTAACTGGTAATTGTTTACTGTAGTCTTTTGAAGATTCAGCTACCTAAATGTTAGATATGCAGTGTAGCCACCAGTGTCTAACCTAGACATCCACCTTACATGTCAGTGGAAATCCATATTTTAGGATAGGAAACCGACTGAGAAGTATCTTTTCTTTGAGTATGAAGGGAGCTTAAGAGTGACAAGCTGAGATGGAAGCACCCAAGGAAGGTTATGGCAGCTGGCTGCCATAGACATTGTCCCACAGAAGAGCAGTCACAGTGCAGTGTCCTTGGCTCTCAGTCACAGCATGCAGAGCTCATGCATTGGATCATGTGCCTGCACATGCTGCACTTGCCTTTCACCCTTCAATAGTTCCTGGGGATGTTCCATCAAATGTGTGGCAGCAACACAGTTAGTGAGTTAAATCTCTTTGATTTTATGCTGTTTGATGTTGATCCAATCCAGTTCTAATCTTATTTGAAATCCATTGCCAATAGATTTTTGATTTACAGTTTAACTCTTTTATATAAGATGATTTTTTGTTATTTGCTCAAAGAATAGTTGACTGTCATCAGTCAGTATTAACTGACACTTGCCAATTTGAAATTAAATGCAGTCTTTCTATAAGTTCCATGGTTTTTTCTAAGCAAAAGGGCATATTTTATCTTTCCATTTAACCATAGATTTGTGCTTCTAGCTTCTAATTTTATCATAATAAAAATTATATTGATCCTCTGTTTTGGGTTAGCATTTAATATTTCAGTTTTGACTACCCAAAAAGAAAGCCTGGTCTCTTTAAAGTATTTGACTGTACTGTAGTTTTTTTGATTACAGTAAGAACTTGGAATTGAAGGTTAAAAGCTTTTCTTGAAACAGTATATTACATTATAAGATAACAGCACTGATTTCTTTGCTGTCATAATCCTGCTTGTTAATTACAGAGTACTAAAATCATAAGTGTGCATGCAAGAGTTTCTGTTAATCTATATTTTGTGTTTTGGTTTTTTTTTTTTTTTTTTTTTAGATTAAGTATGAGCTGCAGCTTGAAAAAGAGTGTCACCTGCGCAATCTGGAAAATAAACTTGGAGAGTATAGTGCTTCTTTAGCCTTTCAAAAGACTGTTAAAAAATCCAAAATGCTGGAGCTGTATACTGCTATCATAAATGTGCAAGCTTTGCTCTTTGAACAACTGAACACATCAAAAACCCTGTCAAAACTGGAATGTATTCAAATTTTAGAAGCACATAATCCTGTAAGTAATGTAGTTGTTAAAAGAAAAAATCCTTTTAGGAAACAGCCACCATTAGAGTATCTTTGATTTAGCTGTTGGTTTGCAGCTTCTGGTGGCCCAGACTTCAATTTCTGTGAGTATGTACACTTCAATGCATTCAGTAAAAGACATGTAGAGAAGGGGAGCCAAGGAAGGTTGTGTATTATTGTTTTTATTTTTGTTACAGTTGCATGCAGGCAGACAGGGAATTATTTTGGTGGCTACTTAGTATTTTATTGATTGAAAGAAAGACAGTTGAGAAGTGATTTGGACTCATGACAGAAGAGTAAATTGTTGTGTCTATCTTAGAGTTATTCATGTTGTAATGCTGTCCATATGCTAAATCCATAACCACATGATATGCTTCAATTGTCAAGTTTTTAGAGATTACCTATACAGCCTCCTACCTGTGTCACTCCAGGCACACTCATGCAGTTTAAATAGCAGAAAATCTGGGAAAACCTCTTCCCTTCACCATAGTTATTACATATTTGATATCTGCCAATTTTCTAATCCTTTTTTAATACTTCAGTGCTCCGTTTTCACAAGGACTTCTTTTTCTGCATCTGCTATTTGAAGCCATCCAAGTGAGGCTTGGGGAGAGCACTGGAGTAGAACAAACAAAATGGGTTTTTAAGAAAAACCTCTTTGCTAGAGGGCATCATTAGACAGCTACTGCTGTGAAAATTCCTTGTTAAATTTTAATGTGGTCATCTCTACAGAGTTTTTCAGAGAGTGGCAGTTAGAATGCTTATATGTCTCCAGTTTTTCTTGAATTTGTATTAGAGCTGTAGGAAATAGTGAAAGTTTAATGTAGGAAGGGTGTTTTTTGCCTTTTATGCCTTAAGTGTGAGGGGGCTTTTCAGAGAAGTTGCTTTTACCTTCTCTGTTCTTGAGCAGGTGAAGAAAAAGATTGAAGAAGGGGCAAAATTTAGACCTAGAATAGCTAACACTGGGTTAAATGCAGCTGGTGAGGCAGAGGAATGGATTAAAATTCAGCATTTTCTCCAATGTACAGGTTAAGAAGTGGGGCTTTGAGATAGTAAGCAATGTAAAAGTTGAGGTGAGACAACAATGACATTGGAAATGGGAATATGGAGCCTTCTTTTTGGTGTCTGGTTTGACTTTTTGATCAAAGTTAGATTTTTAGCATGGAGGATCCAGTCCCCTGAAGACTTTGGATTTTAACCTTTTGATTTTCTGAGCATTTTATTTTAACCCTGACTTTAGCAGACTAATAATGAATTACTGCCTTTTAAATCCCTTTGATATTAGCTGTAAATTTGGTATAAATAAAATTAGTTAGTCTGAGTTTCTCAAGCTGTTTCAGTGGGTTTATGCAGCTCACAAGTGAATTTGAATGGTTCCTTAGTTTTGATCTCAGCCATGCTGACAGTCTAGTTGCTGGAGGTCCTCTATTGTGGAAGGTTTCAGAGAGCATTGACTTTTTACACAACAAAAATTGAGTCATAGCTTTCCTCATTGTTCTGATATTCATAATGTGCCAGTCATGTTTACTGAAGCTGTGCAAGGAATTGAAAAGTGTAATGACTGCAAGTGGCTGGGTAGAATAAGAAATGAATAAAGTAATATCAGAAAATCTGATACCATCATCTTTTTTCTTCACTCCAAATGAAATTCTTTCAAGTTAAATTATAACTTCTTATCATGCATTTTCAACCTCTAGGAGATTGAAGAACTTGAAAAGAAGCTGGAGTATGAGATGTTGCATAAGGAGTCAGTGCAGCAGCATCTAATGAGTAGGCAGAGGTGGATTCTGGATGGTTTGGGACTCTCAAATGAAGCTGTGGACACGAATGCAGAAAGACATGTGACAGTTCTGTTAAGACAGGCCATGAATAAATGTAGACAATTTATAAACCTGTACCAGCAAAGGTAAGTTCTTTGGGCTCAGGTTTTACTGCAGTTCTTATGGACTCTGGAGAAGCAGCAGGAGGAATGTTCTGCTTTACTGGGGAGGGACCATACATCTATATTGGATCTCTGCCTTCTTGTGCTGTGGCCCAGAGCATAACTGAGGAGTTGGGAATATTTCATGAGAAACATGAAATAATAATAACTTAGTAGTGTATAAATGGTGCTGTGTGTTGCGTGGCAGTCACCATTTTTTTTACAGGGATAGTGGAAAAATAATGATACTCCTTAGCATTAAGGAGGAAAATAATTTTATTCCTATTGCTTTGTCTCCCAGGAAGATAAGGAGGGACTTCAGAGCAGCAAGATCTGCTGGGGCCAGAGGAAATAGCTGAGACAATTTAAATTGAATTTCCATCTCCATTGTTGTACTGTAGACTGAATTCCCTGGCACACAATTATTTTTGATGAGATGTATAAACTCCTCTTCAATTTCAATTTTCCCTGGCCAGTTTTTAAGTAAAGATATCAGTGACAAATAAAATGCCTCTTGGGAGGTATATAGAAATATCTGTCTTGTCATAATGGCTGCCTAGCAAAAATGGGTGATAATTTGCAAAATTGCAGCCTATTGTGTTACTTTTATTAGGGTTACAGGAGGTAGAAATGACATTTCTATGTGTACTGCACAGTATTAAAAGCCTAACACATTTCAAGCTGTGTGTAATGTCCTCAAAGTGTGTTGCTTTCCATTAGAAAGTGGTTTTCCATAAAACCATTGATATATTAAAAATGGCTGTGATAGTGGTAAGTCTGTTTTAATTCTGGAGCCCTGCTTGGTTTAGATTAACAACTTTCCTGTTGCAGAAGTCAAGTCAGTAGAGGATCAGACAAATCTCTGCACCAGTATCCACAAGCTGGTAACCTATCAGGGAAACCTGCAAAGAAACTGCAACTAGGCTTCACTTGAGAACTTACTGGAAGGAACAAGTTTTGTACTTGTACAGTACAGTATGTACTTTTATGTACAGTATGTACTTGTATGTACAGTAACATAGTACATTGCAGGATTTGTATGTGATGCCATCATGTTTTGGTCTAGAAAAGAAAAATAATCACCAGCAATGAGGAAGTTTACTGTCTAATGTCATATTTCAGCTACAAAAAGATCCACAACTTGCCTTAAAGTGCAGTGAAACTTAAAAAGGAGAGAAGAGGATGGGAACAGGTTGAATCACATTGCTTTGGAGTGTTTCCGGGTTTGAATTGTGTGCAATAGCATAGCCTTAGATTCTGGTGTTTGCTTGGAGGTTCAGGGAAGCAGGGAAGAGAATTTGGCATGTTTTAGAAGTTAGGCTGCTCCCAGCAGATTTGCTGACAGGCAGATATGCTTCCTGAATGGGTGACCTTCCAATTTTGTTTCCTATAATACAGTCATTGCACCTGGGAAGATTTCAATGTTAATTCTGTCTTTCACTTCAGCTTGAGAGATGAGCAATGGAATTGCGTGGTGCTTGAAGATCTCCTGGAAAATATAGAAACGAATGCATTTTTGGCAATTTATAGTCAGGTAAGCATGAAATTGAACAAAGTTCCAAGTTTAAATTACAGCTGTATCTGGATATACCTTTTCTCCTTTTTTGGGAGCCATTAGATGTATTTAGAGTTACTCTCTGCTAGTAGTTGCTACCAGTTTGCAGCCTACACTGTCAGTCACTTCAGCTAATTCTGAGCTACTTTCAGCCTTTTGAATTTTACTGAGTTATACTTCTTTATTCATTTACAAGTCTTCTCAGGGTTTGTCCTCTTGCATTTCATTCTGTGGAGAGCTGAAGTGCCTGATTTTTCTGGTTAGCAGACAGATTTGCATTCAATATGTTTCAGAATTAAATGATAGCGGGACTGCTAGTTGAATTTTCTAGTATCATTACTCATACTTGTTTTCAAAGCTGGTTTAAAGGTCCTGAGAACATTTAGCCAAAGAGAGCAGAATAGGTCTCAGAGATCTGTCATGTTTATTCTCACCTAATATTGCATTTTGTAAGTTTAGAGAAGAACGTTGTTTAAAGACCAGAAGTACAAGACAGTACTATAGCAATTAGACTTAGGTGTCTGTATTAAGATTTACACTCTTATTTGCATTCCTCTCCAAAAAAGAATCAAATAATTTCTTTCACTAAGTAGCCTGAGCAAACATCTCTTTGGTGTTCAACTTTGGTGCCCAGTCAGGCTGAAAACATTTTAAGAACTGTATGAATTTACTAATCTCTCATCAGTCTTAGGATTTTGTCTTGTTAAGTCTGTGTGATCTCAGTGGTTTCCTTGTAAAATTTATACCAACACTAAAGAGACCAGAAAACTTTGGAAAGTGTTATCTTACCTTTCAGAGAGAATTCTCTGCTTGAAGGACAATTATGGAGAAAAGAAGTTGATTGATTTCTTTATTTTGTGTGGCTGTCTAAATTTGGCTTAAGACTGCTTTGCCGGTGATGCTTTCTTTCTTTCAAAGAGGATTCAGGGATAATCCAGGGATCTCCTAGGTGAATTCACTCCTCTGAAAAGTTGTCATACAGAAAAGGAGGCAAACATTTGCTGTGACTTTTTGAAACTACTGTGGACAAAGAACCTGGCTTTCTTCCTGGGACCTTGTGGGGTTTTATGTGACATGGGCTTTGTGGTCATCTCCTCCATCAGCACTTACAGGGGGGTCTGCAGAGTGCTGATAACTCAGCTGCCATGAGTCATCATCTTTGGCATGTCTTACCTAACTTCAGCTACCTGAGTTACATGTATGGCTTGAATAGACAACAGCAGCTTTTTTTCTGGCATTCTTTGAGACATTTAACTTGCTTTCATTTGCCTTACTCTTTTCTTTCCATGTGGTCCTCAATATATTGTAGACTTTTCATATTTGATGCACACAAGGGATCTGCAGAAAGACCCTGGGCACACTGTATATTTATGACAAAAGAGCAGAAAATAGCAATGGAAATTTCATGTTTGGAGTGGGGCAGGAGATAGGGCTTGGGTGAGTGTCTATGGAACAGCTAAATTTGAACTCAGTCTATTTAAACGTTGTATGAATGTGCTTTACTACTGACCTTTGGGCAAGAAATAGGCAGGATGTTTGGAAATAAAAAAATATTACCAAAAGAAAAGCAGGTGTTTTCCTTCACCTCTTAACAAATGTTACAAGCTGCTCTCTGAGCTTATCACAGAATCTGATGTTACAAGAAGCTGAACAATGAAGTGATTTACCATGACAATGTGTCAAGTTTTTCCCTCCATAATTTTACAGACCAAGCAATGCCATATTGCTTCCTTGCTATCTTGAAATTATTTCCTTATAGTAGTAGAATCCATAAATTAATTAAGCCTTACATGTTTGAAAAATCCCAAGACAATTACATTCTAACCAAAAGGCATCAAGTACATGCCCTAAGCAAATATGCCAAGATCAACTGGTTATTTAGCATTTACATTGCCAAAATACTAAATGAAATGGACAACTCTGTATACATGGTCCACTGTGGGTAGAAACAGTGAACATGGAAGTGTGAGCACTTGATGCCAAAATTGTCACTACTAAAATAATCTTCAGTAATATTTTTATTTCCATAATGTTTATTTATTTAGTAACAGTAACTAAGGTTGGCTACCATTAATTTTCAATGCTGAATTTATCTTTCTTCTACTCATTTATCCTCTAGGAGCTCCATCTGGCAGGTTATTTAGCTAAACTGACGAGGGTGCCAGTGGGGGTGTTGCACAGGGTCCTGAACTTGTTGCTGCCCTCCAGCTCACAAAGTGAGGTTCTTTCTGTCCTTGATTCCATCAGTAAATATTCAGATGGTGCTGTTGAACATGACAGTAATGCAGATGAGTCTGGCAGCTGTAAGAAAAGGTAGGTGTGATGTTTCCTGGTAGACCGCTACAAAACAAGATTGATGTTTATGATGTGTATATCTGCTGGACAATGAGATTTACAGCTATAGGAAAAAAATCACAGGTGCATAAATTTCCTTTTGAACTATTTTTCTGGGGTAAAAATACTTTAAAACTGCTACCTTATTTTGTGAAATCCTTTAACTATAATAAATTTATTAATAAAAAGTTAATTTTATAAGTTCATGAATTAAACAGTTATTTCACAGATTTATAAATCCTGTTCTGATAATTTTCTTTCTGTTGCCTGAATTGGAGTTTGTTAAAATATTTTCTTTCCACTTTTTTTAGTAATGTTCATGACACAGCGGGTTTTAGGTGTCTATAGCTCTTAAAGATGTAAAGGAGATCCTCCTTCCTAATAGTGAAAGTTATTGCAGATAACCAGTAATTAACTACAAAGGGACAGACAACCTTGCAGATGTCTGTCCCTTTGTAGTTATTTACTGAAGTTCCAAGTGGCCACTGAGTTTCCCTTTTCTCACAGAGACTGGTAGACTCTCAGGGCCTTTGTCACTCCCCTTTAGCCCCATTAACATGAACTGAAATCTGTGCAGTAACACCAAGGGATGCTCAGGACCTGCTCTCCCAACTCCCTGCCATGACCTGGGCAGGAGACAAAAGCAGATGTTGTGGCACTGAGCCCAGTCTTTGGCAGATGTGGGTTCTCAAGGAGCAGATAAGTCCTTGGTACCATGCCCTGAGGTCTGATCTTAACTGATTTAAATGATTTGTGGCTGGGCAGCAAAAGAACTTGAACACTCTGACTGCATTTGTGCTGTTGCTGCCGTGGGTTTGGTAGCTAAAGTCAGAGAGGGAAGAAAAATGTGTATATTTGGGGATTTGCTGCTGGGAATTTTTCTTTCCTGCTCCTTCAGGAAGAGCCAAGGGTTGTGGCAAGCACTGGAGAACAAAATAAGGCAAGATCTGATAAGAAGTTTAGAAAAGATCCCTTCTCTAAACAAGAGAAGAGACAGGTAAGGAGAAAACCAGAACAAACATACCTGGGGTTTTTTTTGTTTATAGTTTATTTAATGTCCCAAGATTCTTCTTACAGCTCTTAGAAATCAGAAAATTAGTTCATAAGTATGCATTTTCTAACACTGCTCTATCTAGGGATTATGTTTCCTACAGCATATTTACACATAATAAGCAATATAGTAAATACCTAAAAAGATTTTTCAGTACATATCCACAAAATTTTCACATTTTTCACATACATTGCTCATCTTCCCTATATTTATTTATTATAAGGTTGCCTTTCCTTTTGCAACTTCGTATCTCAGAAAATGATACATGAATTATGGGAATTAGAATGAAAACTACAATTCTCTCTGTTGAAATATGATTTTCTTTAGCTTCCAAAGTCACCACTTCTGTGGCAAGGTACAATAGAGGACGTTGTGCATTTTTTGCCTCAGTTTTCACTTTTCAACTCAATTTTTCTCATTAATGTAGTTTGATAAAGAAGAAGCAACTTGCTGTCTTGGAAAAAGCAGTGTTCATTCATCTGGGACGTTCACCTGCACACCCTCCTGTGGAACAGCCTGACCCACCAGTTCCTCTGAACTCTGCAGCTGCTGAAGCCATAGAGCTGTTAGACACAGGGGAGAAGATACTCTTGTTCCGTGAGCCAAGTGATCCAAAACTTGCTTTGCATAATTTTCCAAGAAAAAAGAAAAAGAACTTTCTTAATTCTAAAAAGGCTGCTCGTGCAAACGTGGACTCACAAGAGCAACTTCCATTTAGAGTATCAATTAGGGAAGAGGAAGTAATTTCAAATTCAGTAAAATGATGAAGGATGAAGTGTATGGTTCAAAAAACGTGTGTTGTGTTAATCTGATTTTTCTGATATTGGAAATAGATGTAATTTTAGAATGGCACAGTTGGTGATGTGCATCTTGCATTTTTTAATTCTTGTCAGTGCTTTGTTGCACTAGGTAAAGATGGGTATTCTATGATGCACGTTCTGGCAGGCAGGACTCTGTGTTCCTTCACTACATTTTGGTCATTTTTGCACTGAGTTTATCATAGTTGTATTTTCATAATTTATACAGAAAGGTTATTTATTGTTTATAGTAGGTACTGATTTACTATTTTTGTATTTATATTTTTGTGGTAAGCTGCAGTATAGCAGATGACATGAAGAGATGTAGTAGATGAACCACATGTCCTCTCTTCTCTGATTTTGTTATTCTAGTTAATGTACTGTTTAACACTGTGTTCCTAATAGGCTTTGCATGTTACTTCTGCAGTCTGTGTTCTGCAATGACAGCTGATAGTCCAGATCTTTAGCATACACTTGTGTACTGAGCCTTACATCCTGGAGTAACTTCAGCGTTTCTCTGTTTTAAACTTAATTCAGTTGAACTGTGAGTGTGGCTACAGTTCCAGACTGTTACATATTTACAACCTGTTGCAGTCTTTTCCTTGGTGAAGCAGTGTCATCACATTTGCTCGGTAGAAAAATGTAAATGGACATGTAATTGCTTCAGAAGCTCTTTTGATTGCAATGCTGCCAATTTTCACAATGTTAGATATTTTTGAAGTTCTTATTCCTGAATTTCTCTAAATTGATGAGAATATAATTTTATACTTCAGAAAGAGTTAATTTTTAAACCTGTTTGGTTGACTCTAAGAGTCCTATAAATATGAATCCAAAAAAGAGGAAGAGGAAAAGCTAATTAAAATAACCACATGTAATTATTATCTTATATTATTCAAGCCTGTTTTGAGGGTGTTGTAACTGTATTTGAATGCTGTGCTCTGAGGCCACTGTGATCATATCTTTTCTATTATTTCTTGTACAGATCTTCAGTGCCTTTTTATTAATAGGGTGCCATATTATTTGAAAATTAAAATGTTATAATATACATGTATCTACGGTTGGCATTTTTTTTTTCCCACTTCTCTGACAAGTTTCAATATTCGTTCCACAGAAGACAATTAGTGTTTCCTATCACTACTAGCATTAGAAAATGTATGCAATAATTAGACCGACAGTCCTAATTATTATTTGATTGCATTCTTCAGTCTTTTCATGGAAGTATTTGCTATCACAGGAAGTGAAGTCTGTGAGGGTTGTGGGAGTTCAGAGCTGCTGTTTTAACTGTGTCTGGTATTTCATCCCCAAGGCAGGAGTGGGTAAAGAGAAGGTTCTGTCCTGCCTTGCTGTACAGGAGGAGCCTCAGGTGTTTCAGGAAGAGGCAAAAAGCAATTGCCCTGAGGCAAGAAAGCAATTGGAAAACTTGGATGGCTCATGGCTGCAAGGAGCACTTGAAGGCTGAAGTACCTTCTTGAATGTCAGCCCCTTCAGGATGTCCTTGCAAGCCCAGGCTCTTCACTGTTACAATATAAGAGTGAAATGACATTAACTCATCACAGATATGACATGGAGGCCAATAGCTCTACTAGGTTACAATAATAAAATGCAACATCTGAATATTGATTACGATATCAATTTATTATCCTTAATAGATAATTCCTGTGTCTAGCAATAGAAAGCTGATTTGTAAGTCTCTCACACCTCATTACAAACTTGAAGCAGTTCAGTGACTGTAACGTTGTAGCAGGGAAAGTCACTCCCTGCTATGAGTCACTCTCATATCATGCAATACCTATTCAAGGAAACATCCAGATCTTGACATCTCTTGTGCCTTGTGAGAGAGTACTAACTAGGAAATAGCCCACTTCAGTGAAGAGTTGGCTTGCATTCAGCTTTGAGTCACTCAAGAGGACAGAGGGCCAGCTGTTGATTGTGCAGCTTTAGGTATTGCCATCCTTATTTCACGGCTGAAGTCTCCCAAAGAATGTGTGTGCTGGATAAGCCGTTCAAATTCATCCCACTTCGTTTCACAGTCATCAATGCAAGAAGTAATAGAAGGCCAACTTCTTCAGTGTTTGAAACATTGTCCAAATCAATTGTGTTCCCCTGGAAGTTCATTGCTTCTTCTGGTGCCCTTGACAGTTCCCTGTGTACTCCCATATCCATTGCACTGTTGTCTTCCCTCAACGTGGAGCCATTGCACAAGGAGCCAAAACATACAAAGAACAAGCAAAAGTAACTGTCCTTGGTCAATGATTTCATCCATACAGCAAATAACTTACTGGCAATGGTAAATTTTATTGAAGAAATTATGCTAGGCTAATAAACTGTAACGATTTTTTCAACATGTGCTTCAGTAATGTCAGCTTGCAGCTCACAGCCCTTGTGCCCGGGGTTCAGGATTTTCAGGAGGCTTAGTTATGCCCAGGCTCTTCAGCATTAGCAACAATCCACTCTTCTGTTCACCTTGCTGTATTTTTGGCTTGGGATACCTGGATAGTGGATTAGCATGGAATATGTATTCCCCACCCTGTCAAGGTTTTATTTAAAAAAATACATTTTGAAGGTTGGTGTTTTTTAATAAAAAGGATCCCACATGATGAAAAATATTTCAGGAAATATGTACTAAAAATGTCCTGCAGTGATTGAGATGAAAATACTTCTGTGAAACAAGTGGGTTGAAATTTCTTATCATAAACTTATATTAAATCTCTTTAACCTTGGTATTGCATATTAATTTATTATGAAGTAGAGTACACGTGCTAGGCCTAAGGAAGAATAATTCATACCAAGAGTGAATAACTGGACGTTCTGGAAGAGACTATCTGTGTCAAAGTCAATCTGTTGTAAACAAAAGCAAGAATACCTATATGGACCTGGCACTTCACTACAAAAAAATGTAAGTGGAAGTACAGGGATTGACACTTTAGTGGAAATAATTGTTATATTTAATAGGTAACTTCTATCTTCACTGATTACTGTAACTGTTTCAGGTTTAGATGAATTTTTAAACTGATAATGTCTCTTTAATAAGGTCAGTTCTACAAAGTACTTACCTGCCTTATTTGAACCTGGGGAACTCATGCTGCTTTCTTTCATTATCTGGTATTTACCCAGCTGCTATTTTAACACCTTCATTTCTTCTGGGGAATGTTAAGTTTTTATGCTGTTACCTTTGTACAGCCCAATGCCAATAATTACACTGCCTTTTGTCAACAGCTCCAGCTTCCCAGGAGACCGACAGTGGGATTGGCAAAGCATCAAATGCCAGGTTCACTCATCTGTTGCCCCGTGCTGTGCTTGTGTAGCTGGTGCAGCCTTAGGGGTACCAGCATAAAGCTTGTTTTCCTTGCTGAGTTGTGAAGCTGGGCTGTCACAGGTTGTTGAGAGCTGTGTGAGTTCATATGAATAGCAATGCTGTGATGAGTGATGAACATTGTCCTTCTAGCTGAGTGCTCCAGGTAGTATCCAGCCTTTTCCACAGTCTGCTTCTCCACTCAAGGTCTCTTGTAAAAATGACTGGCAAAGGCCACCAGCTCAGGTCTTTAGTACTGTCTTCCTACTTCTTTTCTTGTTATTCACAGGGAGCAAGGCAGGGAAAATCAGTCAGATTCCACCCTTGTGAAAGGGTGTACAGCAGGCTCACTGTTTGCCTTTGTGGTACAGACAAACTGTGACCTAAATTTAATCTCGTTAATATGTTCCATGAGAACTGGTCATGTCCATCTCTGTATTTGAGCAGTCTTGTTATCTAAAACCACTAGTTACTTTTCTCACCTCAGCTGTCACAGAGACCAAAACCAGTTTTCTCCAAGGTTCAGAGATTCTTCTGGAGACCAGAAAACATACTTGCAGGGAACTGAATTTTGAAGAAGTCAGCATTGTTGGAGCATCTTCTTCAATTATGCCAGAAAAGTTATCTCACAAAAGAGGCTGTGTATTTTCAACCACTTTTGTTTGAAAAAAGATGACTGAATAAGAAAATAAATTAAAACCTGGAGGTGGCATGTATCATTCCAAGACATAATAGCACTCAGAACTTGGCCGATTTGAGCATTGCTGATGGAATTTAGTTCTTGATACTGTGTAGTTGAGAAGGACAGCTGGTTACAATGTGTGAATGGTTTTATAGTTGCTCAGCTGCACAAAGATATCCCTATGTAGTGTTGTTCCAAAAGAAGTAAAATATTTCTGTGTAGCAGCTAGTGAAGTCTGTAGCTTTCTAGAAACTCTTGTGTGTTCCCATCTGAAGAAGGTAATTCTTGGGGATGTGTTTGGTTTTGTTTTTGGGTTTTTTTAATGAGGTCTATGAGACAGTATATAAATGTAGGTTTACTTTGCAGTCTCTGAAAAGTCTGAGCTGTGTCAGTGCTAAGAAGCTGCTTATACACACTGGGTTTTATCTTTGGTGTCTGCAAACCCAAAGAGTCATTCTGTGTCATCTCTGCTCAGAAAGCACCCAGGATGAAGTGATTCCCTACAGATCAGCTCCTACCTTGCCCTCTGGAGTCTCTGAGTTTTTGGCTGGAGTTGTGACAGTTTGTCATATGTACTGGGATCCAAAAACCTAAGAAAATCTCTGGGCTTTTTTGTCAACTTCATTCAGTTTTAGTTTTCTGTCATGAGAGGGTTAAACAAGAAGCCTGTGTGAATTCCAGTAGTGGATGAATAAAGATCTGGGAACTGAGGCCCTGATGCACTTCATTTCACTTGTAAATAGAACAAGTGAAAAATCCTACCAGTAGTGGAATAAGGCAGTTTGCAGCCAGCTGTTGAATATGCAGCATGGCCCTTCATGGAAATTCACTCCCAAATAGCAGTGCAGTGGTGGAAAAGGGATTTATGAGCTGTCTTCTCCAAAGCAGGCATAGAAAAGCTGTAGGGTCAGCAGATTTCCTCTGGGTTTTTGATGTAAAGCAGTAAGCTGTAGCACTAATGGTGCATGTGCTGAAAAAGATCTTTGAATGCATCTTGTATGTCGCTTTTAAGAGTAAAGTTAATTTCTTATACCAAGCCCAGACTGTGGAAGTAATACAATGAGGTTATGAAATTACTTTGTTCTGAGGGCAACTGTATTGCTGCCTTTGTGTCTGTGTTTGAGAGGTTTTCTTCCTAATTGAAGTGTATGAAGAGGGCACTTCATTTGGAAGTAATATTTGCCAAGGACATGTGATAAGAAAATTATGATATGAAGAACCTTATAAATTTTGGGGAGAAAAAAACTCCTGCAGAAATGACTGCAGGAGTCATTTCCAAAAATGGAGGGCACCTCCCAAAAATTGGAGGGCATCTTCCAGGCTCCTCCAATTTTTACATATATGAATGGTTCCTTAAATGTGATCCTATTTACATAAATAAGGATGTCAGGGTTTGGTTAATGCAGCCCCTGCAGACAGTGATTCAGTGTCATGTACCTGTAGAGAGTAAATCAGAGTGGCACAAAATCCTGCTAGTATGATCTGGCTGTCAGAGCATGCTCTGGGCACAGGGTATGTGCTGCAATTTTTTTTGTTATATTTTGACCATCTAAATGTGTCTAATCGAAGCTAAAAATGTCTTTCCTCATAACTGAGAGACAGGTACAGGCCCCACCCTGGGATGGTCTCTCCTTCTCTTGGACCTTTTTGCTGTGTATGGCTTCTGCAAGGCAGAGGAGCATTTTCATGGTGCACCTCAGAACCTTTTTGCAAAAGAGATTCTAAGTCCCAGACATCACAGTTAGGAGAGAGAACAACTATGTTTTATTAGACTAACAAATACATTTGGGCAAAGCAGAGGAGCTTTACTGCTATTAAGTTGTTTTTCAAACAAAACCAGAACTTTTCAGCTCTTGGCAGTTGCTGTGGGAACAATTTCAAACAAATATGGTATTAGAACTGGTCAATGTTTATAATGAAGGAATGTCTTTAAAAACAAAACTCATTTAGCACACAATAAACAAAATGAAATAAAAACATTTAGGCTGGTTTGTTTTCACTTTTCCTCTTTTACTCAATTCTTTTAAAGAACTGAAAATCTTTTTCCCTTTTTCCTGATTTTATTTAGAGGCAAAACATATTACAAAATGCTTGGATAAAAGAGTTGTTAGTTTTAAACCAGTTCTTCATGGCTAAATCAACAATCATGTCACCTTTTATTAGTACTAATAATAGGAGATGTATTTAGGAATCCAGCATCCAAAATATGATCTTCTATGAGTTCTTCTCTAAAGACACCTACATTTCAGAAGCCTTGAACTGTTATTTTCCCAGTTACCTAAATATTAATTAGCAGTTATGTGCCAGTGGTCCCAAAGTATTCCAGTCTCAGTGGAACTACATGGCTTAGTGTCTGATTGATCCTGAAGTGTCTTTGTTATCTAGAAATGAGGTGAGGCTGGCTCAGTGGAGGCTCTCCAGCTCTGTGCTGCTCCCAGAGCAGCATTTCATGTGTGAGCATTTGAGGGGCTGGGATGGCCAAGGGGTGGCTGACACAGATCACACTTGCTAGGGAAATCATAGATGTACATGTACTTTCTTAGTTATGACTTGGGTTTTTTCTTTCTAATTCCTTCCTAGTCATCAGGGCTTTACAAGGTGAGTGTTTTTAAACCAGCTATTTTAATGTTTCATGCTCCAGAAACAGTCAGATATATATAAAACACTCCTAGAAATCATGTGAAGATGCAACTTGATAGCCCTCTCCTGCCTGTATGAATGGGGGCACTCACTGTAAGCTTGAAAGCAGAGGGGTTCCTCCCCACCAGGCTGAGTTATGATATTGCCAGAGAGGTAGCCTTTAAAATGTAAATCCTCCAAAATCCTTAGTGTAGTTGTCTGAAGTCTGAAAATCCAGTTGTTCAAGTGCCTTAATTTCAGTGGGCAGAGAAAGTGAGGCAGCACAGTCATCTGGGCTTTGCACTGGGCTTGTTCTGGACCCTTGGAGCAGTCAGTCTGAAGGGAAGATGAGTTAACCCCTGTGTTCTTTACCTGCTGATGTTAAGCAACACTTTAGCCTATCACTTTATAAGCATCATGACAAGATTTTTGAGTGAATGAAAGATTTCTGACAAACAGTTGAGTTTTGGCATTGTCACACTGAGAAATATGTTTTTTATGAAAGCATTTAACTTATTGCTGCCAGTTGTCATGCCCAACAGCTCTTGCTCCTCTTCCAGCTGCTGTGAGTGAGGACTGGGGCTGAGCCCTGGGGGAGTCAGGCACAGACACTTTACAGGAGACTGAAGGATATTAGGAGGCCAATATGCTCAGGATGCTGCCATGCTCAGCTGTAACTCACAGTGCTGGGAGAGTGTCACTGTCATATTTTCTGGAAAAATCCCTTCACTCAGGGTTTTGCTCCTGGGAAGCTGAGAAGCCTCAGAGAAAAGGGAAACAATAATTATCTGATTTGCTTCTCCTGTGTTTTGTTGCTTTGGAATGTGTTTGGACATTGTTTACCAACAGGTGGTTGTTTCATTGGTTTAATGTGAATTGTTTTGAATTAATTGCCAATCATGGCCAAGCTGTGCTGGGACTCTGGAAGGAGTCACGAGTTTTCATTATTATCTTTTAGCTTTCTGTAAGTATCCTTTCTCTATTCTTTAGTATAGTTTAGTATAGTAATTTAGTAGTTTAGTATAGTAAAAAATATTCTTTAATATATTCTAGTATCATAAAATAATAAATTACCTTCTAAGAACATGGAGTCAGATGCATCATTCCTCCCTTCATCTGGGAACTCCATAAATACAAGAGGAGAGAGTCTTGGTTTTATTGCTAGAGATTGTGTTAATCAAAATGAATACCAACAAATTTTTAGACTCATGACAGTTAATATCTACAGAGCCTGCAAAGCTATCTTGGAGATAGATTTGCCTGGGAGAGTGCATGGCTCTGTAGCTGAAAAGACACAAGAAATCTGCTCCCTCTGGTTGAGGATGATGCCATTGTGTGCAGGAACTGCTGCTGCCATGAGCTGAAATGCAAATACTCATATGCCATGCAATTGCATTATAGAAATTAATAGTTGATCCTATCTTCCATCACTCCCAACAAGAAATTTTATGGTTTTTTGGGGTTTTTTTCCTTAGTTCTTCCTGATGCTTGAATTAAAAAAGCAGCAAGAATGTGGAGATGCTTGAATGTGGATGTGCTTGGTGAGACACTGGTGTTATATTACATGTCTGTGAAAGTTTCACTTGGAGCCAGATCTTGAGCACAGATCCACCAATGTTAACAGATGTCTCCTGACCCTTGAAGCTCTTTTGTTGATTCATACATTTCTGCTACATTGCTGGTTTTTAAAAAATTTCTTTCTGCTTTAGCCTAATCATATAAATACAAGAAATAAATACATCTGTGCATACTTTGTGCACTTTAACTGGGAACAAATCCTTAAATCTGAAGTCCATGTCTGCTCTATTCATCCTTGCATACCCTCGCAGTGACTAGGGAATTTTCATTCCATTTGATTCCCACTACAGCTAAAATGCATAATTCTAACTGCTTTGTGTTCAGCCTGTCTGGTAACACTGAGCAGGCTTGCAGGGTGTGCAGAATTGCAGGTGGAATGACAACTACCAGGTGACAACCACCAGCCCAGCGCTGCACACTGTGGGCAAGTACATCAAAACATAATTTCCATCTCTTCCTTTTACTCACTTTCAGTGATTGTTATTCTTTTATAAAACAACTGTTTGTGTTTTAGCAATATGGACTTCTCAATATTTCCATTCCTCCAGCATTTGTTTTGATTAAAAATAGTAAAGAAATTGCTACCACTACTCTCACTTCACAGAGAGGGAAATGAAGCACAAAATAACTAGATTTAAGGAAATAGGGAGTGGTCTTTCCAGCAGATGCTACCACATGGCATTTATCCCATGAACATTGTAGATGATGCCATTGTTTCCCAGCAAGGGGTGAGGAGCAGCTGATGCTATTTCACAAGTGCCCTAAACATGAAGGGCTGGAAGAACAATTGAGGGGGTAAAAGCAGCAGTATGAATTTCTTGAGCTTGCAACAATTTAAATGAGGGACTGAAAGTCTTTCACTTCAGATAACACAGAGTTGTCATTAAAAAAAATGCCTTTTTTACTGAGGCTTTCAGTTATTTCTTGAGAATAATTTTCATTTCAAAAGTGCTTTATTTTCAATTCTATTGTGGAAGTTATCACTTTAAAAAGAATATGATTGCAAAGTAGTTAGTGTGGAGTTAAGGGCTATCCAGCCAATTCTACCACTACTATTTCAGTGAAATAGTGTGAAGAAAGAGCTGGGGATGAGATGCCAGTTTCTTTTCAGTGAATAGAAACCTGTTCACGTTGCCATGAGGTTAATGGAACATAATGTCAGATCTAAAATTCAGGAGCATGGATAGATAGATAGGAAGGGTTTCAATCAGCATGCAGAGAGTATAACAGCTTGAAAAATATGTGTGTGGATACAGCCCTCCTGGAGCTCTGTTTCACAGAGCAGCTCCTGAATACCAATGAAAGTCCTGGCCTGGCAGGAGTAATCCTGAGGCAGGAGTAGGGGATGGGTTCAGAGTTACTGCTTACATAGGTTTGGATTAGTCACTTCATGTTTTTTTTCTCTCAACATAATTGTTGGTTGTAGTTGATAGTGGGAAAATAGCTATTCTGGTTGCCTTTTCTTGAATCAAATTTTGATTAGTTTCCAGAAAGATCACAAAAGTAACATTTGCTCAAACTTCAAGTGCTTTTATTAAAAATAGGTCTGCTTGCAGCCCTGGGGCTGTTGCTCAGGGCTGTAGTCATGGTCCTGTGGGCTCTGCGCAGGGCTCACTGACTTGGCAACAGGAAAAAGCAATGTCTATCTCTAAAGCCTACCTTTTGCAGCTTTTCCAAACCCCTCTTATTTTAAGGATTCCCTCACTTTAGCATTTGCATTGCATTTCACTGCTGGGCTGTGCATATCACCGAAGTGAGACAAAAGAAGTTTCTGGGAAGAGAAGACTTAGAGAGGCTTAAAACCCAAGCTGGCCAAAATGTGAGTCCTTTTTCTATAAGTGTTTCTGCAAGCAGTATAAACTTCTGAACCTGTCAGAAAAAACCAGAAGGTTACTGCTCCAGCTATGATCAAAAGTTACCTGGAAGACAACATGAAAAAAGAGTCAAGCTTTCATTCAGGCTCAACTGACAGAAAAATTGAGAAAACATATTGTTCACTGTCTCAGTTCCTTCCCTTGGTCCATAATCTTTCAGGTGGTGTGAAGAAGACAAGGGGGCTGACAAGAGCAAGCCAAATATCTCTGGGACATATTTGCTGATCACCACTGTGCTACATCTCCACACCATCATTTTGCTCCTCAGTGGTGACTGAAACAGGCAGGGTGTGTTTGAGGCTGTGTGTGCCATCACCTGCACCCTGGGCCCAGCCCTGGAGCTCTGCTTACCTGGATCATCTCTCTTTCATATCTGTCCCTTCCCTGCACTGTTCCCTGCTTGCAGCATCCATCTCCTTTTGATTTCTTTTAGGAAAGATGGTGGGAAAAAAAGAAAAGAAAATAAAAGAAAAGAGAAAAAGTAATAAAATTAGGAAAATAAAAAATAAGCAATAAAAAGGCCAGGTATCTTTAGCAGCTGTAGAGCCAGAGAGGCAGCAAAAGCAGGTCTCTCTGCAGTGCTCCCCTAGTCTGAGATTTATCAGGTCTGGACAAGCACTGAGAATCTCTGTTAGTATTTTGTCTGCTCCCATTTTGTCCTTTGGGAAACAAAAGCAGTCTCAAAGAGCAGTGACAATTCTAATTCCTCTCTTTTTGTAGAAGAGACAACTAAATGCTTTAATGCCCTTGAAAAGAGTGGCAAATAAATGTATTTTTCATTCAATAGGGTTCTTCTGTACAGGTAAAGGGAAAGTAGTAAGTGGCATTGTTAAATTTAATTTCACTTTGGCTTTCACTTTTCAAATGCTTTAAGAGTTTTCTTATTTTCCTTTATATCTTCAAGAGAGGGTTAAAAAGATTTTTAGAAGATTAAAAAGGAGGCTGTTGCTATGGTGCTCATATCAAGGTATCTGCACTCTTTCCTCTGAACCTTGGTTAGTTCTTGTGCATGTTTACATCTTTGTCTGTCTGGATCTGTTTGCTCTATCAAAATTAAACTGTGCACCCCAGTTGGTAAAGAATGTGTGCTTGGTTTTGCCTTGAGAAGATATAGAATAAATGCAATGTGAAAGGTCTGCAGTCCTTTTTATTACACTTCTCAAGTCTTTTGTAAACTCAGAATATGCATGTGCAGAGAACACAAGAGATGGTGTACTTGGCAATGTTTGCAAATCAGGGGACAAATTAGGTTATTTTAATAATTAATTAATTGTAATAGCATTTTGAAACATTACAACTGAAGTCACAGTGTAAGATGGATACATTTCCAAACACACCATCAGGCCAGGGCTCAAATTAGCATTAATGAACTGCAGAGGAATTAAAAGGTGCTGCTGTTTTCTACAGGATGTGTTGAGCTACACCAATACATGAGTGAATACCACTAACTGCAAGAGCTTGTGTTTCTGATAGCTGTACATCTTTTTATTTGTAGTTCTCTACTCTTCCTCCATTTGTGAGCTGATGGCAGTGTGGTTTGTTTAGTTAGTACCAGTGGATTTAGCTTGTATATTTGTTATCCCCTCTCCTGAGGTAAATCTGGAGAAATACAACTCCAGAGGGGTTCTGTGATATGTGCATTTGTTCTGATGTGACCTGGCAGCATTTTTTTCTGTGACATGGATATTTTCATCACTGGCTAATCATACCTGTTCTAAAATACAGGCTGTTTCCTATTGATTACTTTAAAAAATGTGTCCTCATTTCAAAGGAGAGGATGGCTTCATAAATGGGGGCTTCTGTATTAGAGGAGAAAGAGCAGAACATCATCAGTGGGAGTGAAGGCCTCTTGGCCTTGGTGGTGCAGCCTAAGCTCATCACCACGAACACCATTTATTCTGAAATGCCTTAAGAAAGGCTTTAAGTGGTCCAGTTGAAAGTCTTTTAAGTCAGTGTCATCTCCCCAGGGTTAGTGCCAAGGGAAAACCAAGAACAGGGTCAGCAGGTCTCACCCTTTCCCAGTTTGCAGCTAGTTTAAGTCTCTGACAGTGTGATGTGTTTTCTGTGTTTTCTGTGAGTTTCTCTTTCATCTATTTCTCCACCCTTGTGCCCATGCAATGTTGGTACTTACAGCACCCTTTGGCAATGAGATCCACAGGTGTATTTCCTCAGTAGAGGAAAATTTGTTTGTTTTAAATAAACAGTGGCTTACATGGGATATAAATAAGTATGCCAAGTTTCTCCAAAATGAGTTTCTTCTGCAGTCAGTCCATCTTTGTCTTCTACTCTGGCCAGAGCTGTTCTCTTGGAGGCACACACCTCCTCAGCACACGTGGGTGCCAAAGGAAAGGTCTGAGCATGAGTGGGAGCACAGTGTGACATCACTCAGGGTTTACACATTGACTTGTGCCTGTCTGCTTTCTAAGCTGGCTGTGCTTACTGTGCAACTGTTGTACAGTTGAAGAGAAAAGTAAAAATTCCCTATTTTTAGAGTAAATAATATGAAAATGTCTCTTTCAAAAACACCTCCTCATGGTTTGGTGACTGACAGTACAAGTTTTATCTCACTACAGTTTGGTTTTGTACGGTGCTTATCACCACAGAGTCTAAACCTCTCACAGTGCATCATCACAACTGCTTTCTAGAGAAGGATCATTCTTCTGGGATGGAGGGAGAGCTGAGACATTCGAGGTCTGGTTTAGCACCTGAGAAAGCTGATGATAAACCTGTTTGCTAAAGGTCACAGCAGGAGTCTGGCAGAGCCAAGAACAGAATAACAGCTCAGTACTTTCACCTCTGGACCATTTCTCTCCCTCTTTTTCAATATCTGTGCAGTTTTTTGGAGTGTTCTCACTTGTCAGAATTCACTCATACACCTACATCTCTAAGATGATGTATTATTAAAATATTTTGGCACTTGGTATGTATGTTCTGCTTAATATTTGCAATCAGATAGAAAGTGCAGTTTGCAAAAGGAGAGATCAGTGGGTGAAGGAGCAGTGATTCATTTTCTGGGGGAATATAAAGCATTGTAGATCAATATAAAGAATATAATCTCAGACTGTTATTTTCTTTTCTTGAAGTAGATCAGTTAGGGTAAGCTGCTGTATTTTGCTCTGCTTATAAATCCTGGATTATTTCTCCATTGATAAATAATCCTCTAACCATTTGTTTTGTGTGACAATAACCTGTGTAAAATTGAGGTTTATATGTGATCAAGAAATGTCTTAGAATAGTTGTCCTCTTGTTCTTATTTTAGCTCTTGTTTTGGATGGGGCTTTTAGCAACCTCTTGATCTAGTTAAAGATGTCCTTGCTCATTGCAGGGGTCTGGGGCAGCTGAACTTAAAAGGTCCCTTCCAACCCAAACTATTCCATTGTTCTATGATTTTAGGTTTGCAAACAGAGAAAGGTATATTTTCAAAGTTCTTATTGTGGCTTATTTTCTTTGCAGGGTAATCAATTTATTTTTTCTGGGATACTGCATGAGATGTCATTTTTAAAATTTCATGAACTTCTCCCAAAATATTCCACAAGGTTACTGTGAATTTACTTATTTTATCCTTTTTTCTTCCTGATTCAATTGAATAATCCATTACTATATTTATATTCAGTGATAAAAATTTTAGTAGCATAGATATATTCCTGAATTCCTTTTAAAAGCTGGATGCAGTTTCAGAGAGCACAAACAATGAGGAATAAGAGCAAGAATGATGGATTCCTGGGTGAATTTTGCTGAAACAGTCATAGGAAATACTCAGAACTTGCTAGGAATAACAGCAATCATGGACAGAGGGATCATAACTCTCAGCAGAGCAGCTATTGCTGTTAAATGGCACTGTGGGTTTAGATGACACAGCCCATGTACTTTCAAATGACTGCAAGAGTAGGACAGAACTAATTTAACCCAAACTACATTTATGGCAATGTGTTGTGCTAAAATCTAGGCAGAGTGAATCCTGAACAAAAATAGTCCTAATGAAACAAAATCAGTGTTTACTAAGAATTACTGCCTTTTGAAATGTGATGGGCAAAAGACATTTCCTGAAATGTAATGATTCAGAATTTCCTAATGACATTGGAAGGTTCTCCATTCAGTTCAGAGAATTTGGGTTCTGGTCTTTTGGAAGCACAGTTTGTCAGCCAGTCTGAAGGGCCTGGCACAGATGAGTGCTCAAACTGCTCCCCTGTTCCTGGAGAGATGCTGGCCCCTGTGTTTATGGAACTCAGCCACAGCAACTGCCAACAATGAAACACAATGTTTTTCTGTCCTTCTTGCTCTCATAGTAAATTAGTGCTGAATTCCTTGGCTATTAAATCATGCAAGCTGCTACAGATATTTAGTGTTAAACTGAAAAATTGTTCACTAATCAATCAATTGCATAAAAACCTCAAACAGAGCAAATAAATTGCTCAGCTGAAGCTATTACAAAATCTATTACAGCAGGAAATTAATTTCAGTTCTTCAATTAATTTAATTAAGTGACTTAATTCAATTAGTTTAGGCTTATTTTAAAACCCTGATCTGAGGACTGAATCTCTAGGTCCATATATTTTATTTCTGTCATTCTCTACTTCTTCCAGGTCTCCCCAGATTCCAAACTTGTCAAATTTCATTTAGCTTTGACACAGGCTGCTTGGTGTTAGTCTTGCATCTCTCATTTTTCTGTTTATCCCATATAGACTTAAGTTCCTGGGCTGAACAATCAAGATTTTTTCTGATTTTCTTGTAACTAAAAGTTAATTTTTTTCTTTCTTTTGTTCCAAGATCCCCATAAAATATGGAGAAATGGCTGAAACCAAGTGTCATTTAACAGCAATTGGAGGATCAAAAAGGAACAGTGACAAACTTCCAGATTAGTATGTGCCTGAAGAAAAATGTTGACATCCTAAATTTTCTCCCCTTAGCACTAAATATGTTGATAACAAGAACTGTGTTTTCTGTCAGGCCAGCTTGGGCTGAGGCTGCATTTTCCTAAGCAAGGTCAGCAGTGCAGCAGATTTGGGTAGCACCTCTAGAGGAGACTACGTGACACAGAACAAAATACAAAACCAAGTTTTGGAGATATCTCTAACCTTCCTTTCATTAAATTTTAATGGGAGGGGTATTTTGCAGTTGAAAAAAAGAATGTGCATCTTAAATCCTCAAGGGACTGTTCAGCTGCTCTCCTGCACACTCTGTGTAAATTGTTCAGCTGATGACTCACTCTGATACCAGACCTGTTCCCTGTGTTTGCTGTAGGGTTTGTGTAACACAGCCCCTGAAATTGTACCACAATATTGGCAATTACTGTCATCAGCTGGCTGAGACAGAGCCATTTGAAGGAGTGAAATACAGAAAATGAGCCTATTTTTTCAGAAGTATAGGTGCTTATGGAACCTGTCGACCATTGTTAAGCAACAGTTAAATCTCAGCATGCTAAATATGTAAAATGATTTTAAAAGAATTGGAGTTTTGTAACCGTTGAGATTATACAGAGAAATTAGTTAGAAAAATTTCTAACCATAGTTAGAAAGTTTCTAACCATAGAATAGGATATTCTTCTACTTCAATAACTTTTTAGTTTTAATTTTGAAAAACTCTGGGAAAAAAAAAAAGTTAACATTGCCTAGGTTTGGTTTTCCCTCTTCCCAAAAGACAGAACCCAAGTTTTTTTTCTTTACTAAAAAAAAAAATAAGGAATTATGAAAATTATTTTTTAAGTATAAATGAACTTTTTTATTTTTCTGAGAAATTTTCTGAATCTGCCAGTATTCTTCTATGAATTTTCTGAGCAATAATGTACTTGGAATTTTCACTGAAATGCAGAGATTTAGTTCAGAATCATTATATTTGCCATAGGCTCCTGCACATTGTGTAGCTGGTTTTCACCCCCACCTTTTCATCTCTATAGTGAAAAAATAGTGAATTTTATTGCTAGGAAATAAAATATTAATACAGAATGAATTCCAATGAAGCCTAAGGATGAATATTATTAGAATACAACACATTTATTTAAATTTTAAGAACAATATTGATAACTAGACATCTATTCCAAGAAGTCCTTAGAGAAGATGCAATAAAAAATATTATGACATTGTCTCATAGAATCCACTCCCAGAACAAACTAGCCCAGTGATGACTCTTTGTTCTGCATGGGTTTCATGCTCAGTATAACCTGACTCATCTGAATTTTTGCCATCTACACATAACTCTTATGGAACATTAAAAAAAATTCTTATCTAAATATGATTCCTATAGGAGACAAGTTATACTTGATAAAATTAAAAAGGCTCTATCCCATAAGGAAATGGGCAATTTCAAATTACATGCAATTGGATTTCACAAGTGGTGTTTGAACCAGATTTTCTCAGAGTGAAATGGAGATGCTGCTATAGTCTCTCTGTGTAGGTGACCTGTTTCTCTTTGACCACAGTGCCTGGACCTGAAGCAAAAAAGGGCTTTGTACTCCTAAAACTGAGTTCTAAAAGGGCTCTGGCTCCTTATGTGTCTGATCTCCAGGTGAGCCTTCTGCCCTCAGCTGCTCCCAGTCTCGAGCAGGCACTGCAGATCACTCTCCCCCAGGGAATGCTGTAACATCCCAGGGCTCTCAGAATTCAGGAAGGAAGTTACCAGGACAGAACAAACAGGGACAGTGAAATCCTGGTTCCATGGGAATCAGTGGTAAAACTTTAATGGATTTCAAAAGGATTACAATTTTCTCTACAGCTTTATGTTGCCTTCTTTTGATGTAAATAGCAAAAGATCTTCAATGACAGCTGAATTTTAATTCCATTTAAAGAGAGCAGTTCCAGTAGGATGCATTAGGCTCCTGCTGACCCTAATAAGCTAGGAGAAAAAATCAACAGCAACACAGCTGTATTGTTTGGAAGGAAGACACATACCAAAATAGTAACATGAAAAGGGTAGGATTTTAAAAGGAAGAATCAAAAATAGTAAACACAAGGTCTTGACATTAACAGTACAGGGGAATAAAATATTTTTAGTCATTGCTTTAAGCTTCCATTTGTGCACTTTACAAGAAAGCTAAAGACTAGAAATACTATTTGATCTAGGCAAGTCTGAAAGTCTTTAGAGTACATGGAAGGACTTGAGAGTTGTGTCCTAAAAACCTACACATCTGAGAGTTCAATACTCCATCTGTTCCCTTTGCTGACATTAGCAGGCATGTGTGATTCTGACAAAACATCCTATGCTATCCTAAATGATGACCCCAGGAAAATAATAAAAATAGAAAACTACTTCTCAATCATTAACCTTTTCCAAGGAACTTAAAAATTCCTTTGTAGCTGAATTTCCAAGTGTAACTGAACACAGGACAAGAATGAATTCTGGCAAACTCAGGAAATCAGAACAATTAATCATCAGGCACACAGGTAAGAAAGTATTATTGATATTGGCTTAAAGTGACAGTGTGATGTCAGAATAAATAATATAATATATAATGACAGAATAAACCATTAGTGATCAGACCCAAGATGCCTGGCTTTGCAAAGCCATTCCCTCCTATTCCCTGCTGTGTGGGGAAGCAGGGGCTGGGGGATGACTCTTGCCCCACCCTAGCAGCATGTGTGCTGGTGGGCACCAGCATCAGCCCCCCTGGCACAGGAGGAGCTTGGGAGCCCTGGATCTCCCTGGGCTTTGCTTCCCTTGCCCTCCTGGACTGCAGTCCCTACATGGTTTTTCATTTCTTTATGAACTGTCGGCTCATTTTTTTTTCAAGCCATATCTGAGGAGAAGACAGACCTTACTTTTGTTAAGCACCACTCACTTGGTAAGTCTGACATATCCCTAAAGCTCAGGCACACAGCAGGCACCTCCAACAGGTGAAATGGGAGTACATCCCTCATCTCCTTTCACAGGGCTGTTGTGTGTAAAAGGAATAGATGATCTCTGAAGCTATAGGTGAAAGGCTTGGCTTTATTCCTACCCTCAGCTGTTCCTTATTTTTTGCACCTCTAAGCATTTATGTGCAGGATCTGCTGCACACCACTACACATGTATTTGTGTGTTTGCTGGGGGGCTCCTGAATCCCAACTGAGACATTGAAATTATCTGATCATGCAATTTTCCACTTCAGTATCCACTGGGACACTGGCAGTGCCCAGGAGTGTTTCCTCCTTGTGGGCTACTTCCCATGTGAATGTCTTGCCTTTGATAAAACTGTGCAATAAAGCAAGATTAAAAGGTGGAATATCTTTTCAGAAATAGAAGCAAAATTAGAGGAAGACAGGTGCTGAATACTTGTATAAAATATAGGACTGTAAGAAGTTAATCTTACCATGGATATACTTAAAAGACTATCAAAACTTACACATTAAACCTTATGAAATCACCCTGAAGGAAGATTGGGATTTCTTTCACTTCCCTTCCTGCTGAATCCAGACATTGATTAGAAGAGTATGAGAATGAAAAATCCTGTACTCCTGCTTTACTTGGGCTCTGATGGCATCAGCCAGCCCAGTGCTCATTTCCTGTTGCATCAGAGCTGGGTGCCTGATCCCTTCTGGAGCCATTCTCCCTGAGCAGAGGCACAGCAGCAGCCGACCCCTGTGCTGAAGTGACTGCTGATTACTCAGGAGAAAATTGCCCCAAATCACTCTCCATCATCTGCTTGTTTTCACAAGACACAGGACTCTCACACCTCATTGTGCACTAGGTCTGTGGGATTCTGCAAGTGCAGTTTTGCTGTTCCATCTGGTGCCTTGGGAAGCATGCAGGGCTCTGCTTTTGCTTGCAGTTTCTCTTTCCCATCAGTATACATGAATGAAGTGGAATGTTGTTCTGTTGCAGAGTCCCAGAGTCCCATGGCATTTGCAGTCTGGGAATTGTTGGTTTTTACAAATGGTTTCTGTTGGGCTTTTTGAGACCAGGTGGTAACAATTGAAATAATACATGTTCCTAAACAAATAAAGGCAAAACTAGGAGCATCCAGTCTTGACAGATAATGGAATCAAAGATGAGAAAGACTCATTTCTTTTCTGCTTTTTGTATTCAAAACTAATGTGTACTCATGATATTTCTGAAGTATGTGAATACTTCAGAGAACTTCACCTGAGCAGTGAGTGCCTTCAACAGGCTCTGATTGCCTCAGGACTCTGTGGATATGTGTTTCTCACTCAAGGTCTGTAGCACTGGGATGCAAGTAGGCAAGAGCATTTGTTTGTACCATGCAGGTGAGACCTTTCCTTTTAAAACCTTTCTTCCAAAGTGAAGGTGGCGCTTCCCTTTCAACAGCTCCATGATCAGGGACCTCACATGAAGTGAGGAGTTTGTTTGGTGCTCTCCTCTGCCTGAGGACTGTCCAATCCAGTCTCTAGGAAAGGCCATTAAGCCTGGACAGAGAGAAGTTTTCTCTGTAGATGCATTTGACGGGACCCTCACCGAAGCCTCACCACTAATAAGTAAATGAGAAGAGAGGATGTTGAGATTGGAAAGGGACTTTACCACCTACTGCTTCTATCTAAATCCTACTGAGGTTCCCAAAGTCTTTGTTGCTATAAGTCTGGGATGGTGCTTTTCTCATTACTTGGATAAAAGAAACACTGGCCATAATTTCTGACCATTAAACAATCTCCTGTAGAAGAGACAAAACCTTTCTGGAAAATATTGCTGGTCTTTAAAGGAAAGAAAATCAGAAATTTTCCACTGGGTCTGCTAAATTTCCTCTGGACTTCCAACCTGTGTTTCTGGGCTCTTGTGCTGATCCTCCTTTTCCTGGCATTCTCTATCTTTTCACTATTTTTCCATAGTCATATCATAATAATATTTTTGCACGTAAATAACTAAATCTGTCAAGAAGCCAGGAAAGCCAGATTCCTTTTTTGCTTTCAGCTGGTAGAAATTTTTCAAGAGAACATATCCTTTCAGATAATGAATCTTTGCAGCTTCCTTTCCAAGGACTGTCTTGGTTTCCATGAAATGCAGAGAGGAGCCTTTCCTACCAGCCTTTTCCCCATCTCCCTGAGTCCTGGCATTTCTTATGTGACAGCTTTCCTGCCCTCCAATTTTGGACACACCAAAAGCCCCTGTTGTGAGAGTGCTTTGATTGTTTCAAGGCCTTCTGGTCCTGAAATTATACTTTTGGGAAATACTTTCATGGGAGGTGGTGAGCTCTAATCATCCAGTACTTCATGTTCACTCATGGTTCCTCAGCAAGTCTGGAAGAACTTGTTCTTTTGCACAGACCTCTGTTGCCAGTGGTTGTGGTTTTCCCTATTTGCCTCTATTTCTCCATGGGAAACTACAGAAGGATGAGATGTACTTTGCTGAAAGATTCACATCATTTTAGAACAACATGTACAGTAGAAAATTAAGTCTCTGCAGGGAAATGTGATCTGCTGGGCAGAAATTCTTCCATCCATTGCACAAGAATTTTTCTGGCCTGACAGATCCACTCTCACCCCAAGCCCTCCAGACTGTTTCTTGTTGTGCTTTTTCTGCCCTCCCTGGACTCCTTCATCTGTGCTGTCTCTTCCTGCCAGCAGTCCCAGGCTCCACATCTCTTGGAGTGTCTCAGCCTTAACCTCCAGCCCAATCTCCTTGTGTAATCTCAGACTTTAGCCTCATTCCTTGCTCTTCTCTTCCTCTTTTCAGCTTTTCATCCCAGGTATTTTCTGTTCTGCTTCACCACCACCACCTCTGCTCCTTCTCCAGGTATTGCTCCAGCTTTTTCACTTCCCAAACACACCACCAGCATTCAGTGAACCACAAACCAATTTGGATAGAATTTTGGGTTTAGGTTTCCTAGGATTTTACTGAATTTGATGCAAAAATGCCAGTGGGAGAGGATCAGGCAGGATCTGTGACCTGTGTGCTTCTTCCCAGGTAGCTTGTGGCAGCTTGTTTTCAATTGGGTGCAAAAATGCCACAGGAACTGGATAAACTGGGATCCTGAGAGCTGCTTGAGGATGAGGCAGTGTAGCATTTGGCCTGGATTTTACACAATTCTTTAGACAGTGTAAACTTGGGGTTGTGCTTAGGTGCCATGTGTGTTAGACCGGGCCTTTGCAAAAAAGCCCAAACTTTGTTGTGATGATTTCTTTGCATCAATTTGCAGTGTTGGGGACAGCAGGTGAGAAAGGTGTTAGAGTGAAGCCACATTCCTTAAAGAGAAGAATAGCAAAATACAGTTCTCTATCTTCCTTCTCAGTAAGGGGTGAATGGAGAAAGGTGTATCTCAAAAATAAATCAACTCCAGTCATATACCAGGCTTGGACAGAGCATCAATCACTGAGTGGTTAAAATATGAAGTAGTAGGCAAGGGACCAAAACTATTTCCAGTATAAGTGATGTTTTTCTATGCATTTGTTCATGTTTAATTTGTCTATACATCTGTTCATTCTTAGTAGAAAGTAAAAGACTTGAATTTTTCATTGCTGGCCATCTTTCTTCAGAGGGACTGTGGGAAGGGACTCTTCACTTTTGTAGCAGACACTGATGGCTATTTAATGAGGTTAATATCAGTCAGGAAAATTGCCATCAACATGTCAGAGGAAAAGATTTTGATAAATTTCCATTCAGCAGCTTTTACCATTTACCTTGAAAGTAGAAGCAAATGCTTCAGCTGACACTTGTTTTTATGTTGCTGCTTTGATCTTCCAATGGAAATGGATCTATAATGGCACTAGTGACTTCCCTTGTGTCCTTTACAGTGGAGAGACCTTTTCAGTAACATGATTTCTTGATAAAAGGAAAAGGACATAGTGCTCCTTATTTTGGGTCACTGCACATTCCTCTCTTTCCTCTAAATTTTGTGGATGGACTACCTCACAGCCTGGCTGAGTGGTGTTTACTTGCCAATTTGTTTTTGCAGCAAGTGAAATGAATTTTCTTGGCCTTATGCACCCCATCTTAGCTCTGATACACACTTATGTTCTTTTTGCAAAACAAAATTCTGCATGAGTGTTAATGAAGGTTCTTGCCAGTTGCATTTTTTTTTGTTAAAAAGAAACTATTTTCAAACTCACTTCATTCACTATGCCATATTCTTCATCCAACAAGAGGGGTCATTCAATGTGGTTGTGTTTTGAATAATATAAATTCAAAGCCAAGCTTCATTTCAGGATATGTTTAAAATGTGCTTTCATAAAATGGTTGAAAAAACATGTTTGCCATCTAAGAAAATGTTTGTCATCTAATGAAAGACAAAACCAAAAACATACAGACATTAAGATTTGTTGAGGCAAATAATTTTCTTCTAACTGATGTGGAAAAAAAAAAGCCTGAAATACATCAAAGCTACCACTGAAATGGAATTCATTCTCATTTTAAAAAGATGGAACTGAGAAGTGTTCCAGTCTCTCAGGATTCTGAGTTACAGTTTGAACACTTTCATATGAATACTGATTAGAGAGAAGTAACTTTTTGTCCTGTAGTTGATCTTGAGAGCAAGTAATGTAGATATGATGCTTGAACAGAATGATTGAACAGAGAGTTTTCCTTAATTTATTGTTGTGCACAGCACTCATTGTGCTCTTCTTTACAGTCCTCTATATAAGGACATGGTGTTTTCTTTCATAGCATTTCCCCCCTGAATTGAAGATTTGTAAAATAATCTGGGATTCCTCAGAGACTGGTGAAAAACAACAAAAAAAAAGACATTTCTTTCTACCATGTGGCCCCCTCTCCTGGAAGGACATATTTTAAGTTCCCTGGGCTTTGGAAAGTTTCAAACCAGAGGTTTTTAATTGTCTGGATTAATTTTCTCAGTGTTAAGCTGTCGCGGTAGTTGCTGGTGTAGGAGTGCACTATCACCAGGACAGCTGTAGGGCTGAGCTGGATGGAGACCTCATTCCCCCAGGAAAGGCAGGAATTCCAGACATCCCCAGAGCCTTGGACATGCTGGTGGTGAGCTCTGCATGTCTGACACAGCTGCAGGGCTGTGAGGTCTCCCTGTGAAGCTAAAGAAAAGGGGAGGCTCTAAGCTCGTGGTCCTGGATTTCCCTGAGTTCTGTGCCTCGGGCATCTAAATTGGTGGCACTTGAATATTTGAGCCACTCAATTCCCTCATTAGAGCTACCTCATAATTCTGCATCCAGAAGATCCAGAAGGACCCAGCTAAGCCTGTTTCTAGGAGGGGCTGCCAAAGGTGATCTCACATCCCAATAACAGAAATGGCAACCAGCATGTGTGGATAAACAGAAATGGCATCCAGCATGGTTAATGAAGACCTTTCTTTGAAGTACAAAATATTACTGTCATTAAATATAATTAAAAATTATTTTACTTGAAGATAAGGCATGGTGGGAAGCAGAGATGTGCAGATCAGAGTGGAAATTCTTGAGAGGAAGAGGGTCTTTAACACTTGGGCATTGAAAGTGGGCAGAAATGGAGAGGTGCAGAAGGGAGGTTTAAAAGAACTTCATTAAATTCTGATGCAAACAGACAGATATTTATCTGATAGCATGAGAGAAAGCTCATCATGTGCAAGCTTTTTGCAAAAAAACCTTTTGCTATTAATACAGCATCTTCAGGTAACAATAAGCTATGGCTGGAGCAACACAAATGTGTTTAAATTATTTTTTCATGTCTAGTCTTGTTGGTTTATGTTAAGCAAAACACCCTTATTTGGGAAGACATGATTTAACAAGAAAACATTGTCAGCTTCCAAATATTGGGCCAGTGCATTTTTTCTGTCTCCTAGAAGCACTGCCTTCTCCCCAGCCCCCTCTAAATACATTTCTAACCTTTCTGGCAGGAAACCTGCAGCTCTCAAATCCCTGGAGAGAAAGCAAGATTTTATTTTTTAACACACTTGTAGATGTGTCTGCATTATGTCTCGTTATACTTCAGCACATTTTTAGCTTGGAAGATTGAGGCTTCTGCTATCCATGGACAGGAAAAATCTGTTTTCTATGTTATAACTGTTATCCTGTGTATGTTTTCCTGTAGGTGTGGCTTATGATTTGTAAAGGGATATATATTCCAAATCTGTTGATGAACATGGGGAAAATTAACTATGTCTCACAGCCACTCCTTTTAATTGTAGATTAATATGTATATGCTACATAATGAGCATATCACAGATAAAGATCAGAAGGATGGCTGCTTTATTTAAATGGAAAGAGTTTTGGAATAAATGTCTTCAAGAAAAACAGAAGCATATTTTCAGCACCTTTTAAATCTCATAGCATTCATTTAGGAAGCGATTTAAACAGTTGATAGGAAGTGAGAAAATTATTTTTGAAGTGTACTAAATGAAAAAGATTTAATTTGGTCTTCAGAGCTAGTACAAATAAATATTCCTTCCTCAAAGAGAAAAATAGAGTCAAATAATTGGTTCATACATATGTATGCTCTTCAAAAACAGCAGGGCTCTGTCCCTGCTCTAGATACTGACTCAGCAAACCAATAATCTTGGTCCTACCAAGAAGAGTGGCAGAACTATGGAGTGGAAGGTGAAAATCAGTATTGACACACTCAGGGTGGGAAGGAGCAGGCTCAGGGAGTTAAACACATTCACATTGCTGTAGTACAAACATGCTGAAGCCATGCAGTAAAATACCCAGAGCTTTGCTGTGCATTTAGCTGTTGTGCATACCCACACTTAAAAATATAAACCCAAAAAACTTTAATTCCCTTTTCTCCAAGACCCTACAGTGTTATGGAACATGATAGTGTGAAGTATTGGCAACTTCATGCATCTTAAATATGATAATGCAGCCTCATATCAATAACTTCCAGTTTACAGGGCAATTGTAAACTGTCAGCATAATTCACACAGAAGATTTTCCCAGAGAGGCACGGCACAATATCTGAGAGACACAGAAATCTTCATTTGTGTGGGAAAACTGAAAATACTGTGAGGGGAAAACAGAGAAATATGTTTGTGGTGTGTGTTGCCAGGGGAATATTTGTTTTTATAGAGGAGGAAAAATTACAGTGAGGGTAATATGAAGTAATGAAGGATCCAGAAAAGGCATATTGTCTGCACCTATTAGTCTTCCAAATAAAAAGAAAAAGTGGAATAAAAGACTGTTAATATGATATGGTATTATTTTTAAAACATAGTTCCCCCAATTTAACCTGTAGGACTCAATATTGCTGCTACAAGCTTTAGCAGATACTTTATCTTGAAGAAAATAATGAGAAGAAGGTAATGAAAGTTAGTGCTTTGGTCTGAGAGTACACTGTCAGTCACATACATTTATACATTTTCTCTGATTTCTCTGCCCACACTGTGTGGTTATGCCTCCCATTTGCAAAAAAAAAAAAAAAAAAAAAAAAGCCATGGCACTTACTTAAATAGCTGTGCCTACAAGATGGGGAAAACATTTCAGAATTCTCTTTAAAATATATGTTGAAACACAAGACAAGCAGCCTTAAGTTATTTTTATTTTACTGGCTGTTCAGTATTAATGTGTGCCTCTGAAAAATGTAACATTAAGTTCAACACTGATGTAAGAGGAGTTCTGGCCACAGCAAACACTTTGAAACACTCTGATGGACTTGCTGGGGCTTCAGAAGACTCTAAGCATTTCCAAGAACTTTAATTCCCAGAGTTTGTGACTCAACAGTCACAGAGTAGGTGGAAGCCCAGGTGTTTTGGATGACAGGTCATGGCTGAGGTGAGGATGTGTCTGGGGGTGTAGTTTGGCTGGGCTTTGGAAGGGCAGGAATTGTGTGTGTCAGTCAGAATGCTGTTGAGCAGGGGTGGGTTTCTGTGCTGCACTGCTCACATGCAGGGGTTTGTTCCTGTGCACAAACATGCAGGGGTTTGTTCCTGTGCACAAACATGCAGGGGTTTGTTTCTCTGCACAAACATGCAGGGGTTTGTTCCTGTGCACAAACATGCAGGGGTTTGTTGCACAAACATGCAGGGGTTTGTTCCTGTGCACAAACATGCAGGGGTTTGTTCCTGTGCACAAACATGCAGGGGTTTGTTTCTATACACAAACATGCAGGGGTTTGTTCCTGTGCACAAACATGCAGGGGTTTGTTTCTCTGCACAAACATGCAGGGGTTTGTTTCTCTGCACAAACATGCAGGGGTTTGTTCCTGTGCACAAACATGCAGGGGTTTGTTTCTCTGCACAAACATACAGAGGTTTGTTCCTGTGCACAAACATACAGAGGTTTGTTTCTCTGCACAAACATACAGAGGTTTGTTCCTGTGCACAAACATGCAGGGGTTTCTTTCTTTGCACAAACATGCAGGGGTTTGTTCCTGTGCACAAACATGCAGAGGTTTGTTCCTGTGCACAAACATGCAGGGGTTTGTTCCTGTACACAAACATGCAGAGGTTTGTTTCTCTTCACAAACATGCAGGGGTTTGTTTCTCTGCACAAACATGCAGGGGTTTGTTTCTATACACAAACATGCAGAGGTTTGTTCCTGTGCACAAACATGCAGGGGTTTGTTCCTGTGCACAAACATGCAGGGGCTTGTTTCTGTGCACAAACATGCAGAAGTTTGTCCTTTGCACAAACATGCGGAGGTTTGTCCTTTGCACAAACATGCAGAGGTTTGTTCCTGTGCACAAACATGCAGGGGTTTGTTTCTCTGCACAAACATGCAGGGGTTTGTTCCTGTGCACAAACATGCAGGGGTTTCTTTCTGTGCACAAACATGCAGGGGTTTGTTTCTCTGCACAAACATGCAGGGGTTTGTTTCTCTGCACAAACATACAGAGGTTTGTTTCTGTGCACAGACATGCAGGGGTTTGTTCCTGTGCACAAACATGCAGGGGTTTGTTTCTCTGCACAAACATGCAGGGGTTTGTTTCTCTGCACAAACATACAGAGGTTTGTTTCTGTGCACAAACATGCAGGGGTTTGTTTCTCTGCACAAACATGCAGGGGTTTGTTCCTATGCACAAACATACAGGGGTTTGTTTCTCTGCACAAACATTTAGGGGTTTGTTTCTCTGCACAAACATGCAGGGGTTTGCACCCCACACCTGGAGCAGTGAGTGCCCTGCCAGGCCCTGGGGAAGGCAGGATTTAGGGAGAACCACCCGGGGTCTTGACAAGGGGGTGCAAAAGCAGCAAGCCAGCTCTGTTGGCAGCTCTCAGCAGCTCTCATCATGTTTACATGCTTCATTTCAGTTCTCCACATCTGCCTGCAGCTGGGTTCTGCAGATGCAGTGATCCTGTGCTCAGCAGAAGGAGCCTTGTGTCTCCTGCTGCCCTGAGGATGAGGTGCAGGTTACAGCTGCTGGTGTCACTGCAGCAGGCTCTGCCAGCCCTTGCTGTGCTCTCCAAGATTGTAATGCCTGAGGGTTTGGATATAAATGGGAAATTTATGGCCTTAAAGGAGATATTGAATATAACTGAATGTAGAAAATAATCCATAAATCTGCATTATATGGGTGCTTGTTACATTTGTTAAGCTCTTTTCACTGTTGCCTGCTGGCCTGAACACTTTTTCTGGTTTATCCCTGGTTTCAAGGTATATCTTACAAAGCTAGCTCAAATTGTAAATTCATTGCAGTAGTGTCTGACTTACCTTAATGTGTGGATAAACCATTTATTATGATAGGACTCAGGACTTGGAGCAGACTTAAGAGCATTCTCTCTTTACTAATTAACACAACAAAATTGCCTCAATACCTTTGCACAGAGGCTGGAGAATATTATAGTCACGACAAAACTATGTAGGAAAGTCATAATTAAATTGTATAGTACTCTTCCAAGAGGGATTTTTCAAGTACAAAATTATCACTGTGAAAAAATTCCAGGGCTTTATTATAGCACACATCAAAACAATGGATAGTAAGAAACAAAAAATTCTCAAGAGCACTAGTTCCAACATAGTTTTGCCCATGAAAGTGTCTGTGGCTAAATCTAATTCCATCTAAAGGACACTGGTTTTACATAACTCTTTATTCTTGGCATACATTTTAGAAGGACTTGCATTTCATGATTGTTCTCAGTTGTGTTTCCTTTAATGGATATAGAAAGTTACAATAGTGTTTTTATGCCTGCTTTGTTGTTTTTAATGGACTTAAAGAAACCCACAAACATGGAACAGCAAAGCTCTCTGTCCTATATTACAATTTTGAATCTTTGGAAGGACTCACCAGGACAGTTGGGCAATTTTGTAAAAAAATTGTTTAATTGATTAGATACATTGCTCCTTTCTAATTAAAAAGGACAAAAAAGGAAGCTTCTGACTCTGAGCCAATTTCATTGATGTATGGAGCATAGCTAATATCAGTCATTATTGAGGTCCTGATTGTAGCATGTGTTTTCTCACAAACAAGATTATAGGAAGATCATTTGCATTGCTAAATGAAGGCTAAAAATACCAAAACATTTTTCCCTGCTGGCCAGAGCATAGCTGATTCAATCACTAAAATACAGATAAAGAAAAGTAACTACTCTGATGAAGGTTGAGATGATGAAGCACAGTGTGCATAAGAAATCAGTCATTCACCTGGTACTGTGCTCTCCAGGAGAAGAACCACAAAGCTCCTCTTTAAAAATCACACCAGTCTATCATGGAAGTTTCTGTGTGGCAGCTGAAGGTTCTCTAAAAGCTTTACATTATCCCTCATTCAAAATCCATCACAGGACGTGTTGGTAGCATGTGCTAAGGGACTGAACTGTAATGGGTGTGCAAGAAAAACTCCTGCTGTCCCCAGCAGGACTGATAGCAGCTGCAGCAAGTGGGATAAGTTGTTGTTTGTCCCTTTTGCTGCCCTGGAAGGCAGAGTGTGAGCAGCCCAGCACTGCTGACAGTGGGGTTTTCCTTCCTTTGCTTCTTAATCAGAGTCTGCATAGATGGACTCACTTCTTCATGGATGAAATCTGGGTCAAATATAGAAATAATGGAGATCATTTGCAGGGCAGTGGTTTGTCCCAGGTCTCCTCTTGGGGCCAGTGCTAGAGCAGTGAGGCTTCCAGAGACAGCCTATTAAACCTGCAGCTTTTTTATTAATACACTTTCAATATCTCCTTGCTTTCCAGCTCCCACCAAAACTGTAAATGTTCCTGTCAAAAACCTCTAAGCTTCTCCTGTGCTGGCAGCCATATTTTTCATAGCAGAAGTATTGGCACACCTATCCATGTGGAAAGCAGAAGAATGCTTTGGGTCTAATTCAGCCTACTTCAGCTTCCCAGTACCCCATTACAGCATTATTTAGCTTTAGTTTAAACAGTCAGAAATGTTTGAAATTGTGATCACATGTTCCTATGAGCAGAAAACATCTAAATGACTGGAATGGATGGATCAGTGCCTATTATTTCCTCTATAATGTACTTAGCTGTCATTTAATGTGCCAAAACCTACAACCAACCCTCCTATTCCCCCAGATCTACAGGAAAATCTTCTGGAAATATTACATTAATCATTTTTGTCAAGACTACAGATGAATGGAGCCATTTGTACTTTATGACAGTTGGTAATTAAACATTTACAGTACTGTGCCAATATTTAATACACAACATAGAAGGAGCAAACTGAACAGAAGGTAAATCTGGCGGAGTTTAACGTGGAGTGATGCTGTGGGAATGTGCATGCAAGATCAGAACTTCAACACCAAAGAGCAAGAGGCACTGCAATAAACTGTGGCAGCAGCAAACTGCTTTTCCAGCTGTGTTAGACTTCTTCATCTCTTCCCTGGAGCAGAAATAAGGAAAATATTTTTATCTTTTAAATGACTTAGAGAAACTAGGTGAGATTTTGGGAGTCAAGATCACTGTCCACTTTTGCAAGACAATAAAGCTGTATAGAATAAATGAGTCCCAAAGAGTTTCTTCTGGTTTTAGGGCAGCCCGGCTTTCTTTTTGTCCTCCATCTTGCTGAGTTTATTGTAAAAACCTTCTGTGTCTTATTTAGGACTTCCCTGTTTTCATTTCTGCTGGAATGCCAGATGAGAGTATGTTTGTGTATTTTCTTGTCACTCTAATACCACTTCTGCACTTAAGGATGAAAACTGTTTAATGTCTCTTATTCCCATTGAATAGGTCAGAAATGATCCCATTTTTTCATAAGGATTAGAATGCAGCTCAACAAATTGCCTGTGTCATCACAAACCAGATTCATCTGACTAAATGTCAGTGCACAATGTGCGTGTCCACATCTGAGCTGGGTGCACTGATGTTTACTCCATGGAGGCAGAGCTACAGGGAGAACCATCTGCTAAAACAGACAATCAAGACAGAGAAAGTGCATCACATCCTAAAAGCTTTTTTTCCCCTTTTTCATCTCTATTTTTGAGCCTGGATCTGGATAATTCATTTTTCTTTTATCTAAAGTAGGAGAAACAAGTCTAAACCAAGCATTTCTCTCAGGCGTGTTTCCAGGCTTTGTGACTTTTCTTGTTGTATGTGTTCTATCCCCACAAATCATATTCTATTAAAAATAATCTCTCACTTTTCTTCTGCACCATTATCAGAGCTTCCCATGGCAAGACAGATCCTTACAGCTATGTTGGTTGAAAGCTGAAATAAGAGTGTAGGTGTTCCGGAGAGATGGGGGTCTGATGTGAAGTTTTGGTCCCCAGTGGCCATAGTTCTTAGCTCCAGGGGTATCAGCAGCACGTGCTCATGCTATTTTAAATAGGTTAGGGTGTTGGCTTGCTAAACAAACAAATGCAACTTCTTTAGCGATTTCCAGTCTTTTGCTTGATGTAGATTCTATTCGCCATGCGACACTTCAGAATAGAGCTGCAATTGATTTTCTCTTACTTGCACAAGGCCATGGTTGTGAAGAATTTGAGGGCATGTGTTGCATGAATCTTTCTGATCATGCACAGTCTGTTCACTCACAGCTCTCTGAGTTGCGGAGGTTAACTGGGAACTTACAGGTAGAATCAGGCCTTGGTATTGATGGGTGGCTCAAATCTTTAAGCTTAGGATCATGGTTATGCTCTATTGTTAAGGTTGGCATTGTAGTAGCTATTGTAGCTTTGTTGTTAGTATTAATTTTGCCATGTTTTTGTATATGCTTACAGAATATGGTGCAAAAGATGGTAGCTACCGCGTTTAATCAAACCATGCTTGTTCAACAGAAAAACGGGGGAAATGTGGAGAGCTTTGTGGATAATTGGCTAGCTGAGAAAGGACATTTCGATGTGATACCGTTGGATAAGGATAGGGGAAACAAGCTGGGGATTAAGTAACCAGTGTCCAATCACTGACAGAGGTCACGGTGACCTTCGCTGAAACGGGAAGATGGGGGAGAAAATCGCTTGCCAGAAAATGAAGATAGCCTAGGTAGAGTAGCTATAAGAATGTAAACATAGAAACAAAATAATCATTACAGCATAGAAGTAGGTGTGGTTGATCTAAGTGTGCTTTAACCAATAATGAGCTCAGCTTTTGCAATATGTATAAGCTTCATTAACACCAATATAAATATGTGTGAGCTATCAATAAACGTTGAGATTTGCTGTTCACGCATATTGTGTGCTGCAATTCTTCCGCCGTTCACGACAGGGGTCCATCCCTAGAAGCATTCAGGGCCATATTGGATGGGGCTCTGAGCAACCTGATCTAGGTGAAGGTGTCCCTGCTCATGGCAGAGGAGTTGGACTGGGTGACCTTTAAATGTCTCTTCCAACCCCAACCATTCCATGATTCTTTGATTCAATATTGGGTCTCCATGGTATAATTGAGGGCGTTCACTGATCTGTGTAATAAGTTGACACAGATAATTATATGCAGCATAAGGTAGAGCTTCAGTCAGTAGAAGTGCCATGGACTATGGATAAAGCTGATTGGTGCCACGATTTCAGTTTTTTGCAAGCAGCACAGTTTGGGAAATGATCGTGGGGCAACAAGCGTGAAATTAAAGTGTCTGAGTGAGCTTGCATTCATGCACAGTACTCTGTGCAAATATATTTAAGTAGATGCAATCTATTGAATAGCCAATCTACTCTCAAAACCAGCTCAGTAAGGCACTGGCAAATACACCCAGCAAGAGACAGAGCAGGCTGCAAATATTTGGTAGAATCCTGCTGCTAATTAAATTCTATCTGCAGTAAATTCCTCCAATTTTTAGTGAAGTCACTGATGGTCTTGCACTGTGTAGCTCTTTCATTTTACCACTTCCATCCTATAAACCCAGGCTTCTCTGGGGCTTTGTGTGCATTGGCTGACAGTGCAGCTGGACAGGAGAGGCTCTGCTGACCTGACATCCACATGAGAAACATCTGGGGAAGTTCCATTTCAGATTTTCTCTCACCTATTCCTGTGGTCTACAGGCTCAAGACTGTGAAAAAGGCAATAAGTGCTCTCATGGAACACATCTTCTGGTCTTATATCATCCAAAAAGCATCTGATTTGGGTGCTAAAATATGTACCAAAATGCAGTAGGGCTGTAAGGTTAGGACATTTACTTCAAAAATGCCTTCCCAGCCTCACTTAAGGTGCTAGCACTGTGGCATCATATGTGGTTGGTGTACAAAATCACCCAGAGAAGCTCTTCTTGCTCAAAATAAAGATTTTCTTTCAGATCCAGATCAAGGTCCAAGATCACCATGCATTTTGATTGGAACAGAAAAATAGGTGTTTCCAGAAATAATCTGAAATCTTATCTAGTTTGGTCCTTCCCAAAACTAATATCAAGGAAAAAAAAATAAAGAAAGGATGGATGGGAAATAGTTTATTCTGGGTGATGAAATTTATCATCTTATGACCAGAAAAATTTTGCTCCTTTGTTTGATTGTATGATTATTTCAGTCTATGACCAAATTAAGAAAGAAGACCAACACCATGCTTGTGACAGACATAAAATCTTTACCTTTGTACATTTGTAAACTGTTTGTTGTTGATGATATGGAACACTGTAACATTTCATGGAGTGATAAAAATCTGTATTTGTGAAAAAGTTGTGACCAAAATTACATATAACATGAAACAAAATTTACAATAGATTCAATTACAAATACATTTTTTTTTGAAAGAATGGAAATGATGCTGTAAAAATAGATTATTTCAAATAAAATGTTTCTCACTTCCAAAACCCTAACCTAATTGTTTTAAAAAGTTGAAATAAAATTTGCTTACAGGTGGTAACCCTTCAAATCAAAAGCACAATGGGACAGAATAAACATGCATTTATTATAAAAATGTGGATGTACAAGTTGTAAAATATCATAAATGTTTGTAATTTTGGCTGCTGTTTAAAATGAAAGGACTTCATGTCAGCAATATTTTGACTAAAGTACATTTCTTTCTATTCAAGATAGTTTCATCCAGAATAGATCCATGAAAACAGAGACACATGTAACTTTTTAACATTTTATAACACCTAGCTATGGATCTGAGCAAATTCTTAATGTTTTTAGCTCTCCTTACTAAGCTGCTTTTCAGCTCTGGCTCAGTCAGCCTATTGTTACAAATAAAAAGGTGTTTCTGATCCTGCATCCATTAAAGTCACTAGCAAAACTTTGACTTGGCCAGGGTCACACCTTTTACTACAGAGCAGAACACAGGATGTTAAAGAACAAGGTGAATACACTTACACTGCAACTTTTTCAATGAGTTTCAGGTATTTAAATGAAATTATTCAGTGTTTGGCCTATTTGACACTACATTAATGTATTTACATCATGTACATCTGTTATAAACTCAACAGCAGATGCTTAGAGACAGCTGTGTCCAGCAGTTTCACAAAATTTCAAACTGGACTGTTTTAATTAACAGAGAGATTGGGGGTAATATTAAAGCCTTCAAGATAAGCTGGCCCCAGTTGTCTCTTGCAAATATCCAGGAATGTGGCAATCTTTGAGAGGCTGCCTAATGAATTGTTTCAAGTTTTCTTCCAGGATTTTGAAAACAAAAGTCACACTTACTTAAAAAACGGTATTTTGCTGCTGATGGTCATTTTTCCAGGGGCAGAGTCAGGAGGAGAGCAGAGTTGGACGTGGAGAATCTCAGCCTGTGTGCTGTGCGGGTTTGTCCTCGGCCGGGGATCCTGTTTTGGATGGGCCAGGCTGGATGCAGGGGAGCAGGGAAAGGGGTGCAGAGAGGATCCCCCCTCCCTGCCTGTGTGGGAGCAGGCTGGGCTCACTAACTGCTGCAGCCCCTGGTGCAGCCCTGTCCCAGCAAATTGTTGTTCCTCCCGTCTTGGAGCTTCTCGTGGCTCTGGAGAGATGCTCTGCTGTCAATGCTGGAAGTCTGTCCACTTTGATCCTGCTGTCTTCTCAACCTGCCAGAGGTTAAAAACATGGATAGAGCTGTCATGTAGTACAGGTAGCTGTACTGGAAGGACAGCTGCTGCCTGCCCTGTGGACAGCCACATCCTCCTGGTATAAAACATTCCTGCATCATTTCACCTGTATTCAATGCTTTACCAAGCTGCAGCTCAGGCTGCAACTTGGTAAAACCTCCAGGCAGCTGGAGGTTGATGGAAGCTGCTGACTGGGCACACAACAGCTGCTCCCCTCTGCTGTCCTGCAAAATTATCAGTAACTCTCATCAGTAAAAGAGAAAAAAAAACCCCATGAGATGAAAGTATTTTCAGTATTCCTCTTGTTATTACTTCATGTTATCAAAGCCTCATGAGTGGTGTCAAGGAACATCAGCAACAAAATCCTATGCTTAAAGACTGCAAAGTTCTCTTCTTTTGACATAATTTTCTGGAGAACAGCAACAGCCCTAGAATCACATGCAGTCCGCACCAACTGTGTTATCAATGAGCTTCTCAGCATTTCTGCTCAACAGCAATCTCTGTGATTTTACTATGATTCATGTCATATTCAGTAGTTTCCTCCAAACACTGTGTAAAGATGTAACTCAGAAAAGATGTAAAGATTCATGGGGAAGCTATGCTATGTTGTGGGAAACTTTTTTTTTTTTTTTGGAAACATGAACAGCTACTTTTTTGAAGGATTTTTTTCTCTGGTTTTTTTTTTCTCAAAATGGGAAATAGTATTCCTCAAAAAGGCACCAAGACTTGGCACCAGAGACATTATGGAAGAGCTCTTTGGTACAGCAATTATAAAAGGTATATATGCTATACCCCCAAAAAATCCCAACTTTGCAAATAGTATAGAATACCTAGGAAATAGTCATTAGTGGAAAAGCATGCAAAAATTAAATTTAAAGGTCAATTTCAAAGCCTTAAATACTTCCAGGTGGCATAAACAATATGGAGACACCATACTTCTGAACAATCAGAAGAGAATGTGATGGGACATGAAAATACTGTAATTAAACAGATGAATAGGGGAGGCTATTAAAGCAAAAAAAAAAAAAAAGGGAACACTGTGTAAAAGGGCAGATACATTAAATGAAAAGCTGTAAGAGAGACTGAAAACAACAAATTAGAGGAACAAATTGCCAAAAGCATTTTTGGTGAAGTTAAGTGCAGCAGAAATTCAATGGATACCATTGAATCTATAGGTCAGTGTATGAGTGAATTATTAGAGGATAGCACAGAAAATATGAGTCCCCAGCTGAAAAGCTAATGTGTTATCTTCACCAATGTTCAATGAGCTGAGGAAGATTCCTTTCCTTATGAGAAATTTGTCCATCATCTCCAATTAAAACATCAGTGAAACAGCTTTAAAACCAGTTGCCTAAACTAATGTTGACAAAGCATCAAGACAATGGATTTTCACCCTAAGCACTTTAAGAAAATTGTAATTTTTGCACAGATGAATGGAGAGTGTAGCTCTTCAAACTGTCTTGGCACCATGGAAGACAGCAGATGTGATGATGTTGGTCGTTTGCTGGTTTGGGGTGTTTTTTGTTTGCTTGTTGGTTTGGGGTTTTTTAACAAGATCTTCAAAAAAGATCCAAGGGACTACCAGGAGAGCAATAGACTTCAACTTGAGACTTGAAACATCTCGGGATCTGAGCTGCTGGTACAAGACTGATGTATTTGTAGGCATCAAGAGAAAAGACTGCAGTGCTTGGAAACTCATGTTGCAAAATGTGGGTGGCAAACCTTGCAAACTGCTAAGCAGTGGAGTGAGAAAAACTTTGGGTCTATAGAGCTCTGAGGAATTAGGCTAAGACATGCAAGTGCTTTCTTCCTGGAATTGTCTATTTCCTTTGTTTGTAAAATGCTGAAAAAGAAGGCAAGAAGGCATTTACTACAGTGCTCAATTTAAAAGGAAAATAAGAATTCTCTCAACATGAAGCAAGAAAACACCAATTTATAATTTTTTTTTTTTGAGAACCACTCGAACTGACACAAAGGCAGAATGCATGTAAGGAGGACAGTGGAAAAAGGAGAGAAATAAAGCCCATGCTGAGTTCAAAAGATACCTCTGGCCAGCTTCAATTTTTTCACTGTCTGCAGAGGTGGTTACTAATACTGATTTATTTCCATTATTTTCTTTTATCCTGCTCCTACTCCCAGGTCTACTATTGAAACAGAATATGGGGATTTGGAAGTCTTAAATAAATATATTGTTTTAGCAGTTCTTCACTGTATTCCCTTTTCAGACACTTTTTCTTGCATATTTCAAACTATCAAAGTAAGCAATGGGTTAATAACCTGATGATGAGGTAAAAAATAACTGCTATTTAACTCTTTGGTAATTTATTAATGACTGTATTTAGTTATTAAAATTACATTAAGGATTTCACTCTAGGGGGTTTATTTATTATGGGCATACCAAAACCTGCTTACAAGGGTACCTTGGGGCTGGGAAACTGGACTAAGAACCAGGAGATGCTGATTCTGTTTCCACCTCTGTCACCCTTTGGACAAATTGCATTTCTGTGTCTCAGCTTCTCTCATCAGATATCAAGCAGCTGCTGTCAAGAATGATGGAAGCTGAGAACTTTGTGTCTCTAAGTGCTGCTCTGTGTCTCACAGCCCTGAGTGAAACAAGGAATTACAGTCTGGTGTCTGTGATAATTAGAAAAGAAGGTGGCATGTATAATCAACCAAAATGTAATTATGCTGCATGTATAATTATGCCTGTATGCATTATTGAATGTATAAAAATACAAAAGTAAAGAGAACAGACTGGCTAAAAGCTACCATGGAAAATAAAATATTGAACAGAAAAAGACTGCAACAGCTATGGCAGGACAGAAAGAAAATCACAAACATTTAATGAAAGACAGTAGAAAACTTGGGACCAGCAGGGAATTGCTTGCAGCTCAGCTTTGTTCTCTAGATGAAGAAGAATATTGAAGTTTGTCTTTAGGCTGTGTAGTAGGATAAGTTCAATGACAAAGACAAAGAATGAAAAGTTGCAGATTCAACATAACTGTCAAAATTTCAGATTTGCTAAGACTAAGCCCTCCTCCCAACAGCACTGCAGTTTCAGAAAAAATAAAATAAAGCAATTGGTTTGTATTTCTCTTTACCTCAAAACTGCAGACTCAGGTCAAGACACAAAGAAATATGTGTGCACAGTCTCTTCAGTTAAAATATTGGACTGTTACAGAAGTGAAATTTCTCTCTTTTTGGTGTATTCTTGATTCCTTAGTGTCAAACCCAGAGCACTTTTCTGTCAGATGTTCTAAGCTTTTAAAAAATGTGAGTACCTTGACATGTTTCCTGTAATCATGGCAAAATAAATGCAGTCTGGGCCATTCTGTTCAAAAATGACACTAGTGCTATAAATCATTTGTAGGAAGCTGCTCTCCATTGAATGACTTATCTTGCCTTTAAGCTGGTGCAGCTACAGGCTGTGATAACTCTATAAGGGCCCAGGGAGGATGAATGGATTGATGTGGTGGATCTGAAGCAGGTGCCTGTTCCTGTGCTGAATACTGTTGGCTAAGAATAAATAATAAAATGGCCAGCTATGGATGAAAAAGTGAACAAGTGGTTCTAGTGGATATAGTCATATGGAACAAAAAAAAAAACCTGCAGGGAAAAGAGGATGAAAATGAGTTTGAACAGTGTCTGTTGCATTTATTCCATGACAGTTCTGTACAAATACATAAGGAGTCTCAGAGGCAATTATGCTGGGAACTAAGAGTGGTTCTGCTGAACCAACAAAGAGTTTTCCTTCTCTTCACCACTGATCCATGCAATACTGACAGGGTGTGACACTGAGCATTGCACAGACTCCTCTCCAGCAGCGAGGAGGAAAGAGGCTGTTCCAGCCTCTGCAGGAATGCACCAAGAACAGTGACTGAACCTCCAGTCAAATCTTGGTTTTGTCAGTATTTCTGGCAAAGAGAAAGAGCCTGTGTGAGCCATAATTTTTTTAAGGCTCTTTTTTCTCAATACTCAGATACTATAGTAGCATTCCTGCAGCATTGATTTCTGATACTGGATCTTGAATCTGATATCAGTCAGTGGAAGGGAATTCAGAGGAGAAGGAGAAATACTGGATCCAAACCCACTACAGCAGTATAGAGCACTGGCATCAGGCTTTGCAAAATGTACTTGCTGTGTTTGAGAGCCATGTGGAGGCTGTCACACTGCCTGGTGTGTGGTACCACCTTTGTGCAGCTGATGCATTCCTCAGTGGGTCCTGCCAGGCTGCACCTTTCAGGGTCAAACTGAAGCCTCAGAAATGCCAGGAGTTGTTTCAAACTGTGAGTCTGCTCTCTGCAACCATGAGAGGACAAAGGAGACTTTCCACTGACAAAAGAGAACTCAAGCCAGGCAGAGCTGCCCCTCCCCTGAGACTCCCACACTCACCACCTCCTAAAGAAAACTCTTTTCGTTACGAAAAATCTGCAAGTGAGTTTGCCAAAGCTACAAAACAAGTGTCCTGAGTGTGGAGGAAATAGAACTGTCTGAGTAGGCATTGGATTTGCTTTGCCATTTCTAGATTTAGCATTTTACCTTGGTTTCTTGATATTTCACTTTGCTGGAGAAAACAGATGCTTTTGCTTTTGGTTTGGGGAAAAGAAGAGCTTAATAAAATGAATTCTAGAAACTCGTTTTATTGTAGGAAACAAAAGCCTATTAATGAAAACTTTTACATCCCTTGGGATAAGTCCTGAGGAATAGATAAATCTGTGGAATATTTATCCCAGTTATTCTTCTTGAGGGATGGGGACTGAGATTTGAATAGATGAGGCATGTCTATGTTGGGTTTTTGAAATTCATGAATCCTGGAGGATAGTTTGCTAAATAATCAGAAACTCATCTCAGTTGTATGATTTAGCAGCTACACAGAAATAATGCTGGTGGCTTGTGCAGATGGCCTTGCTGTAAAGTTAATTCTGAACATGTCAGAATTAGAGGAAAAAAAATGACTGATCTGCCATGAGGGATAACTGTGCTCAGGAAGGAACTATTTCATCTACATGTCTCTGACCATGTCATGTGTTTTGGCTACTGGACCACAGATGCAGAAGTCACAAGGGGACTTTTTAAAAAGCAGTAAATGTCCTAATGTCCAAATCCCATATTTTTAGAATTAGCTGGCAAATAACATAGCACTAGAAACTTTTCATTCTCAATAGAAAAGATCTATCAATGACATTTTGTGAAGGACTTAAAAGAAGCTGGGAAAGGGACAGAGACAGACACTATTTTTTGTATCCCAGCCATAGAAAATGGAAATGAAATGAAACCTGGAAGTTGTGCTACATAACTAAAATTGCTGGATACTGTCATGCTGAAAAACTTTCATCCAAATAGTTTTTACAGGGTGGTGTAATTCTGTAGAGGGACTCCACAAAGTAAGAAGATCCCCACAGTAACAATGCCTCACAGGGATCCTGCCAGAGCTGGGGACACCCAGCATGTCCAGCCAAGATGGGAGCAAGTTGCTAAGATAGCCAAGGATGGAGTGAGAGATTTCTTGGCACTGAGGGCAGGCAAGGTGTCAGTTTGGTAACCACTGCTCTTTCCCACTGTTTGTTTCTAATTTTATTTTTTATTCTGTGTGGTATTGATGCATCCAAATTTGTATACAAACAGAACCAAGAAAATGCCTGGATCAATAAATCACAACTGGTCAGCACAATTTCCTCCTCAAACTGATGACTCTTTAACTATTCCCACACCACCACTGCCTGTCCCTGAACACAACTAATTTGTTTGACTGATAACTAAGCACTTTTACCAAATGGTCCAGAAATTGCTTCCTAAGGAAATTGAAGTTGTTAGCAGCTGGTTATTGAAACTGGCTTCAAGGCTTAGTTCCACACAAAAGGAATATGAAATGCTTAGCCCAAGTAGTTTGTAACATTTGTGGCAGTCTGGAGCTCCACAGACTATATCCCCATCCATCTCCATTATTTCCAGTCAAAAGGTATAAAAAGGAAAACTTAATGGGACTTTGGAGTCTAACTGCAGCAATAAGATTTCCTTATTGTGGAACAAGTACAGACTATATCTCTGTGTTACTCAAATTTTTAAGTGGCATTATGCAGAAAAACATGTTCTAGAAAGACCAGAAATATTTGGACTGTGAGGATTCAAAAGGACTCACACTGGGTGTGATAAAAATTATAACCACAAAGCTGCTGGGTAGTTTGAACTGTACATGTTGGTATATCCCTCATGAAAAGGGATAAGTTTTGGTTTTCAGTCCTAAATAATAAGTGTTCAGTGGTAAGTGGGTGGTTGGCAGGTGGAAATTAATGATGTTGGTCATACCAGCTCATTTTCTGCATCAGCTCACCCAGCAGGCCCAAAAGGACTCTTCCCTTGGCTTGGCACTGAGGATAAATGGTCACAGCACCCATGATCTCTCATGTTTTTGCCAGAAGAAGAGTCACTTCTCCAAAATCATGCAAAACCTGATCATTTATAAAACCCCTGTCTAACCTTTATAGCAGCTCATGCACTTCAGTAAAGCAGACACTGCAAAAACAGGGCAAGGGTTTGGCAGTAAAGTGTAGGTCCTGCAGTGCACACATCTCTTTTCAAAAATAATGGGCTGTATGCACGTGCATCTCACACTCCACTTTGAAAACTTTGCCCATTATTTTTCTGCCATCATTTTAATATTGACTGCAGGCAATGATTGTGGAAATACTGATAGTGGAGCATGGCTTCTGGGACAATGAGCAGCTTGGCTTGTCATCTGCTTTCCTCTGTAAAGAATAAGAATGGACTTTGATACACAGTCACTTAATAATTTTCTGCCTGCATGTTTTAAGGTTTCTCTTATAAATTGGTCCTTGCTGTGTTCTATTTTTGTGAGAATGGAAGAAGCTGACAGTGTTTTACAATTGTAAATGAGTGTCACTTTTTCTCTTATATCTCCTTTTTTCTGCTCACTAGTTCTCTTGTGCCAGGTTTTCATTCAACTATATCTTTCAGTGAAAAGGTGAAATAAAAAAGGAAGAAGTGAGCAAGGGATTCCGATCAAGGTATTTTTAACTGAATAAGCCTCTTGGGAAGAGTATTTTTACTTTTCAAAACAAAATAGCCATAAAATTTGTCATAAAGCACTGAAAATTCCTAGATTTGCCTCTTTTTAAAAAAAAAGTTAGCAAAAATGAGCCTATGAGTTGATCAGAAATTCAGACAATTTGCTTAATTTACACTTTCATTCATAAAGAAGAAAATAGTAACTTTGCTCAGTGTAAATCTTAAGGAACAGAGTCAAGTTTGTCCAAATACAAGGAAATCCTCCAATTTGAAAACATGTGCTTTAACTTCATAACAACATATAGCAGAAATAATTTTTAATCCTGCTTAGGTTACCTGGTAACCTGAACATCTGACAAATTATTCACCCATTTCCTGTTCCCCAGTGGTGTCTGGGAGGGCTCTCATGACAGGCAGCAAACAGAGCACTGCATGGGAATCTAATTCCTGCATTTTAGGTAGGGATCAATGCCTGGGAGCTGAGTGAGTGGCACAGACTGCCTCACCTCCTTCTGGCTGATCTCTAATCTGCAAACCAGAGCTGGTGTATTCCAGCTGCTTCTTGGGCAGCCTTTGGTCTATGATGACCCCTGAAACATGAAGGGATTTGCTTCAGAGAGTCATTTTGGCCTGGGAAAAATCATTCCAGGAACCACATTAACAACAGAGCAGTATGGAACACTACCTTGAAAAATAGGTAGAAAACAACAGTGAAGGTGGAAAATGCAGGGAAAAAAAGGAGTAGAAATGAAAGAAGGAGAGTTAAACACTTTTTAAATGATGAAGGATTCAAAAGAATCTCAACCATGGAGATCTAATTAATTTAACTAAGTAATTATATTGCTAATTATAACTATCTCAAAAGACAGCTGTATATAGCTAATTTCTTTTTTGGTTTGTTTATTAAATTCCCACTTTAAACCTAGCAGAGGAGCAGAAAGCATGAGAGAGTTAATAGTGGGCTTTTCTTTTCTTCAGCCTCAGCACAGAGTGATCTCAGAAGTCCTTTCAGGAAAACAGAAATCACTGAAATGATTTTCTATGAATTTTCTAAGCATTTCTGAGTAAACAAGGAAGGCACAATCCTGCTCTGTGCCAGAGGAAGCCTGGGGCAGACCAGGGCAGAGTCAGCAGTGTGGGCCAACCATCATTTTTTTAAGAAAGACATTAATTTCCTAGCCTGCCTTGGTATCCTGCAGGGTGTAGGCTCACCCTTTTGTTCAGCTAATGGATAGATGGATAGATCACAGGGAGGTCAAGGGACCCACTCTGTAGCAGTTCATGAAGAAATGCAGTCTGTGTGAGGAAACTCTCACTGGAGCAGGGGAAGAATGTGAGGAGGAAGCAGCAGCAGAGACAACATGCAGTGAACTGGCTGCATTCCCCATCCCCATGTGCCCCTGTCATGGAGGAGACAGAGGTTTTGGGAGGGAAGTTGAGCCCAGGAAGAAGGGAGGCATAGAGGGAAGGTGGATTTAAGATTTGGGGTTTATTTATTACTATCCTGGTCTTTTAGTTATTGGCAATAAATTAAATTAACCTTCCCCAAGCTGAGCCTGTTTTGCCCACGACAGTAACTGGTGAGTGATATCTCTCTCTCCCTGTCCTTTCCTCAACCCATGAGCCTTTTGTTGTATTTTCTTTCCCCTGCCCAGCTGAGGAGGGCCATGATTGAGTGACTTTGCTGGGCACCTGGCACCCAGACAGAGCCAACACACCTCTAAAGTCAATCTGGCTCAGCCTAATTATTAGACCTGACAATAAACATTCTCTCTGGCATATGCAGCTGGGAGCAAGCAGGTTCAGCCCTGCCCTTCTCACAGCACCAGCTTCCAGGAACTAAAGGCTGGGAGTTGCCAGGGAACAGCCACAGCCTGCACTGACCTCTCTGCAGGCTCATCCTTCCTCAGCTATTTTTTATGCACGATTTCTCTGCCCCAGTCCCCAACTTAACTCCACAAGGAGTCTGATCAGCTGTGCAGCTCCTTCATTCCCTGTAGGGGGGACTCCCCAAAAGGAGACTGAGCCAGGAGTTCCCTTGTGATTGCACAGCACAATTTGCAGCCTTCAGTGAATCACCAAACCCCTGCACAAGGTGTGGGGAAGGTGGTGCCCACCACAGGGATCTGCAGAAGCCACTCCACTGAACAGCACGTGCCCAGCTCAGTCAGAGAGGTGCCCCCACAACAGGAGCATGAACTGAGCCCCAGGAGAGACACAGGAAAATCACCTCCAAATGGGAGGTCTCCCCAAAGGATGGGGATGTGTCCTGGAACACAGCAATGGACAGTCTGGATCTTACCTAAATCTCTTACTGACCTAAGTTTCCATTTCTTTTCCTATTTCCAAAAGGTTAGATATACATACATACATTTATATACACACACACACACACATATATATATATACATGCATACCTTCATATATACAATATATGCATACTTGTATGCATAAATATGTATCTTTTACTGTTCAACCCTTGTGCTATTGTGAAGACTATATGAAAATGGAAACCTTGGAAGCTGTGAGAAGCCATAAATGCACATGCCCAGCAATCCCTCCTAACAGAGATTCCCCCCTCTCACAGTGGCCCAGACACTTGTGCAGGATGCTGACCAATAGGCTGAGTGGAGACAAATGTCTGCTGTGGTATATTCCCCTTGCTTCTGACATTTCCAGATTTCCTGAAACAATGACTGCATCAGAAGCCTCATATCTCAAGGACCTTGACGGATTTTTTCCTATGAATTTCTCTAATCCTCTTCTGAATCTTTTTCTATGTTTAACATCCAAATCACCACTCAGCAACATACTGCATTTCACAAAAAAGCATGGTTGATTTTCTTATTAACCTGCTGCCTGATAACTTTGTGACCTTGGTTACCACAAAGAGTGAATAATCATTGCTTAGTCATCTTCTCAATAAGTTTCAGAACATGTTATTATTTATCCTGTTTCTCTCTTTTCAGTTGCCTCTTCTCTGAGTTTAAATTAGTTCAAGTTTATTTAATCCTTCAACATGACCCATGTCACCCTCCTGGCCAATCCTGTTTTTCTTGAAAACTTTCTAAGTCCTTTTTAACCTTTTTGAGATAAGGAAGCAGAGCTGTACACAGAATGGAAGATGCAGGTGTATGTATTGAACATACATTTATCTGTGGCTGGTTTTTGCAGGAGCATATATATATCTTTCAGTCTTCCCCTAAGCATTGTGCTTTCCACAGTCTTTTCAAACTCTCCCTCCTTCATAACTGAAGCTAATTTTGAGTCTATTATCCTAAATATAAAATTTAGATTTTCTTCTTCTGACTGTATTTGCATTTATCAGTACTGAATTTGAGCTGCCATTTTCTCACCCATTTGAGCTGCCATTGTCCTTAACTCAGAACCATGACCATCATTATCTGCTGCAGCTCTTTTCACTCACATTTAGTTGTGACTACTCTGGTATCATAAGTGAACTTTGTGACCTCAGCATTCACTTTTCTTTCCAACTCATCTATGAATGTGTTCAACAGACACATGGACATCAGAGTGACTGGCAGTAATAATGTTATCTCATTTTATCTCATTACTGGCTTGTTTCTGCATTGCTTCAGCAACTGGGCACAAATTGCTGTCTTAAAACAGGACAAGGAGTTCAGTCTTCATGACTCAGTTTATGGAGACTCATACCAAGTGAAAATTTATGTTAGTGTGGGACATAAAGAGAGATGAAGGTAATTACCTCATGGAGGTAATTCCCTATGGCAATGGAACAGTCATGACCTGTTATGCAGCCTTTATTTATCACAGATATGATTTGTCCTATGTAACCTGCTTAAAAAAAAAAAATTGGTACTCAGAATTATACAGCTGTGCTTCCCCTCCAAAATCTGAGATGTACAAATGGAGACTCCTCTTTCCTCTGCCTGTGAATTGACTTCCAATTAGTTTTTATGAATTGTATTTGTGTTTAGTTTTCTGTGAATAGAAACTAATTTCTGGCCTCCAGTGCTGAGGATTTATCTGTTATCCTGATCCTTCCAGGACCACATTTCAAGGTGGAGAATGTGCTGACAGATGCTCCCCCATGCAACTTTCATTCCCAAAGCTGGATGGTAGAGTGCAGCCATTATAATGATGTCAGTACTTGTTTGGGAACACTTTGACCAGTTTTCCTGGAAGACTTTTACAATGAGCTTCCAGATACTGGTTACCCTTTGTAATTTTTTTTTCCCCTCCATGAAACAGTCAAGAGAACACATCAACAAGAGAAACAAGGGCATTTGTATGACCACTCCTTTCTCCAAAAAAAGTGAATTTGAAGGTATACCTATAGAAAAATTACCAGTTTGGGACTGTTATGCTCAAACTTTTAGGTAGCTTGGCTCACTAAGAGGAGAGTGACATTTGCATTGGTAATTCTAAACCAGTAATAGCAAGCAGGAATCAGAGGCAGAAGTGAAAGGGCTTCTGTGGGCAAGCAACAGTTATTACTGCCCAAACACCAACCAGGTTCAATCATCACATTCAGAAAAGCATCTTTCCAATTGTAAGAGCAATCTCCAAAAGCAGACAGATCCATTATAAAAGAGAGAAGAAAGGTTCAGTGAAGAGCAGTGTAACCTCTAGAAATGCTCAGAAAGAAATGGATTTGAACTGAATTAAGGTCAGCAGAAGGGGCAAGAAAAGGACTGCAGCCTCATCCAAAAAGCATTCAGATATTTGAAGGATTAAGATAAATATCTCCAGAGACACTAAGAGACATAAAATACATATTAAGAAAAATATGTTCAATGAATTATACTGCAAATCATTATGAATATTCAATTTCAATCAAACTGAAATGAAAGGGAGTACTCAGGGACTCTGGATTTGAATCTTAAAAGACAATTAAAAGGAAAGAAAATGAACTAAAATGAGAGACATAATAAATTTCATCTTATAAATAATGCAGAGACTATTAAGTCAGCTTTTCCTCTATGATATGGAAAAAATAAGACAAGAGGATTTTAAGTATCATAGTAAGATTAAAATATTCTCCCTCAAGTTTTTGGTGTTTATTCTGGGAACAGAGAGCTGTCTGTTCACCTCGAGCTGTTCAGGATCATTTACAAGAGAACTAGATATGCTCAAATGGAAGGAATGATAGCAGGAAAAGACAGAGTAATGTGCTTCAATCTGTGGCACATTTTTTAGTGTGCTAGCATTGAATAAATACTGAGAAGAGGAATAAGGTGTATCAGTACTTAGGGCAGAGACAAATCTGTTCAGATCAGTGGGAACAAGACAGCTGAATATCATAACAATGCTATTGCAGCATAGTAGTATTAAGTTAAAAACCTCCAAACTCAAAATCACTAGGAATGTTTTGAAAGTTTTAACTGGAATTATTAAAAACATGGATATTTTCCTAATCAGTTCATTGCATTTGTTAAAATAGTTTTGCAGAATTCTAACCCATTTTCATGTACATTGGATATATGAAATACATATTCTAGACAGTAAAATGTGGATGTTTGATTTTGCTTTCTTTAGCAGGCTGATAATTTTGATTAAGTTTGTGAAGCATCTAACTGAAGGATTATTCTGCCTGATAAGCAAATATTTCTTGTGTTTTCTTCTCTTTGATTTCTCACATCTGCAATCTTAAAGGCATCTTTCAGGGAGAAGAAGAGACTCAGGACCATAAAGGGTAAGAAATATTATTTCATTACATGCAAATATTGGGTCTTTTTCTTAATTTCTGGTCATTCCAGATTTTGGATATTCATAAAGAGATGTAGTTCTTTGTGAAGATCTGTTTAGTGATAACAGCACAAAAATGGCAAAATAATCTCTGCTCAGCTTTTTAATAAAGCTACAAGCAAACAATGTGGTTTTATCTGTCAATCTCCCCCACCACAGACACACACACAAAATTAAAAAACGAAAACTTGAAAATGTAGCCTACATTTATCTAAATTATATCAAATACTTATAAATGATATCAAATTCTGGAAAAATAAATTATAGCAAATTCTGGAAAAATTGCTGGCAAGTCTATGGAAATACACTTTTAGATTTACAATTAAGATACTGGAAAATGTTTGGTGCTGCGTTTCTGGATATTAAAAAAAAAATCTATGTACAGAAATGAAATTAAAAAACTAGTTATTTTGCCACAAAAAGGAGCCAAACAGATCCCTGAAAACTACTTTAGATACTATTTTCAAGCTAATCAGTGTCATTTGCATATCAGAGTTTATTTAGTTTATGTGTTTAAAACTAAGAGACTACACTGACACCTTTAACAATAGAAAACAAATCCTGCAAAAGGATTTTCCTATGTTATTTTACTTTGGATCAGGGCAGTGTGTGCCCCTCTCTTGTAGGTACTGGAAGATAATGTTACTGTGGACAGATTCCATACCCCCATGTCACATCAACACACACACACACACACACACACACACACACACAAAGAGAGAGATATTTTAATTTGTAGCTCACATCCACTGAAATATTCAAGAGAAGATGCCTTCTAATCAGGATTGTGTAAGGGATACAAATCTAACTTTTTACCCACTGCTGACAATCACTAACTTCATGTCTTTGTCCATAAAACCCTTGCTTAAAACATTCCTACAAATACCAGTTTGCCATTACTTAAATACAGAGAGCAACAGAATAAATGTGCACATTCTGTCTTTGTCTTCATTAACCAAAACTTTTAACATACTTCAGTCTCTTTCACTGTGTTTAAATTCTTTTTACCATAGTGGGCCTTTTCCCTGCCTGCCCCTGCTCCTCTTGCCTACAATCTAAGAGTTTCTGATAGTCTCCTGAGCTTCTTGAGAAGAAAGCAAGGATGACACATTGCAAGATTTGCAGTGTCTGTTGCAGGATGAAAGACACACAGTAGAAAAGAGGCACCATGTAGAGCTGCCAGCAAGGCATTCAAAAATATCAGAATTTGCTTTTAATAGCAGATATTTTACAAGTATTGAATTGCAAGATGTTGTGGTAACTGTGATGGCTAGCACCACAGAATTAACTATGTATTAACACCTGACTTTATGTTGCTCAGTTAGAAGCATCTGGATTTTTTCCTTGCATCCTTGTAGTATGGGGAGTCTCATTTTTTCCCTTGAAACACATGCTATTTTTTTCCTATCCTTTATTAGTATTTATGTAGTGTTCTGTGACACTGAAGTAAACTGAGCAGAAGGCTTAAGTGACAATAAAATGTAGATTTTTGCTGCTGAATATAATGAAGATCTAAGGAAATACACAGATACTTTCCACAGTTTCTGTGTAGAAGAACATGGAAGAATATCAAAACATCTGGCTGCTTTAATCTGAGAGTGACTTAAAGCCCTGTTTGGGATTGGCACCTCACCTAATGATACCATCACATTCTAATATGTATTATATTTGTAGGAAGAAATGGTTCACATCTTTCAGCATCTTCAGCTATTCCTAAGAAGTTGATGGGCCATGTGGCTTTGGAAACACATGTAAGCACAGCCTCAGCTTGTACATCCAGTCCTGAGGGCACAGAAGGTCTGAGGAAACCCACCCTGAGTTCCTCTGGTGTATGCTGTGTAGCTTCTGGCGTGATGGCATCTCTGCTTGCCACTGCTCCTGTTTTGTTCTCATTAACTTGAATTCACTTTGCACTTCAAACATTTGACATCTGCTTCCCCCCTTCTTAACATTTTTTTTCCTTGAAAAATATTACAGAAGTCTCTCCATGTCTTTCTTAAGCTATGATGCAATTGAAAAGAGAAATGGTTGTGATCTGGCTTTAGACAATGCAGGATCTCTTATAGGTCTAAACTAAATTTTCTTCCTTTACCTTGTCAAAGCCAATCAAGCAATGACCAAAACACATGCTTTTCTGGCTGAAGTGCATGTGCTTTACCTTTTGCTTCCATTTTACTTGTACTCCATTTAAACTTGATTTCTCATCAGCCTCTCAAAGTTTTTTATAGCTTGTGTTGTTACTGTAGTTGTGCAATATGAAACAAATGAAAAAAATTTCTATGCATAAAAAGATTCAAGAATAATGCAGTAAAATTATGACAAGAAACATTGTTCAAGGTAGTGAACGCACCAATGAGATTTTGAGTGTCTTACAAAATCTGGTGTTCTAACTTCCAAAAATTGCTGCATATTGGATATGCCTCATATATGACTCTGGGGTAGGTGGGAGACTAATACCTGGAAATTAATTACTTGTATGAACAGCTTCTAGGAAACTCATTAAATTGATTAACCAATGTAATATTTTTCTAATCTTGTTACTATGATCTTAATAATTTTAAATTTTGTGGGTTAAACTACAAAGTTCAAGCATTCAGTAGTTCAACTGATTCAAGGAATCCACCAAGATGCTTCTTGAAACTTTCTATGGGCTGACTTGGTCTGGGTTCTCTTCTTTATGGCTTTTACAGAAACCAGCTTTCTTGTGCTAGAGATCATGCAAAATAACATGAAGAATCTGCTGGACCTTCCTTTTCTTTCTAAGGCCTTGTATTTTCTGTGAGCAGTCTGTATCAGTCAGAAATGTCCCACAGACATTTCTGTAACAGGAAGAAAGGTAGATCGTGGCATAATTTCCTTTGTGCTATTCTATGAACTGTGCAAAGCTGACAGTTCCTTTTCAGTTTTAATTACAGACACAGTAATTACCTGCACTGTATGCATTAAATAAAATAGTCACAACTTTTAAATTAATTTTTAACATCTCACAACTCTATCAGAAAGGCTTGCATATATAATTATATCAAATAAAAACATGGAATACACTTGAATGAAATGCAATAATTTGACCAAAGACACAAAAAAGTCTATTGTTATGACTTGTATCTGCTAATACAAACAGGTCCACAATGACTCAGAGGCCATAATTAAGAGAAAGGCCGTGCATTAATTGAAGCAGGAAGATTATTGATATCCTTGGGAATCAGTCTTGTGCCTCTGTCAACCCTGGCTGACACTTAGATTAGAAGTTCTTAAGTTCTTGCTTCATGTTTGGTAGAGGTGTAATACTTAGCCTTGTTGAAATAGTTAATGTCAGAATACACTTTTTTTTTTTTTTTCAAATAGTGGGTAAGTATGAACAGCTTTTCCAAGTCAGAACAGTGCTGTCCATAGCATTAAAATTTCATGAGTTATGAGTTCTCTTGGTTTTGTTTGAGTTGTGAAAAAGTAGTACCTTTTATTGCATTCCTCTGCTTAATTACTGATGGTTTCTCTGGGGAGTTCCAGTAACATTTACCTCATCTTTCTAACATACTTTCATCACAAGGTCTTCTGCTTGCTTGCAGAGATGCAAGAACTACAAAACCATCACACCAGAGACTATAAGAGGAAAAAATCAATGGAAATCCAGTCTTTTAGGCTCTGCTGCTGTGATCATTAATCACCTTCCCTTATACTGTGAGAAAAAAAATAGTTCTCAATTTAATTTTAGTACTGAATGCTAAAGAGGCATTAAGAAATGCACTTACTTCTCTCTGTTGAATATGATGAATTCTTTCCTAACGGTTTCCAAGCACTGCTGCAGGTGTACGTTCTTTAAAAAACAGCATGAATAGGTTGATTAAAAAAGATGAGGAATCATAGACAAAAATCACAACAACACAAACAACACTGAACAAAATGCTTATGAATGAATGCTATCAAGAGGCATTTCGAAGACTCATTAAATTGGGCTGTGATAGCACAATCAATCTCATTCTTTTGGAAGAAGTTCTTCACAAAGAATTCCTGAGGATTTTTACATCTGATAGCTCTAGGAAGAACAGCTTGCATGAACATTCAAAATCATTAGGAGTAGCAGCATAATTTATAAAACCTCACTGGGATGATAATTCAAGTCTGGAAATTATTATTAATCTTCTCGGTACTCTTGACTGTTCATACAATGCATCTTTCTACATGGCACATATTAGTCAAGAGTGGAAGAGACAGCTTTAACATATTTATAAATAACGAGCCTTTTCACTGCATACTTTTCATTTTGGGTACTAGTAGCAAATAAATACTCTTTGTAACTATTTGTGCATGTGTGGGAAGTGTTTTTCGCAACTGGCAACAGTTTTTCATACTTTAAATGAGCATCTGTGATAATCTTAAAAATTATTCTAGTTTAAAGATGTTGTTACTATTTGACTGAAATAAATGGTTGCTTTTCATCTTGCTTTGGAGGTGATTTATGCAATGTATAAAATGACAGATGGAGAGGTTGAGTGTATTTTCAGAGATGATAAAGCTGAACATAACTGTGTTTGCCTATTAGAGTGTAAACAAAATGCCACTGACTGCAGCCACAGTCCCCATCTTACCAGTGGGCAGGTTTCCTTAGCTCCATCTTTGGATTTGTTTTTGGCAAGTCGCTTTTTCTTTTTATGGAGAGGCTTGGACTCCAAAATCATTTCTTCAAGTTCAAATGTGGGATCACAGTTCAGTCTTCCTTTCTGATACAAAAGGATTCAAAGTTAATCTTTGAAGCATTGTTGTGTTTTTTTAATTTGCTTGGCAAGTGTTAACAGCAGTAATAACGAACAGCTCCTCAATTACATCTGTAAAATGAAAACTGTCTTTTTAGGCCTGAAGTGATGCTCAAAGTTTAAATAAGGGAGATAAGATAAAAATCATATTATAAAGCAATTATAAAGAGTTAGATTCTCTTCCTGGTTATAAACAGATCTATTCCAACAGTGACAAAAGTTATGCTACCCTGTGAGAGATTAATCTGGCCCAGGGTCTTCATCAGAATATCAGTTAGTGCTGTAGAGCAGTAGTGACACCAGAAATAGTGCAGAAGAGCTGGGGAGTACCTCTAAGACCTTGCTGAAATCTGATTTGCTGAAGTGTTGCAGTGGATTCATTTATTTAGATGTTGTCCATGAGAACAAAGGAAGGAGCAGGCCTGCTTAAGTTAGCAGCATTCATATAGAAAAGGGCTCACACTTTTATAGAATCCCAGGTTGGAAAGGATCTCAAGGATCATCTGGTCCAACTTTTCTGGGAAAAAACACAGTCCCCAGTCTGGACAAGATGGCCCAGCAACCTGTCCAGCTGAATCTTCAAAGAGTTTTAGAGACTCCACTGTTTTTGTGGACAGATTCTTGAAATGGCTGATTGTTGTTATGAAAAATTTTGTGCTTGTGTCCAACTGGAATCTTCCCAGGAGTTACTTGTACCCAATACCCCTTGTCTTTTCCATGTGACTCCCTGTAAAATGGAGTCTCCATCTTGGTAGCTAACCTTTAGGCAGTGGGACATGGTGATAAGGTCTCCCTTAATCCTTCTTTTCTCAAGGCTCTACAAGCCCTGTTCTCTCAGACTTTCCTCTTATGGCGTATTTCTCACTCCTCTGATCACCTCTGTGGCCCTTCTCTGGACCCTCTCCAGCCTGTCCACAGCTTTTTTGTGTAGTGGGGACCAAAACTGAACACAGTATTTCAGGTGTGGCCTGGCAAGTGATGAATAGAGTGGGGCAATGACTTTTTTGTCTCTGTTGGTGATGCATTTGTTGATGCAAGTCAACCTCCCCTTGGCTTTCTTTGCCATGGCAGCACCCTGGTCTCCCACACTGAGCTTGCTGTCCACCTGGACCTCCAGAGCTGCTGGAGCTGTTCCTCAGCTGGACAGATCCCACCCTGGACTATATTTTCCCAGGCTGATGACCTTACACTTGCTGAACTTCATAAGGTTCTTGTTAGCCCACTCCTACAAAGGTCTTCCTGCAGGGTAGTTCTCCAAGGTGTCCACTGTCCCACTCAGTTTGGTATCATCAGTGGACTTCCTCAGGGTACACTTGATCCCATGCTCCACATCATTTGTTAGGGTTTTAAGCAGTGTTGGACCCAATATTGATCCCTGGGGGACTCCACTTGTGACAGGCTCCCTGTTTGAGGAGGAGATTTTTCCACCTCCCCCGGGTGCAGCCCATCACCAGTTCCCACCCATTACATGGATCACTTTTCTATACCATAACACATACATTTCTCACAAAGGACACAGTGGGAAACTGTTTCAAAAGCCTTAGAGAAATCCAGGTAAACAATGAGAACCACTTGCCCCATATCAACTGAGCAGGTTACCTTGTCATGATAAAGTTTGGAAAATCCCATTTGTCCTTGGTGAATCACTGCTGGCTTTTCCCAATCAGGTGCTTCATTCTAATCTATTATTCTTTTTCTAGTCTATCCACTTTATTGAGGTTTTCCTTATCCATTACACATATTACTTAAATATTTTGGATTCTTTATTAAAAAAATGCCATGCTAATTTCTGATGCTTGACTCAAATTTTAAGATTCTTTGTTATACCAGAAAGTCCTTCACAGAAAATTTGCAAACAATTTGAATTGTGTAGTGGAAGATGTTAAAAGCAACCTATTTTCCTCTGGGACTTCTGAGATTTCAATCACACCATTGTCACTGTCAAGGTGGAAGTACTAAAATAAGTAATATATAAATGATAGATATTTATAGTAAGCAAAGACACTAAGCAGCAAAATCACATAAGAAACTACTTGTATAATTTGTGGTGTCCTACAATGAAACATTTGGTTTAGAGATCACTCCATCATTTTTATTCCTAGCAAACTCTCTATAGTCAGAGCATATTATTTAGATATCTGATGCCTTTTCCTGCATATTATCCAGCCAGCTTTAGTAGAACATATTTGGTTTTTATCCATAGTTTTTAGATTTGATTGAGTACTTAAAAAATATATCACTTTAATTCCAAAGCTTTAAAAATAAAAGCAAATTGTATTTTAAGAAACCCTACAACAATTTATGACTCCAAGCTGAAAATGAAGAAACTAACTAAGCCATAAAGAAACACATGTGCTAGTTAAGAACTATGTTTATGGAATCAAATTAAGCTGTTAGAAATTAAGCTATGGGACATTGCTCCCATGGGCCTCCTGTGTGCCCTCCCAGCTGTAGAAGGCAGACAAGCTCCTGACAGTCAAAGCAAGCTGTCAAAATTTATAAAACTCTCTGGCTTCAAAACAGAGGTCACAGGGGCCCCAGTTCACCTTCTTACCAAAGGCTGGAAAACAAGAAATATTATGTTGTATGGCCTCAATTAATCAGTGAAAGTTTTGCTGGTCTACAAAGAGAAAGTTCTTGGAAAATGTGTGACCAAACTTGGTCTCATGAAACAGCAAAGCTTCTATAAAAAGAAATGTTGGGCTAGAAAAGACACTTTGGTTCTCACCTCACTGCTTTTCCTGACACACTTGATCAACCAGGTGGAACAAGCCCTGCAATATCAGATTCTTCATGGAAGAGTCTGGTAGAGCTTGTTATGGGACTTTCAGATTAATCTGGATAGGTAAATGAAACATTTTACTCCTATTTCCTTTTAAATGAAGAATATTATTTTGCTTCACATATTGTAGATTTCTCCTTCAGTTTTATAGATGCTGCCAAAAGACAAATGAAGTGAATCCAAATGTGAAAAGAAAAGCTGTCTTTGCAGAGTCTGAAACTCTTGGAACTCCACCTATGTTGTATCTTTGGGTATGGGGAACTGGATCTCCCTTGTAAAATACTATGTTGTGAAGTTTTCCACATCCTGACCGTTGTGGATTAAACCTTTAGCTGGGAGTAGGAAGTAAATAATTGGTTGAGTTTTGCCTGCAAAGCAAGTCCACACCTCTGATATCTCAAAGAGCAGCTCTAACTTGAAAAAAGTAAAAAAGGAAAGTCAGTCTCCACTCATCTTGTAGATCCACACACCAGGAGAATGGAGGCCAAGAAGGGGCTTTGTTCTGCATTGCTTTGCTTAGGACAGTGACCTGAGAGCCTGTAGAGGATCCTGGCACAGCAATTATTCCAGCTGCATGGGCATCAAGTAAGAGTGAAAGAGTCATGGCCTGGTAGATATGACATTCACCTCTCCAGCTTCTCTCTTGCGCTAGGATTGAGCTACAAAGTGAAAGGAAGGAATTTCCCCACAGATGGACATTGCCCTGGAGTGCCTGTAAGAGGGGCCTGCCTTTCCCTTCTCCTGTGTGCTTGTTACCTGCTGTGTTCCTGGCCTTTCTCCCTGTTCCCTGAGGGAGACCCTGCTTGCCCACCCACAGCTGTCTTCTCCTGCAGGATGTTGCCTCCAGAAAGGCTCTGGCCAGGTGCCAAGGAGCCCAGCAATCACAGAGAGCAGTGTCTTGGCAACACACCTGGCTACCATTAGGCAATGCTCTCTCACCTTCTGAAGGGCTGGATCCTGTCCCCATCATGTTTATCATGAACTCTGATGTGCACCTGGATGAAGACAGGGTCCACCCATTCCACCTTCCTCATCTTTACTTACATGATATAAAAATATATGCATAATATAAAAACCCAGAAACAAACCTTGGTGTGCTTCAAATATGTTGTTTCTACAGCAATTACAGCGCAACATGGCTGAAAAAAGTGAAGCAGCATATTAACACTACAGTCATTGCTTTTTATTCATGGCCCTCAAATACATTTAACCTGAAAATAAGCAAAAAGGAAATATCCAGAAAATACCAACAAAATGGGACCATGGTAAAAAAGAAACCACCAGATTCCCTCACAGAATCTGAATGTTTGATTGTAAGAAACTGTCACAAAGAAAATAGGTCAGCCTTTTGAAACACTATTATTTTTTAAGTGAAAAAGTAACAACATTCTGGTGTTAAAAAGTTTTCCAAATATTATTCAAATGTCTAACTTTCACAGCCACAACAGCCTTCTTGGTATTCTTTGTCTCAGAGTTAACTCTGACAATCATTTGCTCTAACAGCTGAAATGCAAAGTCTGGAAAAGGTTTTCTTTTATTTGAAAAGGAACAAAAAGTGAGCCAAGGTTAATTAGTTTATGTTGTGATCTATTGAAATGGGACAAATTTTCCCTTAGCTGTGACTGAGTAAATGAAAGCAGAAACCAAAGTAAATCACTGAAGAGCAATAAATACAAACATAAACAAGTGAAACAGCAGTGATAATTAAAGCCAGAATTTACAAACACTGTTCACCTGGAATATCAACTTACGTTAGGAACAAAGCCTGGGGTCACAGCTTTCTCTAGAACAGCATCCCAGTTGACATCAGCCAGGTATGGAGAGTTCTGGATGTCTGCAAGGCTTGAAAGGCGACACTCTGGGTCCTTAATGAGGAGCTGTGATCAAGCACAAGGCATTTTCTAAGGAACTGCATGCCATATAGAACAGTAAATGTATCACATACATGAATTTTATGATACATATTTTTAAGTAAGAAAATGGCTAGGGAATCTTCTAACAGATGCTAGAAGCCCCAGTTTTGAAAAAAAATTAAAAGTAATAAGTCACAGGATATGAGTACAGTTTAATTGCCACCAGATGGCTGTTGCAGGCATGAAGTGTATAAATGTATTAGCAACACAAGTCTGCTTACAAATACACAAGAGCCCTCACAAAATGAAACATCACAGATCAATGCCACCCAACAATTTGTATTTTCTCTTTAATTTTTTGGAAAATACAGTTACATTGAGAATCCTGGAAGCAATTAAAATTATCCCCCTCACTGCTCTATCTATTCAAGACTACATTGCTAATTGCTACTAAAGACATGTGTTTTATTACTCTATTCAGACATTCACAAATATTTCTTGTTCAAGTATCAATATTGATGATCTGAAATACCTAAAAGAGAGAGATTATCTTTGTGGTGTAGACAGACAATTAAAGCAAACAAAAAACTTGGATTTTAGGAAGAAAACAATTTTTAGGGTTGGATGCATTCAGAAAGAGCCCTGCCTCATGGTCTAGTGATGTTTACAGCAAAGTGGCTCAACTTTTGTTATTGCAACTATAGCAACATGGGACAGGAAGAAATACAGCCATTCTAATTTCTAATCTCCCTGTCTGGAAACTGCAGCAGAAATTCAGAGGGCAGAGTGGTCCTTCCTTTCCTGTCCCACTTGCATATCCATAGCTGGGGGGAAATGAGGCCAGAGCACAAACGAGGAATTACTGATCCCCAAACTTTTACTATCTCTAGTGAATCAGCTTTAAAATAAAAGAAATTTAAAATTTTCACTTTTTTGAAGCCACGAAAAGCCTGAGTCTAAGCCTAAGAACACTGCACCTTCTGAAGAGAAAATACCACACCACTCACATTCAGAATAGCCTAGAAATAAGCTCTGCTCTCTTATCCTTGAGATGCTGACTACCTAATGTGTGTGTTTGCCTGATGCCTTTTCCAGTGCTGGAGAGGCTTCTGGAAGAGAAGAGAACAGAGGACAGAAGGTATTTGTGCTTTCTTACCTTTTTCAGTAGTGCTATCATGCCCTTGCACCATGCGGATGAGTAGTGAACCCTTTCGATCTTGAACATGTTGAGTATCTCATCAATGGGGGTGGCTGAATGGATTTCATAGGGCCTCTGGGATAAAATTAAATCAACATCAAGTCAGAAAGAATGGATAAAAGAGTGCAGACTAATCACATTTTCCTGAGCTCAGTGTTGAGTGTCTTGAAAATATCAAAACCACAAAAATGTTGTATAACAATTTTAAGTCTAATTCTTTGTGTGTGTGATTTCCTTTGGTTGCAATGAATGTAATTACTCATAGATGCATTTCCTCTGCAAATTTTTCTCTCATGAAAGGAAGTATCAGTTCAAATGAGATGAATAAATAATTTTGTTCCTGGGGCATTACATGTGAAATGTGGATTGTTTACTACTTTTTGCATGTAATACTAGTGATCAATTCTTGCAACCTAAACCAACAAAATCATAAAGAGGTGGCTGAAAGGAGCTTTGTCATCCTAATTTTACTGAGTATAATAGATAAAGAAACTAAAAAATGCTTACAAAAGACTGTGTCAGAATCACAGTAAAAAAGAGGACTCCAAATCCCAACTTTTCTCCATTTTTTTTTAAATCCAAAATTAACACACTACATGGATCTGCTGTCATTGTTTTCAGTGCCTAAATTCTTCTATAGATGAAGAAAGCTCTGGTCTTTGCAGTGCTTTGTTCATTAAGTTTTTTCTGATTTATCTTTTATTACATACAGAATTTGGAAATAAAATATTACATATAAATTTATATTCTTGTTATTTTCTGAGCACACACTTGTGTATTTGAAACAAGTTGTTATAATTATACTTAATGTATTTTTGTAAACAAGTGCAGAGAGTGGATTGCTAGTGAATTAAGATGTATCCAGCATGTGATAAATATGTGATATGAGATCTGAAGCTAAATGCCATCCTAGCAGCAGTGTGCAAATTAATGCATCATAATTCATAATCAACATAGAGTTACCTATTAATCCAATATCCTGAACAGCAAAGGGCAGAAGCTCATTACCTTGACTAAGAAATGAATCATCCCTTTGCTAGTATGTACTGGTAGAAGATTATAATTTAAGAATATTTCTAGGTGTAAATTATCTAATCTGTTAAGGAATTACAGGGGTCACTCTTCATAAATCCCCAGGACATGTTTTTATTCTGGGACAATTCATGCATACATTTAACTTTCATATGTATGAAACCAAGTGCATTCCAAGGCACTGGGGTGCTCCAAAAAGAAATTAATGGAGGGTCTAAATCTTTTTGCTTTGATTCACACTCAGCCCATTATCATTTAGCTATACCATGTCCATATGAATTCCACAGTACTTAAGTGTCTGCTTTAAATGCATAATTTTCCTGAACTGGATTCAAAATTGTCATTAGAAATAGTCTGTTATATGCTTTCCTCTACATGTGGTAATGTTGCCATAAAACAGTTATTAAAAATGAAACTTTTATGTGCTTTCTTTCACCTAGAAGCAATGTACTGCTGACTTAACTTGATATAACAATGATCAATGGGATCATTGAGACAGAATGTACATCAATTGTTGAAAATGGCAATTTTCACTCCAAAATTAGCAACTATAAGGAATTATGAATCATCAAAAGTTTTCCTGTTAAGAATGTTTCTGCCCATGCCTTTTTCCTGACAGAAAAATCCCTAAAATTTGCCTTATTTTCAAGATTATTGGCATTCTAAAATCTTGATTTTTTTTAAGATTTGCAGAGATTTTAAATATTTTTATTAGTTAATTCGAACTATAAATGGCCGTTATAAGTTTGGTCTTTTGAGGCCCTTCATACCTCTGTCTCCCCTGTTTTTCAGCTATTCAATCCACTCAAAGATCCCTTCAGTTATATTTTGTGGAAAAAGGAAAAAATTCTGGTTTGCTTTTGTTCAGGATTTTGTATCAAAGTTTGTTATTAATTGATCACATTGCAGTGGAAGTCAGAATCTGGGAATCCCACCTACTACTCACTCCCTCACTTTGTTTCTACTGAATTCATGGTATATGCATTTATTGCAGCATTTTAGCAGTTGTCTATAGCTCAGGAACAGACTGACAAGTGGCATGGTTTGCATCATACAGTTTAATTACAGTTTAATTTCATGGACTTTGTGAAAAGACCGATGTTTGATGCAAAGCTGTATGAACTTATTTTTTTCTTGCTAGCTTTTTTACCAGCAGCTGGATAAGGAGAAAAACGTACCTATAACTTATTGAGAAATGTCAGCTGTACTATGGGTAACCAAAAATGGTGCAGAAAGCTCTGTACTGGACACAACATGCTCCTTTATCTACAGGTCCATTTCAAGCAGAACATGGTTTTGGCTGCCCAGCAGTGGGAAGCCAGAAATGAGAATGGCTGGAATGCCTTGATCACCCTGAGCAGCAGATGCAAATAAAACCAAATATTCATCTCAATGAAAAACAACTAATTTTTACTCATTTTTCTTTTACTTATCACCTCTTGAATTCAGGCTGTCAGCATCATATGCTATGCACAGCTCCAAGGTAGAAAATGAAATTTGTGATGTTTCTTATTTCTAATGCTCCTTCCTTCCTTGGCTCCTGCCTTTCCCCAGGCTCCAGCTGCAGAAAGCCCCGTGTCCTGTGCCTCTGCCCCATGCCACAGCCTCCTCCTTGCCCAGGGCTGCTGCTGCTGGCTCGGGTGGGCAGCTCCGAGAGCCTGCCCATGCTCAGGGGGCAGTGGGGCTGTTTCCTCTGGCTGTTTCCTCTGCTGAACAGAGCTGTGGGAGCCTGGAGGAGCAGGCACTGCATGTCTGCAGGTTTAGCTCTCAGCCTTGTGTGCAAACTGTGCCTCCAGAGCCATCTGCTGCTGTGGCAGATGGGGCTCCGCAGCTCGCAGTTGTTGACGGCAGCGTGCCTCGGGTTAAGCACATCTCCTCAACCCACTGCTGCTTCTCTTGTCATCACTAGTGCCAGTTTAGGCCTTGTTTAGACTACAAAAATTTGGAAAATATACACCTTTTCCTTGTCCACACAGTGGTTTGAGCTGCCAGGCCATCCTCTGGCTGGCTCAGTAGCCAAGAGCTGCTCGTCAGGAGAAAACAAGCAGCTGGCTTGGGTGACTTGAGCAAGTTCAGATGGCAATGTTTTTATTTTATAAAAAACCTAACAAGAAATTGATTCAATCTCAACTGTGCTTTGTTTGTAGCCAGACTGACTTATTCAGGAAAGACTGTATGGATCTTGGCAAACGGATATCATCCTATATAATTTTTCATTTTTAAAGTGAATTGTCACATCAAAGTGATCTTTTGTGATTAGTCTTGGGAGTTCAGCTTTCATTAACAATCATTCATTGCTCTCCTTTCTTGGAGACAGACACTGGTGAAAGGGTTGATATAAAACTATCAGAATGATCTCTTAATTTACTGTAAGTGCAGCTAGAACTACTGTCTGTGACTAGGACTGAGGATGTATTATGCTTATCATTGCCAGACTTTAACTCCTCCATTCCAGGAATAATGTCAGTCCAAAAACTCCCTAAAGTTTGAGAATTATGGTAGAGAAAAATTGATAATAATTGTTAGTTTGTTGTTTTTGCTAAGAAAGGTGTTTAATACTCCTCTACTTTGAGAGATGAAACAATCTTTGCATGGGAAAGATCTTTGTCTCAGGAGCATGACTTTTGTTTTTCCTACAGAAATATAAAATAGATTGGCCAAATTTTAGGCCTTTGAAAAAATTAGCTTCTGAAGTAACAGTATGCAGACACTCTGAAATTAAATTTTCCCTTAAAAGTAAGAATAATTATTTCTTATTTCTATTTTCCTTTATCTGTTCTTCTACATGAAATTGTGAGATCTTTGTGGGATGCATTGTCTGGCAAGACAAGGTAGTCAAACTGTATTAGTGTAATAATATAAAAAAACATACTGCAATGCAATCCACTTTCCAAAACAGGCATGAAAAATAATTTTAAAAACCCCAAACAGCTGCTTTAGCTACGTCATCATCCTGAAATAGTATCTAAATTACTGTTTTCTGTGGGGAATAGTAAATATTGAAGCAACTGACTGAAATCCTTTGAAACAAAATGGAAAAGAGTTTTCCATTATCTTCTGTGATATTAGACCATGCTCAGGAAGATTTTTCATTAAGCTTATTCACATAATTGATTAGATAAGAAACAAATGCACTGGCACTAAGCATTTTCTGTAGTTGGGCCAAGCATCTTAGGAAATTAGATTAGATCTCTTATGGTATTAGCCAAGAGAATCAAAGAGAAAATAGAGTGTGAAGTAACTCAACTTCTATTTGAAAAAAAATACCATTGCTTGCAATTCAGCATTATAAAGAAGCTGTTAAACATTAGGCCTTTCCTTAGCCAAACTGAGGCAAGTTTCCATAATGTATTTGAATATGGGGTGAAACTTTGCCAAGAGTGTTTTCAGCTGGGAAAGAACCAGGACAACATTCCTGACCTGGGCCTTGAACACTCAAATTTTATCCTGAAGAGTGCACTCAGGGCCACTGCAAACTTGAGATTTTTGTAAGATAACAAGAAACTCCATCATTCTTACCCAGCCCCTCAGTAATTCATATGCTGTAATTCCTAGCGACCACCAGTCTACCGGGTACGAGTATCCTGGACCTCCATCCATAAAAGCCTGGAACACTTCTGGAGCTAAAACAGTAAATCAAATAGAACAAAAAAGCATTTCATTAAGGTTAGACTATGGCTATTATTTCACAGCTGAAAAATTATTAAGGAGTCGACAAACTGGAATTAAATAGATTTAGAAGCACAGCATTTTCAGGGTGAAGTTTCAGTGCCTTGTTTTACTCATAACAAGCAACCTTTGCCAGACAGGGTATTTCAAATTCAGTCATTTCATATGTTAATTCTTACTTGGTTCATTTAAGTTTTAAGTTATGTGAATAAAAATAAGTAATAGGAGGGGAATTCTAGGTCTGAAGTGTGACTTAGTACATTTAGGGTAATGTAAACATTTTACAGGAGAAATATCTGCAAGTGAGGTGATTCTTCGTGATTGATGAAGATGTTGAATATGGTAAATCTCATCCTTATTCTACATTTGGATAGAACTAATCAGACAGGTTTTAGAGGCATTCAACACAGGAAACTGGTACTTAGAAATCCTGACACTGATTTTATGATGTGAGAAACTGTCACAACTGGAAGAAAACACTCTGTCAATGAAGTAATGACTTCCATAAACTTCTGTGGATGAAAAGAAAAGATATTTTCAAAATGAGGGTCCACTTTGTCTTAATTTTATGAAAAAAAACTGTACTAAATAATGTTACTGTAATTTCTTCAGAAAACCAGATATAAATAAGAGTGGATATGAAATGAAATGAAATGAAATGAAGTGAAATGAAAACTTGGTCATGCTTTTCTAATGATTTAACAGCAGAATCTCAGTACACTTTGTTAAAACAACATTTTCCCTGGAGATTTTATAAACAGCACTGTCCCCAGCTGTAACATCATGCTAGATTACAATTACCATGTGAGCCTCTTCTGGTCATGATAGTGAGGCCAATTTACCACATTAGCACTTATTACCATGGTCTCACTTTGTGGTGCGCACACTGCAGTGAATGATGCAGTCTGGTCACACTTCTGACTGGCAGCTTGGGATTTGACTATTTATGGCATTTAGAGAAGTATTTTAATAAATGGAAAGGCATTCCTCTTAGAGGAGTTTTTGCAGTCTTTGCGTTATGGATGGCAACCTAATTATTTACAGCTCCAGAGCTGACTTGAGAAAGTCTTCAAGAGCCAAATAGAATAGAAGATTTCAGCATCCATTCATTAGTTATGGCAAAACTCTGATCTGGGGGATAAAAACAGTGAATGTATGAAAGTGGTCTTATACTCTTTGACCAGCAGGATCATGTCTAAACATGTTTGGTATGAGATCTGTAGGCACCTAAATTAACATTTTTTCTGGAATACACGTGTTTGGAGAATAGGTGACCATGGATCTCTGGCAGAGGAAAACTTGTGCTGTGATTCAGTATGACATAAAACAACAATGCCACGAGTCATTACACTGGGTTAACTCTTCCTCACATCCAGATGACATAGCTTCCCCTGGCATGCTATATCTTCATGTGTATTTTAACTCTTATTTGTGTGCTGCTGGTGTGCAGGCACATCCTACAGGTGTGCAGTGTATCACACAGGTGGTGAGAGCATAAGAAGGATTCTTTGTATTACTTTTGTGGATCAATGCACTTAAATTGCACATCAGGCACGAAACTTACATTTTGAATATCACCACAGAAACCTTGTAGTGAAGGTTTGCTTGACTTAGCCCCATTTGTTATGGTTTTTGCCCACTGTGCCTAAATGATGTACAATATCTCATTACAGAAAATAGCCTTTTGGCATTTTTACTGAACTACACAGGTGTAATGCTGGTTTCACTATCTCTTTTATAGCTTTAACATTTTATTAATGAGACAGATCACTATCTGATTTCTGTGAAATAGAGGTGAAAGTACTTTATTGATGTAACCTATGACATTGCCAGGCTGGTGCAGCTGTTTTGTTAATTTAATGACTGAGCTATTGACTTTTATTTTATTTTATTGTTCTAAAATTCTCAAGGTCAACTCATCCTACATTAAGCAGATCAGCAGAAAGTGCTTTATTTTGCCCTGGAGTTTTAAAGCTGTTTTCTCACCTTAAGCTGATGGCATTCTGAGGACAGAATCTGAGCAGATAAGGTCCTGATTTTTAAAGCCCCTTTTTGCCCACTTTAACAGCATTATTTTCAGTCCAGCTGGAATGCCTCTCTGCATTCCATCAGCTCCAGTGAAGTGATTGTAAACACTCTCTTCCCATGGTGGGGGGACTGGCAGAGGGTGCAATATGATTTGCAGTATCCTATATTCAGGTTTTTTCTCAGGGTGAAATCTCAACCCTGTTGAAGCCAAAAGACCTTTCTCTAGTTGGACAGGGCTGTTGAATACCCATTTCACACTTAGCTTGTGCTTAATGTGTCTAAAAGTCTTCTTTAACTGAGACACTAGGTGCAAACAGAGGGCTCCAGGCTGTGTGCAGACTTTTGGCGTTTGCCTGCTCATTCAGAAACAGAGCATGATCTTACAGAAAGACAGCAGACCCTCCAAGTCATGGAATTTACCAAGCTCTGAAGAACTAGAGCTATGAAATATAGGACATAATATTGGATTTTTCTGTAAGAAATAACTATGCCTGGGGAACCAATTCAGAGTGCAAACTGGTTAGGATAAAAGCAAATAAAAACTCTATAAGGAAAGATTACATTCTGCATTGATTTTCTTTAACACCATTACTTAAATATCTGTAATCTTTTAAAATTTGAACTTGATCCCAGGATCTGCTTGGACAGCCATCCTGCAGCCTGCTCTGGGTAAGTTCTTCCAAAGGATGATCAGATTTGAGTTTGCCAGCTTGGAGCAAAGGCAAGAGCTCTGCTGTGTGTGCCTGTTGTGAACATATCCTCTCTTGCCATAACAGATTTAGGATGAGAAGAATACTTCATCTTTTACCCCCATGCATCTACACAGGCAGAAGTATTCTGCCTTCAAGAGTTTGTGTGAACAAGAGTAAGAATACCTGCAAGAAAAAAAAGTTTCATATCTTTTTCCTTTAGAAGTTTCCACTAAACAAAGGCTTTTCAGGAAAATAAATGGGTTTAATATTAGGTGTGATCCTGCAGTTGGTTTTGGCCAAGAACTGTAGTTGCAGTCACACACACTTAGGGGAAAGGCAGCTGACGTTTGCATGCCAGGAGCTCAACTGGTAAACAGTGAGGATAAATCAAGTAATAGCAAGTCTAGCAGCAAGAGTGAATTCAAAGAAAAGTAGAGAAGTGTTGCAGTTGGTGGATCCCACAGGTCCTCACAGTTTCCCCTGACTCAATTTCTTTGATGTGGTGGGGAACTGCATATTCCTAGAGCTTCCTGAAGAATACCCAACAGCAGGAGCCTGGTCCAGCCTCACTGCCCACCCTGCTTTGAGCAGAGCTGGAGCAGAGGCCCCTGGGGGCCCTGCTATCACCACTCACCTCACAGTCCTGTGACCCTAATGGAGCTCAGACAGCTCCTCATAGCACATCTGAGGCCAGAAAGCCTCAGTGGGATCTGTGCAGCTTCTTCCTCTGGGCAGCCATCATGAACTGCATTGGCTCCTCACCTCTGCCCAGATGCTCAGACACCTGGAAAACCTGTCACACAAAGAACTGGGACTTTCAAGTCTGGAACTCAGAAGCAACATGTTTTTTTTTTGTTTGGGTTATTGCTTTTCATGTTTTGCAAAGTGTGATCTGACACCCTTCATGCAACTTTTTGAAAATGACAAAGAAACACCCTTTAAATATCAATGCCATTCCAAGATGGGATATCTGTACTAATTTTAACAGAGGAAATAAACTCAGGAATGTCTCTTTGTCTTATATAGTAATGAGTAATTGCACATACTAACTTTGGCAACTAGCCGAGCTAAAAGTCCTTCTATTGTTTCTTTGCTGCATCTATATTTTTCTATTAATAATACACTTTCATTATTTCATTGTTTACCTGCTTTGCTTTCTTGAAAAGTTATATAAATAATCCACATTTGTAATGTATTGCGTGCTTCAGTGCATTTCTTGGTTGTCCCCAATAAAAATTTCCAGTCAATACTTTTTTCCAACTAATAAATTAAAATAAATCCTCTTCAGACATGTATCTTTTGATGCTTTTGCACTGTATCTTTTTAATAATGCCATACTGCTGCAGAGTGTAGAAAGTAAATAAATGGCTATTTCTCTCTAAAATGAAACCATACTAGAGGACAACCTATGAACAAATTGAATGTGAAAGCAAATCTGGTGGGTCTGCATCCATCTCAGAAGTAATGGCATACTGGGATATCCTCACTCCTGTCCTGTAGGCTTGTGCAAAAGGGAGTAATTTCTGACAAATCCATTCATGTATATAACTACCCACTGGAATTTTCATACCAGTCATATGATCTGCAATGTGAATTATGTAGATGATGCATCTCATATTGCATACATATTTTCCTAGAGATCTGCAACAAAAATAAAGTTATAAAAAAAAAATTTTATATAGCTGGTTGGTAATTATCTACCTTTATTTGTGGAAAGATATTAGTATCTAACAATGTGATTCATGAGCTTGAAATACAAGAGAATATCAATGTAAATGCAAATAATGCTAAACAAAATTTTCGCTCTTTATTCCTATTGTAAAAGTCCATTTTGTACAAAGAATAAAGTGTTTTAAGTAGGGTTTCTGAAAATCTGCACAGTATTCATTGGTATCACAACTTCATAAATTGTAAGTGGTTTGGATCTCTGAAATTCAGACTATTTTTAATTTGGTGCTCAAAGGTGAGTTTGAAAATGCTGTCCATGATAGAAAGATCAATTTGAGGTCTGTCTCTTGGTTGGCAAAAAGAAAAGCTGCTGTTATTTCTGATGGAGCATCTACAAACTAACAAATCAGTCTCTTTAAGCCATAACATGCAAGTCAGTCTTGCAGGAGGGATTACTGTAAGGAGCTGTAATTTAGCTGAAAAGCTAAATATTGCCAATGACTTCTGGTCATCAGCTCCTGCACAATGCCCTGTGCCAGTGTTATCAATATGAGAAACTGAAAATGAAAAAAAAAACAAACAAAATCCCAAGTGTTTTTGGTTTTGTATTTTTTTTTAATTGATCCAGTTCAGGTGGGTATGTCCAAAACATTTCTAAAGAATGAAATCCCTGACAGTGCTCATCCACTTGTCGAGCTACAGCTCTCTGGTGTCCATTTGCATCTCAGCAGACACCCTAGGTGTCAGTGAGAGGAATCAGAGGTTTGTGGTTTACTGGGGGGGTTGCAAAGCAACACACTCTGCTGTAGTCATTACAGCAAAACTTCAGTGGTGTGGGTCTTACTGCAGTGCCCGAGATTGCAGATTGGAAAATACATTCCAGAGTCATTAGCTGAGATTCAGCATAATATCACACTTCCAGGTATCACTCTCCTTCCACATCTTAGTCCCTGATCTTGGGGAAAAAATTGTGTGTATAAATTGATATATGCCCATATATACAATACACACAGCATAAGCAATATTTTGATTGACTAGCACAGGACAAGCTGTTAAAAGGTTGGATGTTTACATCTAACAAACTTGTGAATGATGATGTATAGAACACATTTATAGTTTCACCTTGCTGAATCAGGCTTAAGGCATGACAGATTGAGCTGAATAAAAAATGAACTTGATATTTGGAATAATATTCCAAGAACCTTGAACTGAGATGTTTCAGTGAAATATTAATTGCTTTCTCAGCACTGTGATGATAATGTAATTTTCACTTTCCCCTGAGAAGTAAATTCAGGGGTCAGTAATTTTTCTGGATCATGGTTTAAATAAAAAACAGAAATCAAACTACAATAATAACCAGTGATCTTCTATCCAGAGTAGAAGCTGTTTCAAGAGCAAAATGGAAGAAAACAATTTCCCTCTCCCTGAATAGAAATGTGGATTTGGTAAACTATCAATTTAGCTCCTAGTGTTTACTTTCTTATGTGCTAAAAAGGTCTAAATTATAGTGGTCAGCCTTCTGACTCAGAGCTTTAGACTAGCCAGCTGCTAACTTCTATTTTATAAGGCAAAATTCTGCTTAAAGCCTGGGCATGCTGGGATGGCAATTTTCTAGCATGAGGTTTTTACTTGTTATAGCCATGTAACTGATTTTGCACCATTATTCACATTATACACCTCAACAGTTTTAATACTCATACTTAATGCAATTATTCAATCAAAGTAAATAATTTAGATACCATTACCTGAAAACAGACATGGCATTTAGAATGCCTTATTAGTTTTCCATGTGGCTATATAACCTCTCCTGCCCTTATTCAGCCTGCTATCCTCATACAACCCCCTGCTTTACTCAACCACTGAACAGAACTCACTTCTTGACCTTGCACAGAGAAGCCCTTGGTGGCTGAACATCTGGATCAGCCCCAGAGAAACAACCTTGAGTTGCTGCCCCTGCTGAAAGAAAGCCCAGCAGCAACAAGCAAGTCATGGTCTCCCATTATTGAACATGAAATTGTACACAAGCACCTTTGTTACTCCATACAAAAAGCTCACAGTGGCTGCAGGGCCGGTTTTTCTAGCAATTTTTAGAAGGGATTTTGTCCAAAAATATCCATTTGGTGTTTGGAAGATTGTTCCAGTGTATAGCCAGCAGCTGTTCTGCCCAGTACTGAAATTAGTGGGTCTGTGTAATGGGATTTTCAGGACAGACTGTACCTGCCACAGCAGAAGGACTGTTCCAGGCTCCTGCATCACACACTCCCTGCAGGTTAGAAAATATCTTTGCACCAGTTTATGCATGCAAAAACCTGGGGGTTAACCAGGAGTTATCCAAGGGGCAGCAGGGCCTTGCTGGAGCCTGTTTGCCATCTCTGCTGCACCTCTTCTTTCCTCAGATCTGCCTCCAGAGCTCCACAGCACTCCTGGCCCTTTTAGGCAGGCAATAAATAAACAAACAAACAATTTAACAAAAAAAGGCCAAACCAAAACTACCTCTTGAACTCAGAGTGGGGTATTTATTAACTGAAAGAGTCAAAGAAATTATTTTATTACTAGTTCTGCTGGAAGATGTTAAAGGATCCTAGCAGGTCAGAGAGCACAAAGAGGGGAAGAGCAGCTGGAGGTAGTAACTTCTTTCCTGATCTCCTGGGGCTCCTCAGCTGCTTATGCTCCTACTCATTAGTGTCAGAGTGGAACCAAAACCTGACTATGTTTAATCACACATGTTTACATGTGTGTAAACATCACAGTGTTTAAGGGATTGAATAATGGTGTGTGTTTAATCCCTTCAGCCACCTAGCTCCTAGCACGAGCTGAAAATCCCATCAGTGTGGAGAATATTTATTTCAGCACCTCAGAGTCTCACACAGCCACTCTTAGTTCTTGCTGATCAGAACAAAGAGAAGCCTCCCTTGTCATGCTAACATCATGAGATTTCCCTGGGATCAAAAGGCCAGGTAAGGATATGACCAGAGAAACTCTGCAGACAGGCAGTCAAACCCCCTGTAGGATAAAGGTAGGATTTTTAAAAACCTAAACACTGCCTTAACTGCATTCAAAAGGCAATGAGCTGCAAAACAGCATTTAATTTCAGAGCACTGTTTGAGTCCAAGAAAGACCAAAGAATGATGACTTTTGAAAACTCAGTTCAAAATTTTCCCTGCTATATTTTAAGCATCTGAGAAACAAATTTAGCTCTATGGGATAATTTTTTCTCTGTGAAATGTTTATACCAGGACATCCACTGGCTTTCCTCTGAGTTCAATTGTACACCTACAGCATATTAATTAATAAATATGGATGACTCATACATTTTAGAAGTTCAGTGGACCAGTGTAAATCCACAATAGTTTGGTAATCTCAGGCATACAGTCATTCTTCACCATGACAGCAGCCTATGAAAGGAGCTGTGAAAACCTGAGATAACAAGCCTGTGAGATAGGAATGAGGTAGCTGAAACCTTTCACATAATTTATGACTGATTTTATTGACTTTGGATTTTTGTCAGGTGTATTTGTGTAATAAAATGTATTTTATTGGTTCAATTTGAGGTAAAGTCACAGTGCATCATTTGAATATCTTCAGTCTCTGGCTGAGAAAAACATCAAAGACTCTGCCTGGTCCCCCCAAACCCTCCTACCACTGAAACCAAAAGCTCCCAAATACTAAAACAAAAATAAGCAACAACAGCAACAAAACAACACAAAAAACCCACATTAAAAAAAAAAACAAAAAACAAAACAAAACAAACCAACGAACCTTAAATCCCCCACCAAAATATAGCTTGTGAATGGAAAGGTTTTGCAACACTCAGAAATCATACACAGATCTACAGAAATTGATCATTCCAAAATGTTTCAATAAGGAAAAAGCATATGATATAGGACTCAGACACACATAATTTTACCAAAGTGAGGAATAAAAGAAAGGTGACACTTGTCATGTTTTTTAGATGTGTTTTACTGTTTAACTTTTGAGTTTGTAGCTGTGCACTCTATTGCTCAGGTTGAGGGCTATCATTGCATATGGGTGCCCAGCACAGAGCATATTTGAGACACACAGATATTTCTTGCAGCCTTTTTCAAGAGTGAGAAATTGAAGAAATTTCCTTTTATTTGGTTTTTGGGGTTTTTTTTCACTCATAAAGATGGAACAGTGTTGAAAGTAGCAAGGCCTTACAGAGGTGCTTCCAGCCAGCAAACACACACTTCCCTCTCTCACAAGAGGCCAAAGTAAAATCGTTCTGCAGGCAGGAGGAGTCACAGCTGCACAGAGCAGCCCATGCACAGGGACCACGTCCTGCCCTGCCCTGGCTCCCCACATCCCCTGCACAATGGAGGGATCCTCCTCAGTGCTTGTGGTCATTTGCTGGCAGCAGCTGTGCCTGTCAAAAGCCAGCCTGGTCCCAAAGGACATTTTGCATTGCTTGCCAGGGCAGGATGACAGCCTGAAACTGTACAAGTTTACAAAGAACTATTCCTACAGCAAAGCCTTGGCAACACCCTCAGTCACAGGCATTGTAAAAGGTTTGAGCAGTGAACTTGTGAAGGTAAAATCAGGCACGGGTGGCACACAGGTTTCCCAAATCAGCAGAGGGCACACACTGCTTTCCACAGTCTCAGCCACCTGAAAACATAAGATAAACTTGGAGGACCCCCAAACTCTAAGAAGTTGATCTCCTTTCAGCTTTTCAAGTCACTGGCTTTGAGAGGAATATTGCCAGCCAGGACTGCTTGGAACATGCCTTGAGCTGTTTTATTTTCCAGCATCAGTCTCATTACATGGTTATGACAATGGGAAGATGCCACCAGCTCACATCCCAGGCAGCAGACCAAGAACTTTATGTTACAACTTACTTTATAAGTTGTTTAACCAATCACACAAAGGAAAAGCATATTGACAGTAGTTCCATACTGCCACTATGAGCACATGTACCTTTGGTTAAAACAATGCCTGCTTATTTTGAATACAATACCTGCATGTAAGCTTTAAAACACAATGCACAGAGTTCCATTACTGAGCTTAAAATTTCCTAATATCTTACTAGATAAACTTTTCTGTAGCTTAGGGAGTTATTCTAGACAAGCGTTAGTACACAGACCATTGTTCTATTTGTCCTTACTTTTCTACTTTTTACATGATTTTTCTGCTGATCTATCTCATGGCTACTGCTTAGCTCTAATCACAGTTCTGCTGTCTCTGAGACCTGCCTTTTGCAGCTTTCCCAAAACTTTCTGATATTATGGATTCCCACAAGGAAAAGCTGCAGAAGCAGCAGAAGCAGCTGGAAGTGTCCTGCATTGCCTTGTCCTGCATTGCCTTGTCCTGCATTGCCGTGTCCTGCATTGCCAGCCTGGTGGCCTTGCTCTTTTCACACATACTGCTGTCCCTGTCTCTGTACCTATGTGTGGTGGGTATTTCACTTGTCTGAATGAATTGGCTGGGAGGGAGGGAATATGGAAACTGACAGAGTTTCTAGAGAAACACTCAGGTTCAGGTACAGTGCATTCTGCATGAACTTTTAATAAGTAGGGAAATAGGCAGGGAATATTTCAGGCTGAAATATTTGGGGCTAATGTGAAGTGGGATTAAACAAAGGCTGCAGGAGCTGACTCACACCATGCTTAGCATTACAAGATAGTCATCTTAATCAGAACAGCTAGGGCATTTTTACAACACAATATCAATTCACTCTGGTTTTTTTCCTGGAAACCATTTTTATTTTGTCATGCTGCATGTCTTGTTACACCAAGGTTAAATTGTGGTTTGAATTCCTGGTAATAGAAGCTTGCCAGCAACCATAGAGCCAACCTCCCTAATTCTGTTGGTTTTTTTTTCTATTTGTCTCATAGTCTAAATTTCTCAGGAGAAGCCACATGGAAAGTGATACAGCCTTACAATCAGAAGTCACTGCTACTAAACAGTCCTTGTAGAATTTCACTGAATTTAGAATTCCTCACAAGATAAAAGGTATAAACTAAAAGGCAAAAGCAGCACCAATGAATATCTGACCATATCTGTCACACACTTACTTAATATTTGGTTTGTTGAAGCTTTGGTATCCAAACTGTGCAACAGAGAATCCTTACCTATCACTTTTCATCTGAAACAGGATTTTTACAGCTCTAAAAGCTTTGCTGTCTTCTTACAGCTCCAAATAAATGCAAGGGTGACTCTTTTGGCTCTTTCTGAATGGTAAAGACTGCAACTGGGGCTTTTGTAGCATCTTCACATTTCCAGGAGGTGAGGAAGGTGCAATGAAGAGAAAGTAAGTTGGTGGATGGTGTGATAGCCTTCATAAAGGAAAGGAGAGAATTTTTTTGTACTGTTTCTTCTTGTGAAGTTGATGGACATGGTGGATATCTGATGAGTGGGGAGGAGGCTTCAGGAGTAGAACAATTACATGAGCTGAGGTGAACTTAAACCAGATCCATTAGTTAATTAGAAATCCATTAGAAAAGGTTAAATATTTTCCCTGTCTCCCATCTTTCCCTTGACCTCTTAATGCCCTGTATGCCATGCCTGTGCTGCTCATTTCACCTAAGCAGATAGACCATATATTCTTGTGGTGCAAATATATCATATATTCTGGTCTCAAGGTGTGGGGATTTACAGAAAGTGACACACAAATTCTCCTGAATTTGAATTCACAAAACCAAACAGAACCTGACTAGAAGAATGTAAAGATCAAGCACATGTATAAAAGAACATCCAAACAACATCGTCCATCTCTGAAGATTTTCACTGCTGACACACATATGTCCTGTCAAAAAAAGAAGTTGATCACATCTACTTTATGCTTTTACAACTTAAAATCCTTTTGCTATACCATTAGTCAGCCTTAATATAGGCTTTTCTTGCATTTTTAAATGTATGGAAAACTTACCCATGTAGGGTTTTGTGCCAGCCATAGAAGAAGCTTTTTCTGAGCCTTTCACTATGGTTGCTACATTAAAGTCAGTGATATGAACGTGTCCTGCAATTACACAAAGTAAAAACAGAAGTTAAAATAGCACATCATACAAATATTCCTCACTTTATCTAATATTTAAGTGATAATGGGAAAAACCCCACAATTTGATGTATATGTCACATTAATAGAAACTTAATATTAAATGTTACTCTGAACTAGAAAAATCAATTTGGAAGCACAGTGATGGAATAGCTTTCTTGTCACCCACTACTGATCACTCCTGAATCTTTTCATGCCATGAATAAAGATAAGACATGGGCCCACAAGAACCCATTGAAGTTGGGTTTAGCAAGTTTAACTTGAAGTTTAGCAAGTCCAAGTGTAAGGTAGTGGATGGAGGCAATGTCAGACATGAACACACATTGGGAGGTATGGTAATAACTCATTGAGAGCAGCCTTGGGGGGAAGAGCTGGGGGGCCCTGGTGGACCAAAGCCTGGCTATGTCCCAGCAGGGTGCATTTGCAGAAGGCTGACCCTGGCCTGGACTGCATCAAAGGAGGCACAGCCAGCAGGCTGAGGGAGGTGATTTCTCTCTTTCTGTCCTTGAGAGACCCCCCTGGAGGGTGGTGAGACACTGGCACAGGTTGCCCAGGGGGCTGTGGATGGGCCATCCCTGGCAGTGTTCAGGGAGGCTTGGTGGGGCTCTGAGCCCTGGTCTGACTGAAGTGCTCCTGCCCACAGCAGGAGGGTTGGAACATGATGATCTTGAAGGCCCCTTCCAACCAGAACCATTCTGTTATTCTGTTATTCCCTCTGTCTTCTCAGAAGTAACATGCAGAAGCAGATGTGAAGCTGGGTGTGAAATTTGCCTCGTCTCCAGCTACAGTCACCCCTCACATCTCAGGTACTTGTGACACTGTCTACAATTGCATCCACTACAGGTCACCATCAGCCTTTTTCTGAGTCTTCTCAGGGCAAAGAGGGAGAGGAGAAGACAAATGGCATTTTTATGAGACAATAAGTATAATATTAAATCCATAGTCGCAGAAGATGTGCATATAACAGGAGCAGATCCTAAATCATCACTCATTTGACAGCAGGTTGCAAGATGAACAGTAAGTGGCAGAAGTCAGCCTGAGAATGTGCTGCCTGACCAGCCAGACATGATTCAAACTGCACTAATGTGGCTGAATGCCCCAAACCTTCCATTACTCTTTTCCTGGGATAGTTTATGATAAGCATAGGTTCAGTTGCTCCACCACTGTGAAGTAATAGCTGTTAATCCTGGTTTGTCATAGGCAGATAAACTGAATAGAAATCCAGTTTGAAAATATGTAAAGCTTTAGTTTGACAAGTCTTCTGTTAGGTTTTGTACCTTTGCTCAAGGACTTGTGATTGTGGGGTGATGCAGATGCTATCCTTGCTGTGATTACATCTGGCAGTGCCATGGAGGACAAGGAACTCCCTTCCCCATCTTAGCTCTGCACTCAGATCAGGATTAATACATCATGTGTTGAGCTGCACTTCTGAGTGACAAATTTGTGTGGGGTTTTTTTTATCAAGGTCTCAGTCTCATTCAATCCACAGAGTGGATCAGGCTTTGGGCATGATGCAGTTGTTCAGCAAGGGAGGTTTTTAATCATGTTTGCTGCCAAAGATGAAAAGAGTGTAACAAATGACTGATGGATTTTACCCTGGTGACTGATGGAGGAAGAACAGCCTCGACAAAATGTCAGGCTGCTCCAACAATCTCACCCAGATCCTGTTCAAAGACCACAGGAAATGTATCAGTCAACCTCTAATTGTGCAGCTGTGCATGTGGGAACTAAAATGCCCAGAGGACCCTAATTTGGCCAGATCTGACCTGATTTTGAAGGGGGAAGTACTTAAGAAGGTACTTCCCACTGCTAAACTTTAAGCTGTTTGTCCAAATGAGACACAGTAGAAGTCTTCAATGAAATGGTTTGCCTACTTTTCTGCAATTTTTTCAAAAAAACTGCTTGCATTTTATTAACACTTTTTTCCTAAGATGCCCAGGCCAGGAAGCCCTCTACACATGGCAGAGAAAAAGTGTGAGCCAAGGAAAGGCATCCCTTTATAGGAGGTGGGAAGTGTTAGGCTGCCATGACAAGAATCAGTGTTCACAGCCCAGCTGGACATAACAATTCCAAGGTGGTGTCCTACTCCCTGCTGGCTGGAGTGTAGCATATTTTCAGTTTATTTCTGCCATCATAAAACACTGTGACTGAAGGCTTCTTGAAAATGATAACTGAAAAACATAAAGCAACCTCATGGCAGTAGTTTAAAGCAATTCTATGTACACTGTAGAATGAAATGTTGCAAGGATTTTGGTAGCCTAATATTCTCTCTCTTTTTTTGACAGATAATAGAAATAGAAATATATATGAAGTTCTGCCACTTAAATGACAGCATTGTAAGTGAGGCTCCATTAGAGTGCCAGTGTGACTGTTCATTGCAAAACATCTCTTGCATCCATCCATTCAGACTGATCCAAGCAGGTGATTTGCAGTGAAAATTGCCTCTCCTGCAGTGCATTGTTTTCTCTCCCTTTAATTAGATTTCTTTTCATTTAACAAAACCAAAATAGCACACATGAAATGTTGTGTACATTGTGGTTTTTTTTGTTAGAATGCCTTTCTGGAAGGTAAGGGATGGATCATGAAGGTAGATTCTGCACAGCTCCTCTGCATCCTGCTGCCCATACAGCAACAGGCAGCTCCTGTACATGAGGTAGGACACAGTTTACTGCTGGAAAAGCTGCCCCTGTGCTTTTCCCCATCACTGAGCTGTTCCACCTATGGCAAGAGAGAGAGGGAGAAAACTTCTCCCCAGTAGGGAGACATTGAAAAAGCTGAGGGTCTTCTTTCTGCTGACAGGAGGGTGCTGAAGGAGTTTTTGAATATCTTGAATCTGGTGATTGCAAGTTATTATTCATCAAACCCTGGAATTCTAGATGTTTGGAGTTTTTCATTTTTGTTTTGGTTTTTTGGGGTTTTTTCAGGTTTTTTTTTTTAAGCATATTTTAAAACATATTAAAGAAAACACTTTTCTTTCTTGAAGGATGGTAAACTTCTACAATTTGTTGCTCCAGGAGATTGTAAAGGCCAATATCAGCTGCAGCTTCAAGAAGGCAGCTAACTCAGTAACAAGTTACTTTCTTCACATTCTAAATGGAATATGCAAAGATGCTCTGATATCCTACCACAAAAAATTGTGGGTGATAGGCAACACTGATGGCAAAGTGGGAAAATGCATGTTTCCTTTTGTCACCAGTTGCAACAAAATGCTGCCCAAGGTGCTGGATCTGACCTAGCAGGGAGTCCTTGCTCAGTAACCCAAGCATGGATTTTGCTGCATGAAACCATGTTGTGCAAAGCTTGCCTGAGAGGTGTTCCAACTCTTGCAGGCTCTTTGTAAACAGATTGTATTGATGGTGTGGTCACTAAGCAAAAGGCCAAGCCTGGATGCAAAAGCAGAGATTGTAATTTCTGCAGAACCACCAGCAATGGTAATTTCCATGGTACTACCAAATAACTGTAGGAACAATGTTATCATCTCATGAAAATGTCAATTTATTACTCTGTTTACCACTGCTTGTTTTATTGCATTTGACAAATTCTATGTCTCTTTGACATCATAGTTAATAGATCATGCAAACTTTTAAAGATATCTTTAATTTCTTTGATATTTAGACAAAAATACATCATGGACCAAGATCTAAATGCTGTCATTTCAGTTATATTGTTCTAAACAATTAAAATGAAAGGAATAGAAGAGGAACCAGAATTCTGTCATTGAGAGAATTCTAAAATGTTTTTCTCTGTGCAATACAATTGTAATAGCTCCCCTGAAACACGAAGTAGTCACTTCAGCTGTCACTGGAATAATTCTATTTCAGATATATGTTAGCAGAACAGAGAATTACTACTAATATTAGAGATTAGTGTTAGTCATAAGAGGAAGAGCTTTCTGGGAAAGCCGAGAAAAAAAAAACATTAAAAAGGAGCTTTATTGATTGAATTAATTTCCTTAGAGGGTCTGATTCTGGTTCAGAGAATGAAGCCTGAAACCATCCCTACTTTCTCTCCTCAGAGATTAGATGTGTATTGTCTCCAGGAGACCATGCAATCAACCTCTGACAGGGGCTGAACACCATTTTTAATGGCTGCTTATCCCATTCTCATGTAGCATTTTGCTTTTCAGGATCATCAAACATTTATTTCCACTGATGCATCAGAACATGCATCAGATGACCAGTCCTGAGATGTGGCTTTGTTGAAAAGCATATGGAAAATTCAGACTGCCAGAATTCCTCTGCCAGAATGATTTTGAATATGTTGTATATGTTTTTGTGGTTTGTTTTTTTTTTTTTTTTTTTTTAATTTGTAAATTAGATTGATCATTTTTAAGAAAAATCTTTTGTTTTCATTACTTCTGTACTCCTGAGGTATGTTCCCTAAGCCATACAGATAAATTACAGTGAAACTGGTTTTACTGAGCACAAATATCTATAATATGTGTTCTTGGTATATGCTATGAAAGCTAGTCAATTTAACTGCTTGAAGATGTAAGGTAATATAAATGGTGTAACACCAAATTTTGACTTCAGCCAGAATAGGTTTCTTCAGTGAGGCCAAAGAAATCTGAGTCACTGAGAATTTGTCTCAGTCAGAAATGTTGTGCATATCCAATTACTTGATAATTTGTGTAAGCATAATTTGTTTAATGAACTGCAAGAGGACCTAGGGGGTAAAGTCAAGCATATAGGAAACTGTTGAGCCAACTTAGAGGCCACAGGCTAAAATAAAGTTCCTTCCTGTACACCTGGTTAGGCTCATGTTAGGTGAATTTGTTATGCTTACTCTGCAGCCAAATATATTTGTGGTGCATATTTTTCCATTGAGTGAAATCTGATGATTTTGTTAAAATGGTGTTGTTATGTTGCAGCTTAATCAGAGCTGTTAAAGACTTCAAGAATAGCTTTTTTCTTGCAAAAGAGCTTCACTTCTGTAAGGTAAGCCTGAGGTAATCAGCATGGGACAGACACTGTGCACATTTAGTGAGTTGAAGTGTATAGAACCTTTACAGGCTTCAGGGAATTCCTTCCCCAACCAGTGACAGCTCTTTGAACTTGTTTGAACCCATGAATTGATAATTTCTGCTGACCAAGATTGGTGTGCTTGTCTGGAGAGGTCTGTTCTCTCACCCCTTGTCTGCAGGTGTGCAATGAGGGAGCAGTATTCTGCTGCTTTGCAGAAGAGAGGCCATCCATCCCAAAATTTCCAAGCCATCTGCAGATAACTTTGTTGCTGAATAGTTTATAATCACAAAAAATCCCCTTCATTTTGCATCATTGTGCTCACTCTGGTGTAGGTTCTTCTTTGTGATGCCTGAGTCCCCATAGGAAGGCTCTCACAAGAGAGTTTGTTTTTTAGCCACAAGAGGCTGGTTTTGTGCACTAATTGACCTTGACGAGGGGCAGGGAGAGGTAAAGGTGACTGTGCTTCCAAGGCTGTCAATCAGAGATTTAATACACTCATACTCATTTGTGTTGCTGTTGACATCTTTAATTCACCAGGACTTAAAGGCAAGATATTTCTATTTCATGCTTGTTTGCTGATACCAGAGTCTTGGGAACATTAGCACTTATGGGTCTGAAGCATTAAATTGCTGAAGTTATAGATGGTTTAAAACTCCAATATCACTTAGCTTTATTAGCTTTTGTGTTCCCAGGAATAAACATCATCTATGCAGAATGTTACCTCTTTAATCAACTTTTACTTGTATACTCAGCAGCTCTACAATGGATTTTGAAACATAATGCCATCATTGGAATAATTTCAATATTATATTTTCTCAGAGATTTTCTGCAAATCAAAAACAAAGCACAAGACTTTCCCACAGTAGCAAGCACACATCTCCTTTTCATAACTAGGCTTTTTCCTCTATGTATTTCTGTTCTAACTGATACAAGGTTAATGCCCTCTTTACCTAAATTTCTCAGTTTTTCCCTATAAAAAGTTGCAAGAAGATACATGACATTTTAATTAAATACTTGTTGGAGAGAGTACATGTTTAAAATTTAAGTTTAAAAGAATCAGCTGCTTTTCTTTCATACCATGTCTTTTATCTTTAAGAACATGGAATTAATAGTAAAAGTTCAAAGCTGTTTATTGTTGTCTACTCCTTTTTATGCTATTTAAGCCAGAGCTACATGTATGGAGAGAAACTTTGCAGTCAAATTTCCAAATTCCCTATTTAGATTTTAGAAAGTTTATTTTAGATATCTACATGAGAAATAATTTGCTATGTAGAATTTCTTAGCCCTTCAGAAGTTCTAAAAGAGAAAATGAAGTGCTTGGTACTGTTCTAGTGGTAGGGACCTAAAAAGGGGTTATGGTGATCCACACAATCCTGTTAATAAAATACTAACTTTTTTTACTATGTGTCCCTGCTTATCTCAATTCATATTAAATTCCTTTGTATTCGGAACTTGAAAATTTCTGATCTGCACATTTCTTTGGCAATAGGAGGGAAAACTACGAAATCCACAAGGTTTTCTGAGAAAGCCCAGATTTAGGTAGGAATTCAACATTGGAGGTTGATTTACAAAGTGTGTCATGAGCATTCCACTGGGATCTCAGGAATTAGAGATTCTGAGAGAAAGCAATACTCACCATGTTCATCCAGTAGTATGTTGTCAGGTTTGATGTCCCTGGAAAATAAGGAAAGGAAAACATTACATTTTATACCCAAAGGAAATCTGCAATTTTAAAGTTTTCCCCATTTGGGTATGAGGACTAAGTCACTTAAATCATTACAAACCCAATGACAGCTATATAATACATAAAGGCAAATGATTTTTATCTACATATTTTTGCTGCCCTGAGAAAACATGCATACTAAAGAGGCTCTCTGGGTTTCCATTTATTGTAGTTTTGTTTTCATATGGTTAGCATTGACATAGGTATGGTTTTCAAGATTATGTGCTTTATTCTTTATAGCAGCAGTAAAATGAGAAGGCAGACTTGCATCTAGAAGGTGCCTGATTGCTTCAGGGACTCCACATTTGACAGAAATAATTTAATTGGAAGCATAGGTGGTTTATCCTGTCTGCCAGACCCTGCTAATCTGCCATGCATGGTCACTCACACACAGCAGAGTCCTGTGATCTGTCTTGTGCTAATTGAGTATGTCCAGAAGCTCTGCTGTCACTCCCAGATCTCCACTTGGCTGTCTGAAACCAAGTACCATGCTGGGAAAAGGAGCAGAGGTACAGGAAGGTGGGATAAGGGAAGGTGGAGATTATGACAGGCTGAAGCACCAGCTCAACTCTGTCATTCTTGGCACAAGAGTGCCACGATATTACCCTAGAGAGTTGCACTTTCAGGATTATTTTCTGTTGACCCAAGTTGATGCTGCTGTGAAGAGGGATGGAAACAACTTCTCCCCACCACTGTCAGGCATTCCCACCCTCTTTCTTGGCCCAGAATTACTGCCAATGGTGTGGAGCTGCTCAGGGAAAATTCATGTCTTGGCTTTGCTGGTTAAACTGGCCTTGGTGATGCTCAGCCGGGGCTGGGTCAGCCTGATGGGGCAGTGCTGGGTGGCACCACCTTGTCTGCACTTCATGCAGGTTTGAAACTCCTTGTTCTTGGTGAGGCATTGCCAGAGTGGCAGAGCAGCAGTTGAACAACTTGAGCAACAGTTTTGGCCCTTGGGCTGAATTTTCCACTTACCTCAAAAGACAAGGAACCATAAACTGGCAAAATAAGTTCCTGAATGTCTGCAAATGAACTGCAAACACTCCCACCTCTGAAATCTCTTTTAGATAAGAGATGGCTTATCTTTAAACATTTCCTAGGAAAGTTTTTTCCCAACATGCCCATAAATGGAATATTCAAAAAAGTGAAGTGTTGCAAAAGGAAAATGTGTTACACCATATTTTTTTTCCAAATTTAAAGTAGGATTTCTAAAGTAAACATTATACAGGAATAAGATAGCAAAAGCAATTATAATATATTTATTGCTTACCTAAGTTTCACATCTTTATTGACAGAAGAAGGAAACCTACACTTTCCTTAGCATTCTCTATTCCATGCTTTCTAGCCCTTGTTGAGATTCATATGAAATTATGAAGTATCCTAAAATTATTTCTATAATTTGTGTAGTGGAAGCTGAGGAAACACAGTATGAATAAGAAATTACTTTGAATAATTCTCTGCACATTTGGAAATAATGTAGAATGCATATATATATATCTGTGTAAGGAACAGGATCTCATTATGAAGAACTATCTGGCATGGAAATTTAAAGTTATACCAATATTTCAGTGTGAAATACTGGCTACCTATAATTGTCTGATTCAGAAGCAGTTCTCTGTTATAATGTTATAAGCAGCAGTTATTTGTATAATAAAAGGAACATCTGTCCTAGAGCCCATTTCACCCAAAATCTTCCAGACTCTGAGTTCTCTTTCCTTTCCCCTGTAATCACTTGGCATATCATTTACCACACTATAATCTTTCCTTCCCTGATTTCATATGGGTGAAGTTGTGAGAAAAACTGTAGAGATAAATATATTTGTTTATATTATGAAACATATTTGTGTTTTGTTTAAATTTGGAATTTTGTATTTTGTTGAATTTGGTTAAACTAGCAGAGGAGATCCGATGCAATTCTAAATGTAATGTTATATCTAATCTCTCAAGTGATGAGAGGGTTTTTGAAATAGCTACTGCTCAGATGGTTCCTATATTTTCCAGTGGCAATTTTGTCTTTGGTTTCTGATAAAAGTTTTGTGATAAGAGTTGGAATTGTGATTTCCTGTTGAATAGTCTTTGTGGTTGATTCATGACTTGAAAATACAGCAATAACTTTCCATGGAAGTAAGTAATAGTTTTGACACCTGAATAAAATATTTTAAACTTTACCTTCACAAATTTTTACAAGAACAAACTGACTCTGCACTTCTCATGTGGGTAGAAAGATTGAGGTCATACACATGTACATTTGGGTCTTTTTGTGGCTTCCTGAGATCAGTGATACATTCAACAGCACTCCAAACTCTTTTCCCCAGTTTAAGAAAATGAAGAATTAGAATTATACAGTCATTAGCACTTCACCAAGAATAAAACTGATCAAAAGGAGAAATTCATCTTTATGAGCTACTGCCATGTGTATGACAATGCAGCACACAGGGATTGCTCATTACAAGACAGTGCCTTTTTTGTCTTTTTTTTAAAAGAAGATCAGATCAAACAATTTGAATATCTGCTATGGTATTTCATCATTAAACAGTCTATACATTTTTATAGCCACCAGAAAAGACATTGACAAATCCACTTGACAACTGTATGTATCATCAAATATATTCTTCATTCAGTTTGTGCCTGTAATGTTCAGAAAGTTGAGTGGTACAATTAGATCTGTGCTTACCCTTCCATGACTAATTCAGGCAGTGGCTGATACTTGATACAGATGTGCACAAACCATAAAGCCTTTCCCACCTAAGGGATGTTCCTCACTGTTGGCTTTGCTCATTTTGCTCAGGGGCAGGATGTAGCTGGGGGCAGGCACCACAGGGCGTACTGCCTTGCGCACAGCAGCAAAACCCCTCACTCCCTGAGGCAACCTGGTGGGCTCACAGCCCTGCCTCAGACCTCAAACAGGATATCTTAAACTGCTCTTACAGCAAGTGAAAGTCGTGGGCTATTTAAAGCCAGAAGGTAAACAAGTTTATTAAGTCAGACGCTGCTGCTCTGGGGTCACGCGCCTGGAGATGCGCGAGGTGCGCGGATTCACGAGGCGGGTGAGAAGGACAAGCACAGGGTCACCGTGCACACAGAGTGCCACCATGCACACAGAGTGTCACCGTGCACACAGAGTGCCACCATGCACACAGAGTGCCACCGTGCACAGAGAGTGCCACCATGCACACAGAGTGCCACCGTGCACAGAGAGTGCCACCATGCACACAGAGTGCCACCGTGCACACAGAGTGCCACCGTGCACACAGAGTGCCACCGTGCACACAGAGTGTCACCGTGCACACGGAGTGTCACCATGCACACAGAGTGTGCCCTCCAGCAGATCTCTGCTGGGGGATTGGCCCCACTTTGCAGCGAGCACTAAAAGCTCTGCTCTCCAGAGGCAGCTTGTTGAGCGCTCTAAAGAGTGCGAAGAAGCACAGGCACTGCTCTGCCCTTGCACTGAGCACTGCCAGCCAGGAGCAGGGCACAGAAGGTTCAAAGGGGTCCAGGGGGAGACTTGGCAGGCCCAGGTGCATCACAAGTTACTGGGTGTACTCAGAACTGAGGACTTCTGGAGTCTGTTATATTTAGTTTCTCTAGATAAATACTCTAATTAAATTCGCTAAACCACTGTTTTAGTGAATTTAAAAGATAAATCCTCTTCAGTTAAGAAGTTTAAATTCAAACATACTGTGTAAGTGAAATTTTGGTTTGATTACACATCAATTTTTCTGAAAAAAATTTCCCATTAGCAAGATGTTTAAACAGCAGCACCTTAACTTCAGGGTTTTCCTGTTACAAATATCCCTCGTTAAGAGAATTAATTGAAACATTCATTTCATAATCCAAGTACTTTGAACCAACTCATAGGAGAAGTTGAAGGACTTTTGCAAGGATTACATTCACCATGGTTTGGATTCAGACATGCCCTGGGCTTCTCTCTCACCATTCATCAAGCAATGGCCAACAGAGCTATGGAAACATCCTTGACACTGATCTCATAAATACAACTTTGTCAGTCTGTACCAGTACTACTCCAACAGTTTTTGTATACAGAAATATCAGAGCCACATAGAAATGAGAGTAGAGAAACCTTCAAAGTCTTTTGCTCAGTGACAGGACAAGGCATAACTAACATAAAAACTGGCTCAAGAAACTCAAAGGTGCAAACAATTGAGAAAAAAAAAATTAAGACCCCCCCAATTTAATTGCTATTTTTGATATTGCCCCATTTCTAGATTTCTTCAATTGCCTTAGCTACAAATATCAAAATAAAACTGCCTGGAGGATGAAAGTTGAGTTAGAAGATGCTGCTATAATTTCCAAGTAGGAAAGAATGATTAATAATCTATTTGTATCTTTTATAGTATCTAGGCTCTGTGTGCATCCCATGTGCTTGAAGATTTTTCTCTCTGCATGGAGTAAAACCATGCATGTGGCTCAACTCATGTTCACTGCATCTGCCAAGTCAGAGTATCTTCCCTGGAAAGGTTCACAATGCTTATAAAGGACTTGGGCTCAAGAATCTGCAGTTTTAATTGCCTTTTCCATCAGTTTCCTTCTGATGTTATGAAATAGAAGCAGGTTTCAAAGTCACGAGGTGGAGAAGTCATGCAGTCTTCATCCTTGTTGGTTTTCAAGACCTGACTGGATAAATCCCAAATAACCTGTTCTGATCTGAAGGCTGACCCTGCTTTGGGAAGATCATTATGCTGGAGGTGTCTGGAGGTCCCTTCCACCCCGAATTAGTCTGAGTCTATGAAAAATAATGTATCCAAGTTCAAAGACTGTCTTACTTCCCCTCCTTTTACTGCTAGGAAGTTCATGAAAAATTGAAGAAAGCATTGAGAAAACTGAATATGTGGAATTTAGTGAGTCTTTGATGTAGTCCATAGCAGCGGGCAGCTAGTGAGAGCTTTCACCTCTTAAATTCTATCATGGGGCTTGAATGCTCATGAAGAAAATGGTAGGAATAAATAGCCTATCTTCATCCTGAAATGAGGTTAAAATTGAAATGCCCTGCAGTTCAGGACTGGAGAGGTGTAACACAGTATTTATTATCCATGTAAGTAGTAAAAGAATGAGGATTATATCACCTGAAGAGGATTCTGAGAAATCACAGTAGGAATTACTAAATCTAGATGACTGTGTTGCTAGTGTCAAATAAAGTGACAGGAATTATATATATATATACATCAAAAGACAAGAATCTGAATTGCTCACCTGGATTAATGACCATAAATAACCTTCCAGAGGTCACACTTTTGTGTTCCTTATTAGATTAAATAATTGTAATAAAAAGACTGAAAAATGTGATGATGCCACTTGCTCTAAAGCTTGAAATTCAATACAATCTCAAAAAAAGTTTCATGTGATATGATCAATCAGGACGTCATAACTTTTTGTCTCTGTTTTTACTGACTGGACTTGAAATATCCATCTACAAAAGAAAGCAGTATCTCTGGTGAATTCAACCATTAATTGCCCATTTTTCTCACAAAAAAATTGATGGCTGGTTCATTGGCTACCATTTCACATTGAAAACAACTAACTTTAAGTAAATTACAGAAAATTATTTTTAAAAGGTGCTATGCAGTAATTCTAAATAACATAGATCCTTCTGGTTATACAATTTCTTAGTAAGAAAACAGTCAAAAAAGAAAAGATCTAAGGCTAAACAAAAAATTTCCTTGTGAATAAAGAACAAATAGATTAGATTTCTTAGTTAGCAGCAGAGACCTCTAAGGTGTGATGAGACAAATAATAGCCAAAAAACTTTATTTGCTTTTGGAACATGAATGTGAATTCATATTCCATAAAACCAAGGTAAGCTAAACAAACATTGTTTTATTTTTACAACAGAGAATTAAACTCAAGTTGATTACTACAAGACATCATTTCATAAAAATTCTTCTGAGGCTTAAGCAAAGATTTAGCCATTGATGTGAATAACAGAACTACCAGCTAGAGATTCTCCAGCTAAGATTTATCTAATTGATTGAGGAAAGCACTTCTACAGCAAATGCAGACACTGCCTACCTCCTCCTCCAGGGCAGTGGTGATGCCCAGAGCCCATGGACAACAAAAGTCCATGGGTCACAAGATAACAAGACATGTTTGTCTCAGTCTGGGTGTAATAAACCAAAATTCACATGTGAATCACTGAAAATTCATTGGCTGACAGTGAAGGCAACCCATGTTCTTGCAGAATGCTAAGGGTTTTTTTTTTTTTCTCAAAGATAATTTCAACACATCACAGAGAAATAAAATTAGATGGATTTTACATTCTCATAAGGATGCAAAAGAAGGATTAGGATTCAGACAAAGGATAAGGATTCAAAGGCCCTTGAGGTCAATAGAAGTATTACACTGGCTTCAGCCAACATTGTTGGCTAATCAAGATTTTCTAGTACATTTTTCTCTTTAGTGCTAACAACCCAACTGTTGGGTAGGACAAACCTTAAAATATTGAGTTAAAGGTTTTTTCTTAATCATGCAGTTTGTGTCTAATGATAATATTTTTTTTCCTTGCATAGAAATAGGCATTAAGATTAATACTAGGTGCATAGCAGTTCTCAACAGCCATAAAAAGGTCAATGAGTTGGGAAATATAAGCTTCAGATGTGGAGTATTTGAGTTCACATGAGACATCACTGGATCAGAGCACTGAAGTGAACCATATAATGTATGATAAAGACTTTTTTCTCCTAGTTATGGAAAGAAATGTAAACAAATTCTGATTTTCACAGAGAGGGACCTTATTTCCTTCCTATTTTTTTATTACACTCCCAAATGATACCAATATCCAAGTCATGAAGTTCATAAAAGAAGTGACTGCATAGATATTGAAGTTTTCTGTAGCTGAATTTATTGATACTTTGGATTAAGGAAAAATCAATATATATTAGCTACTGTACACCCAGAGATTAATTTTTCCAAACATGTTTTGCTTCTGTGAGGGTAGCCCAGAACTGAGGTATCATCCAGATCTGAACTGTGCAGGGCACCTACCAGGAGGACTGGCTCAAGAAAAAGCCTTAATGAAGTGTGATGAATCTTTTCTTCCCTTTGTCAACATCTCATCACTCATTTATCTTTTTATTTTTCCGTCCTGACCAACATTGTTTCTAGTTTCCAGAACTGCTCAATGGTTTTTAAGAAAGATCATAGTAAGAATCTCAGAGTTCTTTACTGTTATTTACAATTAGACAAATGGGAATGAAAGACTTTGACAGCTCCAGGCCTCTGATTGCCTGTTCACATACCACTCACTTAGATTTCAGCAGTAATTGCTGCCACTTACTGTCCTTTCATAAAAAGATCTTCAGAGCCTTCTGTTCCTGCTCAAATTAATGTTGTGACAGTTTATGACCCTCTGCATCATGGTAATTTTGAAATTTAAACAATTCAATAAAACTGAAAATAAGCTGAGAAGATGAGGTATTAGATTATTCTGTTTTTCTCTGCAATTTCCCCTCCTGGTCTTTAATGCAAAAATAAAAAAACCTCCACAACTACTTCCAACTACTTGCCTGGTAGCAAGCATGTACATATTTCTAATCAAACTCCCATCATCCAGTCCATTATCACATTTTGCAGCCTTTTCCTTCTGTGGGACAACCTGTGTGGCAAGACCATTGTCTGGCCTGTATGAAACATAATTTCTGTAATCATTTTCACAAGTGAAAAAGCTCTCACCTATGACTGGAGGCCCTACATCTCCCCAAGTACGTTTGAATAATATCTGGGCACCTGGCTCAAGGCCTGGGATTGTAGCTCCAGTTATACAGAAACAAGTAACTGTGATGCTGAGTTGTGTGGTGCCTGGAGTTCCTTTCTAGTCTAGCACTACTTTTTACCAGGTGTCCATGACAATGCTGGACTCACTTAACACTTGTTCTAGCCAATTTTATATAGCTCTGAAAATAACACTGTCCAAGAACATATCAAAACATGTTTGCTTACAAATGCCTTAACTGGAACAAGCTTGTTATTTTCCAATTTTATCCCCATGTGGAAATATACAGATATGAAAACATCTTCAATTCTTTCCTTGCAGCAATAGGTGGCAGTAATGATATCTATATTTGTCTGGATGGCCAGTGGGCTTTGGAAACACTGTATTTGTCAGTTTTATCTTGGATAAATAGTTGTAATATATGTTTTTATCCCAGCTTGAAGGAAATTACCTTTTTACAATAAAGGAATCCTATAGCTAACCTTTCAAATTTCTGGGTACATATAGCCAGATAATAGTTTTCTTTGGCTATGTTCAACTTCTGAATTTGCACAGATGTCAAATTAAAATAAAAATATTAAACACAGATTATTTCATTATATTCTTCTTATTGAATAACCCAAAATTGCTTTACCACAGAGGTAATTATATACTGCAGTAGCAAGAAAAACAGGCAAAGATTCTTAAATATTATAAAAGCTAGAAAGATTTGCCCAAAGGAGTCTGTGAATCTGTTCTTTGTCTCCTGTGTGCTGATATCTCAGAGAATGGGATTGGAAAGTATCACTGTATCCTTATAAACTGAGCTTTTCTATAACAAAGCCCAGGCTATATCATCCAGGATTTGTCTTCCTGACACAACAGTTCTTTTTCAACTAAACATTTATAAGCACAAGCAATTTGCAGGCAATCTAATGCTTAGTTTTCATTTTGCCTGAAGGACTTAAAGTAATGACAAATGTTACACTTCCTTTGCTGGAACTGTTTTCTAGAGTTAATGTTACACAGGTACAGGTCTTGGAATTCCACACAGTGCTGAAGGGAACCTGGGACAGCTGTCTACACAGATGATGCCAAGCATCACTGCATTGCAAACAAAAAGCTTCTTCAGCCAAATCCTTCTTCAGATCACATGGAGGAGTCATGCAAAATCACCACAGGGCAGTAATTTTTGATAATCTCACAGCTGATGACTCTAATATTTTCTGTGTTGTAGAGTCAAGTATTACTGAGACCTTCTGTGTGTACATGTCCAAGGGTCAAAGCACTCTGAGTGAATCAGCTTTTAAGAGCAGGTGACACCTCTGCTAACCATGGGAAGGGCACGACTCATTAGGCATTAATGGAGCGTGGCACTTGGAGAGAATTATCTGGTACAGCAGGAAGGTGTATGCATTGCAATGGTGATGCTTTCTTCCATGGCCCTGTGTAGAGAGCTTTTGACTAGAAATAAGGGAGAATGTACTTGGTGTGTACTCTGCCAGCAATTGCAAGACTATCAGTCTCCTTCCAGTAGAAGGCATAGGCTCTCTTCCAACTTTCACAGGCAGAAGTCCATGTGAGAAAGTAAATGAGAGAAGAAATTGATGACATTTGCCCTCTGCCTAAAGACAAATCAGGAGAACATTGTTACTGATAAGCACATTTGGCTTCATCTGTTGTAAAAAGCCAGCATCATAAGTGTGTTGTTTTGTAATGACTGAAATTCATATAGCTGCTCCTTTGTTTTTCTCTGCATGAAATATGGAATAGATCCATTCAGATGTATTGCATCCCCAAGAGTTTGCTCAGCTTATCAGGCAAATTCAAAAAGAAAATTTACAAAATTCCAAGCACTCAGGCGTGCTTGTCAGCCACTGTACTTAAGTGTGTAATTACTGTACAATATCCCTAATATTTATCTTAAACCCTCTACCAACTTCTATACCTAAAAGCTCATGTGCCACCTGGTAGAACAGCAGTACCCACAGCAATATTACCACATTATTTAACAGCTGTTTCCTTCATCCACACCACAGTGCAACCAATTACAGTCAACATGGCTGGCAACTGAAGTGTGGCTCAGCACGGTGCTCTTCATGTGCAGGGCAAGCAAGAAACAGCAACTTCTGAAGGTTCCAGGCTTTCACCAAGTGCCTGGGCTCAATGCAGCAGTGAAACTTCCCAATAAGCACATTTTCTGCTGATCTGAGTTTCAGCAGCAGCGCAGCAGGGAGAAGGGCTGCAGACCAGCAATCAGGAAACAGCCTCATGAGGCTGCGTGGTTCACTCTGATCTGAAGCCCCAAATCACCCTCACCACTGACAGCATCTCCTGCTGGCTTGGGCCTCTGACATGGGTATGAGTATTTGGACCTTTATTCCTCAAACTGACTGCCTGTCCTCCCATAATATAGACAACCAGAAGATATCACCAAGAGGATATTGAATGCTTTCCATAGACAAGTGAACTTTGATGTCCTGGATATGCTTCCCCTTCTGGGTTATTTTATGGATTTAATGTATGCAGAAGTTTGCTGTGGTTTACCAGGAAAGGAGGTGAAGTCTATTCCAGAAAAGAAAATTATATTTCATAAATGGTTAAAAAACTGACCTGCTACTACTTGAAACATCAGTAGCATGTCCCATGATACTTTTCTGTGTTGAGCTTCACATATCTTAGTAAAAAGCTTCTTGTAAGAATAATTATGTATGCTTTTAAGAAGGAACATTTTCAAACAAACTCACAGAGCAATAAATATGTGCATTGATGCATATTGCTGTTTGGAGTACATGAGACAAGATGGGCAGCATTTGACCCAAACCCAACTCCTAGTTCAGTACACCACCCTTCTAAGAAATTTCTCTATTCTAGGAGATGTCAACAACATATTGCTTGTTGCCTGAAATCAAGCAGCCAAGTATTCTAACTTCTCTTGAAGAGTCTGGATGAGGAATCAGGAATTGTCAGTACTGTTTGAGCCCAGAGACTGCAGTGCCTGGTTAACTGGATTAACTAGGCAAGAATACAGTAGGGTTGAAGGGGAATTTAGGCTCTGTGCAGAGAAACTGCTGCTACAGTAACTATGTACACTGAAATGTATGATTATAATAAATGATTATGAGGATTATTCTTGCTATTTATTCAAGTGAAAATAGATATGGGATTCTGATGTCAGGTAAAAACACGGATTCTATTGTGAATTAGGCATCTATATACCCATTTATTGCCTTCAGATGTATAAACATCACATTATATGGAGTGCAGAAGCCATTCATATGACTGCCTATTTTTAGATGAACTGAAAGCTTTATAGATTCTTTTAGTTGTATAGATTTTTTTTGCTAGGTTGACTTCTTTGAACAGACAATTATAAAAGTACAGACTCCTTCATTTAAATCTTGTTGAGCTGTGGACTAAGTTTTTAAAGACATAAGAAAAATCTTGCATGCTGTGTGAAATTATGAAAACAACTGGGGATGTTCTCAAGTCAAATTATTGTAAGGTGTTATCACAGAAGTGCAGGCAGGTGTTTAAGCCTCTTGCAGGAGTCACACTCCGAGCTCTCATTGTCTTGTTTGACGTCATCTCACACCATGAACAACGCAATCCTTCATACATGGTTAATTGTACTCTATTTAAAACACCTTGCACACTTCAGAATTTTTTCAGTTGCTGCTTTAAGAAAAACCCCATACTTCTCATTAGCAGCATGAACCTTCTGAAGTTCTGTATTGTCTTCCATCTGTGTGAGGCTTAGAGGGAGATATCTGTGGAAGGAGCCCAGGGGTTCCTTGCTTCCCTCCAAGGCAAGTGGACTTCACAAGCTCAGCTGTTTGTGGCATGCAGGGAACCTGGAAATACCACACAGTGGTACACACTTTTTGTTGCTTGTGTGGAACTGGAGCCACATTTCAGCTTGGGGAGTTAAGATCTTGTCTAGTGTAAGGAAACTTGTCAGCAAGTGTTTCATAGGAGGGAACAACAGGAATTACCGGCCCCATTAACTGAAGAGTTACAGTGGTCTGATGTATAGGTTCAAAAATCTAGACAACTAAAGCTTAATAATTCCATTTCTCAGCTGCAGATCTCATATGCTATTCCTTTTTGACACTGTCTCCTCCAAAAGCAAATATTAAACAATAATGACAGGATAAAAGACTGTTTGCTGGAAATGTACTTCCTTAAGTACACGCTCATAATTCTTAGTTTCGGCAGCAGAGGTACTCTGGGACTCGGGGAAATAAGCTGGTACTTTAATTAGTGTTAACTCTCTTTACATATGTCAGTGCATGTGTTTGCATTGGGGTGCATCTGTAAAACATTTCTGTGGCTTAGGAGATTTGCAGAAGACAGCTGAAGGAGCACCACCAGGGGAAAATTCTGCAGCATCTCAAATTAAGAGGCAAGCTGTGACTCTCTGTGGGTTTTAAAGGCAGAACTCTAGATAACTAATACATTTAATTAGCATAAAAGCTGAGAAATGTAGCATCCTGGCAATTGCTTTTCCCCTCAGCAAGTCTTGTTAAGTGACTGTATTAGTAATTGTTACTGATTATTGAAAATATATCCATTATTTTTTATTGGATTTCATTCAAAATAGACCTCTGACACTCATTGAGTAGTCCTGTTGGTCTGATATTTTAATGAAGACCATATCTTAATTATTGTAGCAACTTGGGGGAGAAACATAGGAAATGTAAAACTGCATTTCCCCACATCATCAGCTTTTCTAGAAATACACAGACAGGTTGATCTTTATGTCTGTGTATTAATTTTTATCTGCAGAGCTCTGAGCAGAGGTTTTCACAGCTGGTAAATAAAGCTGTTTGACCCCTATAATGACAAAGAAAGACATAGCAAAACCACTGAGCTTTCAGTAAATCTTATCCCACTGACTGGGAATTTACACACTGCCACCTAGCCCCTGTTTCCTCTGTTACTGCACCCCTTGTTCACTCTCTCTGCTCTCTCCTAACTTTGGCTTTTTGGGTCTGACTCTTTCCACGGCAGTTTTCTCTTGCCCACTGCCACAGCACCCTCTGTACTCCCTGGTCTCTGCCCCAGCCATCCTGGTTCCCCTCTGGACATCTCAGCCCCACTTGATGCAGGTAGATGATATCCTTGTTTTGGTGTGCTCAAATTCGTCTATCTTACCTCCAATTTCTCTTTATTGATTCTGTTTGTCCAAAGAGTAGATGCCCAAAATATTTGCAATCTAAACTCAGCCTGATAGCAAAGACAGTATCTGAGTATAGAAAGGGGGCCCACAGTTTTATCATAAAACCCTTGCATTTATCTTCTAATGTATCTGTGTCTATAACTAAAACTCCAAACCTTAAAAATTGTGACATGTAGACTAAGAATATGATTGAAATAAAATTTGAAACTCCAATGGGATTAGAGACAGAATAGTCACTCTGAAAGGCCAAAAAAGAGAGATGTTCCAGTTTTGTATTGTGTTTTTCTTGGGCTAGAAAGGAACTCCTCTGCATTCAGAACACCAAAAAAGTTTCACATTTATCATAAAATGAAGAGCTAAATGCCTGAATTAAAATGGGTAGCCACTGGATAGAGGCTATTTCTCATTATTATTAGTCAGACTGCAGAGATGATTTTGATCATCACTATAAAGAATGACCCAATTAATCTGAACCCAATTTAATAAATTTTGGTTTATTGAAAGTGCACTGCCTACCAAGTGCTGTTCCCACCTTGCAAGGTCCCAGTTTGATCTAGTGTTTTAATGTCTTTCCCCACTGACAGTATTTCCTCATGAGCAAGAGCACCAGAGCTGCTGAATTGCAGGTTTGCCTTGTCTCCTCTGCTGCAGGAAAGCACAATTATCCACACTGCATTATCCTGGGAAACTCCCCTGGGATAAATGTAAGCTGTGTATGCACATGTTGGGAGAAGCAAAGGCTCATCAGTAGCACTGTCTGTCATACAACATCAAAGCTTTGAGCTGCTGTGCTTTCTCCTCTCTAAAACCCATCCAGGGGAGTTGGGACAGAATTTTACAGAGAATATGGAAATGTTTGAAAATAACCTTGAGGGAGTGTCATGAGGAGCATCCAAGGAGAGGTAGAGAGAAGAAATGCAAGGGGAAAAGGTCAAAAAGGCAACTTCAGCATAATAAAACTGATGGCAATTTGTGTCTTAATTGCAGTCCCTGCTCACAATATAATTTATTTTTAAAGAAGAAACTGTCAGATGATCACAATTATAACTCTCACTCTTTTGTGGAGTAAAAAGTTGTGCAAAGGAGACCACATCTCACCTGAAATATCAAAGCCATACTGAAAGCTTCTGAATGCATTTCCAAGGCATGAAGGAAGCTCAAATTGCAATATCCATTGATGAAATATCTTTTGCCATACCATGAACAGTTCACTCAACAGCTGAGATACAGAAGACTACTGCAGGCATGGAGAAATCAAGTAAAAGTGCACTTTTTTCTTAAGTCTTTTTTATTTTGCCATATATTAGAAAAACTTACATTGTAAGGAAATCTCCAAGGGAATGATAGAATACTTTATGTACGTGTTGCTCATCCAAATTGAAAATATGTTGCCACCACTGAAGCAGAAACAGGAGAAGAAAACAATTGTCCATATGTTTCTCTTGGTTCATACTTTGCTTAGCATTAAATTTACAGTCGTTTTCCATATTCCATTTTCCATCTACATACTTTAATCAAAGATTTTAGATTTCTTCACTGACTGCAAACAAAAAAGATTCAAGCACACTGCCTGTAAATCTGCCATTTCAGTGGAAAGAGTATGCCTGCTCAGAGTCATGGTGGTGTGAAATTTGCAGGATACAAAGATATCAGAATACTTACAGTACTAACACTAAAGCTTTGGGGGAAAAGGGATTAATGTTATATCACATATAGATACATAACCACATATAGATAGATAACCATCACATATGGTTAGCTCTCCTTCTCTCCTCTGTTAGCTGGGACTTCCCATCATTGCTCATTTGATCTCTCTGGATCAACCTTTCATCCACTTTCAGATGCATGGAGGGGTTGGGGTAGGAGGTGGAAGGCCAAAAAACAGGGTAAGCCAGGCAGTGCCATATGAGACAGTGGATACTGCTATGCCTCTGTAGAAAGAGTGCCTAATCATTTTAATTATTAGTAAAAATTATTTGCATGTATTTATTAATAGTTTTAATTATTATATTTAGCATAACAGTATCAACATGCTATTAATAAAGTGGTCTTTGCTGGCAGAAATTGGCGGGGAGCAGACATCCATACAAAAATCACTTGAAGATTTAAAGTAACACCGATAATTTTTAATGGATTTCTGTAAAAGAAAGGTATCTCTTACAACTGGCCACAAAGAAACTAGCAGTATGCTCAAGCAGAAAACTGGCATTAACCAGATCAGATTTGTGGGTGGAGACCTGAGATAATCTTGACTATAAAGCTCTGCTTTAATTCTTTCTGCAACTTCTGCTTCAGTGTCTAAATGTCTAAAAATGATTCATGATTGAAATTTCAATACTGAGCAGTGGGGGGAGGAAGGAAGGAAGGAAACAAAGCATTAAATTTTATTATCCATCAATAGGATGCTAAATTATGGAGATGAGGGATATGTAGCATTTTAATACATATCATGAGCCCTAAAGCCTGCTTTTCCTAAAAGTTTATGTAAAAAGATTATTGGAGAAAACCAGGAAGGGAAAAGCAGGAACACAGACAGGTGATGGCAGCTGATTTACATGGGGGTGCTACCAATGTTTGTGTTTGTGGTGTACACAGCACAATAGTTGGTTTTCTTATTGGTTGCTTCTCTGTTTAAAAACAGAGACCCAGACAAGTGTAGATATGATCTAGACACAAAGGAGTGTATGATGAATTTAGAAGAAAGAGTTATTAATTCTTCTAGAAATTTCTTCTAGAAATTTCAAACAACGTTGTCTAAATCATAATTTTTTACACTGATTTAAAGGTTTCCCTGAATCCTCCCCCACTTCATTGTCATTTAGCTGCAACCAGCAGAAAACCCATGAGAAATCTCTAAAATCAGAATGCCATCACTAGGGTATTGTGGACTTCTACATGTCTAGATCATATCTACCCTTGCCTGGGTTTCTGATTTTAAACAGAGATGCAATCTATAAGAAAACCAATTATTGTGCTGTGCATGTCCCAAACACACATTTAAGATGGCCTTGATTTAGCCACTGGTTTTGTTGCCTAATGCAAGATGGTCAGCCAAGCTCATTCTATAAGTCACATGGTCCATCTCCACTATGTTGACCAGACATGTAAATTCCAAATTATTTAGAGCTTGTGAGATGGGTTTTCTTTGGCTAAAAAGAAGATTTCATATAAGCACATTCCTATTATTATTCCTAATAATGAGAGAGGGAAGATGAAAGAAAGGGACAAGAGATGACTTCATTTACTCACTTGAAAGCTGTAAGGAAAAAACAATTCCCTGCTGTCTTCAGTGAAGGTGTCTCAGCCATGGGGAATTGAAGGAGTGAGGGTGTGATGGGCACCTTCTGGTATTTCACCTCAGTAAGGAAGGGAGAGCCCATCAGGCCCACAATAAAAGATTGTGTCTGTGCCAGTGGCAGGAACTGGAGGACCTGATGGGACATCATGCATCTCGTAGCGTTCCCTGTGTCTCCTTCCAAATACAGCCTGGTTTACTTTATTTGTGGTTTATATACTCTGTGTGTGGAATTCTCTGTATTTCCAAACCAGCTTCATTTATTAGCAGTATCTTATCTGGTATATCAAATAACTTTTTCTGTAGCTAAACAGAAGTAAAATTAATTTGTTCTTGTAGGAAGAGAACTCTGTTCAGAAATTGAAAGGCTTGTTCTCTGTGTATTTGTGTCTTCTGGTATCTAATTCTTTGTTAAGTGCATGACTGAAATTTAAATACCCTTTGTGCCTAGAATTTATGAATCACTTTCTTTTTTCCTCTTTGCTGGCTCATAAGCATTCAGTAAGTGTTCAGGGATTTATGGTTTGCATGGTGCTTCTTTTTGGACTGGTTTTGATATGTTTTCTGATTTACTTCTCTTACGTAGCTCATTGCTCAGTTCCTGTAATTTTTCCTCAGAATAATGTGGGCTAGCACTTGTTTAAAGGACATGATACAATGCCATGGAAGAGACATGGGAACACAAACTAAGGAAATTCAGTGGACGAGCTTCTTGATCTGCTATGATCTTCGATACTGCTTATGAACTATAGCCATATGATGGTTATTTTTTCCCTAGTTCATCTACTTCAGACCCTACTACATTTTTTCTCCATCTACACACACTTGCCCGAAAGTAAAAGATTATTAGTATGAGCAGAAATCTGTAAGGAACTGTGTTTCATTTAGTATATCCAGCTAAATCTCAGGTTGGCACTATTCTGCCTGTGACACCTGGGAAAATCTAGGGGCAAATTTTCCATCTCCAAGTAATTTTCAAAACTATTTACTGCTTACATACTAAATGGAAAATGCGTGAAGGGCACCCTTTTAAACAGAGTTTGTTCTTTTGCTGTATGTTGTCACAAGTGAGACAGGGCAGGCCCATTTTAGAGAAGTGTGTAATAATTTAGATGTAGTATCTTATTTCACCAGTCTGTCAAACAACTTGGCAGACTCAATGATAATGAACAAACAGGTTCAGTCCTAAGCACAGAGTAACTCTTGTCTAGCTGGTAGCAGCAGGACAGCCTTACTCTGCACTGGATCATCTGGCAGAGGAAAATGCAATGCTCAATTTGCCACCATTTTCCATTAGCTTTGGCCCACCCTGCACTGCTATTGAGTTACTCAGAGCTGGAATAACTCCTGGTGCTATTCTCCATTGGAAGCAGAACTTGGAGGAATGGAAAACAGACTGGTGATCACACAGCACAGACCTGCCAGGCCAGGCTGGTTCCAGCCATATCGTGCTCAAAAAAAAAAAAAAAATTTATATGTACGCTTATATATGTACACATACACACATGAACAGTTTTGCATTAAATAAACCCCACTAAAATAAAAGTGTCCTGGACACACTGATCAAAGAGCTAGTCCAGTATCCTAAAATTGTGCTGGAAGGTTACTGCAATTTCCATTCCAGACATCTGCCACATCCAGCCTCCTCTCTAAGCAGATGAAAACCAGTGGAGCCAGACGATGATGAAAAGTTGTGAGGGCAATGCAGTTAACATTTGTCCCTTAGAAAGAGAAAATGTGATTTTTTTTCAGCATGAGCATGTTACCAGGGCAGCAGCCACAGCACTGCAGGGCCAGCACTGCTCTGAGCCAGGGCTGTAGCTGCAAGAGCAGCCTAGAAGAGACAACACTGGAGCTACTGCAGGAAGAACTCTCTGAATGGAAACAGGCAGCCTGCTTTGGTCAGGAGGCAGGTGGTTTTATTGAAATGTATGAACAGCAACATTTGTGAAAGGAGAAGGTTGAGTTACTCATGGCTGAAATAAGTTTATTCAGCCTTTGATGAGAAAACTTTTGTCCAATACATTATTCACTGGCATTATACAACCAGTTCTGGAAGGAATGTGTTTAGTCATACCATCTTGAAATGGCAGAATTCCGGATTTGATCCAAAATTTGACAATGTTTGAGATGATGTATACTGTAAGAAGCCTTTCTGGGTGTACTGGGATCCAAGGGTCTATAAGAAATGCCACCCATCCAGCTTTAAAATGATAATTTTTTCATGTGAGAAATGTGGATAAAATATAATTACAGCAAGGCTGTGAGAAAATAAGAGATTTTGGTGTAACTCTTAGCTGTGACCAGCAATCTCAATATTAAGTTAGCTGTTGTATAAGTGAAAAATTTACCTAGAATAGCCTTCTAATAATAGCTTGAAATTTAGATATTTTCTTTTTAAAGTTTTAATAATTCTGGGTGAACATCCATGCAAATGCAAACATTTACAATAGAGCTTCAAGACACAGAGCAGCATTCATTATTGTACCATAATAAATAAATCCACTATAGCAGAATTATGCATGACAAATATGGATTTTATACACATGGATGTGATTAATAAAAATTGCAAGTTTCATAAATACACCAGAGCAGTAGTGGGGTTTATTCTATTTATGGCTAAATTTGTCCCTGCAGTAACAAAAGTCCTATTGCTGAAATGATTGCCACATTCAAAGTACACACCACTAACCACATCAAGAAACACAGAGGCATTGCAAGGGATCCCCAGGGGGAACGGGCACAGTACTGATCCCTGCACTCCTGCATCCATTCTCACATGCTGGGAATTCCTGTCCCCTTCAGTACCATTTCCTTTTCTAGCAAACTCCTGGGGACACAGGCTAACCTAGAAAAACCCAATCCATCATGGTGCTGGATGCAATAGTAATGGAAATCTGAACATATTTCATACACAATGGTATATTAGGAGGAATTAAACTCCTAATTCACACCCCATATATTCAGTTCTTTATGATGCTGCAGTTTGAAAATCCACCAACTCAGTCTGATAAATCCTTCTACTATTCTTTCTTTGTAGCCAAGACAACATGTAGGAGATGTTGTCTCTCAGAGGCTCTCTCAATGACTCTCTGACTTACTAACATTTTTTCCTTTTTGCTGCCATCACATTCATTTGAAAATGGAAGATCTAATATAGGTTAGCATGTGAATGCTGACTGGAAGCACTTGGTAACAATGATGTTGCTGAGGCCTGCTACCACAAGGTATAAACACCAAGCAGATCACTGATTTCATCTCTAAACAAGATGGTGTGTTTGCAGTGATAAAGGAATGACTAGATGTACCCTCACCATGCATCACTGCTGGCTCTGCTCTGCACCAAATTAAGTCAGCACTACACTCTTGGTGCCAGATATGCTACAGAGATTCAAGGCAGCTGAAGACCCATCCCACAGACTGCTGTTCCAGGTGCTGGTGAGACAGAAGGCAGAATATTCTGGGTCTCACCTGCCTAAATAACATGTTCATGGGTGTGTGGATCATTTGGGGTTTTGCTGCAAGTTGTGAGAAGATGAGAGGCAAAAGACTCCTTGTGCCACAGTTGTGTCATTTGGGCAGTGAGCAGTGAAGTGGGACAGACACATTCAGATCTCAGGACTGCCAGCTTCAAAATAAACACTTCTTCCATAACACAGCAGAGTCCTGAAACAGATCCCTAGACAAAAAATCCTAGCTAACCAGTCAGTGACACTCTGCAGGCTGAGAGAGAGCTATTTTGTCCAATCTTTCTGTCAAAACTTTTGGTGCAGAGCAGAAGCCAAATCCAAATCGCAGAACTTGCTCCCAAATGGAGCCAACAACCAGCTCTGGATGACCATACCTTCCCCCACCTCAGTGCAAATCAGCAAGCGTTGAACCACTATGACTCAAAAAAATAAAAAAAAAATTAAAAAAAAATCAAGTGTTCACTTGATTAATTAATGCAAAAGAGATGAAAGAGTCAAGCCCAGTTTCCTCCTGGGACCATGACACAGCAGACATTGCCACAAAAAGCTATGAACAACCACAATTACAATCCAGTCCTTCATTCTTTCAAGACATCTGTCACCTTTTTCAGGCTTTTCTGTGATACATTTTTAAGCTACAGACTTCTAGCAAAATACAAGTTTTGACTGCAAACTGGATAATCTAAGGAATACTTTGCCAGCCTATTTGCATAAAAGATCTCATCAATCTGTTTTCCACCAAGAACATTCCTTAAGGGATTAGGAACAAAGGTCAGCTATAATTCTGAGCTCCACTTTTAAAATACTCACTGAGAAAATAAAACTTATGCAAAATTAATGGAAATATACTAAAATAGTGTACTGAAGAATTTTCTTGCAATATTTGCAAGTTTTATTATATTTGGAGATCTAGCTGCCAACAAAGCAAGTGTTGCAATGTTTACTGGAATTTAGCACAGTTTCAGTAACATGAAATATCCACCTACCACTGCATCTCTGCTCAGATAGATTTCATGCTGGCCATTCCGCCTCTGAAAGTCAGACCATACTTTTTATTGTATCTTTATTGCAAAATCAGGAGGCAGCTCTGGCAAGTGGATGGGGTGGAAACTCTCCATTAATGTATTTGAAGGAATTTGTTCAAACTGGTCTTTGGGAGATCTGTGACACAGCTTAGTTTAGTTTGGTCTCTGAAAGTCACATCCAGATTTTGTATATACAAAACTGTATTTTTGCATTCATACCACTCTAAATCAGAAAAGGTAACTCTGAATTTAGCCTAAAAAAGAGTAAAAAAAAGATTCAAGCCCATAATTTTATAATTTCATAGTTACTGTGTTGACATAAAAATAGAAGTTATTCCTGCTACTTCAGTTAAATGCCAAAATGTTTAAGGAAAACAGACCCTGATTCCTGACACATTTTTCAAAGTGAATACTATCTTTGCTTCTGTATGGCAGAAAACCTAACAGATTGATGTAATATAAAAAGTGCAAAAAGGATGCAGCATCTATCGTTGTTCCAATTTGATTTGTACTACTATTCCTACTTCCTCACCTCTCTTCCTCCTGACCTTCATGCAGATGCTGCCAGTAAACAAATTATTCTCAGCTTTAGGTTCTATAACTGCTCCCTGATCTTGTTGTGGTAAACTCTGGTACTGGATTACAACATTTTTTTGTTCAGTAACATTGGGGCACTGGAGAATTAAAAATAAATTAAAAGCAATCAGTATGCTATTATGGATTGTATTTAGTGTTTGAAGAAAGTGGAAAATGTAGATCATAATATGAGATCAGAAGGAGAAAAGGGCAGTATGAGAAGGATACAAGGCTACTGAATGGCTGTGGACTGAAAGAAAGCACTTAATAAGAAAACCTTTCAGACCCAAATTCCACCCTTGAATAAGCAATGGGAACTTTACAGGGGTTTTGAATGAACAGAACTACAAAATCAGATATATGATAAAGTTCCTCTACTCTGCCAAAAGCAAGCAGTCCACTCCTCAAATGAAATTCACTCACCTGTGAATGATGTGGTATCTCTGCAAATAATCCAAGGAAAGGGCCAGCTCACAAATGTAGAGTTTAACAGTTCCTTCATTGAAGTGCACGTTCTGCTGCAAATGGTAACGCAGGTCCCCTCCAAGTAAGAGATCCACCACCATGAACATGTCCTCTTCATCTTGAAAGGAATACCTGGAGGAAAGAGTTACAGCTGAGATCTCAGGCTGGGTGATGCAGTCACAGCCATGCCTTGGGCTGGCTCCCATTAAGGAGATCCTGGTAGGTCCCTGATTTGCTCAAAAGGCATGCACAGAGAGGCATTCTCTCTCCTGAGGTCAGTCCTGCAAACACACTTTGATTGTGGTGGGACTCTGAATGTTTAAGTGCTGTGCTTTAACCCCAGTGACAGCTAAGTACCATGCAGATGCTCTCTCACTCCTCTTTCCCCCAGTGAGTTGGAGAGGAGAACCAGAAAAAAGTAAAAACTTGTGGGTTGAGATATGAACAGTTTAGGAATTGAAAAAAAGGAAAGTATAATAATAGTACTAAGGATAAAAACACTAATAATTGCAATGAAAAGGAGAGAAAGAAAGAAAACCTGAGAAGAACAAGTGATGCACAACACCAGTGCTCACCACCCCCTGAACAATGTCAAGCCTGTCCCCCAGTGGCTATCAGCCCTTCCCTTCCAAATCCCCCAGTTTATATGAGCATGATACTTGATGGTGTGGAATATCCCTTTGGACAGTCTGGACCAGCTGTCCCAGCTGTGCTCCCCCCCAGCTCCTGGTGCAGCTCCTCACTGGCAGACAGGAGCCACTGAAGAGTCCTTGACGTAGGGTGAGCACTGCTGAGCAGCAGCCAAAACATCAGAGTGTGATCTGTCACAGACATGTTTTATGAAAATCCTTTCCTTAGGATTTTTTCTCCTGAGAAGCTGAGAGGCCTCAGGAACAAAATGTAACCAATGGTTATCTGCTGCTGTGGAATGCAACAGGTGCATCTGTGATTGGTCTCATGTGGTTGTTTCTAACTAATGGCCAATCACAGCCCAGCTGTCCAGACTGTCTTGGTCAGTCACAAGCCTTTGTTATCATTCCTTTTTCTATTCTTAGCTAGCCTTCTGATGAAATCCTTTCTTCTATTCTTTTAGTATAGGTTTAATATAATATATATCATAAAATAATAAATCAAACCTTCTGAAACATGGAGTCAACATTCTCGTCTCTTCCCTCATCCTAAGACCCCTGTGAACACCACCAGAGTGATCAACATTATTCTCATCCCAAATCCAAAACACAGCACTGTTCTAGTAAGAACAAAACTAATTTATCCCAGCTGTAACCAGAACATGGGGGCAAGCAGGGCTTGAGCTACTGCCATACTACTGTCTTATTTTAAACATGGATTAACACCTGAATGTTGATAAAACAGAATTTAAAATACCTTTAAGATTTTTACATTCTTAAATAACCATATAGTCATTCAGGTGACAAAATATCTTACAAAGTAGTACCAGTAAAATGGAAGGCCTTGAAACACACTTGGTATTTACACACATACAACTCTAGTTCAGTGCTTATGGAAAGTATCCTGGCAGCATTGAGAGCTGCTGTCTCAGGGGTATTTTCCAGATTCAATAAAAATACACAATGTTCTATTAGCTGAGTATTTTTTACAGCTTGCAGTGTAGGTCCAAATTCAATAAGGACTAAAACTGCAATTTTACTGCCTAACAATGCCTATTTTTTTCAGTCAGCACCCTATATCTTATAAAATGACAGAGTCTTCATGGTTACTGACTGAATTCTTCTGGACCCTTTCCCAGAACTGCCGCTGAACACTCTGGGGACCAAATTTTGATGTGATTTAAATCCTGTAAATCCAAAGGTGTAGCCAGTAAATGTACAGTATATATATACATATATAGTGTTCGGGCAAGCAGGAATTTCCATGTGTTTCTACTTACCTTGGCTATGCTGCCATTCCTCTGTTTTTTTGTGATCTGAGTGAACTGACAGAAACTCTCTGGGTTTCATTTCTAAATGCAACTGTATAAGATAGTTTTCCCAAATGGGGAATGGTAAATACCTTATTTCTGATGTGAAATCACTCTTTTTTTATACATTTTTTTAGAATTAATTTTGATGTGAAGTTGTATTATCTTACACCAGATATATATGGAGTGCTGAGAGGTGATCCACAACAATCGTGCCTCTTCCAGCACCTTTCCTCCCATGAGGTGTGTAATGTATGTTGGCTACAGATGTAATTCTGTTCTCCTGAACTTTAAAATTTATGCCAAGAAAATGGAAAAGAGAGGGCTTCCAGAAAATCTGTGCACACCCTCCCCCCCAGAGGCAGAAAAGTCTATATTAGATTATTTTAATTGACAGTTCCGTACAGTTTCACTTTCATTCCCAGGCTTGCACTTACTGAAATGAGGCACTGCTCAGGGGTTGTCACAGATGGTTCATTTTGAATTTAATGCTTGTTATTCTTTCTGAACACAGTTCTGAGAAGTGACTTTCTCTCATACTCTGCTCTTCTGTTGCGTTTCCGTGTGACTGCCAAATGCCAGGAGAGGAAAGTAATTTTATTTGCATTAAGCTTACTTCTCAATAAGTGAAACCTCTGAAGCAAAATGGCAAAGTAAGTGGCACATGGTGTCTGCTCACCTCTAGAGAGGCAGAATTTTGTAACACACAAACATATAAACAGGATAACAAAACAGAAGGCTTCAAATATATTCAAATTCCTCCAAGCATTGTGCATTACTGAGCCTGGAGCAATTGCAGAAGCAAAGCTTAAAAAAGTGTAGTTACATTTAAGACTTTTTTTTTCTTTTTTGACACTTGTTATTTTAGGTGAAGAAATTGTAGCATTGAGCAGTGGTAAAATCATCATCATAGAATGACTTTGGTTGGAAGGGGTCTTAAAAATCATCTGCTTCCAAGCCCCCTGCCATGTGTAGGGTCACCTTGCACACATTAGACCAGGTTGCTCAAAGCCCCATCCAACCTGGCCTTGAACACTTCCAAGGACTGGGCAGCCACAGTTGCTCTGGGCAACCTGTTCCAGTGCCTCACCATCCTCTGAAAAATGTTAATTTTTCTCTTCAGTTACCACTTAAGTAAGGTACAGATTTTGTTTCTTTCTTTTTTTATATTATTAAAATAATTTCTGGAAAAAAATTGCAGATTGAAAACTCTACTTAAATGGTAAGTGAAACACTGTGTTTTGTCTGGGACTAAAGAGCACTCGGTGTCTAAAGTCATACGGTGACATGTCAGTAGAAATGGTACTGATGCACCTCTAGTTTTGAGATATAAATGTCCTTAGTCTTTTTTTTTTGGGCAGAGTGTGAAAGCAGGGTAAAGAATGACTGCTGTGAACTTGCTTTTAAATCCAATGATTATTCCCTTTTTCCCTTTTTTTTTTAATTATGAGTATGTTTCAAGGTGAAAGTTCAGTCTAGCCAAAAGACCCATGAGAATCATCCATGGAATGTGCAATCTTGTTCACATCCAGATAAAAGCTAACACTTAGTGGAACAAGGTTTTCACTCCAAACGTGTTTTTAGGCTGATGTACTCTGGTTTTCTGTGCCTGTGAGTGGGGAATGGTCGTTCTTTGTCACCTGCCAGGCAAGCTTTTGTGCATTTGTAATTATTAATGATTTAAAAGAGAGATCAAACAAAGCTTTCCTACAGGGCTCAACCAACCTGCAGCCATTCACTGCCTTGGGACCCTCAGGGAATCTCTGGGAATCCAGGCTGGGATGACAACAGATGGGTTTTGTCCAGGGGCTGTCAGACTTGCCAGTGAATCAATCTCCTGCTACTGTGCCTTGCCTCTCAGGTAAACACATGAAGTGCAATCCCTAAGGACAGAGCTATAAGGCATTCCAGAAGTAACTGTACCTCTAGAACAAAATACTTTGAACCCAATCACGAAACCCAAACAAACAAAACCCTCAACAAAACCAAAAATACCTTCAACAACACCAAAACTAAACGGGGAGACATTCAGAAGTACAGCTAATGTTTGCACTAGGCAGCCTTCCCACACAGGACACTTCTCAAATTTGTCTGGGCCATCTTGACTAGATCATGATTTGCTAAGAAAGGTTGGAGCAGATGATCCTTGAGACCCTTCTACCCTTTTATTCTATGGTTCTATGATCTTTCATGACCTGTGGAAGGAGCACAAGTCAGTTTTATTTAGATGTTGAAGGTAGAATGATGTACACCAAGACACAGTGGTTGTGAAGCTCCCTATATCCTCTCTGATGTTCTGCTCTTGCACTCAGTTATTATTTTTCTTTTGTACTGATACGTGTCTCTGGTAACTCTGCTAACCCTGCCAGAAGTGTTGTGTGTACTGGTTCAGTAAAAGCTGTATAGGCACAGTTTGAAGGAATACACATATTCAGCAGGGTATCAGCAGGTTTTTCCATCCCCTCTAAATTCTCTCACACCTGACACCCATCATCATGCTCCTCTTACACCCCTTCTCATGGGCAGTGGTGTCTTCCCTACACAGTTGATCCAGCTGGGTCAAACCTTCATGGGTGTGATTGTCTGTCTGGGTCAGACCATAGTGTGATTAGGAACACTCCAAGACATTTTCTGGAAGGTGAAGAAATTTCCCCTAGTGAGACTGTGTCTTTGACCTGGAGGACAGCTTGGGCATGGCAAACAGGAGAAGCTGGAGCTGTCAGGCACGCCACTAAGCAGATCCTGCAGCTACCAATCTCTAAGCTACTGAATGCAGAGCAGGAGTTTCTCCAGGTCCTGCTGTGCAGCTGGGTAACAAATGGTGTTATTTTCCTCCTACCCTGCTTTAAGGACTAACAGGACTTTGTGTACCAGCTTAGACAAATTTGGTTTGTCATGGTCACAAGCAATCTATTCCTATGCCTCTCTCCCTCACACAAATCTAGTATCCTGCCTTTACATAAGAAATGAAATATTACCTTTATCTTTTTTATTCTATTGCAGTATTTTAAGAAAAAAGAGCTTTTGATATATTGGTCTAAGAATTGAAATACACAAGTGAAGTATTGGACATGGGAGAAAGAATCTTTGAAAATGTTGCTGCTGGCTGGGGAGGGGCTGGTGGCAAATCAGACCAGTGGAGATTAGTTTTCAAGCAAACACTGTAATTTTACTTTTGTAAGCTTCTTATCTGTTCAAAGGGAAATGACATAGAAAAGGGTTGATTGTTTTTTGAAATAAATTCAGGGGTTGTTTGAGATTTTTATGTTAACCAGGTAGTTGAGAAATACCTTCTAAATGAATTGTAACATTGTGACTTAGGTTGAAGATAAATCAATTAGTATTGAATACCAATAACACATTATTAGTTACACTAAAGACAACATTTTAATCCTCCTTGAAATGAAAGAGTAAATGACTTGAAATAATATTTCTTGTTTGTTTCCTAAGTAGTGTCATTCTCCAGTTATAGGAAAACTGTTCTAAATACAGATCCAGCCTCTGCTTTCACTTGGTTGGAGAAAAGTTTGAATGCATTATAATCATCTTTCTCCAAATTAAGATAAAATAATAAAGCCCATAGCAAACAGGGAATTGAGTTTTTGATTATCTTCAGACTGGAAGATAAACTATTATTGAACATAGTCCTTGATGGAAACAAAGTACTCATTGAATAAGTTGTATCTGTTTTCACATTTATATCTGTATATTTGTTTTAATAATATATAATTTTCTGTATTTATATCATATTTTTATTTATTATTTGTAACTCTGTCTTCATAAAAGCAATTACAGATGAATTATTAGGATAATTTCCCCCCCTTTCATTTCTTCTTTTTAGTTAACCAGGGTAATTTTTCATTTAAATCCTTCCAGTTGAGACACCCAGTATTCATATATCTTGTTTCATATGAATTACCTGGGGAAAATGACATAGTGATGGATATTTTATATATGACTTAAATTAAAGATTAGAAACAGATTAGAAAAATTTCATCATTAAGACTAAGCCTAACTTCATAATCTTGAGGTAATCAGTTAAAGCAAGATATGCACAGTTCATACATTCAGATAACACTTCTGCTTTCCACTGAATATGACAAATGACTGATCCTTGGTGTCTCCTAACTACAAAATTAAAGAGGGGTTCTTTTCCAGTTTTCCTGGTAACACTAAAGGGACGTGGTAATTTTTTCAATGACATAAACCCCCCACTAGTAACTGTAGATTTTCCCAGTGTAGATGTAGATGCCATTTCTTGATATGGTTACCTTGTTTTTTTTTTCCTTACCAGTCCAGGTTGTGTAATTATGTTATAGAATACTCCTCACCCACTGTAAAGCAGCAAGAGGTTTAACAAAGATTTGCTGCATTGAAAAAGAACAGGTCACTTAAAGGCCTGAATAATTTGACATTTGCCAAAGAACAGTTAGAGCAGAAAAATGACAGTTCAGAGCTCTCTTGTATGGGCTTGGTGGAGTAAAATACACCCTCAATATAAGGTGGTATAAGTATAGGATATTATATAGGTGTCAAAAAATAGCAACTTTCATCAGTCAAACATCAAATCATTTCAAACTGCCCTGGGCTGAGAAGGTGTGCTGAAAACTGTTACACCCACTGTGACTGCAAATAGCAAATACTTACCTTTGAATTACATTTTTCATAAAATGAAGTGTCCAAGCTAAGCAAATTAATGTTTTTGATGAAGTCTGTGTGTTCTGCCAGCCAAGGACAAGCCTCAAGAGTCAAAGCCTCAAGATTTATGCACTTTGTAAATATAAATATGCAAGTATTTTGAAGGAATGTTGGAAATGTTCCTTCATAATGGCTGTTTTGTTTGCATTTCTATAGATTTTTTTGTTATTTGGGCAAATGGATAAACATTAGTTATTGGAATTTGAGATTTGTGCTTGCAAAGTCTTTAATAGAAGGCCATTGTTGAAAAGAAAAGGAAATATGCCTGTTTCCAAACTCAGAAGGACAAGAGTAATTTCTACAAATGTTGTTAAGAATGAAGGACAATTACTTCCTTTATTCTTCTTATATTTCTTTATAAAGATATGTAAATATCTCAATATTCTCTAAGAAAACTTTTGAGAACAGGGAATTTCTTCTATAAGGAATTTGGTTGTTCATGCTTACACCTTCTCAAATTCTATTTAGTGCTGAAGTGACCAAGAAAAAAATGGTAAGAAAAACGCCTAAATAAAAAGTAGCCTGAAATTAGGTTGAAAGATGGCTAGAATTTGTTTCAACAAAGATAGTAAGAGACTTATTAGCATAGTAAATATTTAGCAGTATCTCCCATGCAGGCAAGGATTATTAATTAGAGACAGCTTAGTATTTATCCTCACAAGGAAGAAAATTTTCTCTCTCCAGGAGGTTGAGAAGACCACAAATCCTCTTTGATCTAGGAAACAACTGTTCATCATCTGGACATGAGCTGGCCATGTGCACTCACAGCCCAGAAAGCCAAGGCTGTCCTGGGCTGCATCCAAGGCAGTGTGGGCAGCAGGGCCAGGGAGGGCATTCTGCCCCTCTGCTCTGCTCTCCTGAGACCCCACCTGCAGGGCTCAGCACAGGGAGGACAGGGACCTGCTGGAGAAAGCCCAGAGGAGGCCACCAAGGTGATCAGAGGGATGGAGCCCCTCTTCTGTGAGGAAATGCTGAGAGAATTGGGATTGTTCAGCCTGGAAAAGAGAAGGCTTTGGGGTAACCTAACTGGGGCCTTCCAATACCTGAAGGGAGCCTACAAGAAAGAAAGCATGTAGGGACAAGACAAGGAATAGCTTTAAACTGAAGACAAGTTTAGATTAGATATTACGAAAGAAATTCTTTACTGTGAGGGTGCTGAGGTCCTGGAACAGGTTTCCCAGAAAAGTTGTGGATGCCCCTACCCAGAAAGTGTTCAAGGCCAGGTCTGGCGTGGTTCTGATCAACCTGGTCTAGTGAAAGGCATCCCTGTCCAGGGCAGCTAGAACTAGATGAAACTTGAGGTAGGTCCCTTGCAACCCATGCCTCTCTGTGATTTTATGATCATTCCCATGTGCACTGTCAGCATTTGGCTCAGTTGAGATGCACAACTCACATGACCATGCCATGGGCAGTCAGCAAGTGGTAATGAGCTAAACATGAAAAAGCAAAACGCAAAACACTTGTTGCTTGCTCTATTACTATGCGTTTTGCTTTCAGCTGATGAAATAAACCTCATTACTATATTCTTGCATGCACAAACTACAGTTATTGATCAATGCTGTTTTGAAGTGTTTCAGTTCTTTCTGAGTCCTGATTATTTGAGATGGTTTGTTTTAGAGCACATTTTCTTTCACTCCTTCACCTGGTTCTAATCAATGAATGTTTTGCTCCACCTAAAAGAAGCTTCTTTATTTCTGCCTCTGATTTTCCAAATGCTAGGGGAGTAAGAGGTCATTTGAGATGTGGGTTATGGTAATAATTGTAGATTGTGAAAAAGGCAGGCTAAGATTTGATGTTAGGAAGAAATTCTTTACTCAGAGGCACTGGAACACATGCTCAGAGAAGGTGAGCATGGCCCATTCATGGAAGTGTGAAAGGCCAGGTTGGATGGGGCTTTGAGCAGCCTGATCTAGTGGGAGGTGTCCCTGCCCATTGGAAGTAGATGATCCTTAAAGTCCATCCCAACCCTAGCCTTTCATATTCTATGAAAATATGGTATTTTGTTTGTCTTTCATCCTGGTGAAATGGTAGAGAAACCATGAGAGAAACCATATGATTAAATGTAGGTGGTCATCTACTACATGAGGAAGAGTTCTTACAATTTTCTGTTCCTTTTAGGCTGGGACTAAAGAGCTTAGATCCACGGTTTGCATAAGACCCATGGTCATGTGAGATCTTTTACACTGTGATTAAATAATGTTCACTGAACATTAAAATAGACACACAGAATAATTTTGGATGGAAAAGCTCTTCAGATGTCAGGAATTCCAAATTCCAACCTCCTCATAGCAGGGCTAATTTCAAACTAGGTCAGGTTTCCTGAGACCTGATCCAGGGCAGTTTTGAAACTCTCCAAGGATGAGAACTCAACAGCCTCTCAGGGAAGCATGTTCCAGCCGCTCATTCAGTCTCAAAGAGACATTTGCTTATATCCAGTTAGGATTTATCTTCCTGACCTATGTCACTTACATGAAATGTGTCACTCATCCTTTCAGTGTACGTGAGTTTTTCTCCATCTTCATGTCACCACCACCACACCTTTGGGCAATGGCTGTAATTAGTTCCCTCCCTCAGCTCAGCAGTGTCACGTTCCTGCTCTGCTCTCCAACCCAAGAACACTGATGCTTCCTCAGATCTTATAGAAAAGGGATGGATGAGCTTACTCCAAGGAAGACCACTGCAGTAGGTAAATTTTGAGAAAATAAGTGACATTAGCTGAAAATTTCATGAACACTTTTTAAGGCCTAGAAAATTTCAGACAAATAGGATGAATTTTTGCTACACTATGAACAATAAAACGGAGGAAAAAAACCACACTGCTATCAATTACTGTGACTCTGGAAACATTTTTATTCCCACATATCAAGAGCTCTGTTTTTGCAAAAGGCTGGTCTCTAAAAGTGTTTTCTCATAATTTGTTTTTCAGGAGAAAATTAATTACTTTTCTGGCTCATTTGCTCATATACTTGTAGACTTAATGACACAGTCTCATGATAAAGTCTGTGTTTTCTCAAATATTATCAGACCAATGATAAAGTAAGACTTGCAAATGAATGCAAAATAGGCTCATTTCTCAGTCTATTTGTTTGGGATTTTTAGCAGACTTGGATGCAATATCCTCAAAGCTCATTTTAATTGTTCTGCTCTCATGAAAAGCATGGCAGCTTTCACCAAGCTCACTCAGTTTTGCTCTCTGAGACCAAAGTCTGCTTCATTCTTCATCAATTGTTTTCCAAGTGTTTTATCTTTCATCTATCTTTTGTTGAATGGAATAAAGAAAAGTCTCCACTATCTTGTGTTCTATTTATAGTCTTTAAAATAGATACATCGCAATTATACATGAGAGCTCTATTTTGTTTGAGTGAATTAGAACATATATATATAGAAGGCACTTGGGATTTGTTGATACTCTCATCTGAATGCAGCCTCTGAACTCCATTCAGCTGTGCTGGAGATGTGCTGTGACTTGGCCAATGTTCACCAAGTTCTTCATTATCACTTTGTGTTATTATCACTGCCAATTTATAGCACTTCATGTGCACGTGGCACTACAGCAGTAGCAATTATGTCTGCATGCCAACGAGTCTCTCTTGTCTCTGGCTTGTCTCAAACACTCCCAATTAAAGCAGGCAACAGACAGCTTGTGTGATGAACTCAGGGAAACTACTCACACAAACAAGGGCCCACTACCAATACAGGGAACTGCTCACCTAGGAAAATAGGTACCAGAGAAATTTGTGGGTGAGGAAAAAGCTCATGGGGAATAATGGACCAAAAACTTGTACCCCAGTTGAGATGCAGGTCAAGATCTCAGTCTGTAACTTGCAGACCTTGATATATTAATAAACTATGGAATAACAGAATCCTTTAGATTGGAAAAGACCTGCAAGATCAAGTCCCACCATTAACCCAGGGCTGCTAAGCCTACCACTAAACCATGTCCTTAAGATCCACAACTACATGTATTTTGAACACCTCCAGGGATGGTTACTCTACCACTTCCCAGGGGAGCATGTTCCAATGCTTGACATGGTCTGCCCTGATAAGAAGAAAATCAAGCACAAGAAGAAGGAAGCCAGCATGGATGAGCAAGGACATCCAGCTGAACTCAGAGAGTAAAAATAAGTGTACAAGAGGTGGAAGTAGGGGTGGGTGATCCAGGAGGAACATAGAGTTGTTATCTAATCTTGCAGAGATAGGGTTAGGAAAGCCAAGGCTGACCTGGGCTGCTGCATCCCATTCTTGGCTCCCCAGTCCATGAAGAGTAAAGTGCAGGCCCACAAAGATGGATAAAGGACTGGAGCATTTTTCATGTGAGAAAAGGCTGGGAGAGTCGAGACTGTTCACCCCAGAGAAGAGAAGGTTTGGGTGGGATCTCATCAATGTGTACAAGCAGCTGATGGGCAGAAATGAAGAAGAGGGAGACAGACTCTGTGGTGCTCTGTGACAGGACAAGAGGTAATGAGCACGAATTAAAACACATGAATCCCATGTGAGCACAAGGAAATAATTCTGTGAGGATTGTCAAACATTGGTCGGACAGGTTGCTCAGAGAGGCTGTGGAGTCTTCCTTTGAGAAGATACTAAAATCCCAACAGGGAAACTTGTCTTAGGTGACTCTGCTTGAGCTGAGGGTTTGCATCAGGTGAGCTCAAGATGTCACTCCCAAGCTCAAAAATTCTGTCAGTCTGCAACCTTTTCATTGCAGCAGCTAGCTGGCTTTCTAAACTACATACAATTAAAGGAATATTGAAGAACAGAATTCGAGCAGAGGTTTGTCTCTGGAGACAATAGAAAATTTCCTCTGTTTCTCTTCCCTCTTTCTCACAACCTCATTATTTGAGGTTCACAGTTCTTCATTTAGTGGAAGGTTTTAAAAAAAATTAGTTACCAATGCTAATAGCTAACTACTAAACAAGGATGTCACCTGATCAAATAACCCAAATAATTGGAGCACAGAGCAATAAAATTGTGCTGGCACAACAGAAGTTAATGAAAGATAACTATTAGGTCTGGACTTAGGCTTTCTTGAAATCCAAAGTTCAGCAATTAAACTTGTGATAGATTACCACAAACGATTCCAAACTCTCTCTATTTTTAACTTAAAACACTGTAATATCTTAGCGACAATTTTGTGTCCTTTTTTTTTTTCCAGTTTTATGGAGCAAAGAAACATCAAAATTGCAGCACTTATCATAAAGCTTCAATCATAACAAATTTAATCTTCAGCACAAGATTCATTGAATGAACAACAAATCACATACTGGAGTTAAGAATAGGTATTTGTTTTTGCTGTGTGTAACCTTAGACACTGCACTGATTGTGTAGGTGTATCTCTGTGTGCTTGGCACCCTGCATGGGTTGAGAGGCTTAAAATAGTGCTCTTCTTTTTCATTTATTTAGGCATGAACGAGATTTTCCTCTGAGCTACACAAACCCCTTCGTTTTCCTAGGATGGAACCTAGAAAAGGCAGATCAGTCTTTCCTTGCATGCATACACCTTCTATGGTTAGTTTACTCACTAGAATTGGACAAATTTCCTATTATCCCTTTTCTCTTCCTGACTTCACTGCAAAGGACAATTTCTCACTGCTACTGAAATAAATGTTCATCTTGTTTTGGTTTTGTTAAAAATATACAAACACTCTTCAATCAGCTTCCAGAGAATCTCCTCCACTCCAGTATAAGCCTGGTGAATAAAGCCAGCTACTCAAAAGGTTTCACTCAAGCAGTTTCTCTTAATTTTTGTCAATAAAATAGTTAATTTAAAACTGTGGTGATGATGTATGATGCTTTCAATCACGTGTAGATGCCTACAAACATTTTCAGACATTTCTCTTAGTGTGATATACCTTATTTCTTAATTGTGGGTATTTCTAAATGTTAAATTAAACAAGATGGACCAAAGCACATCTCACTCTGTCAAATCTTCACTAGCTCATTTTAGACTTACCCTCTTAATTGCCATGCAAGTTATTTTGCAAGCTTTCCAAACTCAAAAGATGAAGCAAAAATCTGAATGGTAATGTGAAGAATGTAGTGCAAAACAAATTAGGCTTATTGTTTCTCTGTCATTTTAAACAAGGACAGAAAGCTGTTTTCAGTTTAAATTGAAAGACGATTTCTTTCATACAAAAATTTCCTTACAAAATTCAATTTCCATGTAAAACCCAACTCTTCTGGAGGGAATGTAAAATAACAGTGTGATTTAAGTGATCCTTCAAGCAGCATGAGCATACATAAAAGAACCTTTTCTTTTTACTGTTGTTTCTCACTCATACACCAAATCTAGGAGAAACCTTAAAAATCCAAATGGGCAGGTGCTCAACAGCTTACTAGAACTGAGTTTCTTAGACCCAGTTTTGTCCAGACTACCTTTGGGTACATGATTAATGTACTTTGGGTTAGAAAAGTGGTTTCTCTATGGTCACTGCACAGTAAGTAGGACACCTATGGTCCTGCTCACAGCTGTGGTAACTGCCCTCTGGAATTTCTCTTTTTCCCACTGATTACAGAGGCAGACGAAGGTGATGAGGCTGATGTTTGAAGCAAGCTGGGAAGTATTCAAGTATTCTCTAGAGATTGTTTTTTCTTGTTTTTGTGAAGTCCCTGATATGCTCAGCGCATCACAGTCACATGTACATTTTCACTGGTACAGAAAGGTTGATAATTATGACTGTCAGAGAATGGTTTTTGTTTGATCAGCAGAGAAAAGTATAAGAGAGATTTTCTGACTTATGCTGGTCTTAAAAAATTCTGAGTTCCTTCCATAACTGGTGCAACCTTGCTTCTGATCACTTAATTGATTTTACATTTAAGTCCAGGAAGATAAACCTTCATCTATTCAGGTTAAAAAGACAGGAAAGTCATTAACTTGCAAACACATTATGATGCATAAGCCAGGAAAAAAGGCAAATAATGAAAATTTCCCTAATTTTCTATCTATGTTGCTCAACCTCACCTGAAGAAGCTTTTTGTTAATGTTCAATTTCATGTAAAGGACACCTTGTTCTTTAATAAGATTTAGTGCAAGGAGACATGGAAAGAGTAAGAAGCCCTTCAGGTTAGGGATCCTGAATTAAGGAGATTCTTTAAGGCAGTTATAGGAATAAGTAAATTAAATAAACATAGGCAATTCTTCTGTGCTTTTTTTTTTTTTTAATATTGCTGTGTCTACATTAACCCCAGCATATCAGTGAAGCTCAAAGGAAGAAAAGCTGCTCAAAAATCTCCTCTGTTTAACACATCTTACTCCCACATAATGATAAGCAATTGATTTTCTCCAGATACTGCAGTGATCAGTGACACAGCTGGTCCCAAAGTGACCTGCACTGGCTCACAGCAGTGTGAGGATCCAGAGCAGGACATCTCTGTGGTTATTTCTCAGCCAGCAGCACCTTGTGCTCATTAATTTGAGCATAAGCACTCAGATAATCAATGCCCATGATTGTTGGTGTCCTGTTTCATGGCAGCTCTTTGCCATGCTCATGCCATGGTTACTGCCACAGGAGGCAATGAGGCTTCCACTTGTATTTTGTGTGTGTGCCACATCTTCATGTCCCCTCCTTTTCCCAGCATGTGGAGTGGGACATCTTCCCTTGGTAGACCTTTTGGGTCTTCTTATTTTCTGAAATGTGAGTACTGTTAGGAACATTCTTTTATGCTCTCAGCAGATAGAGAAGTTGTTTAATACAGTTCTTAGAGCATGGTTAGAACTGTAGCTCTAAAGAAATAAAAGGAAGGAAACCCTTTTACTGCTTTATTTTATCCATTAATTAGGCAAATCTCTGAATACAAATATATTTTTCAGAGAGTATGTGCTGAATAGGAATTTATGATCTCATCAAGTGAAAAAAAACCCCAAACCCAAACTTTAGTTCTGCCTGTATTCTCTTTGTTTAAATTTTCTGGGAATGGATCTCAATGATTCACTTTCTTTATCCATTGTAACTGCTGCCAAAGAGCAATGTCTTTGTCATTGCAGAAATTTATTTCAAAATATGAATAATCAAACCTTACTGCCACCCTTAGATTCAGCGTCTTGTTTTTTCAATTCCAATTATAGTCACAATAAATGTTAAGATTTGTTACAAAGCTGAGATAACTCTTGCCTTTCTAATTTATAGTTGAGTTTATCAAGTTGATTCAGAGCAATCACAAAGAAGCAACTTTGTATGCCAACTACTGTCATTCTATCTCACCCCAGACATTTAAATTCTCCAAAATCGTCTGTCAAGTCTTCAGTGTTTCCTCTTTTTCTAAATTTAACATGTCAGAGTCATGTTATTTGTGGTAGCATTGCTTAGGTTAATGGAGGTGCAGAGAGGAGGAGCATGACAAACTGTCAGGAACAAGGGAGAGACCCCAATGAGTGCCAAGAACATCACCTTCAAAAGCACCATTGCTCTGAGGAGGGATCATGAGCTAAATCCAGGGCTGTACAGAGGGCCTTTGTCATCAGACATCTTTTTTTTCCAGATGCAAACAGAAGCAGACATGAAGGAGCAATACTAAAAGCTGCCTCACAGGCATTACTTCTCAGCTTCCACATACAGGGCTTCCTGAACCACTATTTCAGTGTTAAGAATGCAACAAAATGCATTCTTAATTATTAATTAAGTTATTAATTAAACACAGTAGATTTAAAAGGACTTACTGGTGTCTATCAGGAAGACTCCCCTGACTGCACTACTGCAGGCCACCTGCCAGAGACAGGCTGTGCTATTGGTTAAGGAGATGAGACAAAGAATAAACTGGATGCAATGCCTGTGCATGGCCAAATGTACAGCTGAAGAGCTACAGCCCATTCTCTGCATTGATGAGCAAATGACTGGGCAGTTGCATTTTCCAGGGACTCCAGACAGGATGGAATGTTGCTTCCTCTCCTGACCTGTCCTGCCTCTGCACAACTCTGTCCTGATCTTACCTTGAATCTCTCTTAACCCGCTTCCTTATAAAGAAAATAAAGGAAATTTAAGCAACTGTGCTTCGAAATTAGTTTCACTGATACTTAGAAATGTCCATGGAAATATCAGATTTTGATTTTTATTTTTAACGTGTGCCCAAACATTACAAAAGCTGGGAAAGGCACCAGCCTGGTGACATGACAACTTCAGAGCAGGGCAGTCCAGAAACTGAGGTGGGTGTAGATCTTCTGGCTCAGGCAATCCAGCAGCCTGCATATGGGAGAAGAAGGCAGAAATCCAACCTGGGAGCTCTTTCTTCTTCACAACCCACTAGCAAAGGAGTCAAGAGTCTGGCTGTCTAACAGTCCTCCAGGCAAGACAAGTAGGGGGCAAGTTTCTGACAAATTTTTTTCTTAATTGACATGTCTTCAGAACATTTGACTCGCTTTAATTGAGGTTCTTCTCATTTTTCTGTAAAAGTCTCAGCCAGCTTCAAACAGACGGCAAATTTATCTTACTCCACATGAAGAGAAAATTATTATAAGCTGTCCCCCCAAGTAGTATTTGTCTTAATTTGAAGCAATAATTGAACTGGATCTGACTCTCAGTGCTAAGGCTGGCAGCTGTAGCTCAATTGAATGGGACAATGGAAAAAAAATACTCCTTTAATAAGCTCTATGAGACTGAAAAACATTTGCATTTGGGACTGGGACCAAGAAAGAAACATCCCTTTGTTGAACACATTAACCAAGCTTCTAGCAGAGGCTGATGGCAATTTACACACAATAGCAGAAAGTGGGAAGATACTTTTAGCATTCAAATATGTAAACTGAAGATGTAAATTTATCCTCTGACAGAGGGAGGCAAATAGCTGCAGAAAAAGGATGTTTCCTTTTGAATTCGTGTATTAACTACAGTCTTGAGTACACGCATGGTAATGCAGTGGAAGCAGTCAAGAAAACTGAAATTCTGAGAATGAATTTGGGTAACAGCCCAAAACCAAAACTAGCTGGGACATTTATTTTTTTTCTTGGTCTCACATTTTTCTGAATTCTTAGGCCACATCTTTAAAAAGGCAGGAAAAAAACAGGAAATTCTTTGTATCTATAAGTTCATCTGTGTGCAAATATGGAATCACCTGTACACACCCCTGAGCACTACACCAGTGTGATAAATCTGTCATCTCTCTTCTCTTTTCTCATGATGACAATATTCAGCACCCTCACAAACTTGTCCTTAGGAGGAAATGATGAGTGCAAAGCATCCTGCACATCCTACTGAGGCTGTTACCCCACTGTTCTGGTTTGTGACTCTGCCCCAGGAAAGGAAATTGGATTGCAAGATGTAGGACTGGTTGCTCTGCAAAACAGAAATGAAAAGAAAGGAAGGTTTTAAACAATGGGCAAGGCACACACTGCCTTCTGTCACTGCCCTGCATTTGGTCAACAGCATCCCACTTTAACAGGAGCACAGCTCTTTGTTGTGCCTGGCCAGATCCCCAGGTCAGAGGTTTTTGACTCTGACTTCCCAGTGCAGGAACAACCAGACTCCACTGGTTAGAGATGAAACAGTCTGTTTCAGTGGATACTTGTGAGAAAACCAATATGAAATTTCTTTGTCTTTACATGCCAGCTTATTACATAGAAGGGAGAGAACAAATGCCCCATGGAGCACTGTCATTATCCCTGGTTATCCCTGTTTTGGTCCTGAGAAAGGATTCCCTTGGCCAGCAGGGAGGAGGGAGTCTGGGCTGTGACACTGCCCAGCTGTTCTTTCACACCCAGCTTGGGGACTACACATTCTCCCTTTGTTTCCCTGATGTCCTCAACTTGGGTCCCAAGGTCTCCACCCCAGGTCACTGCTTGTAGAGATTCACATTGTACTAAAGCAGCTCCCTCCCATTTTGGCTCTGTGCCAAATCACATCCACCCAAATTGCTTTCCAGTGAAGCACCTCTGACTTAATTACTGAGCAGTGATTAAGTTCACTCATTAAGTGCATATAGTTCATGTAGAAAAGCAGATCCAGCACCTTTAAGCAAACCTTCTCACCTGCTGGGAGGCAGGCCATTCAAAAGGAAGCCCAGTAGTTTTTGCATAGAAGTGACTGGCACTTTCTTACTTATGAAATGAGGAAAGAAAAACACGATTTAATCAGAAAAGCTCAAAAGTGGTTTCATCTGTAACATAACATTTATAGTGAGGTGGATGTGATGATGGTCTGTGCTTAGAAAGATAAGAACAGAGTATGAGATAAAAATTCACCTCAAATGAATAATCAAGAGAATAATATTAAAAATAAAAAAGGGCTAATACATTTTTACATAATTATTTTCCCAAATGCCAGACTGTAAATCACCTTATCTCACAGCCTCAAGTCCTCTCTCACAATGTGGCAGAAAAATATTTAATAACAAAAATATGCATTCACACCCACCACACAAAACCCCAAAGAACTGGATAAAAGCAAACAAAGCAATTACTAAAGAAGTAAAAAAAATGTTCAATTAAAAGACCTATTTAGATATCTATAAGGGAGGATAAACTATTTGTTTGTTCCTTTGCTACCATCATAACTTGCTACTTTTGTTTTTGGCACTGCTGATGCACAGAACTGGTGACAATTCTCAGAAGGATGATCTGGTGGGAGCTGGAAAGGGAACAGAAGAACATCAGCATTTCGTGGAATGTTAATAGGGTGAAAATTAAAATCAGCTGATGGCAGCATGAGGCCATCAAGGTACCAGCAGAATTGAAGTTTGGTCTCCATGACAATGTCATAAATTGTGTATGAAATTAATACTTAAAAGGCAGGAAGGAAGTTCTCTGAAGCACCATGGGTTCATCAGAGAGCACACAAAAAGGGCAGTAGACACCTTGAACTAAATATTTCCAGAAAAACAGCTCAACAGCTGGGAAAATCATTCAGTACTTTCTCCAAGTCCTCAGCCATTTTCCACATCAAGGTTATAACTAAATTCTCTGTAGCAAAACCTTTGTAGCATTGATGTAGCTCATACATTTATCAGATCTGTTGACATGTACATTTGAATTTTATAAATATTCTGAAATATGCACCTTCTTCCCACCTAAAGCAAATTGAATTTTTATAGCTATCAAGAGCTAAGATTTGGGAGGCAATTAAGAAGTGTTTTAGATGGTTAATAATTTCACCTCCAACAGGTGGATTTGCCTTGGTTTTTGGCATTTAATTGCACTGTGCAACAAAAAAATTACCAAAATGCTTTTAAACAATTGGTAAATATCCAATTTGCTTTTTTATAACTTTTCTTATGCATAATTACAGAATACTGAGTATTTATTCATTTGCTTACTAATAGAATTTTGTGTGTATTTGACCAGTAACTCACAAGAAGACATTGATTGGTTTTGTTTCATTTTTGCTCTCTCAGCTTCTGCATTTCAAGACAGTGGGTCAAACCCTGAATTTTTTAATTTTGGGGAATTCTGAATGGTAAAACTCTCTAGGACCTTCCACTTCTTCCTTTTTTCACAGTCATATCAATTACTATCCTACAAGTGTCAAAATGAAGCATAGTAAGAAGCAGAGGAAAGAGAGATAATGTTAACTGAGAGTTTATTTCCTGAAGTCAAATTAGTAAGAAAAACCATTTGCAAAATGCCACATTAAGTTCACAATAAACTGCTTTTACAACATCAGTACACCAGTGACTTTTCACTAGTTCCAAACTTTAAAAGACATGAATTCAAGCAATTTCAAACCCATCTCATTTTCCAACCTCTCCTGCTCCAAATGAGAACACCCAGTTTCAGGGACTGTGCCAGCTCAGAGAACCAATCCCTTCATTAAAAGGAAACTGAAGTATTCACAACTCATTAGCACTGATCTTGTCTATTAAATCATCATAATTGTCACCTCTCCCAGAACAGACCCATTTCTTGTCAGTGTTCTCATCTCTTACCCGCTCTCCCCCACACTTATCTGCCTGGTTCCAAACGCTGATTTTTCATCTTAAGTAATATCCTTCTTTTCCCTTGCTCTTAAAGTTCCCCTGTTCAAGGTCAGCTAACCACAGTAATGCCCTTAGGATGAGGCACGTGGGCAAGCTGCTCTGTCTGCTTTTTCCTCTCTCCACATCCCACACTACCCACAGAGGAAACCTGTGTCAGTGTTAGGAGCAGTTTATTCATATGGAATCATCAGGGTTGTTGTTTTTTCCAGGACAGGACTTGTTGCTATCAGCAGAAAAGCTGCTGTGTAAGTCCACTCCTTGCTTATCCCTCTGTTTCTATGTCCAGGGTTTAGCTCCTGTACCTCAGGAGTCATGAGATACAGCACAAATACACTGAGATTTTTAAAATTAAATGTATGAAGCAAGTCTCCTCCCAGCAATCATCTTAATGCAGGAAAGGGAGAAATCTTCAAAGGCTTTAAAGAAGAGCATCACATTGATATGAATTAAAGAATTAATAGGACTCAAGTACAATACTGATTAATGAGTTTTAATGGGTTTCACAGCATCCCTGTGAATTACATGGGTAACACTCATGTCTCCATTCTACTAATACATTTGAAATAATAAGATAACCTAAAGCTGCTGAGAACTGTTCATCTTGTTAGTGGAATCCAATATTGAAAGGATTTCTCAATTCCTATCTGTGGGAGCACTGCCAGAAGAGATCAGGTCAGCTCTAACATCAAATGCAATGAAACGATGTTCGGTGTCTTGGTGTGTATCTTTCAATTATTTTAAATACTCAGTAACTGTAATTCCCTTTCTTTCTAATGGTTGGTTTTAATTAGGCAGCAGCTCATTAGTATGTCACAGCTCTTCTTTAAATAATCTGGTAGAAAATTTCTTTATTGATATTTCATGGGTTTCAAAAGAAAAAAAGGGAAATTCCATGACCAAAACTTCAGATTCTGGCAATTATTGCAGAAAGATGATCTGATTCTATGCTGTAATGCTGTGGTTTTTAGTGTTCATATTGTATCAAATTTCTAAAGACTGATGAGATATAAGAGTCAAGATATTTGTAATTCACTGGTGAAAGAGGTAATATGGCCAACACATGAGTTTAAAAGTCTAATGGAGATTTGTTAGATGTAATAATGTAAATAAGGTGCTGCTGTTTTCAATGAGTTGTTGGATTTTAATCAGTGGAGTCAATAATTACCAGCTACTGCTTATAGAAATGTGAATGTTGTTCTGACAAAATGGTTTCTGGGCTATTGCATCTGCAAATGTGATTCTCTGCAGTTGTTGGGATGTTCATTTTCAATCATGGCTGATCAACCTTGGCACATCCTTTAGCTGAACAAACACTTTGTGCTACTTCTTACCACTCAACTGACCTGTAAGTGATTTTATAGCATGGGAAACAGAGTAAGTGTTGTCAAAATAGAAGTTTATTCAGGAAAATTATTCCAAGCCAGTACAAAAAAGCAATTAAGATGAATATCCATCATTATGATGACATATACATCAGGTTTCACATAATTTAGAGAGAGTACCTGGAAGTTTAATCTAAAAATTTCAAAAAATGTATAACTTTTGGGTACAGTGTATGAGAGTATGTCAAAGAAACAAAACATCAGTCCACCTGTAGACCATTAACTAAAATATTCAAGTGATCTAAATCACCCATTTATATAAAAATGCCTAATTTTCAGGCCACCAAAGACAAAAGTAGGTATTTTGGTTGTGAGGAATCAATCAGGTGAGCTTTCCTGCAGCATAAATTATTGCAAGGTCCCATTTTCACATTTGAGAAGGGATGGTTGATGGTACCACATTCACTCTTTATTCACACTTGTTCTGTCTCAGAACCAAGCTGTTTGAAACTGACCAAAGAATTTAACTATTGGAATAAAATTTAGTAAGAAAAAATTCCAGGGTTAATTTCATTAATTGATCAGCAGTATTTTTTCTCTGTTAATCACACAGAGGACACAGTAGAATTTGAGCAGTAGGGAATACTGACAGTACTGATTAAACCAGAGACACTCTCATGCTTTTGAGCCATTGTATTTGAGGAAAAATATTGTGATCTTAAAAACAAAGAAATATTTTCAGACTTCTCTTTTTTTGAAGCTTTTAATTAGTATATTTGAGCTCTTCACCACTACATGATAGTCACACATTAAGTGATGTGCTCCAGACGTGAGTCAATTTTCCACAGTTCCTCAACTGCAGGATTTTATAAATAAATAAAAACAATGCATGGAAAAAATAAAATTCTTTCATATTTTATGAATACTTCATCAGGGTTCATTCTCCCTTTTCCACAATATTTAATTTCTTCTCCTATAAGCACTTGGATAGTTCAGAAATGCTTCTGAATGACACATGTCACTCAACTGTTCGTTCCCCCTGGTGAAAATGTATTTTGTCCAAAACACTGTTCAGTCAATAAACGTCTCTTGGCTCTATTGTTTTACTTAAAAACTACCAGAAATATCCCTGAACTATATTTGATTGAAGTGGTTGCTGGTTTTACAGATGCAGTTTTTGCAGTCAAGATGTCTAATTTGCCAGTCACTGACCCCTGAAACTTGATTTCCACTTGCCAAGGAAAATGTATGATGAAGTACTGCATATTCTGACTTCAATCTGAACACCTAAGCCTCCATTTGGAGGACAAACACACATGAATCAAAGTATAAAACTCTGGGGTATATCCTCATTTCAGAGTAGCAGTTGCACTATTAGTTCTGAACTTTCTACTTGACTATTCACTTAATGGAATGAAATAGAATTGTAGCAGGAGGCAGAATGTGATTCAAGCTCAAATCTGGCTTTTGAATTACAAATGGCTGTATTATCTTTGCACCAAGAGAAAGGCAAAGTAGTAGCTAATAATCTGCAACAGAATCAACATACACAAGAGAGGTTAATTTGCATGGTTTCAATTTTTATGGAAGACTGGAAAACAAAATCTAGCAAGCAAGATTAATTTATATGTTAGAAGAATACTTTGAAGAGAAAAACACATGAAAATACATAAAGGGAGAGCAGTGAGAGGGAAAAAATCTCTCAGCAGGGAATTCTTCAGTTATTTGTCAAAACTAGGCAGATAGTGATGTATGAAACAAGTCAACAATTTCCCAACAAATGGAAGATGTTCTCAAACAAAGACCAGAGCACAAGGAAAATACTTTTGCAAGAACAGCACCACAACAAGTCATTTTGTATGCATTTAAATGAACTTCAGCTCTCTCAGTTTATAAATAAGATAACAGCTGGAGATGCCACTGGTAGCCACAGAACACGTGTGAGCTGATCTTCAGCAAACCATGCTTGCATCCCACATCACAGGCAGTGAAGCCTGAGATGACAGACACTGCAAGTACATACAGTATTACCTCAAGGCAGGAAAATTGCTTCTGGCTTTGTTTTTTTCACTACTTTCAGACATGCTTAATCTGTTAAATGCATGGATTATCTTAAAGAGGAGAGATGAAGATTCCCCTCTTGAAAAAGGGTTCTCAGAGTAGACTTGTCAGTGCTTAAAAAAGGACAATCCCTCCCCACGAAACAAACAGACAAAGAAAACCTGTTACAAAAATAAAATCTACAAACTAACAAAAAAAGCAAGCCAGAACCAGCTCTTCATGCACTGTCTGTTGATGTTGTCACTTTGATATTTGACCTTCCTGTGAGATCTAACATACAGAGAAAGGGCAGTTTATGAGGTTCTGGTCCATTGAGTAAAAGGAGCATTTAATTTCAAAACATAGGCAGCTGTGTACATTGGGTAGACAGCATCTGTTTTGCATTAATGGTCAGGAGAGCAGGTGCTGACTCTTCCTGTAGAATAGAAATCAGCCTGCACTGTGCTACCATGCCAAAAGACCTTTCCTGTTCTTGAGCCTTATAGAGCAGTAGGATTCATCCATATTCTAGCCATGTACTAATGATTTTCCATCAATCCCCCTGGCATGCTGGATGATCCTGGCATCCCCTCTATGCCCAGCCATTCTGAATGTAGTCAGTACAAAGTGACACACTTTGAAAGTGATCCTGGGGCTGAAACGTCACTGATGGCCCACATTTGAAGCACAATTCAAGCTCTATTTGTCTAGACTTGAACTAATATCCAGTATAAAACCCAAACCTTTTCTTACAAGTTCATCCAACTGATGAGGAAGCCATGAAATTCTGTGGCCAGAGTGATCTCCACACGTAGGGAGCCAAAGGAGCCCAATGGAGCACCAGGACAGGGGAGAACTGAACTGTTCCTTCACCTGGCCTCTCCCAGAGCTGCAGCACAGGAAATACAACTACTTGATGGACCACCCACTTCCAAAGGGATCCACACTGTGTATACCCATTTACACGTATGTTGTTTCCCAGTAGGAGATTGTCATCCTGGATAAGGCCTCTGGTGGTGCTTGTGAGTGCTGTGTGCTCTGCCTGTGCCAATCCCTGTGCCTGGCACAGGTATGTGTGTGGTGCAGGGTTTGCTTACATGTGCCTGGTGGGAAAACGTGCTCAGCCTTACTCCTGGTGAGACCTGGAAGCACAGAGCTCTACTGGACTCCTCCACTTTGCAACCCATGACAGAAACAGCGATATTTCACCTTCAGAGAAGTGAAATTGCACCAGCAACAGTAAGATTTTGCAATAGACTTCCTTTATAATGGGAATAATTTTAAATCCCTACTTATCTGCATCTTACAGATCTGATTTTAACAAACCCATTTGATGTTATTTCAGTGGCAAAATCTAGATAAGACATTGTGTCATTTCACTGTTACTTTCCAGACTTTAACACACATTAATATGCTTATGGGTGTTCTTCTAGCAGGGATGGTGACATTTGAGTAGCCCTTTTAATTAATTTTGACCTTTTGTCATCAATAAATAATTTCCAAATAAATTTTGCCCTTGTTCATGGCAATTTCTTGCTGTAGGTTGGATGGAGTGTTGTGTTTTCAGAGTAATTGGTAAACAATGCTGGTGATCCCTCAGCAGGATTCTTCTGTAGAAGAGCAGTGATACTGGAACAACAGAACCACATCAGACTCAGAGACACAGATTGAGACCAGTCAGAGGTGCTGGAAACCTACCAGAAACTCTTAAGTTCCCTGAATTATTTAATGGTGAGAAAAATGCAGGGCTTCCTAGCTGAAAAGCTTTGCTGAGCTGATTCCTCTGTCTCAGTGGAGGATGTGTACTGCACCTGCAGCCAGTGCTGACTGTACCTGTCCTGGTTAACTCCAGCTGGCAGCTCAGCCACTCACTGCCCCCACAGCAGGCTGGGGGAGAGAACCAGAATGGGAAAGGTGGGTTGAGATAAGTGATTTTAATAGGAAAAGAAAAAGGCACATGCCCAGGCAAAGCAAAAGAAGGAATTTATTCACTATGGGCAGGGTGGTTCGGCCATCCCCAGGAAAGCAGGGCTCCATCACACATCACAGTGACTTGGGAAGGCAAACACCATCACTCCAAATGTTATCCCCTTCCTTCTTCTCCTTCTCCTTCCCCAGCTGCAAGTGCTGAGCATGACTCCATCCATGAAGCCATAAGTTCTGGAGCATCCCTGGGGTCAGCTGGGGTCAGCTGCCCTGGCTGTGTCCCTGCCCACCTCCTCACGGGTGGGATGGTGAGGAGCAGAAAGGTGTGAGCACTGCCCAGCAACAGCTCAATCCCTGGGTCACCAGCTCTGTTTCCAGCCCAAATCCCAGCACAGCCCTGTGTCTGTGCTGTGCAGGCAATTAACCCTACCACAGCCAAAACCAGCACAGGGTCTAACAACCACAGCTGCCCAGGGCACAGACAAATTTGCTGCTTTTCTATTGCTGTGCCCTTCTGCAACATTTGCAAGTATCAAACAAGCAGTGTTGGCAGTGATTGCTTTCTATTGCTGGGCTGTGATGTGCATTTAAAGCAGAATGGAAATTCTAGTTTTTCACATTTACAGGCTAGATTCAAGTCCTGCTTGCTGCATAATGTTTGTTGGAGTATTTTAAATTTTGTGAGCAAGACATTGAGACATTTCAATTTGTCTCCAAGACAAAGTATTTCCCTACATCCTAAAGTCCCCAGTCAATAAAAATGGATAGGTTTTCTATACAGAAAAATTATCATAATGTCTTGGGGATTAAATCTCAGAATTCAATTAATTCTGATTTTGATCAATCACTTCCCAACTTTGCAATTTAAAGAGCTGCACAAGGGGAAAACAGAATATCCTAGATGCCCAGCTTTTACTCTTGCTGTTATAGTTGCCATAATTCATTATGTATGTCCTATTTTCTTTGTGGACTGTGAATGTATCTTGGATTTAGAAATAACCAGTGGGTTGCTTCCACTCACCCACTGCACAATGTAAGTCAGAAGCATTTTACTCAAGCTTTCATTTACTGAGAGTAATAATCAGTATTTGACTATATATTTGACTGTATAAATTAGTTTAAAGGCATTTAAACAAATTGAGTTTACACATTAGCTGGTATTCACAAAAGAAGGCAGAAAGTTGTCATGTGTGTGCAAACAGGTTTAAAATGCTTAAAAGCTGAGGTCTTGCAAGAAATTTATGGTACTTGCCTGATGATTAAAACCATCATCTTATGCTGTTTCTTTTCTTAAAAATCCCTCTCTTAGAATATCAGTGACATTAGATTTTTGCTACAAGATGTGATAATTAAACACATGGGAGTTTATTCTGCCCTAAAGATGCTCATACCCTATTTTACTACAACACAGACAAGTAAATATGAAAACTAATCTCTTGATAATCTAAGGCCAAAAGGAGCAAACCAATGCTTATTTTTGCATTCTGGATACCATAAAGAAACCAGAAAGTGTAATTTTTAATATATTATTCTCTCTCTACCTGGACTTTGTAGATTTGAAGATCTCAAGGAAACCGTGCTACCATAGTTTATATTATGTGACACTTTGTGATCAATATACATTATTTTAAAAAAGAAGATAAAAATTAAAGATCATTTCAGCCCATATGATCTATCCTGAAGTTAGGTATGTATGGCAAAAAACATCAATAAGATTTTCTGACTAAAGTTAACTTTTTTCTCCAAATCCTACTGAAAGTGCTTCCCATCAGAAGATTTAGACCAATCTGAACAAAGTGCTAAAATCAGATATCCTAAACTTATAAGTGAGGAACTAATATGAAACATTCAGAAAATCACTGACTTTCACAGCAATAAAGAGTGCCCACATTAGGCAATGTAACTGTATATTTTTGTATGCTAAAGGGTCAGGCTATATGAGACTATATGATCAACCCCTCAGCTTTTGAAGTCTATGCAGACATTGATGGACTTATCTGTAAGATTCCACTTCACCCTCCTCTTCCTGCTGATGATCCAAAGGACACACAGCTTGAGGAAAAAGAATTGAAAAGATTGAACTAACAGTAACAGTAGAAGTTAGTAACACATCCACCTGGTTTTTGCACTCAACGTCAGAATGAAATCTCTCAACTCTTACAAAAGTATTTGCTAAGCAAAGGGAATGTCAGCAATAGACAAGGACATCTTTCAAACCACCACCACAGCCCCTAAGGGAGAGTGCTGGTCTGTGGGGCACTCACCTCCCCAGTGAGAATATGACATTCTCAGCTTTTCTGAAAAAAATTTACTGAAACAACTTTGTACCCTGCATAGCAATAACTGATTTCCAGAGAAACATTGCCTGAGATGTGACAGAACTTTAATTAAGGGTCTGCTCAGTTACGACGACTTCCGCTGATAGCCAAACACGCACACGTTCTGTGCCGAGGCTTTGACAGCAAATATTACATTTGGGAGACTGATAAACATCCCCTCCAACAAGACACTAAACAAGCTTCTCCATTTCTCATTACTTTTGTAAGGAAACATGTGCAAAGTGAGTAAAATCATTTCATTTATTCATTATATGGGTCATTAGATTTTCATTTATTAAAAGCAAACTTGCCACAGTACTGAGCTAGGATTATGATTAAAATTCATATGAAGTCACTTTTGCTCCTGTTTCCTTTATGTTTGTATTTGAATGGCAAGAAAACAAACAAGCTCCTAGCAGAAGCCCTGATTACCTTACCCTTTCAGGTTAGCTTAGAACCATGTCTTGCATCAGAATGGTTTTTGAAACAGGCTGGGGGTTTTCTGGATGAAATCAAATTTTGAAATTGCTGGTGCCAGGATACAATTACAAAGACAGAAGAAATAAGCGTGGTCTGAGGAACAAGTGAGTACTATTACTTTTGGAAAATGGGCTTTCCATTTAATATGCAATCCTAAGTTTTTAAAAGTTTTTCCTTATTTGGGATTTTGGGATTCTGAATTCTGTGAGATGTTTTAAGAAACTAATATGAATCATTTTGACTAGTAGCACAATATATTAAAATTATTGGATTTCTTTACAACCTGCATATATTGTAAACTAGGAAAAATCTGATGAAACATCCATATTTAATTTTCATTGTTTTTCACTGATATTTTTTCTTTTGACAAAGAAATATATCTATCCCCAAGAAATATATTTAAGTTTTCCAGTAAAAGACTGAGGAACATAAAATTATGATTCTGTCTGGTAAAAGGAGAATATATTTTTATATGAAATGGCAACCATTAGCATTGCTAATTTTTATTCTACCATATATTTTCATTTACATGGTTTCTTTTCATATGCTTTCTTTTCATAGATGGGTAGAGGGGGTCTGGGTGTTTGAGAATATTTTATATTCTACTGTTGGCCTGAGAGGTTTTTTGAAAGAAGGTTTAACAAACAGTTTCTAATGGCAGTTTGTCCATTTTTCAAGATGCAAAATTACAAGGGAAAATAAAATAAGAGGATCCATATCAGTAATTTGTTTCACAGTGAGACATAAATACTGTTCTTTTACTCTTACTAAAGAAAGATCTGTTCCACTAGGGAAAAAGGCTTTTGATTTACAGTTTCTTAAAACTAAAAGATTTCTGCAGAATAGTGACCCTTTCCTGAAAGGAACCAGAAAATGAGCTCCTTGAAGAATGACTCCCTCTCAGATGAAGGACCCATGCACCACAGGTCAATACTTGTCTGAATGCCAAAGAGATTCAGCTCAGGGATAGATCACACACCCAAATACCATTAATGCAAACAACTTGACCCCAAAAATTCTTTTGAGCAGTTACTCCAGAACATGAATTTGGAAAGGATTAACACATTTGGCCATTGTGACTTTGCCAGCATCATGGATATTTGTCAGCAGCACAAAACCCTTTAGGGCAAACTTCACAAGAACAGAAAAAGCAATTATGACACCAGCTTTCCTCTGGCATTCCTGAAAGAAACAGAATACTTGGGCAGTGGACTTAAAGCAGTACTGTCCCATTCCTATCTTTATTTTCCCTACATATTAACAGAGTCATTCAAAAATTAACTTGACTCACCCAGTTCTACTCAGGTATTTATTGTGATGTTATATATTAAACAATTATATAAATTGTAACAATTGTAACAAACAATTATATAAATTATAATAATTATATAAACATTTTCTTGACTGAATATGAAATATTTCAGAATATTAGGTGTTATTATAGATAACTGTGTGATATAGACTGTTAGATGTTGTAGTATTATATATTTCATTATATAGGAATAACAATGACTATTTATTAAAGTGATGCTGTTTTCCATCTTCCAATGGAGTTCAAGAGACCTACAGAAATATTTGCTGAATAAATATCAAAATTACTGAAAAATATAGAAATGATAAAACAGTAGCATGACAAAGTCTTCAAAAATCAGGGATTTGAGCATACAATAGTTGCAAGTGTCCCAAAATCAATCTTACTACTGTCCCAAAATGGTCTTACTAGAAAACAATGAAGAGTATCATTGCTGTAGCCCTCAGGAAAAAGAAATTTAATTTGTCATGAGAGAGCACCATTTACACTTTGGAGCTGACTCAGAGTTATTAAGCTGCTCTAATGCAGCACTGTGTTCTTTGTGCAGTGTTAATGCAAGGAAATAATGATGTCTCAATGAAGGAAATTCAAATAAACTGTGACCTCACATTTTGTTATTAGAAGTGTTGTCAATGCATTCTTCTCATAAAAAGATTCAATGCCAACTAGTCACACATCTGAAAATTTTAGAGAGCATCTGGCTATAGAATGGCATATACCTACTGACAAAGATGTACCAGTTTTAAAATCCAAGTCTGTGTAGAGTCTGCTGGAAGCAAACCATTTAGGCACTTCAAAAAGTTGCATGCATTTACCATGATCTGTGTTATGGACAACATAAGACAAAAGACCAAATTTTATTCCCAGAAACATTTCTACAGCCTTAAAGCCTTCATGCTTACAGTGGAATATTACTAAATATCAAAGTTAATTTGATTAATTAATTGTTTATTTTATTCAACCAAGTTTGTCAGATGTCATTTTCCATTTAAGTAGCAGTGAATCCTTGCATGTTCCTCTTACAGGGCACATTTCTCTTATACTCATGAGAAAATAAACTCCTCCTGTTTGGTCTGTTATGATCATTTACACATTGCTGAGACAGTCCCAGCACTAGTCTTAGTCTAAATGAGAAAAAAAAAGTCTTCAGAAAGTTTTAGCCGAAATAAAACTGACCAAATTAAAAAAGAAATAATAGCTGTGAAACTGGGTTTCCAATACTGACCTTTACTGAAGCATTGAATATTCCTACAGACAAGCTCTGAGGCTGTAAATTAGCTGTAAAGAGGCAGAGGAAGGCAGAGAAAGGGGCAGAGGAAGGCAGAGAAAGGCAGAGTTGTGCAGCTGTCAGAGGCTACGTACTGCAAGGCAGGGACAGTCAGAAACCACAGTCCGTGAGTGTGCACGGTACCCGTGAGTCAACCACAGCAACACCAGGCTGAAACCAACAGCAAGAACAGGGATGGATCCTTAAAAAATAGATATCTCAGATATTTAAGTGTCTTTCTTGTACCAATATTTGGCAGGTTCTTTTCTAGCAACAGAGCTGATTATTGACTAAATACAACAATTTTAGTCACCTATATAATAGGAAATATGCATAACAGGATGATGTATGAGTGGTAAGACATTTGCAGCTTTGGGAAAGGGAGATTATACTGCCCTTATTCTGGAAGCTATTACATTAATAATACAAATAGATGTGCATTAATAAGGCAGGGAGAGGAAATAAAATGGGTGACAAGAAGGCAGAACATTGTCAGGTCTAGAGAATGAACCAGCTACACTTGGATCAGCTGAGGCTCCTCTGATAACTGGTCCAGATACTGGCACACAAGAGAAATTGTGCCCTCCACAGCTTTCAATTTCATAAATTCCCAGCCAAAAAGTCTCAGAACTATTGAAAATGGAGAAGAGCTCTGTGGTGGCAGGAACTGTTGTCATTCTGAGTCAAACCTTTGCTTCCACAGCAAGAAATTTTAATTGCATTGTGATCAACATCACAACAAGAGATGTTGAAGAAGAAAACTGTAAGAACAGGTTTTAAACACATAGAAACACTGTCTCTGAGAAGCTATACTTTCAGATATTCATCTGAAGGGAAGAGAGATTAGAATAAGTATTCTGGGCTAAGAGCAAAATTACAGTGGCCTTATGAACTCAGAAAATGTATAAAACTGGTGATACAATTCACACTTAATGCAAATCTTCTCATCCATATATCTAGAACAAAACCAAACCCCAAAATATATAATAGCTATGTCTGGTAATTTCTTGCCTTTAACCTGCTGTAAGCCTTTCCCTTATGGAGTGATGAATGTTGCTAATTGCAATAAAAATTCTGTCATGAATGAATGAAGTAATTTCACACTCATTCTCTATGGGAATTTATATAAAGCTTGAAACAGCAGAAACTTCTGCAAAAACAGAAAAAGTCTGTCATATTTAAATTAATTCTGGGATGTTCACAACTTTAAGTGGAAGACAAAAATTACAATTTTTAAACTGTTAGTAGTAAATTCACTGGATCTCAAGTGCCTCTCCCTGAAGTGGAAGAAATTTTCATCTTTATTCCATATACATGTGTCTTCAGTGTTATAGAAACTGAGGTGAAATACCTCCTGAGGTGTGCTTTCCTTGCAATACTCCTCAGAAGGTTTAGGAGGAGTGTGGGGTCCCCAGCAAAGAGCACACACCTAGAGGAAAGGTAAATGCCAGTGATGCACTGACAGTGTGTGAGACAGCACTCAGCTGCAGACTCCTGACACTCAAGAAATTCAAAGAGGAAGATGAAGGGTAAATAATGACTCCTCTCTCCACAGCCAGCTCCTGATCTTTTGTCTACACCAGGGGTAAATAATTTTGGCATTACAGATGTTTTCTTTTTTCTTATATGGTTGAGAACTTCATCTGAAGTAGGCAGCTTCATCAGAGAGACACATGCTTCACCGAAGGATGGACAGGTACCAGCTCCTTCTCTGCTATTTATTCCTCTGAAACTAACTTTGCTCCAGTAACCTGCCTGCTTCCTGTTTAAGCAGAAGCAGATCTGGCTGTTGAAAGTGCTCCACAAATGCATCTTTCATTTCCTCCCTTTCAGCAGCTGTTTATGACTCACCATTAGCAATTTTAATTATAAAAGCCTCCAGTTATCATTTTTGTATTCTCCCATTATTGCTTATCACTACATACCTAAATCTAATTACTATGAGGTAATTACTGCTGTTGAATTGTGACAGTCCTCTATCTTTGATTTAAACTACTAAAATCAATGGTTCTGCCTCCAAAGAAGCCACCACCATAAAATATTGAACAAATAACTTTATAGTGTTGGAAGCAGTATAATATGGATATTTAAGACCAGCAATTAGCAGGAGACTTTGCTGAACACAATGACATTTAAATCAGTAGTGGATGTCCGAAATGCCAGAGAGAGTTATCTACAAAATGAAAGGGTTCTTACTGCTTAATGAGGGTTAAAGATTTTCACTGCTCTGAACCTGGGCCTTGAATACCAATTCCAAAATAATATTTGTTGCATGGTGGTCAAATTATTGTGATACTGAGGAAGGATCTTTCATTTGCAAGCATCCTGCCTGCCCTACCTGTACACCCCAAAGGCACTGGGGCAGGGCTCTGCCTGAAGGGAAACCATCCCATGTGCCTTTGCCTGATTCTTCAATACAGAGTTTGTGGAGTGCCCTCATAGCTTTATCTTCTCACATTGCCCTTGAAGGTTCTAACTTTACAGCCCTGGAAACAACATGGTCCATAATCACTAACTAATGATGGATGTGCAGGGCTTGGCCAGCCAACACACAGCAAGGGCACCTGGGCTGCACGGGGTGCTCGTGCCACCATAAGAAAAAACCACTGACAGGGAGTTTGAGAGAGTGCCAGTGTCCAACACCATGGTCCCAGTCCCCAGACTCAGACTGAAGCCAAGCGCCCTGAAATGAGTAGAGCATGGGTCTTCAAACATCAGCAACCACTGTTTCACCCCAGAAATCCATTCCTAGAGGGTGAGCAGTGTGCTCCTGGCTGCTACAGACACAGCCTGAAGGAACTAAACAAAACACAGTCAGACCTTCCAGCCACCACTCACCTGTTGATGCTTGGCTGCAACAATTTTTCATCTTTCTCCAAGAGGGAGTAACACATAGTCCTGTGCTATGGGTAAATTCATTTATCACTTCATGAGCATTTTAATTTTCTGTAATAAGACAAATACATCCCAACGTGAGTTATCACAGTTCATTCTCCATTGAAATAGATCTGAACTAAAGAGCCCACAGGTTCTAGAAGACCAACTGAGCTATGGGAAGCCAAAACCTTGAATCTTTGGGGTCTGTACTAAAAATATGGTGTTCCAGTAGTTTCAAAAACTGGACATTTATTTCCCTTCACATTTTTTTAGGAAAAAGAAGCTAACTAAGTTGACATCTTGGTTTAGAAGAAGCTCATCTGATAAACAACTTGCTTCAACTTAGATGGTAAGACAGCTACAGAATCAAAAGACAAGAAAGAGCTCTAACTACTTTTCTCAAAGCCATGAAACAAAAATTGATTGAGTATAGAAGGATATGTGGATATAAAATATTGTCTTCCAAAAGGCAGAATATAAAACACTTATTAGGCTAAGAATTCAGAAAAGTAGAAGGAAGAGTTACAGCATCTTTTGCTTTACAACAATACCCTTAAAAACAAGCAAACAAAAAATCTTATAATAAAAATAAAAAACCAAGGAGAACCCCACCTAAAAAAGGAGTCCTCCCTGTATTTTACCCAAACTGACCCCAATACCAACTGTGTAAGGTGTTGCTCTTCTGTGAGTTAGTGAGATGCTGTGATAAGTAGACCTTGTATGGGAAATTAAAGTCAGGACTGTCAACATACCTTGGACAATAAAAGAAAGGTTTTAAAAATAAAATATTTCATCCTGTAGCCATTTTTTGGCACGAAGCCTGAGTTTTCTCTCCATATTTGGATTTCAGCTCCACCCGCTCCCTCAATTTATACAGCCAAAGTCAAGAGGCTGACTTGACTTTCTTCCTCCAGACAAGTCCTTCTCTCAGCCCTGCCTCCTGCCTGCCCCACCACAGAGGGTGGTGTTACAGGAGCCCTCCTTGCCAGCAGCTTCTTCAAGCACTAGGAGCTGCTGAGGTGGCAGGCATGGGCACACATCACACAGCATTTTATGTTGTCTTTTTTTCTCCCTTCTCTCTGGCGGAGAGAAAGGAGTCGAGACAAAACAGTCTTTAAGAGATATTTAGACTGGTTTGTGTCAGAGGCCAAAACAGCATCACTGCAGGGAAGATACCATTTCCTAGAATTATGATTGTTCCTGTCCTCAAATGACTGTAATATCTGGGCTCTTTCAAGGGCAAGGGGTTTAAGTATCTGCTGCTTCCCAGCTGTTTGGGAGCACTTCTTTCCTTCTGCAGCATAATTACTCATAGTAAATATGCTTCTGGTTAAATTGTGAGCCATTCCCATTTCTCTGAGCCCCTGCAACACTGCTCTGCTATGCCTCATACAACTTAAAAGTTTCTAGAATTGTATTTACTTCTTTAAAAGGCCCATTCCATTTTTTTCTACCTCTGAGGCTTGTGCTCTCTGTGGGGATTTTGTGAATGAACCACACTACCACATCCTCTACAGATCAGTCTCATGAGTACAGCAAAAGAGGATTCCAAACACTTTTTTCATCTCCCCTTGCAGGCCAAACATTAATCCAGCCTTCGTCTCCAAAACTTATTCCAGTAGGTTAGCATGCCAAGGTTTTGGTAACAGTTGCTGCAGGTGTGGCTTCTGTGAGAATTAAGCTAATTTCTCCAGGTTGAGTCTGTTTTACCTGTGCTGGTCACCAGTGAATGATCTCCCCTTTCCTTATCTTGACCTGTGAGCCTTTTATTCTATTTCCTCTCCCCCATCCAGCTGAGGAGGGCAATGACAGAGTGGCACCTGCAGTGAAGCCAGGGTCAATCCAACACATTCACCTTTTCCAGAAACCCCCATTGCCATTCTCACTGTCATTATTTCTACTTTTAATTTATCTGTACTCAAATTATATCAGGAGCACATAGAGGGAGAGGCAGATTTATTCCAAAATAAAATGAGCCAAAGGGGAGGGTTTTGAGTATCCCCACAAGCACTGAACCATCTCAAACCCCTCCCCTGTAATTCCTTCTCTTTGAAGGCAGGCTGTCACCACTGTAATCAGATTCCATTCAACTCAGCCATTTTTGTAATGACCTAATTCTCCAATGCATCCTTACCAGGAGGTTCCATTTGGGGTTCACTGTGATCCTTTTCACTCTCATCACATCTTTACACATCAAACCACTTTCAGAGTTTTCTTTTTACAGAGCTACCAGCCATCCTTGGGCTTTACAAATGGATTGTTTTCTCCAGCAGCCAAGCTTTGCATTTCTAAAATGTTACCAGAAGTAACAGGTGTGCCAAAGCAAACCTTGTAATTGTCAAAAGCAGAATTTATATAAATCATTTTTCCTTAAAGGCAAGTAATAACAGAAACCACTTTCTCCAGTCCACTGTTTCTTACTCAATGAAAGTTTATAATGTCAATCCTGGTAACCTTTTGTGGACACTATTTGTCTCAAAAATCCTTGGCATAGTTTGTCTTCTCTTCCACTGCCGTTATTTCCAGTATTTGTTTTCCTTTTAAAAATCCAGATCAAACAAGCAACTCCTCCTTCTACTACTCAAGCCCCCTCCAGAGTGTCCATCTTTGGGCTGTTTGGTCCTTTAGTATTTTAAATTGTGCCGTTTTCTACCATTTATGATGCAATATTTCCTTATCCACAGAAAGTGATGCAAGGTACAAAATCTGATTTCTAATGCCTAGCACATTACCCCTTTGGAGGAGCAGGGTGGGAATGTATCTTGCAGTCTATAAGTAGTGCAGTCAGTTCCTTGGGCCTTCAGAGACATCCCTAAGATGACATCTAGAGGGACCCAGGGTGAGGCTGAGGGTGTTTGAGTAGGGGGTGGAGCACACAATTTTCATAATCTGGTAATTTAAATACCACCAAGAACTGGGTCTGATGAAGTCACATCCTCTTCAGCCAGCTCTCCCCAGCTGCTAACAAGTTTATTTCTACTGAACATGTTGAATAGTTGAATTGGGCACTTTGCCCACCTTGTCATAAAATGTGACAACTGCCCCACAGGTAGCTGACCCCAGCTTTTGTATTTAGAAGGTTCTGCTGCTTGAAATTTCTCTTAGAAAAAGTGGAAATGTCTCTGGCTTTTGCTAATGAAACACAGATGCAACTTTTGGAGTTATACTCACACCCTGATGCCCCAGAAAGACAGCTGAAAATAGGAGGAATAATTTTATGTGTGTGTTCCAACAAAATGTGCCAGTGCTTTCCATCACACACAAAAGAAGGAGAATTTTAAGGTGGGAAATACTGTTCACCAAAGTCAGCTGAATGTCTTGGAGTACACTGATTTATTATGTAGACCCATATCAGATCCATTTGACAGAAAGAATATTAAAATCAAATTTCTTGTCTAACAGCACTTAAGAAAATTTACAATGACTTCATAGTTTCACTCTTTGCAGTTCGCCATGGGGAAATCTGCACTATCAAATACCTGTGCTAAAGGCTAATATTGATGGTTAAGAACATGAATAGAAATCATATATATTTCCAGAATTTTTTTCCTAAGCACTTTTTACAGCAGGATACAAACTTTCTCTTAAAAATACCTTTGTCAATGTGTGCAAATTAGATTGCTGTGTGTGCCTAAACTCCTCTCATCTTTGTCTCTAGGTTGAAACAGTAAGCAAATGCAACAGACTGCAATTTGCAGTAGAATCGATGCCAACATTGGAGAATCTAGATGATTCTGGAGTTCAGATTTTTTTTCTAGTAGAAGACAGACATTTAGAAGAAGAAAAAAAAATAGATTTTAGTTGGAACGCCATTTTCTGTTAAAACTATTTTAAGGCATCTCTATGCATAATTTTCATATAACTATGTAGTTAGCCTACAGCATAACAACTCCTACCCTGGTTTTATTACCCCTTATTACTGCATTAGTTAGGATAAAACCCCTTATTGGATTTGAATAGCCTCTTCTGCAAAGAGCAGAGAGTCAAAATTGCAGATCAGCATCTCATAATAGTTTACATTTTTACAGAAGACTGCTGTAAATAAAGACACAGCAGTATAATATGTGACCAAATACCCAGACAATCTAATTATTCAAATGTACATTGCATTTTTAGGACTACTGACCAGAATGCAAATTGTCAGTTTTAACTATTGGCTTTGACTGATTTCTCTCTCTCTGCTGTCATGGAAACCTGCATTAAAGGCAAAGAAACAATGGAACCTAATTAATGTCTCCTCATTCTTCTGTACAGAAAATGGACTGGGCAATACTTGGTTACATTATGGCAGCACATACAACATGATTTTCAAATGCATAGTTAAAGGATTTCTGCCAAAACAAACGTTTCGCTATAAAAATATTTCAAAAGAGAAATAAGTCAGAAGTACAAGATAGATAAAGGAGAGTCTCTCCCACCACTCTTCCCCCAGATACATTTTGAGGGTAAATTTAGAGGAGGAAACACCACTTTGAAATGCTGTTGCATTCAGACCCTGCAACCTGACAGTTTAAGATAAAGGATCACCTTGGGTTAGAAGCAAGAGCCTGTCAGGTTGCCATGAGAGATGTCAGGGTGTGGGTGCTGGCAGAGGGAGGCAGCATCAAGATGGTGGCAAGAGGGTGTTAAAGCAATAATTGAGAAAGAAGACTCTCTCTTCATTAAACTGTTTGTCACCTGCCAGGTTTCATTCTTCTGTGTACTGTGGTACCTCTGTACTTTACTTCCAGATCTGACTTTTTCCCCAAAGATTCTGTATTTAAAGTGGTACAAACCACCAGATCTTGCTTTTCCAGTCTTGTCCTTTGCAGAAGGCTCTGTAAACACAATGGCACACATGATGCTTTTATACCCTGCTGCAGCTTTGTGTTACAAATTCAGTATTCACAGAGAATATGCGAGAGGATAACATGGGTGAAAGTCCTGTAAGCTTAACTGGAACTTTTTATTTACTACATAATGAAGTTCTGCAAGTAGGTTAGACAGGAGATTAAGAATAATACTTTTTTTCCCTAGGTTAGACAATGGATAGTTAGAGAATTTTTTCTTTACCACGATTCTAGACTGCAACAAAACCCACCATGTCTCAGGGAAGGAGATGCCTGTTGGACACTCTAATTTAATTTCATTATAACTATCCATCCTCTTCTTCTGAGAGTTATGAATGAATAAAACAAAGACTCTGCCTAGTGTTAAACCGAATCACTTCACACACAACTGATTAAACAGGGAAAAAAGTGTTTGAGCATATTGATTTCTGCTGATGTGCACCAAGTTGTCTGTCAGTGGCAGTGACAGGACCCTGGTTCCAGCTGCCTCGTGCTGTCAGCCAGGCTGAGAGGCTGAGCCATGGCTCCTGGTCCCTCCTGTGCTCAGCACTGCTCCCCAGCCTCATCGTGTCTGACAGCCCCACCACTCCAAAGCCACTGACAGCAACCTTAGCTTCTTGTGCTCCAAAGCTTATAGCAAAGTTATGCTTGCAAGGCTTCAGAGGCATTGTTCAGCCAGGATTTCCTACTTAGACAGAAGCTGGACAACAATCTGGAGGGTCTTCTTTTTCTCTTGTCCTTGGGAAAGAGCACAGACATACCAGGAGAGCACAAGAGCCTCGGTGACAAAAAGTTTTCAGTTGTCTCACAAGTTAGAGAGATAAAAGAAAAAAAAAGTGTGAAATGAAACTGTTCATTAGAAAAGGTACAGAAAAATGAATATAGGATGCCATTAAAGCAGGCTATACTTGTCAAAGGTTGTGATAATAATAATTAAAAATAAATGTCTTCTGAATTGGGAGTGTCGACCATTGCCACTAGTTATGCAGATACTGTGCACGTGGCATCAGTTGTACTAAATAGACAGCTAAAGAAAGAACCACAGGCAGCTCTATATTTATTGATGGGCCATCCTGAAGCTGGCATATCAAACCCTGTTGAAAAGGTCATAAGATTTTCTTGCATTATCTACAGAAAGGAAAATAGAAGGAGAGAGGTAAATAAAAAATACATGTTTCCTCCAGCCACAGAGGAAACACAGGGATACATCTGAGCAAGTATTTCTCTGTATGTCACAAGTGAGTGACAGACCTAGCCAAGCAGGAAAATCCCTATCATGATTGATTAGGAACAGACAGACACTGTGTGGAGTTCTTTTAAGAGCTCAAAGGAAACTTAAATACAAGCTTGCTGAAAATGCAGTGCCAGCAGAAAAGTGCAAAGTCTTCTTCAGCACTGAATTTTATTAGAGAGTTCTAAGAGTATTATTTTTTTCCCTGCTAGTCTGAATGGATCCTGTTGTGCTGTTTAGCTGCCTCAGGCTGCTGAGGTGCACAATGGTCAAACAGATTTTTACTTGCTGTTTGGAGGAAGGGCTGTTCATTTCTTGGTAGCACCACACGCATGAGGCTGTCACCTCAGAGCTAGTCCCAAAGGCACCCTGTGCTCTGTGATTCCAGACACTCACAGTGGTATTTTCCATGTGTCACTGCTTTTTAAAAGACTGCCTTATCATTCTTATATCTTTTTATGCTAATTGCTAGTGTCAATTTTCATTGCAACTATAATTCCACTTTCCACTTGAACAAATGCTAGAAAACCCTTCATTAGTACCATTCTGCAATTTAGTGATCCTAAATATGGATCACAATCAGAGTTCTGTCATTATTCTTTCACAGGGACTTTGTCATACACCCTATTCCACTGACTTTTAGAGGAGAGACAGGACCACTGCAGGTAGCTTGGCCCAAACCATAATTTGCTAAAGACTGCAGAAATGCAGGCAACAACTCCACCATGGCTGAAGAGGGATGGAAGGTGTTGCTGCATCAGACTTCCCAGACCCAGCAAAAACATGCAGGTGCTCACCACATGAACCTGGATCATCAGTAAAGCTGGGACAAGAACTGGAAATTGTCCTCCCTGTCAGTTCCACAGAGCTGTTGTAGTGACTGGAAAGAAGCCATGCTCATCCTTCCCTTAGGAATGCAGTACTCTACTGCCAAGGCTGCAGATGTCACCATTGACTGAGCAATGAACAACAATGAAAAGGATAATACTTGAGACCAGCATAACGTATTTTATTCTTCTTTGATGTCAATATCTTCACTTCTAATTATATCTCTACATTTTTTTAGTGTGTTATGAAGCTTAACTCCTAAAATTCCTTTTAAATGGGAAAGTTCCTGTTCTTTTTTATCATATCATTTGATCATTTATCAATTACCAAATTTTCTCCATGAAGGAATAGCTAAGTTTTGAATATTTTCTTCAAATAAAGGACATTTTCCTCAAGAGAGAATTTCAAGTGCTCTAGTTTAAGATGAACAAATATTACAACATATTTGGTTATTTTTAAAAAATTTTTCAGAGTTTTCCACTTCCACAGAAAGAGCAAACTGCACAGAAATCTACAATTAATATCTCTTTCATTGGAGAGACAAGAAACAATGCCTTATTTTCTCTTCTGCTTTATTTCCAAATATCAGTAAAGAAAGTCCAGACTTGAAGAATCTGATTTATGATATTGGCTACACTTTCTAATTAGGTTAGATTCTATACCACTGAAGGAGAAAAATGCCTTCTCCTTTCAGCCACAGTTCACATTCTCACCAGGCTCATTGCCATTTTTGGTTGCACCTGTATTTTCTCTTGTCCTTCTCCCAGTCTGGGTGAAAGGTGAGGCTCTCAAAGCTATGGTCAAGAACAAGAATTTTCTCTATTAGGTCTATTTCACTTACTCATTTGTCAACAAGGTTCAATCCCACCATCTCAGCTTTTGCAAGAAAGAATTCACTCTCTGCACCCAGAATAAATTCTGGTTCAGGTAGTTAGAGAGAATTTGATTGGCAGAAGTAATTTTCCTACTGGCCATATCCATTTTGCAGAGGAATTTAAATAGTCATCTTCATAACTTTTCTTTGTTCTGGATGCTAATTTGTAAAATGTACATCACCACAGAAAAGGAACCTTAAATCCTCCCTTATGTGTCATGTACTTATGAAACATGAGAGTGATCCTCCTCTCATTAGAACTTTACACTGCACAACTGTCATTAATCTTGAAACAGGATGCCATTAATAATTTTCTCAAGTCTTAGTATCAGGTTCTCACTGCACTTTACAAGTACAATAAATATAATTTTTGTTCAATAAAATGGAATTAAAAGTGCACTTATGCTGTAAAAATCTGTAGTTGACTTTTAAATTAATAAAAGCTTTGATAAATTTTAATGAGTTAAAGCAAAGATTCTCCTAAGCAGGCAAAATTAATGCATTACAGAATTTCCTGCTTGGGTTTAATTGCACTATTTTCCATTTTTAATTCACTCTGTTACAATTCTAACAATGGACATTTTAAAGTGCCTTGCACTCAGGATTTTTATAATTATTATTTAATCATGTATTTACATCTCTTTTACCCTTATATGCAAGCTTTTGGCTTCTGTTCTGTCCTTTGGAACAGTTGGCAAAAATCATCCCCAACTTTTAATACTTGGAACTTGAAAAATATCCTTGACATCCTTGCAGAAACAAAAAGGAAATATTACTTGGAGAGATAACATGTCAGCTGAAGCACATAGATATTCAATTACCACTATTTTGATATCTCCTGCTAGTTCCACTGGGACTTTGGTTTTGTTTTTAGTATCACTACTCTGACTTTTGCTTCAGCCTGTTATAAATAAAAAGGAATTCCCCTATGTGTTTTGTCTGGTTTGAACAAAAAAGCATCATGACTAAAACCACAAATATATTGAAAATCAAATCAGGTTTTCTATAGTTTCTATAAATGTTACAGTTTCTATAAATGTTATAGCTGTAACACTTTCAGACTAGCTGTGTATCTGTAGGATCTGTTCAGTACCAAAGTTTTGCAGAGCAAGCGTTAAGGACTCATTCCTATTCTGCAATGACCACCTACTTGAGATGATTTTACAGGTGCATCCAAGACAGTTTTGCCTCTGATGGCCATTCCACTGGGGCTGGGCTTTGTTAACACAGCACTGAGCTACCTCTTGTGCAATCTACATTTAACAGAGCCTTTACTAGAGGGTGATTGCAGTCCCAGTTTCCACAGCATAGGTAAGAGTTGATCCTGACTGAATACTGTAGATTTACATGATGTACTCAGCACTCTGTCAGAAAACCACTTTACCTACAGGACCTTGGCTATCAGTCTAATTGCACACTCTAGCTATTGTGTTTGGCATTCATAACCTTTAAAGCATAGAATGGAAAAAATAAAGAAAAAGAAAAAAAAAAGCACTGCTTGCTAAAAGTGGCAATTGAGGAGTCTGAAGCAATATCTAAGTGCTTTTCTTCTTTATTTCACATTGCATTAGATTGACAGCACCAAAACCCTGCTCTCGTGCTCTCTTGAGAATACCCCTGCCACAGCACTGGAGCTCTGCATCTGCCTAAAAGGAATAACACTCATTCCTGCCATAAATGTGCACAGGATTTCTGCTGCTCTCTGCACCACAAACGTGAGATGTGGCCACGACTCCCTCCAAGCTCAAGAGGGTCTGCTTTGGGTAGCAGCTGCCCCACTGCAAAGGACAAACAAGGTAAGAATTGCAAATTCATAAGAGGAACATGGCTAGAAATGAAAATTTTTAGAACAGAAGGGATTATTTTTCCCAGCAGTTCGATATTTATCAATATTTATAATAAGATTCCTCTTGCAGAGAAAGCTTTCTGTGAGAAAAGTTTCTCAGGGTCAGCAAATAAAGCGTGTGTGTCAGTAAGAATGATGCAGAAGGCACACTCCTAAGGGTCCCAGGATGCAGAGACACACACAGGAGATGAAATATCTCGTGCAGCAGTTTCTAATGCAAAAAAGATCAAAACTTAAACTGTGCCAAAGGCCAATTCTCACTTTTAAGAGGAATGTATTAAAGTTGAGCCCAAATATATATATTTCAAGGTGACAGCAATTTCTCACAGGAAACAATTAGTCACCAGAATAACACTTATCCAGACTGTGTCCCAATACTGTCAATTGTTATCTTAGGTTATTAAAATCAGCACAAAAAATAAATAACTGCTGGATCACGCTTTCATCAGTTGGTCATGATGTTACAACTAACATTCATTTAGCAAAAACACCCAGAGGTCACCAGCTGGAAGTGTTGAGTCCAATGTAATTTCCACAGCTAGAAATAATATCCTGAACATTTGCAACTCAAGTCAAATCTATTCTATACTCTTTTCTTCCAATTATCTTACCCTTCCTACTGCCTCATCATCTTTCTCTGCCCTTTTTCCTCCATCATTATCTCTTCTAAGTCTCTAGAGAACAGAAAAATTTTCAGTCTTTTTCAATATCTTCACCTATTTCAGATTAACATTAATGCAGTGATGAATTAATCTAGCTATTTGAGAAAGTTACTTACGCTTTGTTTCATCTCTAGCAAAAATAATTCACCCGTCTAAGATCTGTGCAAGATGCTAAATATATCTTCCTCCCTTGATTTACAATCTTTTCTTGGCTGGAAAAGAAACTTAGACACTGTCAAATATCTGGAAAGGACCAGGATTACAAGCCTGGCATTCATGACCTCAGCTAAATTCACAAAAGTAAGAAACACACATTGCATCAATAATGCCCAAATGGCACAGAAAATTCTGTTCCTGGTCAGCTCCCAAACCCAGGGACAGGGTGTGCAGGTTTCCTACCTTGTGGGAACAGCCTGGCTGCACCTGGGCTCCTCTGGGATGGTGCTCATGCCCCAGCCCACAGTGAGGCTGGGAGAGAGCCTAGAAACATTTTGCAATATGAAATATTGGGTTTGAGAGCCCAGAGAGGATACCAAGTTTTATGTTACTGGTATAGACACAGCCAGTGAGGATGACACTGAAGTCTTTGCTCTCTGGTTGTACCCAGCTGCTCCAAGTCATAAGCCAGAGAGCAAAGATCATTAAGCACCTTCATTACTCGCCAGGAAAACTGAAAATGTGGGTCAGGAATTTTTTGAATCCACCACATACTATGAAGACAGATGTTGAGTTTGTGAGGTCCCCAGGACGAGGTGAGAGATGAGTGGATCTGACTCCATGTTCTTAGAAGGTTGATATATTATATTATATTATACTAAAACTATACTAAACAAAAAGAAATGACACATCAGAAGGCTTAACAAGAATGATCATGAAAAACTCATGCCTGACTCCTCAGAGTCTGACACAGCTGATGGTGATTGGTCATTAAGTAAAAACAATTCACATGAAACCAATCAAGCATGCACCTGATGGTAAAAAATCTCCAGCCACATTCCATAGCAGCAAAACAGGGAGAAGCAAATGAGATAATATTGATTTTTCTCTGAGGCTTCTCATCTTCCCAGGAGAAGAAATCCTGGCGAAGGGATTTTTCAGAAAATATGACAGGGACAGACGGACATCAGTACATTTTACCTTTCCTTTTCATCAGAATTTCTTACTGCTCACAGGGCTGTCAGGCCAATTGCAAACACCCAGCCTGGGTCCTAGCAGGAAACAACACAACCCCACTGCTCCCTTCCAAACCCAGAATGCAATTATTCTGTTAGATCATGAACTTTAGTCACAGCCTTTATTGTGGTGCCTCATGAAGCTCAGAAAACCAGTCACAACATATGTCAGAAAAGAAATTTTGAATCCCCCCATAAAGTCTTTTCATTCCACATTAGACCACCTATATCAAGGCAAGTTAAACAGCCAGAAGATCACAGCCACTAAACAAGCTCACCTGAGATGGACCTAACCCACCTCTTCTCGTTGCTTTGGTCTCTGATAGGTAATTGGTGCTCTTTGGCTGGTCATTTTCATCTCCACCCAGCAGTAAAACACTTGCTCAGGTGTTCTTGCTTCCCTAAGTTTGTAGATTTATGTACATTTTGATACCAGCCTGAGGAGCAAAGCCATGCTATGGGGCAGTCCAAGGTGACCTTGCTCCCAAAATACTCTAGAAAGAGCACCTTTCACAGGGAAGTGCTAATTTCCAGTTGTGTGTCTGTATATATGTGTACATTGAGCAACCCACCCAACACTTGAGACTGAACAAATAATTTCATGTCTCCAGAATCCTTTTTTCTCTTTTTTACCTCCTCTTTCTTTTGAAGACATGTTGGGGTATTAGATGAACTTAGAAGTCCATGATCTTTTTTGCTGCAATGTGTGTTCTTCAGTTTTCACTGGATTTGAAACTTAGTCTTACTGCAGCTGCAACAGTAATGTACTTCTGTCATGGAACACATGCAATTTCCAAAGACTGATAAGTGAGAAGAAAAATACATCACAGTATATAGCCACTCAGAGAATGCAGCTAACACTTCTTCATGGCTTATTAAATAAATTAAACATACTATTTTGTCTATACCAGGAAAATTACCTATAAGCTGAAAAAAGAAAATGGTTATCCTTCTCCCTCTGTTGCTTTAGAAAATGTTCTGGCAAGTTAAAAATTTTTTGCAAGGCTATTAAAAATAAAATCAATGTTTCAAAACTTTTGAGAAATGGTCCAATTCTTTACATTTTTTTCAGTTCCTCATCAGCATAGAAACCACTTTGACACATGATTTTTTTTTGAGAAAAAAAAATCTGTCTATTGTGGTAAGCCATGGTGTTTTCAGAGCAGCCAGGGGATGCTTCAAATATCTCTCCATGACTGAGGACAAATCACATATTACCAAATCTGCCTGCACTGCTACCTGGAAAGTAACCTGGCTCTTAGCTCAGTCCTAATGCCTGTTGTAAAAAATGTGTTTAAAAGATGAATACTTTCAGAAACACCACTTATCTTGGCCAGGAGACACTCAGATATCTGGGGAAGGATGAACATGGAGAAAGGGCTGAATATTAGAGAGGAACAGACTCAAGGTGGGACCAAGTTGGCAGCTGACATTTCTACAGCCCATTCATCTTCATCTATGCTTGAAATACCCATGACAAAAAAAAGGGTGTGATAAAAAACAGGACTGCATTTTATTTTAAGAAGGAATCTCTATTATCAGAAATGCCTCTAATGGTGATAAAAGTGCCTTTAAGCATTTATTCAATTTCATTTCTAAAATGAAGGTTATAAATCAACCCGAAACCCTTCCTGAAAACCACTGTTATCCTCCAAGCTTTTATGAGCATTTACGGAAGAATGATTCCTTCTGTGTCAGATGTTATGAAAGACAGTTCATACTTCAAATAATGTGATTTATAAGTTGAGATTGTGAAGTTAAATTTAATAAAGCTCAGAGAAGATGCATGAGCCTCAAAAGGCTTAATAGAGATCTTTCAGAGTTGAGATGCTACCCTTGTTTTATATGAGCTTCTCTGTATTCTTGTGTAAGCTGTGGTTAGTGATAGATGCAGCAGAACCACCCACCACAGAACATTTACCTTCTTTCCTCTTCTTTATCTCTCCACAAGAATTTAACTGATGAAGGATTGTATACACACATCTCATTACTTTCTTCAGTCATCATGAAAAACTAAAGGACTTTCCAGTATTCATGTTTGCTATTAAACTGCCAGCTTTTATTTTTGGTGATGTAATTTCTCAAAGAAAGATTAATATGTTCAAGAAGTTGTTAGGAGGTTTATTACTATTTTAATTTTATTTTGAAATCCAGATGATAAACTTTTGAAAATCAGCTGCTCACATCAGGGAAAGTACCACAAACTCATGAAAAGCTTATCATGATGGAATTTCCTCCAAATATACTTTTCAATATTGATTTAGGATTTGACATTTTAAATTGAAAGATGTAGGATTTAATTTCAATTCATCACAATGAAAAAAAAATAGGACACTGAAATTATTCTTACAGAAAATTATATTTATGAAAAATAAAAATATTTTAATTTCAGGAGTTTAGTCACCAAAATCTTACCTCAGATTTCAAAAAACTGATATGAATCCTAAGAGAATGTGATAGAGCCTGGAAAGAGAGACTAGGCCAGAAGAACTTTGGCATTTAAACAAGCTGAAGTTGTCTAATTCCCCATACACATTGCTGTTAATTGTTAGATTAATATTCCAGTTTCTGAAACAATCCAGGCTTAGTTGTTCCTGTTACAGTCCCTTTGTACATTTACAGTGCCATCAACAAAACATCAAAATCCAAGTCTGAAAAATGAAACTAATCTAGCTGAGATTACTACAGAAGAAATGCAGATTCAACTGTTTCCTTCCATTAGTGTGTCAGGAATTGACTCTCAGGAGGAAAACTCATGGATCCATGCCAATCATCTAAGTTGTAACTGCAATGTAATTTGATGCAAATCATTATTGCATCTAAACTGCAAGTAGAAATACATTAAACAGAGTTCTAGTTCACCAACAATCAATGAAAATGTTATTTTAAGAAATTATTTCTGGGAACAAAATATTTAATGACTATTCCATTCATACATGCAGTGTTTCTTTTCCATGGTAGAAATAAAAATTTAGTTTCAAATATTAAATAAATGAAATATAATTAATATGTTTAAAAGCTTCATATGGCTTGAACAGATGTGACCATTATTCATGGATCATTTATGATTTTTGTTCTTTGCCTTTGTTGCAGTTCAATAACAAAAGTCATTATTTGAAGATAATGTGTAGAATATCCTGAAATTCAGCTGAAATTTGACATAGAGAAATCAGAGGTCCGGAAAATTCTACTGCAGCCTGCAAGTGTAGACACTCCAGAAATATATCACAAGTTAATTTAAATTAACTTAGGATTGTTCAAGGCTAATTTTTTATAGAAACATATTTTAAGCCTGATGCAAGGAAAGAGTTATTCAGGGTAGACTAGATTAATTTTGGGAAGGTTCAGGTTCAAGATTTCCCTTTGTTGTCCCAGGGTGAAATACAGGTTCTCCAGCAGTTCAGGAGCTCGCTCTGGAGTCAGATCTTTGAATCACCAGACATTTGAATTGAAGTGTTTGAGGTGAGCACTTCAGGTCAAAATAATAAGGGTCAATGAAAGTATTTTTTTTAATTTCTACAATTCCAATTGTATTATTTTGAGTCCCTGAATGTCAGTAGAGCCTCATACAAAATCACAGAACCACTGAACACCCTGAGCTGGGAGGGACACACAGGGATCATTGAGTCCATCTCCTGGCCCTACACAGGACACCCCAGAGTCACACCACGTGTCAGAGAGCATTGGCCAAAGCTTCTTGAGCTCTGTCAGGCTGTGCTGTGACCCCTTCCCTGGGGAGCTGTTCCAGTGCCCAACCACCCTCTGGGTGAAGAACCTTTTCCTGATATCCAACCTAAACCTTCTCTGCCCCAACTTCATGACATTTCCTCAAATCCTGTCCCCAGTCAAGAGAGTGAAGAGATCAGTGCTTGTAGATGGATTGGTCAACTATAACCATTGCTAGAGACATCAAATATAAAACATTGTTAGTGCATTGAAGCATCTTGAATAGTGTCCTGTTTGCCTGAAATGTTTTGTAACTCTAGAGTACTATATTTCTCTTTCATTTTCTGCATTTCTCATACACACATATAGTATTACATTTGAGTCTTGATATCCTGTGATGGTATCTTAGAAGTGTAGGAAGGATAAAAGGCATCATAATGCCCAGTGCATTTTAAGGTATTGCTTATTTCAAGTTTAATCTTTGGCATGGAAAAAGAAAATGTGAAAGAATATTTATCATCTGAGTATTACTCAGTAATGGGAATCTAGCATTCTTTTTCTTTCACAATAAATATTTGATCTTCAGTCTTTCAGCACTGCTATGTTTATCTCTCAGATCACATTAACCTATGACTGTTTCTGTGCAGTGTCGAGTTACACAGTGGAAACTCCCACACCTCCTATTAAAGAACAAAAGATTGTGGGATTTAAAGAAAGGTAGACAAATGCATAACAGAGAACTCCACAGGCTCCTAAGCACAGATATATATATATATATACCATAGCTTTGGTAAAGAAATCCCAGCTTGCTGGAACCTTGGAAAATATACTGGGAAAGTTTTGTATTGCAGTCACAATGATGTAATTTTTTTAAGTCTTCAACAAGGTATTAGATAAGTTCAGATCATTCATATCAAGTGAAGAGCACATATGTATTTATATAATTAGGTCCTTTTGGACCTAATTTGGAATCAATTTTGGGTTCAAATGCTTTCTATCAGAGTACAATTATACTAAAGCTGTGTTCACTCAAGACAGAACACAATTTGGCTTTTAATTTGTAAAAGGTGCTAACCTGGCACCAAGAGTGAGCTAAGGGATGGGCAGAACATTGTAGGTTGGGCAGTGACCTCAAGTAAGACAGCTAAAACTCAAAAACACAAGATCAATGTGCAATGTAGCCATCTGCAGCCAATCAAGCTATTCCCAGACTGAATAATTTTCATATTGTAATGGGGTTTATGTCCCCTCCACCTTTTCATTTTCTGAATGATACACGTCATTAGATAAGGAGGAAAACTCTGCATCCCATTACCACTATCACTACAGAAGGCAGCAAGTATTATCACACTTCATAAGAGCCAGCAAATATTTTGAGCTGCTGATGTAGTTGAAGCTAGTCATTGCTTGACCAGCATTTTCTCACAATCATGTGTGACCAAAAGATTGTGTCTAGCATGGAGAAGACAAGGGAAATTCTAGGTGACAAAAAGGCACTTTTCTGTTGTCCTGTGACAGTAATTTTTGGAGAGTAATTGAGTTTTGAATTTTCTCTGAATCAACTTTAAAAAAGAAAATAATGGTTGTATTTGATGTTATATATAATAGAGATAATTCATGCTGTAGATAGATATATGTAGATATAGATAAATAGATAAAAGATATATAAAAATAGATATAGATAAAATAGATATATGTATGTATAAAATATTAGGAGAAAATCAAACCTATGTTTGTAACTACTCTGGCCGGGAACAGCATTCTATTCACATTATAACCAATTCCCTGCGTTAAGATAATATCAAACCTGTTACCCCTTAAGATAATATCAAACCTGTTAAGATAATATCAAACCTGTTACCCATTAAGATAATATCAAACCTGTTACTGTATGAGTGGGGAAGCCCTAGGCCATGAGCTAAGTCTGACCGGGAATGGAGTTATGCACATTGTAACCGATTCCCGGACAACGAAGAGACAATACCAGACCTGAATAGGACAGACTGGAGCTATCAGAGGGGGTTTCCTCTGGCACCAGGATTTGGAAGATATCATCTGGACCTTCCTGGAGATGATTAATGGAATGTCTCAGAAGCTCACAAGACCATGCACCTGGACTGATTAAATCTACGATACTCAAGGAGCTGGCATCACCTACTCCATGTGAATACATCTTCTGCCTGGGTACTCAGACACTTGTCCGGGTCTTGGACACTGTCTTTGTCTGTTCCTGCACATGTATGGATTCAACTTTACATGCAAGGGGACACAAAGAAATATGTGTTCATCTCTGCCTCAGGCAGAATAAACTGTATATAAGCTGGCTGTGAAGAGCACTGGGGTGAACCTGAGGGGGAACGCTGTCACTCTGTCAGCAGGAACCCAAGGTCACCCAGCAGCTGCACCCGGGGCTGACGCTGTCTTGGCTGTGGTGGGATTTCAAAATTCTCTATTTTTTTGTTATTCGAGCTACTAAATGTCTGTTAAATTTTTGTAAATTTGGCTACAGATTTACTCATTTATAACATTTGATATTCCCCAGTTTTATTAGAGAGGTTTAGTCCAGGTATTGTCAAACACAAATGGGACAGGAAACACATTTCAACACAGTGTTGTAACAATTTGGAGAGAAACGAAAGCAGAAATGAACAGATGAATATGATATTTAAATATTTCAATTAAAAAAGACACCTTAAAAATATTAATGAAAAATAAAACTCCCTGTGAAACCTAATACCTTCAACAAAGGAAGTCACCAAAAATCTTTTGTTGTTTTCAGCTTTCCAGCCTTCCATATTCTGAACTGATTCAGCAACAAGGAGGAAATGAGAGCTCCATGAAAGCATTGGAATGATTTTCTTACCACAGATTGACCAGGAAGGGATGTTCCAGGCCTTGCATTATCTGCAGCTCCCGGAAAACATTGCGGACTTCATCTCTCTCAATGCATTTCTGTTTATTCATATACTTCATGGCATACATTTTCTTGGTGTCTCTCTTCTGTACAATGCACACCTAATTGGAATCAAAGTAAAAGAAAAATGTTGACACCTTGAGAAAGTGAATTCAATTGTGACTTTGGAAAAAAGTCCCAATTTAAATATCTTTAATGATATTTCAATAATTCAGATCTGGATATTACAACTGAGTAACACATTCAGTAAGTTCACTTCACAGCTCTGCAGGATTCTTTGTAATAGATTCTAATTAAAAATTAACAAAAACCCAACCCTACCCTGTATAAGAGGAAATGGGGACCCAGAAAAATATCATGACTTTCAGAACTTACATGCTAAAGCTGAGAGTTATATACTACAATGGCTGAAATCACAGGCTATTTAATTATTCAGAGAAATTACTGCCTCCTGCCTAGGAAAATGCTCAGTCATTGTCCTCATTCCTACAAGTCAATACTCACATCTTGATTATTGCATCATAAACCTTGCCTGCGTTCCCAAGGTTCAATATTTCACCTAAATATCAGAATTAAGCTCCCTTAATTACTGTTGAAAGGAAAAGAATTTTTATACAGGTATTCATCATAATATTTCTGAATTCACAAGAGACCATTACAATTATTTAGTCTCTGGCAGTAAATGTGTATGCTTTTACTTTATCTTTTTTTTTTTTTTTTTTTTTGACAAAAGCCAAATAATGCAAATGCATGAAGAAAATCTTAGTCAAGAGAACTTCCATAGGAATTCTGGATTTCTTTTTGTCTGGTATTTTACCTTGAGAATGGAGCTGGAGACTGGCACAAGCACCACAACCAAGTATCAGGTTAAGTACAATTTTTGGCAACAGAGAAATGCATAATTGTTCTGAATGTACTGGAAACATCTTATTTAGGCATCCCAGGCCTGCAGTGTCTAAGTTCAAAGGTATTCTGGATTCACTTGGTGTGGGCATTATTTTTTTATTTGTACATTTAAATACATACACATACACGCGCAAATACATGCTCCCGTATTTTACACACCAAAATTTATACTACACCCTCTTAAATTCATGTTAAGAGATCAGATTACAACACAGTGGCAGCCAAAAAGAAATCCTTTGTGACTGACATAAGTTTAAGGAATTTATGCACCCGATATTTAGGAATAATCAGGAGTAACTAAGGCAACTTCCCACAGCTGAAACTGGGAGGAACAGGGCCAGTGAAGTCAAACCATGTCTATTTCTCTGAAATTCTATTTTCATAAAATGTGTCCTTGAGCACAAATCTACTCCAAATAGAGGAGTTAATAGAGTACCTTTAACATATAAGGCATGATTAAGCAGTGTTTCTAATTACCTTTCCTAGTATCAGGAGATGTTCTGCTATTAAGGAAATCAGGGATGGTAACATTTTGTTATGAGCCCATTAATTGTTGCACCATGCTGAGTACAGAAGTTTTGTTACATTTTGCACCTTGGACATTTATGAAAGATCTGAAAACTGTTGATGCTCTTAAGATAACTAAAGGTTCACATTTATATGGAAAGAACCCTGGCTGTGGAACAATGGAGAATTGTCTTTGGCCTTTTGGAGGAAGAAAAAGTAGCAAGTGGGATCGAGCTGAAACAGAGTGGGAAAAGTGGGGATGAAAATGAATTTTCCAAGCTCCCACAGGTCCTTCAAAAGCATAAGCAGAATTTTCAGGGGCAAATCCTGACATCCTGTCTTAGAATATGTGGAGAGTTCAATTTAGCAAGTCACAGTATAAAGTGCAACATTTGGGGATTTTAGCTCAGAACCTAAGTCCAGAAATTCAGCCATGTGCATTAGTTTGCATCATGATTTTCATGTACAACTTGGCCAAGAGTTAGGTGTTTGCAGAAGCTTCCTAGTCCATTACATTAAAAGCCTCCCTACTGAAGGATTGACGTGAGAGACTGCTGAGAGAATGGGTTTGAGAATTACAGGTTTGACCAATGTGGCAAACCAAGATCATATGTAGCACCAAAATATGCAATGTAAACCAGTTTTGCAATGCTGCTGGGACTCCAGAAGGCACTCAGCTCTCTTACCTGGCAGTAAAGACAAGGGTGTTCAGCACAGCTGAAACAGACCTTCTGTTGTTGGTAAAAGCTTGCCTAACACACAGCTTCAGAGCAGAATGATAGTAAACATTTTCTAGCAATGTGTACCTACACAAATGCTTTAACACGGTTACAAAATCAATAGGATTTTAATGAATATAATGAATTTTTTTCCTACTAAAAATCAGGAAACACAACCTGCATCCATGTTGATGTTATTGTGAAAAATGCCTGACATTGCTATGACAGCACTGGATTGTATTGGAGATCCTCCCTGGCACATCTACCTGCTGGCTGTCAGCTCTTCTCCTGAGCAGGACAGCAATGGATTGAAACTTTCCACTAAAGCAAGAAAGAAAAGAAAAGCCCTTGAGCCCTTCTCACATGTGGAGTCTTAATGGAAAATGTTTAAGCTGGGGGTTTTTTTGTTCCAAAGGAGCAATTTTTAAATAGGGATAAACAGGTGCTCTGGAGCCTCAACAAAAAAATTCTGTGATGACTCATTATGATGAAAGTCTGTGCAGAACTGCCTTATTTACATGGATCAGTATGGAAGCCTGTGACACTCACACTCTCCATTTTTCTGTGAATATCATTTACCAAAGGCCAGACAGTGTGATGATTCAGAGCAAATATGTGTTCTGAACTCAACAACTATCCAGCTTCATAGTCAGTAGAGAAGGACAGCAACCATCTCCATAAGGTGTGGATCTAAAGAGGTACAGGGGGCTATCTCTGTACCTGGAATGGTTTCCCTCTAATGTCCCCTAAAGAGGCTGTAGATTACCAGTTTGGATATAGGCATCTGTGTGGTACATGTTTAAAGGCAGGCATTATGAGCCCCATTAATTTTCTCTGGAAGGGTATAGTGCTATTTTTAAAAATCTGCTGTGAAAATATTCCCTTTCTAAAGGTTTTTTTTTTACGTATCTTAGTTGTTATCACAGGGTGGTGTCTTTTGTTATTTCTGGTAGAAGGTAACAGTGAGTTGTCTTAAAACCTATCAGGTTAGAAGAAATTTGACCAGAGAGTGACTTGGGGCCACTTTCCCTCAGAATCTGGGGAAGGAAGCCAATAGATTATGGCTGCAGGGCTAATCTTCATTTTTCAAGAGCAACATGTGCTGTGGCCCACTTCTAAACTACCTCCTTGGATTTCCTCTGATTTCACATGCAAAAAACAGAGAAGCTCGCTGAAGGAAGCTGCACAATGCTGTGTTGGCAGAGAGCAACTATGGGTAGCTTCCACCAAGTCCTTCCCAGAGAAAAGACAACGATGGCTGAAATATTAGACTTGCTGCAAAACACAGATCTTTCCTGTTTCCCACTAGAAGAGACTTACAGCTGCTATGTGCATGGTGTGGAAAGAACAAGGTGCACTTAGTGTCAATTCTGGTCTAAATTTAGCACAGGAGTACTTAGACCTCTCAGACTGCCACAAGATGTGGTTTCACAACAGATGATAAAAGAGGAGAGAGGCAAACCCACAGCCAGAAGAACCTCTGCATGAGGCCACTGCTGGGTGGAGAGCTGGAAGCTGGGCTGCTCACTCACCCATGCTGCTGTAGGATATTTTACATCTCACACCATAGATGGGATGGGGCAGCTTTGGCTGCCATGAGGAGCAGAGGGGCTGTGGCACTCACCCAGCACAGAGGGCTACAAGACAGAAATCAGATGCACTCCAGATGGGAATTGATGGACCTGCTGTTGAGCATCTGCCTGAAATACTGCTCCCTTGTCTGTCCTACCCCTGTGCTCTGAAAAATTGGTTCTCATAGTCTCAGCCTACAAGCAGGGCTGGCAAGATTTACTCGAAGAGGCTGGAGAATGGATGTCTTTAGGCTGCCAGGGGGTTTTCTTTAAATAGGGAGATTCATTCCCAGATTCCCCTGAGCAAAGCATGACATCTGGAGCAGTCAAAGCATCTGCTTAGTATCCGTTCATATTAACTGAAGCTAAAAAACAGGTCATAATACTTTCAAACAATATTAATATTCTGCAGTGGTGTGTTATGTTGCTTTTAGGATAGAAGCATATTTTTTTCTGAAGTATTTTGCATACTATTTACTAAAGTACCCTCAATCAGTGCAGACATGATTCTGGGCTCCCATCTGGTTTACACCACTGTAATTTCAATTTTACTTCATCACAGGAAGTCACTGTTTTATTCAACCAAATTAATCAGAACTAAGTCTTGTGTCTCAGCATTTTGACAAACAGGAGAGAGTTTGTACCTTGAAATTATAATTTGAATTCAATTTAAGGATGTTAGATTGTTTAATATAACTGCTCCCAAGAACAGAGAAGTCAGAGAAAATTGTTACTATAATATCTCTGAGAACTAGTTGTTACACCTGAATACAAATTATTGTGCAGCAGTAACCCTGCAATTATGTGGTTATTGTTGCAGTAAAGGACAATGAGAATTCTTGTATTTCGATCCTTGTTGGTTTTGTACTTATTGGATGATCTTCAAATATATAATTTTTTGCAATATTTTGTTTGAGAAGAGTGATAGCTCTACATATAACAATAGTGAAAAAAAATAGCCAGATTAAGCAGGAGACACAAGCACTTCTAACATATCTTATGTCCCTGTTTCTACTGTCTCTGCCCTCGCAAAGGAGCCCTTGCCCTTTCACATTGTACAGAAAAATAAAACAAGCCTGCTTTATGAAGGCTTGGTTGATTTTGATCCACTCTTCTGCATGGCACTCAGGAAAGTGGTGAATGTTTCTATGATATTTCTAGAAATATCTATTTTTTTACAGGTTTATATGAGTATGGTTCTTGTTTATAAGGTTCAGGTTTATATGAGTATGGTTCTCTGCTTTGGGGAATCTGTATTGGTGAAAATGGAGTTCCATAAGAGAGACCAAGTTTAAAGTATGAGTTCCCTCTAAACTTAAATCCTTATTTTGCAGTTGTCAAATGCAACAGGAAAGTCCTTGGTGTAACAGGTTTCTTTTTCCCAGATGAGTACAGGCTTCTGACAAATCACCTTGTTTTTCCTTCCATGGGCAAGGGAAAGAAAGAAGCCCATTTTAAAATGACCTATTATAACATAGCCAAAAGCACAACATGGTAAATCAGTCACCATTTCAAATGTCTATCTCTGTGAGTCAGTCCTGCCTTTATTGTTCATTTAGAAGCCGTGTTGCTGGCAACTTTTCCTATTATTGTCCTTCTGGAAGTACCTGGCAGCAGAAAATGTCAAAAAAGGATGCAGGACTGTTAATCTCTATTGCAGGGTGTTTACTGCTCGGGGTCTGCTGTGCTCCAGCATCTTGCAGTGTATAACACCATGTTCAGTGCCACGCTTTCCTAAACTGCCTGCTTCCTTTATGGCTCCTCTGTGGCCTTTTCTGTTTTCTGAGAGAAATAGGATGTTTTAAGACATGCTCTATTTTTTTATTTTATTGCTCTTGGTACAATATCTCTGTCTCTCTCTCTCTCAATATTTCTTAAATTACTCTGGTTGCCACAGCAACCTGTGCAGGATATTGCTGCAGGAGGCATCTGGTATGGCAGAGCCTCCGTGCTGCTCAGCTCACTTGTGTGCACAGAGCTCAAGGTGATGCTCAGCACTCAGCTCCTCCACTGGGACTGGCTGCCTCAGCACCTGGGATCTGTCCCCACAGCTGGTCAGAAATCAGCTCCCTGCCTTGCCTTTGGCCTTTTCAATTCACAGTCACAACATTTGCTGTCACAGGAACTCCTAGGCCATTTAGTACCAAATACTTTGTATCTCAAGTTCTCGTCCTTTCTGAGAAGTGGCCACCCTGCTTTCAGCTGCTGCCTCTGTACCCAATCCTTCTTAGGGACACCTTAAGAGCAGGTGCAGTCTCCTAGACACTGTTGAATATTTTTCAGGAAAAGATACACCACAGCAGTTTTGAGGAGGGTAGGAAAGGCTTGTGGAGAGAAGAGAAGCCACAAGCATGCTCTTTTTTCTGGAAACAAACAGTCTCACTTCAAAGGTGTCCTTTGAGAGCTCAGGTTCCCCATTCTAGGGGCAGATGAAGGAGGTGAGGTCTGAGCCTGCTAGGACCATCTCAGCCACAGCTGAGCTGGCTGCGTGAGCTGGCTGTTCTTCTGCTCAAGCCAAGTCATGGGCAAGCTGTGGCAGAATGTGTGTGGCCACTCATGGAGCAGTTGCCACACTCCTGGGCACATGCAGACCTTCCTGGGGTATTATCTGTGCAGACACACCTGGCACAGACCTGGTGCATTGTCTGCTGCACTCCCAAAGAGGCGCACGCAGGGCAGGGACCAGTGGTGCCCAAGTGACGTGCAGGGCACTACCCTGAAGGAGCCTTTCTGGCTTCAGTGACCTTGCTTTGCCAAGCAGGTGAAGGCAGCTCTTTGCTTATGCTTTGGTCTTTATTAAAAATTTGTTTGTTGTTTGTTTGTTTGTGGAAGACCTTTACACTAGTTATGCTTAGCATATTCCAGTCACTAGTGATTCCAAGTACATTGGAAGAGGGCAGGTTAGAAATTCTGATGAAACAAGTTTTCTTTGTATGTTAAAAATTTGCCAAGTGAATTCAGAAGTAGGCACCTTGAAACCAACAATGCTGAACTCTGATCTAAGTAGCTTTTTCTCTGTGAGGGTCAACATGATTTGGATATGTCTTTAATTTTTTTTCCTATACATAACTTGCACTCTTGGACCTTCATTTAGTTTGACTTGGTATTCCACCTCTGTACTGTGATAATAAACAATCACAGATCTCTGCTGCCCTGATTTTAAGGGGTTTTTAAGCACTTTTTTTGCCCAAGCAGGATATACTCCTGTTGACCTCAAAGACAGTTTCTGTGAAAACTACTGAATTGAATAAGGACTGTGCCATGAGGGACCATGCTGTTCTGCAAGAAGTATTTCTGGCCTCTCTAAAATTAAAGTCATTGTTCTGCTTGGAGGCCAAGAACCAGCAAAATCCTTTGTGTGTTCTTAATGCATGGCTACAGAAGTGCCTCACCAGCACTGAGCTGGCATTTACTCAGGAATCATTGAAATCAAGATTTAAACAGCTGTTGTTCCATCAGTCACCTGATCAAGTATCAGTTATATTTCACCTTCAGATCTATTCCTGTGAGAAGTGGTTTCTAACATTTTTAAATAGTATTTTCTCTGACTTTGTGGCTTTGTATTTGCATTATATGGGGCTATGTGGCTTTGTATTATAAACTTAAAACCTTGTCATAATCACTATTTATAGGAAAGAAATGTTGTCTACTCAAGTGTAAACAAACCATTAATCTTCTCTGTTTCAGAAAAATCCTGTTGAATTGAACCAACATTTACTCAGTGATCATAATTATATTGTATGTCAGTTTACACAGTGCCAAGAGGATTTATTCTATGTAAAGTACCTTTAAAACACTACAATTATTTTAAAGACACAAATAAGCTCAGAGAGTTAAGAACAAGATCACTTTGGTGGACTGTCTAAAGAAGTAGTCTGCTCCTACCTTTTTGTTGATTTTTGTTTCCAGGACAGATTTCTAAATTCTGCTAATCTCCATTTGGAATAATCAATTATTATAATAACTTTGGCTCAATTAATTTTAGTGAATAGATTATAATAGAAATAATTTAATGAAGAGACAGTTCATTCTGGTGGCCAGATGTCCTTATGAAGGAAAAGACTACAAAACCTATTCTTTTACCATAATCAAGATAGAAAAACACAAAGGTATTCCCTATTAGAGATTTAACTGCTAAAAATAAGTTGATTCTTACCTTTCCAAAACTCCCTTTCCCAATAGCCCGCAATATTTGAAAGTGGTCAAAGTTAACTGCAAAATAAAGGAGAGAAGAAAAGGAAAATAGTTTGTAGTGTGCTAAGTCAGAATCAGACATCAGATAAGAAAAGAAATTACAGTGTGTCCAACTAATGTCTTTTTACAATGTGGTATTCAATTTTTCCTCTTAAAACACCAAATATACTTAATAGCTAGCAAAAAAGAAGTTTGCTTTAAAATATGTTGCATTCATTTTGTTCATCAATTCATCTTGGACCAATGTCTTCAGTGCCCAGTATCTCCAAAGAGAAATATATCTCTGTCCTAACCAAGTAACAAGACAAAAGTTAGCATCTTACAGCCATTAGCAAAAATTGCTCAGTATTTTCCAGAAATATTAAGATCTATTAAAAGGACACTGAATAATTCAAGAAAGTAACACCCTCTACCTACAGATATGTAATAACATATGGTTAGAATTTTTACATTAGTCACTCTTCAAGATAATTCCCATATTTTGTTACAGTGATGGAAGATTACATACTTGATGAGGTAGTATGATCACCAAAGTCTTCCACCTTAATGCAATACATAATGCTAATATTGTAAGACTATTTCATAATTTTAGCATAAGTTTGTTTTGAGAGATTGCATTTTAGGTTGAAAGTGGAATGGATTTACTTGCACTTCAGGAAAACCTGATAGCACAGCCTGCTCTAGACACTGAAGTGCTTTGCTGGTAGGGTGAATGAGATTTCATTTCTCAGAAATGCCATTTTTATTAGTGTTACATGAGTTTAAACACAGCATGACCTTCAAATCTTCATTGGTATATCTGGTGGTTTTAAAAAAATTCCAGCATCCTGAACAAAATTGATGCAAAGTCACCGAAATACAAACACAACAATGTGTGATAGAGTTTTTACAGTCACTTCTCAGAAAAAATCACACTTAAGAGCTAAATTCAGTGAACCAGAGATGACAAGGTTCAGTGCAACATAACAGGACTCTTTTTTTAATTAAAACTTATGTTCCTGGCTTTGCCCATGGACCTTCATCTATGCACCTCTCATTGATGTAACAGTAACTAGCAAAATTGTGGAGACAGACCACCACTGGAAAAATCATAGAACCATACAATGGTTTGGGTTGGAAGGGACCTTAAGGATTATCTCATTCCAACCCTCCTGTCATGGGCAGGGCCACTTTTCCCTGAACTGGTTTCTCAAAGCCCCATCCAGCCTGGCCCTGAGCTCTCCAGGGATGGGGCAGCCACAGCCTCTCTGGGCAACCTGGGCCATGTCCACCCAAAAGTGTGGCAACAAGAACAAACACAACAAAAACGTGACACATCAAGATGAAGGAGAAAATTCTATAAAACTCATAATATAAATATTTGCCAAAAAAAGTTATCCATCTCAAGCTAAGCTCTGCATAGAAAGTTGAAAGGTTGATAGCTATCAGGCCTCTAAAACGGGTTAATATCTTACTTTCTCTGGTGCAATAATATCTCATTTACACTATTAACACCACAAAGAATTTGTTTATTTATGCTTGCTTATACTGCCTTCAAGGAAACATGGTTGCTCTTTTCATTAGTGCAGCATAGCAACCACCTTCCTGGTAATTGCTGGAGACAAATCAAGCCCAGAGCTGACAGGGCTGAGAGCAGCAGACTCTGTTCTGCAGGAAACAAAGATGGTGAATAAAGCAGCTTTAGAATTTGGATACTGAAATAAAAATGCATGACCTTGGAAAGGATTTACAACCTGATTGGAAATTGAAAATTGAGAAAAAAAATTTGAGCTGTATCCTGTGAGAATTGGGGCTGCCCAGATGTTTGAGAAGCAGGATTGTCTGCAAGCAACCTGCAGCTGGGGTCTCTGCTGAGAGATTTTACAGTGTAAAATCTCTTGTAGTTCTTGCTGGTCTGATGAACAAGATAGTCAGTTTTGCAAAACCCCCTTCCACATGAACTTACTTCCACTTAAATCCTGTGCCTACCACTCATCCCTCCCAAGTGCTGGGCTGTCTAAGATGACCCTTAATTTAGGTAGGAATTCAACACAGTGTAGAAAATATCCTAAACAACATGTGAATCTCATTAATTTCTTTGATGGGAAAAAATAATCCTAAAATTCAGCACAGCATGCTGGTGGTTTTTGTGTCACTCCTCTGTTTTCAAACTTTCTCATGTTTCTGCTTATTTTGTTAAGTATTTAACATGCACATTCGTTAAAAAAGCTTATTTTGAATTTGTTCTTTACCTTGCAGTCATTCAGCTGAGTCCAGTTGCCAAAACAAGTGAGAAATTGTAGAATCAGTCTGTAATTATCTCAATTTGAGTCAAGTCACATTTCAGTAATACTTGACTGTATTATATTCTGAGATCTGACATGTTTTGAAATACATCAGTTTGAAGAATGATTTTGTTTTTGTAAAACTAAGTTTAAGCATTTATCTGTAGCTATGTAAAGGATATTTTTTATTGTCCACATAACTTCTATTTCTCTGCACTTCCATCTTTCCTGTGTTTATTGCTCTGAATGACTAGAACAACTTAAATTTTTAATTAGATTATTTGTAAATTAGACTTCCATACAAATGAAATTATTAAATGAGGCACTAGAACATGGAGTTGAAGATGGATTACTAGTAAGCTAAATAAGTGGCTAAAAATCATAGATGCAACTAATTGATCAAATTTTCTCAATTGTTATGTTTAACTTGAAAAAAAGTGAGATATTACATTTTCATATCTTCATTAAGAAAAAAAAAAATTTTATAGCTAACAGTCCCATGAGCATTATTTAAATTAAGGTACAATTATTGTAATGCGTTTTTTGCAGGAGAAAATAAAGCCAATTTTAAATGACTGAGGAAATATGTAAACATGCCTGAGCCTGCATCTAAAATGAGCAAGGCTTGCAGCCACTGTGGCTCTCTGGAAAGGGATAATTCACTGAAGTGTGACAATTCAGTCTCTTTTGATCATTGAAACATACTCCCAACAGTGCAGATTCACAAACTGAGGAAGTTCCTGCTTTTTAATATTAGGACAGAATAAAAAGTGGGCTACCTTGCAGCTGAGACTATTTCACTGAGTTCACCAAATTCACTGAGTAACACTAAGGGCCTTCAAGCAACATTCCCATCTAGGACACAGCAGCACCTCCCTGATAGCAGTGAAGGGTTGAGCTAAGTTCACTGCCACCTTGGTACCACATTAGCCATACACCCCAGGTGTTTTCCTCAGAGGTTTTTAATCTCACACTCTCAAAATTTTGGGCTAATTTTGTTCATCTCAATCTTTTTTTCATGTTGAGTATGTGCTTTTTGTGTCTTTTCTGGTGAAAATTTGATGCCAAAGTATCACCACTTACTCTGAGAAGAATTACAGCTCATCATGACCTCTGTCATTTTCCAATGTTGAAAATACCATCAAGTTCAAACACTGCCATTTTCTCTGTGCAACAAGGACATCAGGAATATTAAATTCTTGTCCTCCAAAACATGGCCTGTCTTGTTCTTGTGGTGCCTGGTGTTGTAGCTAATGACATTTTTCTAGTACAAAGCCCCACTGAGATAATGGTATGGCTGGCAGAAGGACATTTTCTTCAGTGTCAGTAATATGACTATTACTTTTGAAAATAGCTTTCTTTACTCAAGAGAAAATAATTCAATTCTCAAGAGAATACTTTCTTTTACAGAGAAAAAAAATATTTTCCAACTCCTTGAGCACTTTCATTTTATTCCCACACCATACTTTGGAGGTCTTACACATTGTCTCAGAATTTGAGTATAAGAATATGAACTATTTTCAGAAAACAAAATTTGTTTGTATTGTCTTCAGGTAATTTTTCATGCAAGTAAACCCACAGTTAAACTTATTAACAACACCATGAGAGAGTTTATTTCCAGTTTTTTTGATTTCCATCAATTTGGAAAAATCAAGTATCATAATTTCCACTCCCTCATCTCCCACCTCCATCCCTTAAAACTTCTCCATTAATTCAAAACTAAGGAATATAGATAAACCAGATATTTTGCTAACTAAGAGAGAAAACAGATCAGCATTTATGACACCTGTTTCATGGTGTGGTATTAGAGCTATGGATGCCTGTTAATTTCAGCAATGTGTTGTACATATACATATAAATACTTTATTTTGTTTCTTTCCATTCAGTCATACTCAAATAAACCTTCAATTCATCCCTTTGCACAAATTCAACTCTCTATTAATGACTATTAATGCAAGCATACCTCACTTGGATTAGAATATTAGATATTTTCAAATTAGCCCCATGTAGAGCATTTTCCAGCAGTTTGATCTTGAACAAATAAGAGCCAGATAATGGCAACAGGATGCACAACTGAATTAAAGGTTTCATCCTGCTTGCCATGAAAAGCAAAAAAATGGGGTTCTAACTGTTTTAGATAATTGGTCAAATGTATTAGTGTACTCAAAAACTTTCAGGAATATCCAGGAGGATGGTGCTGTGGTTTGTGCCTGAGTTTTACACAGGAGCATCTCTGCTGCCACAGTCTTCTCATGTGACCTCAGGTGAGTGCTCCAAAATCTTCTGCTGCTCTCTGTAGAAAAATGAATTATTACATCTCCAGGCAGCTGTAAAATTAGGTATGGAAAGCACCTTGGAGCTCAGACACACAAGTAATTGGGAGAATAGTAAAAGCCAATTCAGGTAATAGTGATAAAAGCACCATGAAGACTGAAAGCCATTTTTAAAGCTTGAGGAGTCTACACCACTGTGGAAGCAGAGGTATAGAGATCAGAAAATTGATTCAAACCCCACACATGAGGTTGTGGCAGAGCTGAGAACAGAACCCAGTTTCCATTTCACACCACACCTTCTCTTGCATGTCCTACAAACTGCACAAGCCCTGATGGAGCAGATATTTGGTATCAAACTTTCTGGTGAAAGATAAAATACTTATTTCTTTCTCCACTGCTCCCTGAGGACAAAGTATACTTTGGAGGAAATATTCACATCACAGACTTGTGTTTTTACAACCACACTGCAAAAACACTGGATAGTTTTAGTGGAAATGTCTATTATTTTTTTAATCAGCGCTATCTACATAATGATATATGTTAAAACAATGAAGTATATGCATTCACCTCTGCTGCATTATTCACAAATACTATATTTACTTGAACCAAAAAAACCCAAAGTTACATCAGCAACACACCATTATGTATTGTGTGTCTGATTTATGATCTTACAAAGGAATATAAGATTTTGACCCTTTCACTTGCAGTTTTACTGTTCAAAATATTCTCATGTACAATATTTGTTCAAATGTAAATTACATTTAGCTAAAGAGGCAATATTGAGTGGATTCTAGGTTGAGCTGACATCTGTTTTCTCACTGCAGCTGAGGAATATTAATTGTATGTATATGTGATTAATCCAAATACACTCAATAACCATTACCTGAAAGAACTTTGTTTCTCCTAGAGAAAATATCCAACTGAATGTGGCCAAAGCACTGGCATGCACATGCTTTGCAGAATTAAAAATGAAGTAGGGGCCTTTCTGGAACAACTTGATAAGCTAAATTCAGACTCTTCTTCTCTGGTTGAGTCCAACTGATTTATTTGGACTGTCTGGGAGTAGCCAAAACCAGATATGAGCACTAAGGCATTAGGAGGTGTACAGTAAAGCCATATTTTTAACACCATGAGCTTTTCAACACATTGAGATTCATTCTCACTGATCTCAAGAGAAAACAGAAACAAGGAGATATGATGTGGCCACTAGCCAAGAAAACAGATTTTTTTTTAAGTCTGACCCCTGTCTTGCAGGGTTGGTTTAATGCTTCTTGTTTCTGTGAATCTGGAAAACAGAATAATAACTAAACCAAATTTCCTTCTAGATTTGGCCTGTATGGTTTGACCTGAGACTCATTGGATAGCTCTGCTGTTAGGGTTTCAAACTAGTTCTGCAGTCCTCTTTCCATGTCTGCCTACTTTTCAGATGCTCCAGCCTTTTCCAGGGAGGGCCACAGGCTGTGCTGACAGAACATCAGTAGATCCCAGCAGCTATCAGATCTTGTTAAAATTGTTGCTGTCCTTCCACACAAAACACATAGGATGAGTGACCAAGTATACACAGACATACATATTCAATACTACTAATAAAATCCCCTGCTTGAATGGACATAGATAGGAGAAACATGAACAGAGACTAAAAATTAAATTAAGGATCATAAAATGATTTGGGCAGTCATAAGGAGTCACATTCTATCATGCTCTGTTCATGATAAGAGCATTAGTGAAGAAAGACTCTGCTTAAATTAAGGAAGAAATGAATTTCTGCTGACAGAATGATAAAGCCAGGCATGCCTTTGAAGTGAAGGAAGAGTACAAATCTGCATAGCTCCACAGGTTTCTGAGTAAAATTGAACATTGCTATACATTATTTGACTGGGAAACTTACTAGTTAGATAGAGATACATGATCAAAAAGAACTTTAAGAGCAAGTTTTATCTCACTAATGATGAATCATGATGTTTCCAATCATATTTAGGGCCTTTGTATTTAAATTGCATTACAATGTCTCAATTCTTCATGATTAATAAGTGTTTTAGTCTCAATATAAATTAATTATGTTAATATGTTTTTATAATTATTCAGAATTTATTTGCAATTAGAAAGAATTTTAGATCATTGTATGCAAAACAGATTTTATTTAGAATTCAGCTAATTTTGTTTTGAACTGTACAATGCATTTGAGTCTGATCGTGTTTGCATACTTCACTTTCTTCAGTGGAAGTGAAACATTTCTGTACTGTCAAAAGACTTTCATTTCAGAGCTCTTGACTGATCCAAAGTGGCTTTTTCACAACAGCTCACTCTGTATTTTTTTCCCTTGTGAAGGCACCTGCAGGCTGGGATCTGAGGCTGCATCTCCCTGTCAGAGCTGTCCTGGGCATGGCCTGGGCTTTGCTCCCCTGGGCTGCTGGTGCTGGGCTGTGGGAGCTGTGAACAGGGGCTGGATCTGCATAAGGGATACAAGGATCAGATCCCAACACCTTTGAAGAAATGTCACATCACAGAAATGTAGTCCAGCTTTGAACTGGGCCAGAAGATCTGAAAAGGTAAACTTGAATTCCATTCAAACTTTCAAAACCAGTTTTGTTTTCCCAGCATAAGGCTTAATTTTTATCTGGGAAAGTAACAGCATTTGAATTTGGCAACAAGTTCAATTATCCATTAAAATTGTTTTCAGAGGAAAAGTCTGTTCAAAAGGAAAAAGAAAACAGGGTGACAGAGTTCTTATCTTCCATATATGTCACATTTAAACAAGACATAGGGGAAGTAACCTTTTCCCTTATTAAAATGGGGAGAAAATCTCAGTACCAGGGTGTTGGAAAAGCAGCAATGTGATTTTATTTATACCTCTCTTATTTCTATATTCTATAAATAAATAGCTGATACCATAGATAAAAGAGTGGGCTAAAGAACATCTGCTGTGATGCATTACAGACATTCTGATTTCCTTATGTCAATCCTCCTACAAGGCAGTACTTCACATGCAATTTAGTACACATTTGATGAAATTCACAGAATATTTAGACCATGCATGTTTTGTTCATCCAAAGCAGTGTCAGCATCATGGGGTTCTACACTGTAATTAGTGAAATCCACCTCACATCACATCATTAAAATGAGTGGGGTTTTCCCTAAATGGCTGGGAAATTTTCTGAATGTGTTAGTTAAAATGAATATTGGAAAGAACTAAAAGAGCCTTCCATTTTTCAAAATGCTATAAAAACAGACTGGAAGAATTTGGTGAATCAGCTAATAATTTGCACTGTTACAGAACAGGCATGTGTTGCCACAACCAGAAGTAAAATTGAAATTCTAAAGAAAATTAGCATTTGAAAGTAACCAAGCTGCTAAGTAAAAAAGATCTAAGTACTGATTTTCAAAACTCTTCTTCCTTTTTAATTCTGTAGAAGAACATAATTGTATTTCTAATGCTATTCTATAAAAGCTGCAAAAAAAAAAAAAAGACAAGATGAGATTTTGCATTCACAAGGAAACTGTGAGTCTTTGGTAAACAAGAATCTGTTTGAACCCAGGATCAAATGAAAATTTCTTTCCAGAGCTGCTTATTAAATAAGCCAATAAGCCAAATTAAAATGATACTGCCATTAAATACATCTATTCTGAAAAATGTATTAGGCAGCTACCTGAAGCCTGTCAAACAAAGTTTTCTCCTTGCGCAAGTAGAAGAGACTGCAAATTGTTACAGCTTTTCTCTGCAGGAAGTTTAAACTGAAACTCCTGAGTGCCATCCCACAATCTCCAGACTTTGCCTGGGAAACTGGAGGTCTATCACCAAACCAAAAATCAAGAAAAGACATCTGATGCTTTTAGGGATGTGGATGTCAGCATCTGTGAGCCACTGGGAGGATTTGTCTGCCAGCCACTGAAGTCAGGACAGAATCTTACAGCTATAGAATGCTGTAGGATTTTGTGGTATTCACATCCTCTGAACAGAGAGAGACATAATTCTCTCTCCCAGGATTTTTCCTGGGGAAGGCAGCACAGAGGGCAAAGAGAAAACAATTCTTATCTCCGTTTGCTGCTGCTGCTGTTTGGCACACGTGGAATGTGTTATGGGGATTGTTTACCAAAGGTGAGGCTTGTTTGGACTGATTGGCCAGCTGGGTCAGAGCTGGGTCGTGGCTGCCACCAGACAGTCACAGGGTTTTCTCCAGTATCTCTTTAGTGCAGTTACAGTATTGGATCAGTGTAATATAATGTAGCTAATAAAGCATTTCTTCAGCCTTCTGAAATCATGGAGTCAGAGCACGTTTTTCACCACGATGGGGCCGTCCTGCATCGATGGGTTTTGGTCTAAGAACACAATGATCAGTTTTGCCTAAAGTCTACAGAGAGGTTGCCCCTGGAAGCCCAGTGAAGGCTTCACCAGCAGCACCAGTGACTCCAGGGGCTGCAGTGATTGTTATCCTGTGGAAAAACAAAAGTTTCTTGTTCTGTAGAAGGTGTGGGGATGTTTAGCTGCTGCATTGCTCCACAAGAATTTTAGCACAGACAGGGTGAAATTGGCTGTTCTTTCTGAAGGATTGAGCACAAATAGGTGTTTACTAGCAAAGATTAGTTGTACTGATCAGAAGAGCTCTTGTGTCTGCATCTCTCTCCCATGGTGTTTCTGTAGATTAAAAAATAAAGTTATTTTTTTTATCTTTATGCCTCTTTAAAACTAGTCCAAATTTTTGCCGTAACAATTCCTCATTGGAGGTTTTAGTGTGCTGCCTCCATCTTCAGACAGGTTACTCTCTTTCAGAGGCATACAGCAGTACTCTCAGGTGGCTGGGGGGAAAATAAAGGAAATGAAAAGCCAATTCTTGCCTGTGATGGTTTGTGTGAGCAAATCCAGGAGGAGGTGAGGGAAAAAACTATTATGATAAATAAATAATCTCAGTCTGAAGGATACAAAGCAATATGAAAGTTCTGTTCCTATGAGTGACTTCAGCTTCAATGAAAGCAAACAGAAAGTTACCTAGTTTTGGAGTCTTTCTCATCATTTTGCTTTGTGCCTTGTTTCCATTTTCATCTTTTTTATTGGAGAAGGAATAGAAGGAACCACAAAATCAAAAGGTCTTCACTGATCTCAGTTGAAATGAAAAATTTCTGAGTACTGATTCATGATGATTTCTGCTTCACTATTACTGCTATCTGTGTCCATTTAGAGTGAGTGCATTTTTGATTTTTTTTCTGAAATGAGAACATTTGAAGAAATTCTCCTTTTCTATTTGCTTTTGGCTTTTCACAGGAAAGATTTCTATTTTCACACAGCATAATAATGACTGGAAGTAGAAAATATTTATATTTCCCACCATCAGAAATATATGCTTTGGGCCCTACACCACACCAAAGATCTCTCACAGTCCACCTCACTGTATTTTAGCCCTTTATGAACCTTTTCATGTGATGCTATGAAGGGAGCACATGACCATCCAGGAAAAGACTTGTTCTTTGGAAAACTGGCAAGAAAATGAGGCAATCAGAGAGACACCATGTCTGGCATGCTGCAGCAGCGAGAACAGAGGAGAGCACAAGCACATCCCTTTTGATGGCAGGATGGGTGTTTGGACTAGATTAATCTGATTGTGACACCCTGTGACACACCTGTGATGCTGCTTTGGTTACAAGTCTGGCTGCAAGGGCGCTGAAATGACATGGTCACCTCCACAGGGAAGGTATAATGCCTATCAGTACAGAATTTGTGTATTTTACTTTAACAGGAATTGCTTTTTATCAAAGTAGAAATCAAACTGATCCCTGCCATGTTAATATACACCAATTCTCCCTCACATGTAAGTGAGCACAGGCAATAAAGACAAATTTAAAACTATCTGCTAAGCATGTCTTTTGACTTTGATGGCAATTCCAGGAAGGCAACAAATTAATTTTCTGAAAATAAGTAAGAATGGTAGTAAACATCCTATGCCAGAAAAATTTAAGCGAATATAAAGTTCAATTGCTATTATTTGAAGGCAAAGTTAATCCTTAATGAATTTTAAATTGTTTCTTATTAATAAACAACAACAAAAAGGAGGTCAAATATTGCTGTCAGAGCTTGGCAGAAGATATAAGGAACATGAAATATGTGTTATCATGGCAAAAAGTCATCTGGACAATCTAGTAGGAATCAAGCCTAAATTCATAGCATGTCTTCATTGGCAGTGCAGTACAAAACAGGAAAGAATGACTGTCTGTGTAACGTCACCACTGATGATGTCAGCTGCAAAAAAATTAGCACAGGCAATGATGTGTTTTAATTGTCTTTTTTTGGGGGATAATGCAGGATCTTCAGAAATCCTGAGGATGATTAATGGTACAGGCAATTACCAAGGTGAAGCTCCCTTGACAAATACTTCAGATTTAAACCAGCAGCAGCTGAGATGGCTTAAAAGGAAAAAGAGACAAAATACAACAGAGGCAAGCATGAATGGAGGATAACACTGCAAAAAGTCAATTAAATTTATAATAATTCCTGTCCCAGGATGTCATCAATTGAAAGTCAAGTTCAGAAGGGGATAGAACTAGCATATAGTGAAGGCACAAATTGGGAAAGACTCAGACTGTGACTAAGAAGAGAGATCTGTGCAGAGCTGACCCTGTGCAGGGCAACCACTAATAACACTCTTTTAATATTACTTCCATGCCGGTGAAGGTGGAGGGTCACTGATCTGGTCAGTCTGATAATGTGATACCATGGACTGAGAATGAGAATTTGAATATTTGTGATAGGCTGTCAGCCCAGATGATCTTGATTGTGTGGGTCAGTTTGCTGTAATCCTTCAGAAACGTAATTTTAAAGCAGACCTTTATAACATCTCATTATCTTCTGTTATGATGTCTGGTTAAACATCTATAAATTGAGCTAAAAAAAAAAAAAAAACAGAACAATTGGACTTCAAATACATAGGCTTTTACTATTAGATTTAACAGAAAAGCAAAAGGAATTTGGAGTACCAAATCTATGACTCTTTTTCAGCAAAGAGCAAATAGCACTAGATTGTTGTGAAAAGCCTGTAGCAGCTGATCAGGGATTTTACACATTGGTGTATAACTCAGTGCTATGAAAAATTTCATGAGAGGTCAGATGTTCCTCTGGATGGACTGAAATAAGGTTAACAATCCTCACCTTTGCTAAATAACTAATATTGATGTCTGGAAATGACCAGAGCCTGGTTAACACTTTTCTGAAGTCAGAAAAGATTTGCTAGTAGTTGCAAGCAGCACACAGCATGGCAGGTATGTTCACTTCTTGTGCACAGGATTCAGTGTGACTGGTCACTGGAGCTGGCCAGTGAAAATGGCCACACCATTCTATGATTCCATGAAAGGACATGATTCTCTCTCTATTTAGGCTGGCACTGCAGCTAAGTGACATGAATAACTGGAATTATTAGGTTATAATAAGGTTTGATGCACTGGCCAACAGAGTCCATAGCCCTGACCTCACTGTCACACAGAAACAAACAGGATTTACTCAGGCAGTGTTAAATCTTCAGTATGACCAGAGGTTAGCTTGTCATAACAGAGCTCTTTTGGCTGCTTCTGTGTTCTGTTAGCATATAGCATTCAGGTAACCTATTTTCCAGTAGAAAGGTTTCTTTTCATTGACTCATTTGGCTCAGTGGAAAGTAATTGGAACTTCTCATCCATGTATCCTACTATAACCAGCAATTCACAAAATTTTACTATTATAAACCCACAAGAGTAAATTATTTTTTAGACCAGCAAAAGTGTCAATTAAAGATCCCTTTTTTTGCCATCAAAACAGTTTTGTTTTGTGACAGGACAGAGATTTGGTGCAGAGAAGCTGTTAACTTAGCAGCACCACTGGAAACATCAGAAGTCACCAAGGAACAGCTGGATTGATGTCCTGGCCCTTATCCCAGCCAGTGAATAGCAGGGAAGCCTCTGAGAGTCTCTGTGCTTTTCATAGCTCTTTCAAAAGACATTGACATTGAAACTAAGGAGAAAAGTTTCAGGACCTGCTCCAACATAAAATGTAAGACCCCTGTTAAGTGATAAAATGTAGCACCTTTTTTGTTGAGAAAAGAGATTCTGATCGACCCTGTTGTTCTCTTATGGATGAGCTGACAAAAACAATCTCTGAAATCATTGCAAGGAGAAATAGGTTGACAGGTATAAGCAGCAGAAAAGATACTCCTTGAGAAAATCTATTGCTACAATATAGAAAATCTAAATTTCCCTTTACTGTAATAGACTTCCCTGTGAGATCAGGATACACATAATGGACTATGAAGCATCTTTTTCAGCTGGAAAGTGGGAATATTCACCTCCCTGAGAGTTTCTATGAAAATAACCTCATTAATAACTGAACTGGAAGGCTCTCTGAGGGAAGTTGCTATGGGAATAAAATGTCAAATATCAGTGTACCAAACTGTTTTATCCTGCAATAAAATTTATCAGAATGATCCCCAGGTGAAGGAAAATTCTTTAAATTAAGTTAACAACAAAATCCTCAGTGAGACATCCATCAATCTTATCCATGCAAAGGTCTCTGTAATTCCAAACATGCCAGAAGAAGTGAATAAACCTCTTTTCTCTCTGCTCCTCAGGGCAGTGGCTCTGAAGGCATTGTTCTTGCAGATCAAAATGAGTCTTGGTGCTGTGTTAGTGGGAGGTTGGGGACCCATGTGAAGAAGATTTTACTCAAACACCTAGAGACAGTATGAGTTGTTCTCTTTTTCTTATGAATTCAGAACCCAAGACATGAGGAGTTTCTCTCTAGAGCTGAATATTGAAAAAATATCTCTTCTATTTTTAACCACAACTACAAATTAAACACTTGGGGTGGGTAAGGACACTAAAGATCAGAATTATTCCCATTTCTATTGGGATTGCCTCCCATTTAGTGATTTTACACCAAAACCATCACCGTGGGCTTCAAATAAGGGACACCAGTTGTGACTGGCAGCAGAAGTGTGCCTGGAGTGTCCCTGCCTGCTCCAGCTGCTGGGGCACATCCCAGCTACAGCCTGGGCCTGCCTGGGGGATCCAGCTGCAGGCAGTGGGGTTGCACAGCATTGGCTGTGGGTACAGTGGGGATTGGGAACAGGAAAAGCTGCTCCTCATCATGGAAAAATGCAGTATTTCATTAGATACACAGCACACCTAGTGAGTACATTGAAGGGCCAGATCTCCAGTAGAGGAGAATTAAAGAAAATTTCAAGTATTCCATTACTGGCTGACCACAGAGTAGCACCTCAGAGTCCAGCAGACACTAGATACCTCTTAAACTGGCCAGATTTCTATTGGCTGTTTAAATAAATGACACAACACACTTTTAAGAGGGCTGACCTCCTCCATTAATTCCATCTGTTAGCCTACCCATAGTTACACATCCTCTGCAGTTAAATTACTTTCACTATGTACTTCAGGGTCCAAGTTGCATTTTATTCGTAGGTGTTGCAAGTGTTTCAAGCTAAGTTATATTTCTTAGAAAAATAAAATCTATTTTAGAGGTGGAACCTCAAATCCCAGCCTCTGAGGTTGTAAAGGCACTGACCTGAACTCATCTTGGCAGTTCTGATTTTTAGAGTTATCTGGAGCCAGGAAGAGGCTTCTTTTTGATTCTAGCTAGGGTTCATAGTATTTCTCTGTGTGAATCATCTACTTGCATAAGAATCACTCCACCTTCTCTGCCATTTTGGAGGAAAGCAGGTCTCACAGAAGGTTTTTTTTTTTACCTATATGCTCCAGACTAAATTATTGTTGATCAAATATGATCAATTTTTTCCAGCTTCAGATGAAGTGATATCCTGCCCTATTAATCATCATTAACACCTTTGTGTACATCACTTTTTTGTGGTTGTTTCTATTCAGGGTGGTATAGAAAGGGTAGGGGAAAAAACTGATTATAACAGCTATATTTAATTCACAAAAACTTCCATAATTTCAGTGCAAGGCATATTTCTTCATCTCAGAGTTTACAGATAAATATAATAATAATTACCATTATAAATATAATATAATAATAATAAATATAATAATAATTACACATTCCATTTGATAATGGAAGGTGTAATTTTTCTATGGAGACAAAAAATGGGCTGACTGCTGTACATAAAATGACGATCTAACTGTAGAAGTTTTTTTACTTGGTGCTGATGATTTATTCTCTCATCATTGTGCTTCTTACCTCTGGGAAATCCTTGTACACTTATTTACAAGTTATTTATAAGTATGCCTATTTACACTCCACAAGCAATTACACCAAAGCTGTTAGGACTGTTCACTGAAGAAAATAGTAAATATGAATAAAGAAAGCAGGCACTTTATCTTATCTGCCCACTGCTAAGATAAGGAGTTGTCCTTGTTTCAGCTAGAATAGAGTTAATTTTCTTCTTTATATCTATTATAGTGTTGTTTATTATTATTGCTATCGTCATTATTATAATTTACTTTATTTCAATTATATTCTTATCTTAACCCACATGTTTTACCTTATTCTGATTCTCCTCTCTATCCAGCTGAGAAGGGGGGCACAGTGAGCAAGGAGGTGTGAGGTATTTTGTTGCCCTCTGAGATTAAAGCCACAACTGAAGTGAAATATTAAAGACTTCAAGCAAAGCACACATAGATACACTTGGGAAACAAACCAAATCCCCGTCAGGTGAGCTGGTACAGAGGTGACTAAGGAGAGGAGGAGGACTTCAGACCAGCCACAATTCCCAGGTTATGGCTGGGTGTTGGCATTAACAGCAGAAGGTCAGTAGACTCTAAGCTACAATTCAGATTTACCTCATATCATCCCACAGCAGGCAAAAATAAAACAATTCACTTGGCAAGCAAGGTGGGGAGCTGATAGATATTAATGTAGAGAACACAAGTTCTAATTTTAACCACAGAAGTTATTAGGTTCAAAGCACAAACAAATAGTGAGCTGCAGAGGATAAAATTGCTCAATGTAGCAGAAGGCTTAGTGCCTAAAACATTCAGTGGCACTAAATGTGCCATACCAGTTCTGTATAATCACAGAAATAGAACCTCAAATAAGTTTAATTATAGATGTTAGATGAAAATAATGAATATTGGTGACTCAGTTCTAGAGTTTCCTACTGCATACACTGGGTTTGTTTTGATGAGAGTAAAGTACATTTAAAAAATCTGTGTATATATAGAGAAAAAGAGGGAGAGAGAGAGAGATAGTCTCTAAAATATATGTGTATTTATATTATATTTTCTTAACTAGAATAAAGTAGCAAATCATGTCACAGAGCTTCTTCTGGCTATATATGAAAATAATATTAAACAACCTTGGCTTCTTCACAGTACAGAATGGAAAGCTTACAACATAGCAAAAAAATATTGTGGCTTTTTTTTTATTTACAGGTCATGAAAAGGACTGGAAATCGTATCATTAAAGACTAGAAGAAACATGTTGTATACAACAGTTGCCAGTAATCTTTCTTGGGTGATCTGCTGGGGTGTATTCTTCTTTTCCAAATTGGAATGCAGTGCTTCAGGAAGATCTTTACAATATCCAGGACATCCTGTCATTCAAAAACTTGTCATTGATCCACATATGTCTGTGGATCACAGGATGTGTATGAATATATGATGTTTCTGTATGATTATACAGAACTACCTGGCAGAGGAAGGTTAGAGGGCTGAGAGCAGCCTGCAATTACTCTCAAGTATTTGTATGCTCAGGGAAGCACTTAAAATTCTCTGCATCTCACAGGTGAGAAACCTGAATGCCACAATCTTTCCTCTGAAATGGACAGCTACAACAGAGAAAGGGCTGCCTTCTGTTATGGCATTTTAGAATCCATGACTGTGCTTCAGCCGACACCGCTGGGACAGACCGACGGCTCCTGGCTCGGGAGCATCAAGGACCTGAAGTCAAGGCAGCACTCAGCCTAAGTGCTTGAAACCACTGAAAACATGGTGTCTCTGCACTGCCACACACTACTCAAGCTTTTCTAAAGAGCAGACAGAACCTCTCCTCACTCCCAGAAAAGCCTTGTGAAAGCCATTCAGAGAGCAGATGTTGTCCCAGCAACAGCTGGAACTTGCCTCCAGTTGGATGAGCTGCCTCCCACAGCCACAGACAACACCTGTGAATCTGATGCCCAGTCCTTTTCCCAAACTATGATTGAAAAAAAAAAAAAAATAAACGAAAAAAAGGACAAGATAGACTGGATGATTGTAATTTTTTTTTTTTTTTCCTATTTTGAAGCTGCCCAGGCAACTTTATTGTAGCTGCTCTCTTCCCCTGTTATCAACAGAGAGCTCACTAAATCCAAAAGAAGAAGAAAAATGATTGCCCTGCTGAACATTTGGATCGACAGCAAGTGTTAACTACAGTATGACTCCTTTCCAGCAAAATTGCACAGCACTTAGTGCTGACAATTTTGTTCAATAAAGGTCAATAAATCCTTCCAGAAAGTCTTTCAATACTGAGATTTTTATGGAGAATTTCACACTAAAAATATTTCTCTTTCTAAAGTACTTTTCATCTGCTATTATTATTTGCACCATATGAAAACCTCTAGTTTAATAACTTAGCTCAAAAACTTGAGCAAGAGATCTCAAAGGCATGTCACTGGGCAGGAAAAGATGTGGCAATAAGGGTATAATTGGCATGCAGTTACTGAAAAATCACATTAAAAGGCAGGGCAAAGAAGAATCTCATGAATCTGCATAAAACTTCTGGCTAATCTGTTCCTCGTGTTATGTCCAAACCAATCTCAATAAAAGCTAACTTGGTTTTACAGCAATTCCCCACTCATAAGATTGTATTTCTGTAGTTTCAACATACTAAAACAGTCTAAAATGATCTGGGCTTAAGAGAATGACTTTTCCTACTTCTCAAAGTGATCTTTTGATGATCTCTTGTTGTTTGACTTCAAGCTCAGTGTAGCAGTTCACAGTCCTTAAGATGTGGTATTACCCCAAAAGCATTTGCAGGCTTTACAGCTTGGAAAAAGATTTATCTAAACCTCACCCCAAAAGGCACAAAATCAATCTTCCTAACATAATGTGAAAGCAGTCCAGGGGGAAGTGGAAGATAGTTTCAGAAAGGTGTGAAGGACACTCAGGAGGCTGACAGTGGTTTTGTGATTATATTGCGTCTTGGTTTCAACAAGGTAGCTAAGAACAGTTCTCATTGCTCAGCAAGGGAGGTGGAACAATCTCAAAAGGAAATAATAATTACTGGAAGGATTAACTCAGTTTGCATTTTTATATCTTAAATAAGGAACAGAAGGTGTTCCCTTATCGCTCCAAAAATAGGAAAAAGAAGGAAAGTATTTTTTGTCCACTGCAGCAGATTGCCTTGTAGTGTATTTATCTTACTAAATGCAACACCCTCTCACACAGAACAGTGTTAACAATAGAATGATGAAATCACTGCTCTTTTATTCAGGGTCATACCAAGCAAAAAAGTGACAGGGCAGAAAAGTACATCAGGCGTAGAACTTACCTAAATGTTTCTAAATTTCAAAGAATTAGAATTGGTATTTATTTCTTAAAGAGAAAGAAAGAAAGAAAGAAAGAAAGAAAGAAAGAAAGAAAGAAAGAAAGAAAGAAAGAAAGAAAGAAAGAAAGAAAGAAAGAAAGAAAGAAAGAAAGAAAGAAAGAAAGAAAGAAAGAAAGAAAGAAAGAAAGAAAATGAGAAAGAAAGTGGGAATAAACACAAAATCAATAAAATATTAACAGATAGAAGGTAAAAGTACTGATTTAATTCATCATTTGAGTCAGATAAACAAACTCTAGGGTAGATTTCATGAATATATCTAAACCAGCTTTTTTCCAAATAGACCAAGATAGAAAAAGTTTAGTGAAATATAAACCAGAAAGTTTCATATTATGTTGTTATATTAAAATGAAAATATTCATGGAAATATAAAATTTGGGAAATAAATTTCAGATTCATCAGCCATGTTCAGTTATCATTAGAGCCTCAAAAACCTGTTTAAATAAGCTGCCACCAACCCTGGTAAAGCTTTCTAAGAAGCATCCTTCAATTTAAAAGGAAAATATCTCTGTTTTAATTACAGGATGAATGAAACTTAGGTGTCTACATTGTATTTAATGCCCATATCAGAAAATACAATACAACATTTCTAAGAACAAAAGCATTACAGTGTTTGATACTTTTGTGTCAAGACCTGTGACAGCAATCATAGAAAAAGGGTGTAGGAGAAAAACTGATTATAAAGGATCTTCCATTAGTTGTAGCAGAAATAAATCATATGCAAAACTGGAAGAAGAACCTTGAGATACTACCAGTAAAATAAACTGAAACCAAAGAATCAGAAAATATTTTTTATGTTGGAAAAGGTATTTAAGATCTTTAAGCCCAACCATAAACCTAACACTGCCAAGTCCACCACTAAACCATGTCCATAAGGCCCCAATCTCCTGTAAGCTTTCCTTGCCAAGTTGGAAAATACAGAAAGCTGATAGTCTTTAGAAGAGAGGTGATGAACTAAGAAGACTTCTACAAACACCTTTTTGCAGAGTTCCAGTTTCCAGTGATTAAAACCAGATCTGTCCATGACTTCACAAATCCTAGCCTTTCCATTCAGACTGTTTCATTTCCTTATTAAAATACAGGTTGATGAGAGTCAAAGTGGATATTAAGGAGTTAAAGATGAGGTCAAACTGAGCATGTGAGAGACAGCTGCGTGTAAATAGGTCTTCTAATTATTGGAGTGGAAAATAAGTTATTTAGGAGCAAAAGGAAAGAAGGCCTCATTTCTGTGATACAAAGTACAACCCTACTCATACCCTTGTTGATGGATATTTGAGGTGAATGCTGACTGCCTAAGGGAATGTACCAATGTATAACATTCAGGTTTTCTTGAGGACAAGCTGAACACACGTCACATGCGGTGCTTTCATTCTATTTGCCAGATTTTAGTAAGTGAGGAATCTGAAAGGGAAAGCCTGGTAGTACTCACCAGTGAACAGATGCCTTCTTTCTCTCTTTCCTCCAGAAATGTGTTTTTTATAAAGGTACAGTACTGTAGTTTAGTACATAAATAGTATGTATTGGCCTACCTATAAAACTGTACTGTATACGTGTAATGTAGAATTTAAACAGTATAATGTTAATTTCTAAGGCTCTAAAATGAAATACAAGGATGTTCCATCAAATACTGTATTAAGAGAATCAGTTCTAAGTCCTGATATTTATGCTCAACATCCTCTTGTACCGAGAAGGTGGAGGCATCTCGGGCCCCATCAGTGCTCATCTGCAGATACAATATGGTTTGAACATACATTTCTGATAAAGAAAATAGTTTCCTGAGATCAAGTGCAGCCAAATAAAAACCAGTGTTATTCTTCAAAACATTTAATGTATTAGACACTGTAGCCTAGAAAGTAAACCAGCTTTGTTCTTCTTTAACCGCAGGGGAAAAAAAAAGACATTTGCCTGTTATTTTTTTCTAAGACCCTGTATTTGCTACTCATGCTGGATTTTGATTGAGTCCAAGGAAACTCAGAGTATGATTTAGTTAAGAAAATAACTTTTATTGATCTCTTCATTTTTTCATGTTTATATAATAATAATCTTTTTTCCTGTTGCAGGGAAGCTTACATATACACACATACACAGTGTTCAAAAGTACAACAGCAAATCAGGAACAGTTCAACATAGGCCTACATTAGGCAGTAAGTAATGTCATTCATGGTAATCAATTTAACTAGCTCCTGAAACTAAGTGGAACTGTGCTCAAGAGAGATCACACCCTCTGATGTGCACACTGTTCACCATGCTGCTCTTCCCCCTCCAAAAGGTCCAGGCTTTTCCTGCTGAGTTTGGTGGGTGTCCTGTACCTCTTGTTCCTTCTCCTCACATGTTTTACCCTGACAGGATGCTGTGGAGCTCCTCTACCAGATTGAACTAGAAGTTTTCCTTTTTAATTGAATACTATCTAAGAATTCTTACTTTGTATTGATTGATCTCAGTAGCAACCTTTTCTCTTCCACACCTCTCCCATCAGCTCACTCTGGCTACGTCAAAATGTTGTGAAGCCACCAAAATAACTTGACATTCTTTCCTCTATCCCACCCTTCAGTGCTTAGTCACAGGTGTCACTGCCCACCAGGTTTTGCTTCAGGATGGTTTCACCTTCTACCTTCTCAAGCTGGCTTTTTTAATGGGAAATGTAGAAAAGAGTGAGTCTTGTGCTTGGCCAACAAAACCCTGCCTTCTTTGGATTTATGCCCACATTCAGAAAATACTGTACAAAGACAGTTCTGGTGAGGCAGCTCTCTGAGGATCTATGAACAAGACCATAATTCCTTACCATGTTTCTTTCCCAAAGATTTTCTTGGCCATTTTCTAATTCAGCCAGGTACAACATTTGATTCTAGGCTAAACTCCATTCATTGGACAGTATGGTACCTAAGGTTCACAAAAAGCCCCCTAGTAGGTACTGCTGGCCTTGTAACCTACATTCACACATCCACATCAAGGAACTCTTTCACTTTCATGTCCAGGGCTCAGTGTCTGTCCCACTGCAGCCAGGTGGGGTGAAGTTGCTCTGTTCCCCCTTGTTCTGTCAGAAGCTGTCAGATCTTTTGGACTCTACTGGAAGTGAAGCCAATATTGAGTAGTAGAGTCAGTTTAATATCTCTGTACATTTGAAAACCATTTGTCCTGGGATAAAACCAAACATTACTTCTCAGATTGCCACCCCTTCCACCATTCAGCTTTTCAAGGAACACAGCTCTCTGAAAGTCTGCTCTTTGGCACAGAAAACAACAGCAGCACAGCTGAAGGAGCAAAGCCTTTTCACTTCAAGCAACAGCTGTGGACAGGGATGGGAGACAATGTCTGAATTTGTGAAGGAAGGATTGTAAAAGCAATGGTGTTGAGATTGAGACAATAATCTTGTTTTCTGAGTTTATTTCACAATCCAATTTTTCCTTAATCTTGAATAGGACTCTCTAAGTTTACCTTGATCAATGCTTGGTTAACTTTGAACTTTATACTTACTTACTCACAAAAAGCCTATCTTGATATCCAGGCACACCACACAACACATATTGCAACAAGGGTAAATGTTACCTCTCCTGAGCACTTCCTCAATAAGAAGCCAACAAGAAATTCCTTCACACTCTTAGAGTTAGGTGTCATGCCAACCACTTCTGCAAACTTTGGAAGTCTGCAAAAGCAGCAGCAATGACATCCATGGTGCCTTTGTTTAAGATGGAGGTCCTGACAAGGATGTTTCCGTTGAAGAACTAAATCTTGGAAATGTAGTAAATATTGTTAGGAAGGATCTTGAAAATTTATCTGGACCATCTCTAAGATGATATTGCTGGCAGAGATTTTGTTGAATCTGGATGATGTAAAGTTAACTACAACTGACAAATACTTTAGCTGTCCCTGGAAAGGATCTTTGTTCTAACCCTGACAGTGTGAGGTAAATCTGATATTGCACAACCTTTTTAGGATATTCAAATGGAACAGAGATGCAGCTCATTTGAGATAGCAAGAAGCTAAGATGAAAGTGCCAGATTCATCTTTAGAGTTCCCTGTAAAAAAGGTAAACTGATATAGTATTAAACTTCACCTCCAATTATCATTTAGTGCCTGAAGAGGTCCACATTATTTGTGTGCATTGTACCAAAGCCCAGGTCGAGAAGATAAGAGCTGATGGTGATTGCAATATCACAATATTCCTTCTGAACCTCCTTGGACACAGACCATGTAAGCTGTCAACAACAGTTTGGCATTTGGTACCTCTGTGGCTACCTGAAATTATCATATTTTTCTGTGCTCTCCTTTCTGTCTCTATTCTCCCACTGTCTCATATTATGCTGTAAGTGTAATCTCAGCACTGATCTATTTTGCTCTGTGATTGTACAGACACTGGTATTAGGGTTTCTGAAGTTTTTCACAACACATAATGATGAATTACTGTCTAAAGTTCAATAAATGCAAAACAAAATTGTATAAAATTCAACATGGTCATAAAACAAAGTATTAAAAAATCCAGTGGTCTGTATCTAATCTATCCAAAATACTGATATTCAGCATAAAATAATGTCTTCGACAGCTGTGGTTTTCAACAGAACTGCCTTTGAGCAGTTTTTAAACCACATTATGGTATTCTTATCCAATTCAGTTCTAAAGGGAACTGGAATATTCATCTTTGCAAGGGAAAAAATAAAATGCAATGTAACACACCACAGAACTTTCATGAAGAAATAAAAATCCAGCAGAAATATTGATCCCACATGATGTTTGCTGCTCTCTCTAGCAGAAGGTATTTAGGTTCCAACCCTTTATTTAACTGTTCTTTAGGGCTGCATCTTATGAAACAAGTAGTTTGAAAAGAGTGTGTTATTATCCTCATGATCTGAGTGTTGTGCAGCAGCTCTGTGCCTGCCTCAGACACTGTCCATTACAGCTGTGTGCCAGCAGGATGAGGAGCACCATCAGATCACTGACAATAACTGGACACTGCATACTCTGTTTCAATCTGACTCACTTTGACATCTAACCATTGCTGTAAATTGGTTCCAAGTAAAACTCTTGTTTGTCATTTTTCCCTATGTCACTTTATGGTTCTTCAGCTTTTACTGCACTTATACATAAATTCAGCCATTATGCTCAGAATTTAGCTACCTGAATCCATACCAATTTCAGGCGTTTTTCTTAGGCTCTTTATCTGGGTTTTAGGCTTTTAGTACAAGTCTTTGCAGCAGCTGGCCATTTAATAATGATGTTTTCTGACACTCACCAACAATTTTAAATCCTTCATTTAAGCTGAAGGCTTTTCTGCAGAGGAGAGGTAGAAATCAATTTTAAATTACAACTTCAAATTGGAAGTTTAGCTCCAGAGGATGGATGCTATATTCTCTAGTACATAAGATTTCCATTGAGCTCTGCAGTTGTGGCAGTGCAGCAGAACAAAGCCTGGTGGCTCAGGCAGGGAAGTGGGACTTGAGCACTTCCTTGAAGTGGATAAATAAGCACTACAGAGAATCAGGTTCTGGCCATGGAGAATAAGCCAAGGCTGTGCCTCATTCCCACAGACAAGACCACACTCCTGAGGCACAGCCTGTCACAATGACCTGCACAGAGGGGTGCTCCAGCTCTGCAGCTTCAGGATGCTCAGTGGAAGGTTCTCTGGAAATACGCATTTACCTTAAATTTAAAGTCATGTACACCAAAACCAAAACCAAGCTCTTTAAAAGTTCAGTATACTTATTTCTAAAAGTAACTGTAGCAAAGCTGATTTTTTTTAAGCCCCAGATAATCAAATACAACTGCCATATCACTTGGCAGGACCAGCTTCTAGCTTCTAACACTTTGTTTCTTATCCTTTCCTCTGTATCTTCCACCACAATGTAGGCAAATACATTATTCTTGCTTGATAGTAGTAATATCTCTCCTGAGTCAGCTCTTTTCTAAATTACTCTTTTTGACTATTTAATTTTCACACTTTGAATATGATTGAAATTTTAGCTGAACACAGTCAAGCAAATCCAGCATGAAAGACACTCTTTACAGTTACTAGGTTATTGCTAATATATCCATTACTTGTGATATTTACTGAGAATTTGCAAGGAGAATTTACCAATGGTGAATATTAGCCTTACACTTCTATTGCCATTCTTGTGAGAATATTGTTGTTTTTGAAGAGTTGAACATGAGGAAAAATTTACTTCTTTGCTCTCCTGGTAGTAGCACTGGATATACATATTCAGGAGAAGGTAGTTGTTATGGGAATAGGAAATATTCAAGGCAAAGAGAACCAGGTTCCTTTGCTTCAGTGGTATTAACCAAAGAAAACCTGTTTTCCTTTTACCTGAATTGACTGCACAATTTGTGTAGTACCTTGCTTAAAGCGCCTCTCGTATGTTTGAAAAAATTTTATAGTTCCACACCATCTAAGGGTCTTGCTTTGGTAAGGGGTAGTGATGTTGCACAACACCAGATGTAGTTCTCTATCCAACCTATACAGCAATAAAAATCAAGAAATGAAACATGTTTTTCTATATCTTTAGGCAGAGTACAAGGTCTAGGCAAACAAAGGGCTCTGTTCCCTGGATTATTCCTAGCTGTTGTTGTGCCTTAACCTAGGCTAAGAAGAGAAAATTAGATAAATACAACATGGTTTTACCAGAAGCTTTTTGCACATGAGTAACCAGACATTTTTCTTTGATGACAAACTTATTTTGCAGATAATAGAGTTGGCTTAAATTTAATTTTTCTCAGTTTCAGTGGAATGAGATGTAAGAAAATACAAGCAAAGCTGAATAAAGTGAGGATAAACTGACAAAAGGCAAGGTGGGCAGCTGTGCTGGTTTTGGCTGGAATAGAGTTAATTTTCTTCAGAGCAGCAAGTGTGGGGCTGTGTTTGGGCTTTGTGCTGGAAACAGAGCTCAGGGATATTTTAGCTATTGCTGAGCAGCCCTTCCACAGAGCCAGGGCCTTTCCTGTCCATCATCCCACCCCAGCAGTGAGGAGGCTGGGGCTGCACAAGGAGCTGGGAGGGGACACAGCCAGGACAGCTGACCCAGGGATATCCCACACCATATCCCACATCCCACACCATATCCCACACCCTATGGCTTCATGCTCAGTATGTAAAGTTGGATGGTGAAGGAAGGGGGAAACATTCAGTGTAGTGTCATTTGTCACCATCACACGTGATGGGCCCTGCTCTCCTGGCTATGGCTGAGCACTGCCTGCCCCTGGGAAGCAGTGAATAAATTCCTTGTTTTGCACTGTTTGGGTGCACAGCTTTTGCTGTCCCTATTAAACTGTCTTTATCTCCACCCATGTAACTTTTGTTCTTCTGATTCTCTCCCTCATCCCGCCTGGGGGGAGTGAGCAAGTGGCTGTGAGGGGCTGAGTGAGTTACTGCTTGGGTTAAACCATGGCAGTAACAAAGGAAAAAATATCATTTAGAAAAGGGAAATATGAGGCTGGCAGGGGTTAAAAGCAAAGAAGATTAAATCTGGATACGATCCAGCTGAATACTCACACAAGTGTTCAGTGGTCTATATAACTGACATGGTCAGTGTGGTCATAATTTAAAACATTGTATTAAAAAGAATCAGACTGTTGCAAGGAAAGAAGTAAGTGCTCATCTTTGAGACTATGAATAATAGAAGTGGACCAAAATTCAGTCCTCCAAAAGGCCATGTACATAGGAACACCAAATCTTCTCATGTGGATCGGAGTTCATCAGTGGAAATTACTGAGCAGGGCACTGACCCCAGGGTGACAGAACTATTCACATGGTATGTCCATGAAAAGGGCATATGTAATTATAGACTGTGCTAGAACTTCCAGTAGAGAACAGGATGTATTCTTTCCAACACATGGTCCTGGGGAAAACTCAGCTACAATTCTGTGTATAATTTGGGTTATCTGTGTGAAACCAAGACAGGTTCAAATCCAGACAGATGCAGGGCACAGGAAATGAGAAAGCAGTAGAAATAATAGAAAAATAGAAAAGGTTTCCCTGCAAATCAAGGAGTGAGAGGGGACATTTTTGCTCTTTATCAAAGCCCCAGAATAATCCTGGAGGGGGAGAGCATTTTAAACTAACAAAAACTTGAATTAAACACAAATTTTAAGTAGGTTAAGAAACCCAGTCATGAAAACAGATGTTTCTAACCATTCAAAGAGTGAAGTTCTGGAAGAACCTTCTAATAAAAATGTAACACAGAGAACTAATGTAGCTGGTAAAAATGGTATGCATTACTGCCTTTAAAAAGATTAGTGTATGATAATGATGTGTTGTAGTGGCTGTAATAACTGGGAACTAACAGCATGTAGCTCAGGCTTCTGGTTCTATAGAATATTTTTTCTATTGCCCTGAGCATGGAGGGGAGTCTACATTCAGCTTTTAGATTCATTTTTAGATCTACTCAGGGGATCAACACCTCATCAGAAAGCAGGAGGTAACTCTGAAACAGAAACCCTATAAGCTTGTCAGGCAGCACCTGGGTGCTCTTCATACACTATTTCCATATATTTATTTATTAACTAATGCACTGAGTAAGTAACTTTTTTCTATGATTTCCAGAGTGATGATAAATGGCTTTAAACCTTTACTTCCAAAATTCATGTTTTATTCCATAATCATCATAAACATGCATGGATATAAAATGGCAATACTTTTTTTCTGTTCATTTTTATAATTTTAAGAGGCAGCTGTGACATTATACACAATACACTAAATAGATTAGTTTCTAATATTCCTACATCTTCATACACAACTTACCTATTCCAGTTCTCTATGAATTGATTGTTATTCTTGAGCAATTATATCATCTCAAGAAACAAATCCACTTTCTCTTGTTATACTTTTCATTAGCTTTTTTTTTTAATTATATATTGAGTCCAATGTTGTGGGAAATGGTGACTTTTATAGCTACTAGTGGGAATATGAAAAAGCAGCTTCATTTTGCATTAAATTCTGTTAGATACATTTTCAAAGAGGAGATATTTCCCCATATTGTTTGGGTACTTGGGAAAATGCCATCCTGAATAATATTTTGTAAGTACTATTGGAAATTGGTTATTGTTTCAAAAGTAATGGACTCTTCTGAACTAGATGGTTGTGCCAAGCAAAAAATATTAAGAGGAATAAAGGATTATGTTAGCAACATTCATAATGGGGAAAACCACCTCAGAACAAAACAAAACCATGCAAAGAATAAATAATGGCCTAATTGAAATCCATAAATACTTCATGTGCTCTTTTTTTATTAGCTGTTAATAATGGCTGCATTGCAGAAATGCTTTCTGGATAGAAAGAGAACTAAGTGCCATGAAGGCATTTCTGCAATAATTTACTATTGAACTTTGTTCATTTTGTTCAAAAACTGACCACAGTTTTGTAGCATGGGGAAAAAAAATAAAGGTGGTAATAATTAATGGAAGCTGCTAACTCAAGAGAGCCCAATTAGAAGTCTTCAAAGGCAGAAATATGGGTCTCTTTTTACCTTAGGCTGTCTGGACAAGATTGACTTTTTATGCTTTCACTCTGGAGTATTTCTCAGTGAGCTTCCTCAAGGTTTACAGCCCCAACTGAGCATGGTTGAGACTTTGCCTGGGGGGAGGTGAGGGGGCTCTTTCCCACTTGTATGTTTACACAGCATGACCTATGGTAAAGGTCTGAAATTTTCTAACAGTACAAGAAAATGGCTGCTATGGCTCCACAACACACAAATTGTACACAATCTGTCCCATTCCCCACACAAACAATGGAATGTTGTAAACCACTCCTCATTATGCTTTGCCAAGGAATATGAAATGGTAATCTTATCTGAAATGCAAGATGTGGTCACCCTTTCAACCACTCTACATGCATTTAAGACATTTCCCCCCTACTAGGGGAAACAATACAAATATCTCCATGTGCCCTGAATATACAGGGCAGAACATACATGTTTTTGACTTGTTATGAAACCCAGAAAGCCAACGTGAGTTTATTAAGGCACAATCACTTCTTAACAAATTATATTGGGAACTTCTGGGGAAGTTCCTCAAAATTAAGCACTGATTGCCTAGATAGGCAGCAACATCTATCCCATGAGTAACATTAAAAACATTTCTACATTAATATACAAATATCTGCTCTCTAAGAGTGCTGTGTTCTCTCTGCTTTAAGACCCAAAATTATCTGAACTGAAATGCATTCACATAATTCTAATTAAATACGTTCTACATTGGAAAATTACACTGGAATGCATAAAGAGCAAAGAAACACCACATTTTAGGCAAACTTTTCCATTGCCTTCCACAAACTTTACAAGATACACTTTCTCATGACACATTATCTAGGTAGGGAGTAGAAACTCAGAGTAATAGAACGTGCTAAAAAAAAGTTTCAGAAAGTAAAGCTGATGGAATAAGTATAGAGTACGAGAGGCATCACCATTTAAAACAGGCAGGTGGGCAAAGCGACACTAGAAACAAAACCAAAAGCGTGGGCATCCATCTCACACACAATGCCCATTCATAAACGCGGCTTTGAAGCCACCTGCCATGTGCTTAAAGCCCAGCTGGCGATGTGCTAGACTCGAGCCTGCCGCTCTCCCGGTGCGGCTGGCAGGACAAAGGCGGGCTCCGCGCTGCCTCCCGGGCACAGCGCACCCGCAGCTGGCAGCCCGAGGGAGGCTCCGCGCCCGCGGCTCCCGCACAGAGCGGGGCCGGAGCCGCCCGGCCGGAGCTGCCGCGGCCCCGGGAGAGGCGCGGCTCGGTACCGCGGACAGCTCCGCACTCACCGTCCTCATTCTCGTCGAAGACGGGCGCCCTGTGGGAGTGGCCGCCCCCCATGTTATTCCGCGGCCGGCTCCGCATCCCCCGCCGCCAGCATCCCGCGGGGCGCGCCGGCGGCACCCCGGAGCGGGGCAGCTGCCCGCCCGCCGCCGGCCCGCCCGGCCCGGCCCCGCCGGGGAGCTCCGCAGGGCTAGCAGTCACCCTGCGACATGAAAGCGATCCGTCTGCCCCTGGCAGAGACCGCTGCTGGCTGGCAGAGACCGACTTGGCCCTTCTCTCATCGCGGAGGGGCAGGGGAGGGAGGGAGGGACGGAGTTAGGGGAGGAGGGAGGGATGGAGGGGGAGGGAGGGAGGAGGCGGAGGTCCTGCTGCCGGTGGCTTTTGGTAAGCGGTAAAAGCTGGATCTACCTGGATCCTCGCGGATCCTCCCTCCTCCGCTTTCCCTCCTCCCACATCTCCACTGGGGAGCGCGGAGTCCCCGCTCCTGCCCCGGCAGCGGGGTCGGCCCCGCACCCTGCCCTGCCCTGCCCTGCCCGGCCTCCGGCGGCCGTGTCTGATGGGCAGTGGGTGCAGAGCCGCTCCTGCCGCCCGGCCGCGCTGGCAGCACCGGGTGCCCATCGCTCCCGAGGCGCGGCAGAGGCGGGAGGGTGAGCATTGCCCTGGCTCCAGGTGGTTTTTGTTTTGCTTCCCGACTGGGAAGGGGCGTTCATCGCCGGCAGCCCGGAGGGACGCGGCCGGCCGACCGAAGTTCGCTGAGTTTACAAAGTGGCAAAAAGAACCAAAGGGAGCTGCTCCCTTCCCTCCCGCTCCCTCCCGTTCCCCCGCTGCCCGGGCGGGGCGGCCCCGGGAGCGCGGCCGGAGCGGGCGGGGCGGCGCGGGCAGCCCGGCCCCGCAGCGCCACCTGCCGGCCGCGCCGGGCAGCCCCGAGCCGGGGCGGCTGCGGGGACCGGGAGGGCGGCGGCTCCTGCAGAGCGGGGGGCGCAGAGGGACAGGGCAAAGATTTGTGCGTGTAACACGTGTGTGTGTGAGTGTGTGAGTGCGTGAGTGTGTGAGTGCGTGAGTGCGTGAGTGCGTGAGTGTGTGAGTGCGTGAGTGTGTGAGTGCGTGCCTGAGTGCGTGAGTGTGTGAGCGTGTGAGTGTGTGTGCGTGAGTGTGTGAGTGCGTGAGTGTGTGAGTGCGTGAGTGCGTGAGTGCGTGAGTGTGTGAGTGCGTGAGTGTGTGAGTGCGTGCCTGAGTGTGTGAGTGCGTGAGTGCGTGAGTGTGTGAGCGTGTGAGTGTGTGTGCGTGAGTGTGTGAGTGCGTGAGTGTGTGAGTGTGTGAGTGCGTGAGTGTGTGAGTGAGTGCCTGAGTGTGTGAGTGTGTGAGTGCGTGAGTGTGTGAGTGTGTGAGCGCGTGAGTGTGGAGATGGAGATGGACAGGGTAAATATGTATGCATGTATATACGTGTGTGTGAGTGTGGAGAGGGACAGGGTGAATGTGTGTGCGTGTGTATGCTCGTGTGTGTGAGTGTGAGTGTGCAGAGGGACAGGATAAATATGTGTGTGTGTATGCATGTATGTGTGAGTGTACAGAGATGGACAGGGTAAAGATGTGTGCATGTATACACGTGTGTGAGTGTAGAGAGATGGACAAGGTAAATATGTGTGTGTTTATACATGTGTGTGAGTGTGGAGGTGGACAGGGTAAATATGTGTGCATGTATACAGGTGTGTGAGTGTGTGTGAGTGTGGAAAGGGACAAGGTAAAGAAGTGTGCATGTATTCACGTCTGTGTGTGTGAGTGTGTGTACAGAGATGGACAGGGTGAATGTGTGTGTTTGTATGTGTGGAGATGGACAGGGTAAATATGTGTGCATGTTTATACGTGTGTGTGTGTGAGAGAGTGTGGAGATGGACACAGGTAAATATGTGTACATGTATACACATGTGTGTCTGCAGAGATGGACAGGGTAAAAATGTGTATACACATGTGTGTGTGTGAGTGTGGAGATGGACAGAGTAAAGATGTGTACATGTATACACATATGTGTGTGTGTGTGGAGATGGACAGGATAAATATGTGTGCGTGTATACATGTGTTTGTGTGTGTGTATGTGTGGAGATGGACAGGGCAAATATGTGTGCATGTATACACATTGTGTATGTGTGAGTGTGTGTGGAGATGGAGGTGGACATGGGTAAATAGGTGTACATGCATACACGTGTGTGAGATGGAGGTGAACACGGGTAAATATGTGTGCATGCATACACATGTGTGTCTGGAAATCACTCCCCTCTAAAAGTGCATTAGGAAAACTGCCAGCACTGGAAAGGGATTACACGGATCACCTGCCATGTAGCAAACAATGAGAGCTTTCTAGGCTTGCTGTTGATATTTTTAGACAGAAATAGCTGTATTGCTCCCTTACAAAAATTCTACCGTTAGCAACCTTTGAGTGAAGTAGAAACAATTGTGTTCAGCACTTCCTCCAAAGGGAAACAGGTAAAAAAATTAAATATCTATATTAATACTGTATCCAGGTCAAAGCCTTTGCAGTTCCTCCAGGGAAACCTGCAGACAGAAAAAAAAAATCAAATGGAAGTTGCATTTTTGCTTCTTCACTGTTACATGGGGAGAAGAGGGAGAAGGAATAGAAGCCAGAAACTAGGGTATATGTATTTCCCTATAGAGGCAGAAAGGCTTTACCATTCTCCTGTAATATTTACCACCCTTCTTTCAGTAAAGCTGTTTAGAAAAGCCCAAGAGCAAATACTACAAAGCAGAAGAACTTTCAGTCTCTTTGTATATGACTTTTACCTGCCTTAGTTACTCTCATGACCTGTCTTTGAACCCTATATAATGCTGCTGTCACCTCTCTGAGAAAGGTTGATTAGACTTAAATGAAGAGGGTAAGATTCTGAGCTGTGTGGCTGAGAGCTTAGAGCTTACAGCCTCTACAAACCCAGAAAATGGATAAATTCAGACATGGTGATATTTTTTCCATAAGTAGACATGGACACATTGTATCATCTGCTGACGTCCTTTACTTAAATTATTGGGGTTATCATTACTTCCATGTGAAAACATTTGGAAAATAGGGAAGCTTTCAAAACTTTGACCTGTGATTATTCTTGTAAAATGGAGTCTGGAAAGCATGACTTACTCTTTGTCATTCTTTTGTTTATTACTCACCCATTCAAAGATTTAGTCATCCAGTCAGGAGCAGAAATAACGTAATGTTACTGAGTTTGTGTTCCTTCAGCCAGAAGACAGCAACAATACTTAGCAATCACAGAGCTTCAGCTCTCTTTTGGGTTACCTAACCAACATGGTGCTTGATGTTAATCCATTTTCTTTAGCAGGAACAAGGAGGACTGCACTTAGCTTCAGCTGATAAGAGTTACCTTCTGCCTGAGCTAAGGGCTTACATCCAGCCAATCCAACTGCTTCAATTCACATGGAAGTGTTTCCAAGTGGCCTTCCAAGTAACGAGAGGAACTGGTTTGCCAGTAAGCCCCAGGGTGATCATTTTACACATGAGAACCCCACCCATAGAATATAGATATGAGGGATGAGCAGGAGGAACAGTTTGGTATCCCACTACATGCAGAAAATACAAATTCATTGAAAACTACTTAAAACTGCCTCCAAGAGTTGTTCAATTTCTTTTTTGTGCCTGACTTCCTTCACATAGACTAGAAGTCTAACAAGGTTTCTGAGATTACTTTCTTGATTTCATATGACAAGGCCCATCACGAACCAAAGCAGTTCTAACAATTTACAGAACAATAAGTTGTATCTATCCATTAATTAATCACTCCAAATGGTGTGTCATTTTGACTCCTTTTTGACAGCTTTGCAATAAATCTGCCCTTGATTTGTGCAAAATTCAGGCTTATGTTTAAACCTCAGCATAGCTAGGAGGTTAAGACAAATGGCGTACTGTGTTCATGTGAAATGTGAAAAATTAGCATTTAGTAATAAAGTATTGATGAGACTTTTTTTTTATTAATTGATAATATTATATTCCTCTATAATGCTTGTACTTGAGTGGTGCCAGACATTATCCTTCACAGTCATTTTCTGTAGAAACAGACAAAAAAAAAGATGATCTGACAAGAATTGTTGGGTTTGCTGTTCTGAAAGCAATGTAATGTATTCTTTGCATCAGTGTCTGTGCTCTGAACTAAGATGTGTTTGTATGATACTCATCATCTTCCTGGGAGCATCAGTGTTTCTGCAAGTAAATCAGAAGTTGTTTATACAATGGTGTCCAATGGTGCTAAGCTTAGATGTGTGCTCAGAGCCCAGCCAAGCCTCAAGAAAACCAGTGGCAGTTTTCCAGTACCTTTGACATGAGTAATGTCAAGCCTTGGACACTTGGGCTGCTTATCCACGTGATCCTGGGCTCCCCTTTGTCCTTTGCAACCCTGAATGCATGCTAAATTCTGAACAGAGGTATAACTCCAGCATCTTTTTTCTTTAAAATATTCAGGACAATCTGAATTCCATTGTATCTGCTTCAAATTTAGCAACAACTCTTCAAGAACAATTACTCATATATTTTTCCAATTGCTTTTGTAAACCAGAAATAAGTCTGAAATTCTTTATCATAACATCATGCATATCAGTACAGCTCTCTGAAGCCTGAGAATTCTCAGAACAATTAAATTTTTACTCTTCTGGGACAGAGATTTCTAAGCTACAAGCAGTTTCTGAGTCTTGCAAGACCAAAACCAAATCAAACTTCTCATGCTTATCCTTTCCCTGAAAAGACAGTCAGGTTTTGCTTGAGATAAACAAAGTTCTAAACTTAAAAACACATTTTATTTTTAGCAGCTATCTGCTGCATAGCCTATGCAGAAAACACAGTAAGGAACAAGGACAGTCAAATAGAGCTCTTCTCTTCCCCCTCTTTTCTTTCCCCTTCCTCCTGCAATCAGCATGAACATCATTTTGAGATATTGTTTTACATTTTCATTTAAGGCCTATGTTGTCTGGCTTAGATTAATAGTGATTTTTTTCACATCTCCATGCAGTGTTAGCAATAAAGAAAATCAAACATGATTACAATCCTTTGCATTATAAAACTTCCCTCGGGGAATTCAGTGGTTTAAAGCCAGTAATTCTATGATTACAGCTTTTGTATTAAAATGCTTCTGATGAGACTTATGGGGTGAGGGTGACCTTAGAGTTCTTGATTTCACAGCACACCTTGTTGATATGCTAATATTTTTAAATTGCAGACTGTTTACACTGACATTTTTGTGTTTGAATACTATCCTGGAGTTAACAAAGAAGATATTAAAATAGCATCTTTTGCCTTTATGATTATGACTACTTTAAAAGGAAAGATGATGGGTTAAAAAAGTCCCCTATTCTATTCTATTCTATTCTATTCTATTCTATTCTATTCCATTCCATTCTAAACTTTGCACAGGACTGCAGTAAGCTCACTTTGGCTGTTCACTCTGTCAGCTGCAGCAGTGGTAAATCTGCTCAAACCCTGTTTCCAAAGCACATATACTCTCCTCTGACCCCTTTCAGATCAGTAGGATGTGCTAAAAGGCAGAACATGCTGAAATCAGAAGAAAAATTTTGTCTCTCCGTGGTTTGCTCTCAGAGCATGGCCTCTGCTCATATTTATTTCTGTTTTAGAGAACTTATGCATTGAGAGTATTTGCTAAAGAACCAAGCAAGAGGCAAGAACCCGAAGTACAGTCTGACAGCCTTCTATTCTCTCTTCAGGCACAAGTGCTTGCTGCTCCCAAGAAAGGCCAGAGACTCTGCAAATTGACTGACTCCTATTTCACTTCTGATGATTTTGGAGAAAACTCTTTCTCCTAAGACTCTATCAAAATAGTGTTAAACCCCTGGAGTTTTATTGAGATTTACTGTGAAAAGCAGTGAGTCTAACTGGCATTGTCTGGCATATCCATGTGAGAGACAGAGTATAAGTTCAAGCATAGATCAAAGTTTCCAGCAAAGGGTCCAAGCACAGACCAAGGTTTCCTTTACTTTTCCAAGGTTAAGACAATGCTGGAAAAGAGTGGCTTAGTTTGGCTTCACAACCTGCTCTCCTAATTGCTCCTTCCCCAGCAGTCCATCTCTATTCCCCAAGCAGTCCCACCAGTTTAAAGCATAACAGACTTTTGGACTAATCCCAGTATGGGTGACCAGGCATGGAATTGTGTGAGGCTACAGGCATGCCAAGACAATGGAGTATGGAATAAATTCATGGACAAGCCATGCACAATCAAATCTCGTGGTTAGAATGTGAGTGTTGCTTTTCCCACCATCCATTTTACAGGAAGGCTGAGAGATTTCACTAAGGGTTATTTATAAAAGGCTGCCAGCCAGATCCTGCATTTGCATTGCACCTGTGTGAACACAACACAACACAACAACACCACAACAGTGACCATTTACTCAGACCTGCTGTATCTTCAGCCTTCTTTCATGAGCGAAAGAAAGTGATTAGTCACAGGTAAGCTTAGGAAATCATAGAAAACCTTTACCACCTTTAAAAGGGCATAAAGGGCAAGAACAAGGACACCTGAGTAAGCTATATATTAGAGCAAAACTGGAAAAAATTGTTTGTACAGAACCTAAACAGATTAAGAGGGGGAAGTTGGTTCTGTACTACATCAAATGCACTGGGGTCTTAATAACAGTAGGTTTAGGTCTGGGCTTCTAGTTAAGTTCTAGTCTTATTTATCATATATACTTTATCTGTAGAATACTGAGATGCCAGCCAAGTAATCAAATGAGATTAAATTACCTTCTTGCACAGCAAACACCATTCCAGCATTGGCTCTCTTAAAAGAGTCCCCAGCCCACTGGAGTCCATCAGAAGCTGATTGTCTAAAGTAAGGAAGTCAGATTCCTGTGCCTCTTCAAGAAGTGAAAAGAAAATGGTTACTGGAATCTAAGATCAAAAGTAATTACAGGTCCAGAATTACTGGCCCTGGTTTGAACATATCACTATTGAGTTGTGGTTTTGCAATTGGCTTCAGTCACAGCCTGATCAGGTCCATTATGCCCATCTTGTGATTTGACACTCTTATACTGAATCTCAGATTGATAAATCCTAAGCAATTTTCACTGCAGTATATAGCAGAAATCACTTTGAAATAGAGAGCATATTGTTCCTTTGCAGCTTTTACCTGTTTTCTCTGGAATTCAATGTGGTCTGCACTATTTATCTCCCTCAGCACAGAAATAGCATGGAAAACTTGTGAGAGATTATCCTGAGTACCTTCCTTGATATGACTGAAGTTTTGAAGTCCAGGGTGTGAGAAAGCAAACCCCGATGGTACAGCTGGAAGGTGAGAAACTTGGTGTCATCTCTCTGCAGGATTGTGTGTGGTTGTCCTCTTAAGATCCCTGGCAATACTCTGGTCTGAAACAGCTGTGGTGGAACAGAGTCAAGTGATGTAAGACCAAAAAGAAGTATAACAAAAAAGTCAAGAGATTGGTCTTTACTCCATGCAGGAACATGAACAGGAAGCATGGACAAAATATCTTCTGGCTGTACAGGTTTTGGTCACAACCTTTGGTTTTGTGTTTGGGATGTTAAAAAGGAAATTTTCTGTGCCTTCTGAGGTTGTCCAAACAGGTGTAGGACAAAAGACTTGGGACACCACAAGACATTGCTCTGATCAACTTACTGCAACACCATGTACTTGAGCATATTCAGCTTGGGCATGAAACTGTGACTTGGGATCCCCATGTTCCAGTCCTGCTGCTTATGCCCTGTGACCACTACACTCTTCTTTGTCTTTTTACCTGGTGTTTTTATCTACAAAGTATATTTTTTGAAGTAGACTTCTTGCAATCTAACGAAGGGGCAAATGAAAACGTCTGGAGCTCCTTTCCTTGCTTTAGAGAGACAAACTGGTTCCAGCACCTAACACACCTCCTGCCCCTCCCCACAGGTGGGTATTCCAAGGAGGTCACACTGGATCTGTGCTTCCCAGGGCAGCCTGCTCTGCTGTTCTGCTGCTCAGCAGTGCTGCCATTACCCTGTAATAGCTCAGCCCTTCTCCTCCTTCTCAGCCTGTACCAGCCCTGTGTGCTTTATGCTCCCCTCAATCTCAGCTGTTTAATAAGCTTTATTGCCTAACGATTTTTCCCTTCCTCTCTTCATGTAATATAGCTGTATCAGGAGCACTGGGGATTCTCCATTAATAACTTGTCCTATTGTGTTTTGTCATGTCCTTTCTTGTGACTAGTAATTTATCAGCGGCATTGATTGATGGAAAATTATAGACTTCCCAATCTTTCCTAGCCTGCACTGTGTCTTTCAAGAACTCATAAAGTAGCTCAAGTGATGAAGAGCCCTACTTAGAAGAATGGTTAAGAGGCTGCTCTTTTAGAGCTATTACATTTGGGCTATTAAGGCAAAACACTTAAATAGGCATGCCAGGATGACTTACACCTCTCTTGTTTCTTTTCTTCTCAGGAGTGTAGCTACACTTTCTCATTTTGGTTTTGTGTTGTTTTGTTTTTTAATTTGGACATAAAAATCCAAAGCTGCTCAAGACATGTATTCTCATCTCAGAGATAAGAAAATAAAAGATTGTTATTTGAAAACTGAAGCCCCCTGCTGAATTCACAAGATAAAACCATGCAAGTTGAGGAACCATGATGGTTTTGAACACAGGTAGCTGAGAAATGAAAGAAAGAAAAATCAATTGTTCACAAAAGTGGCACCTGGATGAACTGTTATCAACAATAATTGGATGTGTAAAATAAAGGAAAACATTAGTTGCTGAGTAACCCATTCCATTTGCTAAAATGTGCCAGACTAAAGCCTAGATAGATGCATTCATGAACTGTTCAAGTTTGCAGCAGAGGGGGAAAAATTCACATTATAACTTACAGAGCAAGTGAACAAAATTTAAAGGTTGTCACGTGTCTGCTGAAAAAATAAATGAGAATCTAAGGTTTTGTAAGTGTTCTTGAAATTAGCAATTTTACTATTTTGCACTACCTTAATTGCTTAGAGGGTAAAAAATAAATACTTGCTGATAATTTTCAGGACAAAAAGCTGAAGAACAACACACTAGTCCTAAGAAAGATATCTATATTTTCCTCTGTTTTGTTTGCTTTTCAGATTTAATCAAATCTCTCTTTTCCCTTGTCTCATAAACAGATTTGCTGCATGTACATTCAGTACATGCATACAAGACTCTAATCTATGCAACAGGATGGTGGAAGAGACAAAGTAGGAGGGATAGGCTTAAGAGTGCTGTGCAAGTGAGGCTCAGTGGTGCTTGAGAGCTACATGGGTTTGGAAAGTTAGAGGTATGTAATTGCACCTTATGAAAAAGAGCAGAATTATTCATTGACACCTTGTAATTTACCTTTGGTTGTGCATGAGCATGGGAAAGCATTTTGCTGCTCATTGCTATTACATTTACTGGAATCATATCCAATTAACACAAGAGCCCAGCTCTCTGTCAGAACCTTGTTATAGAGCCAAAGTCATCTCCAATCCCTCTAAAATATACTTCCATGAACCCACTAAGCTCCTTTACCCCCAGTCATGCATTAGTTCAATGAAAAAAAATGAGACTAATAAAGCTTTCATGGAAGTACGTTTGGCTTCTCAGCCCTAGGATTTCCCTCAAATGAAACTGCTGCAGATGTCCTGGACAAGCATGTCCCTAGGACTGTGACCACATGCATTTTTGTCCCTCAGCACTGGCTGCATTGACACTGCCGGTTTGGTTTGACACAGGAGTGCACTTTTCAAGCAAACCTCACAGGTGAGTCAGTCCAAGCCTGGATTCCTTTGTGGGGCACCAGACCCAGAGGGTGCCTTGCAGGAATGCAGCCTGTGCAGCCTGATGGTACTGGGCATTTAGCCCATGCCACCAGAAGGGAGCTATCCAAGTGAACCCCCAAAACACACACACAGTATGGATATTATAGCTTCAGCACCAGCCCTTTCCCACTCCAGATCTGGTCCAACAGCACTGATCTGGCTGCTAATATAGATAGAGAAGACATCTCCAGGCCTCTAAATGTTATAGCCCCTGTTTCATGGGATTTTGCCTCCCTTGTCCCTTCCAAACCCCCACTCCCAATGTTTCTGTCATTATCATGAACATGAAGCAATGCATCAGACCAATTGCAGAGTTTATCTGCTCTTACTTTCTTCATCGTTTCTCTAAAAAAAGGAAAATAATGTGAAAATGCATCCTATGGAAAATAGTGGTGAATAAAACTCTTTTGTTATGTACAGTCACAAAAGCATTTAGTTCCATGTTACACTCCAGCTTATCTCAATTTACATTCAAACAATGATTGAAGCAGAAAAATGTGTAAAAGTACCAGGAGAGGCAGCCCATTTAGAGTCCTCAGAAGCGTGCATGGGTGCAGGGGATGAGCAGACCACAGCCAGGTACATCAGCTGTCCCTGGGAGCAAGTCAGCTGTGAGAAATGAGTTTGGCTCCTGTGGGGACCCTGCAGGATAACACACATTCACAGCAGCAATTTTTTTCTTGTTAAAGTGCAATTGGACACCTAGTTTGGTTCAGTCATGCTTGGTTAGGAAGGGGAGGGAGCTCTTTCTACACAGACTAGTCAGGGCAGAAGGGGAAAATTTGCTCTCTGGGGTTTTCTAGGATTCCAAGTGCATGCAGCTCTGTAGATGCCATTGATTTGATGCAGTTGTGAGTCCTTGTAGTGTGAAGAAGTTCCTTATTATTCTGCATGTCTATTTTATTCAGATATTATAGCACTGTTTTCCTCTGAAAAAATCTGTGTGATGGCAAGTTAAATTCAGGAAAGAAACTTCTGTCAAAGGTTAAATTTACCGTAAAATTATGCTTTTAAAATATCTTAATGTTAGCCTTTTTATGCCTTCAAAAATAATTTTATAATTAAAAAATAATTAAACTTTTCAACAACTATAGATCTATTACAGTGTCATTTTATATGTCTGATATTTTTCTGACTTTTCTGGACACAATCACTCAGGAAAGAAGAGAAAAAAGACAACCAGCACTGAATGGGGATCCAATTTCTCCTGTCCTGATACAGAAATGAAATTTATGACAATTTGGTCTAGATTTTAAGGCTTTTCAGACCTACTGTAACCTTCAGCACTCTTCACACTTCAAGCCTGTTTATTTTATATCTTTTCTGAATTCTTTTTTATCTTCCTGGACTCTTTCATGAGAGGGAATAAAGAGAGGAAATAGTACAGTAACAAAACCACAAAATTTTCTACAACTGGTGACACAATGTAATATGTGGTTCTTATATGAGTTTTATGATTTTTACTTCCCTTTAAGGATGTTTAAAAATAGCTTTAGAGTACATTTGTGGGAATTGTGACATTTATAGACAATTATCATTCCTGTTAGAAACTTAAAAATGGATCTAGCTTCCAGGAGGATCCTTTTTTATGTGCATATAAAGGTGTTTGTCTCTTCTGCTTCTGAACAAACATTTGTGAGCAAAGAGTTACAAACACTGATGCTCAGCAGTGACTGCCACCTGCCACATCCATCCTTCTGTCTTTGTGTGTATTTTCCATAAGGAAAGCCCCACTGCATCTTCAAGATGGAAAATGAGCCTAAAGTAGTGATGCAAATGGTGAACTGGAAATTAAAGGAGCTGAAGAAATCATGGCTCTTGCTTCCAGTACTCTGAAGCCAAAATCTGATTAGCATCACTGAAGGCAGCTTGTGAAAATTGTTCCATTTGGTATCACAGTTCCCAAAAGTAGGAGTCCCTTCATGTCTCCTGAAAAGCATGAGAACTTTTCAGGTCAAAGAAGTGTGATGTTCACCCTGCAAAGGGCTTTAGCCCTCAGCCTGGAGAGGAGAAACTGCACCAAGACCGTGGGAAGGAACAGAAGCTCCTGCAGGTAGGCAAAGTGCAAATATTTGGGTTATTTTTCTGCAGAAGGAAAATGTTTTATCCTGCTTATCTGTTTTGTTTCAACTCTGTTTGTAGCCTTTGTCTTGCTGGGCTGGGAGATGGTGATTTGTGATTTGGAGCACATTTGTGTTCCTGAATGAAGACAGAGTGTGCTTGCTTGGAGGGAAATGTGTTACTGTTTCTTGCTGTGACACTGCTGCTATTGATTGAAAGGAGCCTGCTGTGCCTTATTGCTAAAATTACAGGAATCTTCAATAGACCAACCAACAGCCCTTGGAGGGGGATAAAAAACACAGAAAGGAAAATGTTGATAGAAAATTATGTTGGTGGTGAAGTTTGTTGATATTAACTGTTCCTGCTATGAGCCCAAAAGTGACCTTTTCTCACACAGGGTGCTGGAGCTTGTTCCAGGAGAAAGTATTTGAGAGTGTGCTCACTAATGAGGATTTTCCAGAAATCCAGGCAGTTTCTTGTGAGTCATCTCACAAGAATGGGGTGAGAGTGCTAGGGGCCAAACACCCCAGCTCATGCTGATCTGCTGTGGCCCATGGGCATGGCAGCAATGTGGGAGCAAATATGTGCTCTTGCTGGTTTCAAAGCAATTTGGTTTCAGTTGATCACTGAAAATTAATAGACCAGAAAACATCTCATTTTCTTAAGAATACTACAGGACTTTAGAAGATAGTATGTGCAGAGGAGTCAGAATACACCTCCTATTCTGCACTGACCATGGGAAAAAGGAGTCTCCAGCAATATCCATTCTAGTGTGTGGACTCTAGGTGTGTTTAGTTACTCAAGCACTCAGTAACCCTATTATTAAATGTTCTTTAAAAGCTGCTTTTGAAATTGAATATTACAAAGGAAAGAAAAGGAGGCAAAATTGTAAAAATCAGAATGACATAAGGTGAAACAATCTGTGAATTTATTTTTTGATTTTGATTTACATGCTATCTGTACCTAAAGAGGTGTGGTATGTTCAGCTAGTGAATAGATACATTCCAAGCCAGTGGCATTGTATATCCTTGAAACACATCTGAATATGTGTTTTCTTCCCATATTTTGTGAAAACATTTACTTTCTTGCCAAAAAGACCAGAAATTCTTTTTAGGCAGCATTGAACACACAGCTCATGCTTGCTTGAACACACAACTTGTGTTTGCTTGCTTGCTTTATTCAGTGCAGAGCTCGCTGGTCATTTACCACCATGATTGCTTGTCCACGGTTCATTCTGTGCTCTCCCACTTCCCATGCCCTCAGGGTTTTCATCCTCACTCCCAGACAGACACCAGCTCACAATATTTCATTTTCAGTCCTCAGTGTCATCAAGATTGAATCACCACAGAGAAGCAAACAACTCTCAAGCATGTGGCACACACAGTCCAGTGGCTGGCACTGGACTCCTCCGTCCAGTGCCAAGTGAGCCTTCGTTAGAGAATTATGGACATTAAAGTGACAGCAATTGAGCTGAGGCTTTCTGAAGCTGAATACATGAGCTGGAGCAGGATAGCCAAGTTCTTGGTGCTGTGAAAGCTCTCTGCTCTGTGATGTGCTAGTACAAAGGAAGAGTTTGATTTTTGGGTTTAAACCCAAACAGAAGAAACTGTTTACGAAGACTGGCACAGTCAATGTGCTACTCATCCCAAATATTGCCAAATGAAATAAACTCCAAAAGCAGCATTTCTTCTTCTAGGGAGAATTGTTGGAGGAGGAGCTGACCAGTCTGAAAATCCCATGTACACAAAACCCCCAAATCAGTTACAGACTTTTTCAGATGTATGTATGTATGTGCTCTTGGAAAGGAGAGACATTGGAATACCTTCTCAGTGTGCTACCTCAAGAGGGAATGATTCATTGATGCCAGTAGACACAACAGTGAGAAATCTACCATATTAACACAGACATTTTTCATGTATTGATTTCATGAAACAAATTCTAAGCAGGCATGCAATTGCCGGACAAGAAAATGCATCATTACTAATGGACTGTAAGGAAACAACCTGTGGAGAAAAACGGCAGTAGGTTAAACAGAGAAGTGTGCAGAGGTTACAGCAAAGTTCTGTGACCCAGAGATCATCTTTTCACCACATGTTTACACAGCTTCTAGCTCAGTGGGAGTCTTGATCTATGGCTTTGCCCCCTAAGCTGCAATCCATACAGCAGTGCTACCAGCATATGTCATCTGGAAATTGGTCTCCAGCCCTCAGCAGTGTAGTAGATAATGGCATGTAGTGTCTTCTTATTCTGTGCTTCAGGTGTCCTCTAGTTACACTAACAGCAGATTTCATTCCCTCACTGGAGGCTGGGAGCCAAAAGACAAAAGGAATTTTTTTAAAAAGCATGCATAAACAAAAAAAAAAACAGTGAGAAATCATTATAGTTCCTAAGGCATCTATGCTTCAGAAGGACCAATGGCCACATAATTTATTAAAGAAGATTCTGCATTATGCATTAAAAGCTCTGGCACAGAGTCCACCTAAGCATATCTCACTTGAGTAGGTAGCTGTACACAAGTATTTGTCCATAACTTTTTCTGGGTGCTTTTTATGCTCTTGGCATGCACAAGCACACAGTTTCAAGTCAAAGGGTGTCCTTACTGAATTCACCAGCAGGCTGTGAACCTTGAGCTGTGCCCCAAGAAGAACACCACCATCTTTTAATCAATGCTCTCTTTGAAAAAAAGGTCAGCATCTGATGCTGGTCTCTAACACAGTTGAAGGTCTTTCAGGGATTGCACTGGGAATTCAAGTAATTTATACACCAATTCTGTGCCAAGAATCTCTAAAGGTCAGCAGCCTAACCCAAAATTATTTTGTATTTCTGCTAAGAATATAGTTGTCACATCTACTGTTTAATGTTAGCTTAAGCACCAGAATAATCTGAAGGGGAAAGAAACACCCTCATTTACTTTAGTCTTATACTAATTTTTAAGTATCTGCTTTCTAATTACTTATAGAATTCTAATAAACTCATTTGGTAATAAATGATGGCGTGTTCAACACTGCTTAAAATACTTATAAGTATTTTATGCCTAAAACTTTATACCTTTAAAACTTTATGCCTACCTAGCAGTGATTTTTAGTAAAACAAGCTGCCACATCTATTCCAGAGCTTGTGACATTTTCACCACAAGTGGAATAATTTCTCTGTATCACTGCAGCATCTGGCACCTCTTGGCCTTTGTTCACCTAAGACAGGACCATCCAGCTTCTGGCTCTTCCTCTGCTGCACTGGGGGAAGCTGGTAATGGAGGGAGCCCCAGGAGAGAGAGTCCTTGAGCTCACTGCCATGAGGGGCTGTGATCCTCAGGGACCTTGCCTGGGTCTGGCAGGACAAGTACATCTCATGGATTGTCCTCATGCTTGGTCATCTGAACCATATGCAAGCAGCCCACAAATCCCTGATGCCTTTAGTTCCTGTGATCAGAATCTACCCCCAAAAAAAAATTAAGTTAAATAAATAAAAATCTTGATAAATAAAATTAAATTAATAGCAAGAGAGAGATGTGTTAAATAAACCAAAAACTAAAGCCCTAGATTATAATAGAATTTCAGAGAGGCTCTGGCCTAATAGCAGCTCTGTTTCAGGGCTGAAGCCAAGTCCTAAGTGAGGCTGAGACCCTGATAGTTTAAATCAAGTTACTGTATCAGTTGTCCAGTTCCTGACACCAGCTGCCAAAGTGGATGCCGGCATCTGGCTCCACTCAAGAATAAAATAGAACTTGATTTTTCTCATAGCTCTGCCTTGAGTGAGTGAAAAGAGAGAATGCATGAAAGAGTAATCATACATATATGACTTCTCTTACCTCCTGGCTTGCATGATTCTGCTCCAGAGCCACATACTGTGCAGCAAACTCTGACCCATGACAACAATCACCACTCTCCATGTCTGTCTCACACATGGCAGAAACAAGTAAGTGCTGGATATGCAAATATTTTTTCCATGTTGTTTTTTTTCTTTTTCCCACTCTGACATGGCCAGAGGATATAGGGCTGTCCTTGGACATTGCTCCCTGTGTTCAGAAAATGCCTATGTTGGTCCACAGCCCAGATGGTAAAAACAAAGAATGTGAAAACACAATTCAACATGAGCTGAAGTTCAGATTCCAGACCCAGGACTGGTTTGTTTTCTCTTCAAGCTTTGAATTCTTCTAATAGAAGGCCTGTGTTTGTGTGTGTGTGGGGGTGTGTGTGTGTGTGTGTGTGTGGTTTGGCTTCAATATTTCCTGGAGGAATGTGTCCACACAGCTAAACAAAATACCTCCCTGGGGGCAGCTTGGGCTTCACGGTCCCTGCAGCACAGAGAGAAAATTTGATTTTACAAAGACAGAAATGGAGTACATCCTGCCAGGGTATAAGAAAATGTCAAGCTTGACATCATTAATGGTCAAATGATAACATCAAAAAAATAGTATTTTCCTTCAGTGCATTTAGATGAGGTGCCTTGAAAGTTTGTCTATGTCTTTGGGAAAATAATGGGAGATGGATACATTAAAATAATTAATATTTTCCAGCTATAAAAGGACTATGGTCAGACACCTTTTCCAAAATGCTCTTATATGCCTTGCAAGTTGCCTTTTTTTTTTTTTTTTTTTTTTTTTCCCTGAGGCTTGGTCTGCTAACAAAGAGGTGTATTAAATACAGATGAACAAAAAATCTGCTCAGAGCTTTTCCTCGTGCTTGCAAATGCTGATTTGTCTATAGGGCTACTCAGGCCTGACACCAGGTCTCCCTCGATGAAGGTTCAGCTTCCTCAAAGAACAACAAATACATTTAGCCTTTTCCTAGCAAGTTCAAAATTTGATAGAAAGGCTTAGAAAATGCAGCTCACTGAAGAGTTTTTTTGTTCCTACTCCCATCAAAGCATGAAGCTAAACAGAGCTGGTTTATTGGCATCAAGAACGGACAGAGTGTGTTTGGAAATGTAACACTTCTTTGAAAAGTATGTGTGAAGCAGAATCAAAGAGTCTGCTTTGATCACTTTGATACTTTCCTGAATGTGTTTGGTTTCTTTGACTCCATTTGCTTCATTTCTCTTTGGTGTCAGAGAGACAATGGTGTGGACAATGCTATCATTCTCTGCCCATTGCATTATTACAGAAGCTCATGTACCTAAATTATGCAGTAGGGAGAATTGGAACTGTATCTTTTTGATGTGAACAAAGTTGATGCCAATCTTTTTTGTTAGCCTACATTTAATGAGTAAAACGGGTTGATTTTGTGTGTGTAGCAGCTGCTTTGCTGCCTGTACATGTGCTTTTCATGTTCCCCAGGAGCAGAACCAGCCTTTCTGAGAGCACCCTGTGGCTGCCCAGTGCTGCTGGCACAGCACTTTAAATGCTCCATTCAGAGCAGGTGGGACAACTGTCCTCCTCTGGCCAGGGCATTGTCACGTCCTTCTCTGGGCTGGGCTCCAAGGCCTCCAGCTTCTATTTCAGGCAGCTGTGAGCTCTCTCCTGGAAAGCCATGGACCATTATCCTGTCCCTCTGCAGCTTCAATTCTCACCTCAGACCAAGTGAGAGCCACTGGTCAGCCACCAAGGCACAGAAGCAGGGTTCCCACTTTGCCTGGGCTCTACAGTCTCAGTGTGCCTGACCTTGAGAGGCTGGGATGTATGTGCATAGTGGGCTACAGGAACACCTCCCTTTCCATCCCCTAGTACAGAATTCCCAGCAGCAGCCATGGCAAAATGGATTGTGAGCAAGGCAGGCTCTGATGGGCATGGAGTGCCCTGAGCAGCACAGCTCAGAGCTGGCTTTGGCAGGAGAGCAGGGCAAGGACCCAGCTGTTGGAAGAGTAACGGGAGTGACAAGGAGAGAGAGGTGGAGGGAAATATGGATGTGTTGTCCCAACTTTCACATACATTGAATATTCTCACTGTTTCTTTTTGCACCCCATGCAGTCTGAATTCATCTTCCACAGCTATGAGTGGCCAAAAGTGGCCAATATGCCAGATGAGCAGATCCCTGCACTTATACTGGCACCAATATCTCCTTGTTCCTCCTGGCTGTAACTCCTCTGACACATCCTAAGATTAAATTCACCTATTTCATGGCAATTCTAACTAGTGGCTAATATTTATCCCACAATTAATGAGCAAGTATGTAGTAATTAACTTAGCACCTTTTTTTTTACATCCTCCATAGTCAACATATAATGAGTTCTTGCACTGCAGTAGAAATTTTATGTAAAATCTTGTAGACAAACACATAGTGTTATTGGATTTGATTCTTTCCATTAATCCAGTCTCTAGCTATCTGCTTTTTATTTCTGATCATTTATGTTGATACAGACCCCTAAATGTTTACATTAGGTCAGTGGAAGGGTATATGGTAATACTTGCCACAAAGATAGATTGTGATTAATATAGATTAAAACTTCAGCTGTGTGTCTTTGTTTTACCAGGAAGTCATTATTTCACACAAGCTGCTTGGTTACAAGGAGATGAGTACATTAAGTCTGGATAGCTTAAGATAAACAGACATGGTTTTCCTTTAGTATTTCCCCAAAATTACTGGGGAATTGGGAATGCTCTTTCCCTCTTGTGCACCCACACATGCTTTTACCCTTTTTGGGCTATTTATTTGAGAAACAAAGAACATTTAAATTTCCCCTGCAGACTTTAGCGTGACTTCACTCTTGTGTATTCTATATATATGTATATCAGAAGGACACTTTACATTTCAAAAGCAACAGTTCTCAGTTTTTTGAAGACAGCTGCTTATTTCAAGAGAGCTTCTCATTTGCAAGGGTAGCCTCAGCTCTCAGCAAGAGAGATCACTGCAGTGATATAACTAACTCTCATTGCTGATAAGATTGCTTTTTGCCCAAATGCAGTTTGCCTAGTTTTCAGCTTGGGAAACTTCTTTAAATTCTCCAGTGACTTTGCCAGCTAGACAACGACAGCATCAGAGTGTGAATCACACCATTTCAATGGGCTGATTGTGAAATAAATATGAACAGGAACAGCAGGGGGTAGCTTTTCTTTAGCAGTCACAATTTCCTTTTCACTATATGCCCTTAAAATGCCCAGGCAGACCATTAGCAGAGGGGAAGATTGATAGAATTGCATTTACATCTTAAATCAGGCCAAGTTCTCTCTTCCCCAGCCACAACCTTTCCAAAATATCAAACAAACAAACAAAACAAAACAAAACAAGAAAAGCTGCAGCTAAATAGAAAGGAGGAAAATAAATGTTAATTTGATTAGCCTTCCAATGGAAATTAGCCTAATGGTCTAAAATTAAAAGTATAGATGTTTAAGACTTTGGCTGGTTCTACACATGAAAGATATAGCACTCCAGCTAGAGTGATTCTTCATTCAAAATATTTCTTTTTGCCATCCCTCAGTACTTTCCTCACTACATTACCCAGCTGTAATGTGGTCTCACTTTTGTGTCACTACTTCTTGTTTCTTTTGGGAATAATTATAAACCAAAAGTTTATAGAACTGTGAGAGTAAGTAGCCTCTTCTGCTGAGGAGGGCCCCTGAGCCAGCCTTGGCTCTGCCACCGCCCAGGTGGTGACCATGGGCACACATCCCTGGCCTGGCACCTGCTGCCCTGGGCTCCCCATGGCACTGCTTACCCCAGGGCTGGCTAAACCCAGAGCTGGGAGCTCTCTGGGCAGCTGCCTGAGAGCAGCCCTGCAGCAGGAGGGGCCTGTCCAGCACCTCATCCCTGCAAATGTTCTCAAAACTAGCTGTGGGGATGACAGGGCAATCTCCCAGTGTACCCACCACAATCTCCAGCAAAACCCACCACCAGCTGCAGTCTTATTCTCATAGCAAGCCATCAGCTGTACCATGCAGGGATGCAGCCACACTCCATCTATCTTCAACTCATTCTCTCCTTAGTCATCCCACTTAAACAAAACCAAACTAAAACCTCACTTGTAGGGACACTTAGTCATCTGGGAACACGTGTAATATGTGATTCAGAAGCAGAGAGTTCCTTTTTCTGTTTTATTTTTATCAAAAGAATTTAAACCAGAAATGCTGTTCAGGTTTAGGTGGCAATTACATCTGAAACACAGTCTGTTGTTAACACCAGTTTCTGTCATTGTCTGGTATTTATTTTTCCTTTGTTTCAAGGCAAGCTGGCAGAACAAAAATACAATTACTAAGTTTATGGATTTTTTTTAAAAATAAAATGAACCTCCATTCATTTTCATCACTTCTGGATATTAGCAAGTAGAATAGATCCTCAGCTATCCCTCTCTATTTTATACATTCATATTCCTTAGAAGAATGTTTTAGCTGTACAAGGTATTTGTCACATCATTTGGTTTCAAGGGACTGACAAAGCTCTGAATCTGTGTTGTGTCACCAACTCACAGGACTCCAAAGGTTTCTCTGTGAGAAACAAGAAATAATGTGACTGATTTGCTCTTACTTTGGCTTCAGGGCTTTTGTGCTGCTAAGGCCAACTGAACTGAACAAGCTTTAATCTAAAGTGAGAATGTGGATCCACAGGAGCCTGTGACTTGTGTTACTGATTTCAGAGATGGCAGGATTTCTTCCACTATGCTTACTTATAAAACTCAAAAGCCATGTTCAGGAAGAGAGCAGAACTAGGAAACCTGATGTATTGTGTGGACTTGTACTTTGCCTTCTCAGCCAGCTGAGATGAGAATTTATGTTACCTTGCAATTGCAGGAAGTGCTGTTGTTTGTATCCAGAAATACACACAACAACACAAGCTATGACATTTGCAGTTTTCTAGGCAAGAATAAGTAGAAAACTGTGCCTGCTAGCATGCTGAGCAGCTCCTAAAAAGCTCTTGTGTAGGCAGTGGTTCAGCAAAGTCTCTTTGGATTCTTGTTTGGCTTGGATTGGATTGTTATACAGAGCTGCACTTTCAGTCTCATCAATTTTTTCTTTCAGTGACATAATTCTTCTGAAAGGTGCTGCAATACCAGTCCTAAAAAATAAAGTCCCTCATCTCCTTACATATTAACCACAGTGTAGACAAGAGCTCCTTCGAGGGACAGCAGAGAGCTTAGACCCTGTATTTTTCAACATTTGAATTCCCCAGGGGGCTTGTATCAGGGACAAATTTGGTAGATGAATACATTTATTTATATCACCTCCAGTACACTCCTTGGTGGCTGACATAATTTTTCATCAGGATAATCAGGGAGGGTGGGAAGCTGACCAGCAATGATGAGACCTGGAGCTATCTGCCACATTTGCATGTGAGAGAGATAGAGAGAGTGAGAGAGGAGGTTGGAAGGCAAGGCACAGCAGGAAAGTGTGAACAACTTGAAATACTGCTGCTGTAAACATGAGCAAGGCTCCCTCCTTGAAACCCTGCTATTGTAACCCCTCCTGCAGTGTTAGTAAAGAATGGTGTTACCTTGGGGTAACTCACAGGAGTGGTCCCAAAGCCCAGGCAAGGTCCAGACAAGGCACTTGTGTGTTACTGGGACAAGGAGCTCTGCCTGTGCTATGGCCAGAGAGGGAGGCAGGCTGAAAGCACCACTGTTATTTCACTGGAGAGGTCTGCAAGCTACTCCAAGCTAAAATTGACTTTTCTTAGCGAGGTGGTGAAGGCTTAAGCCTCTAAATCCTGCATTACTTGAATCAATAGGCCTTGCAGTCACTGAAAAGAGTATCCCTGACAAGGCTAAACCACATAATCTCCCGTCTCCCTGGTGCTGATGGCCGAGTTCCCACAGTGTCTGTGGGAAATACCATTATCCCCATCATGGAGACAGCAGCCAGGACACAGACAAGCCAGGCAACACCTGCACTGCAGTGACAGACACTTGTGTGGGCATCTCTGTGCTGTCCTGGGCTCTGCCATCCTCCAGAGCACTGTGTGCACTCTGGGTGCTGCTGCTGCCTGAGCCCCTGCTCTGCTGCAAAGGCAGGCTGGACACTGCCTGCAGAGAGGGCTGGTCAGCACAGACACTGCAAAGGATTTGGCAACCAGTCTGAGGCAGCACAGGGAAGTAATTCCTGCTCCCCAGCTCTGCTGGGCTGTCCTGTCTCTGTCCTGGAGCACAGGACTCCCCATTTCCATGTTTTCCTTCAGAGAAAGTACCCAGTGCCAGGTTTGTGCTAGCAAGACCATCAAATTTCAGAACATCTACTTTCTTTTTCTGACCCAGATGGCTTTACCTGCTTCTATAATTATTTTATGTAAGAATAGGCTATTGGGCAGTAGCATTAGTTTCCTCAATATATATGTAATTAAAAAGAAAGCCTGTATCACTGAGTAAGCAAAAAGGACCTTTGGTTAATTATCATGGGGAAAGGGCATTGCAGCACCAGCCCAGAGCCAGCTCTGAGATCCTGCCTGCCTTACCCATTGCTCACAGCTTGACCAAACCACACAGATCACCAGCAGAACCTTACTGCTATCAAGAAAGAGAAAATAAAACAAAACACATGGGATTAACCCCAGCTTCAAATGCAGGCACACAGGGCTGCCACATCAGGCTTCCCTCTGTGCCAGGAAAGTGCCAGTGCTGTGCACCAGCACCCCCAGACTCAGGGTAATGTGAGGCTGCACAACCTCTGCACCGAATTCCACCTGATGTTGATGGAAAGACTCAGCAAAGTGTACTGTTGTACAGCAAGGAAAAACATGACAACAGATGAGACTTTAACCAAGAGGCCAGGTTTTCCAAAAAGTCTTGTCCTGAGCTGGAAGCTTGCAGAGCAGTTAATCCCTGCTCTGAAGCAAGAAGTGGCACCTTCACCACAGCAAACAGCTGAGTCACTTTGGGCTTTGAGGTGCTGCTTAAATACACAGGCCTTTCTCTGTTTTACTCTTTTTATGTTTTACCTCTCCTATTTTTCAATAGAATCAGAAATTCATTTCATGAGGTGTCTCATGACAGCCTCCAACAATTTTAAAATCAACATTTTCATTAAGCAGGTGGATTTTGGTATTAAGAAACCAGCAACTTGCAAGGGCTTTTATCAAAAGTCAGCAGACACCCTGGTTGACTGCTCAAACATGGGAGGAATTTCTGGCTGCATGGTGAGTCCCTAGACTTTTAGAAAAATATTATTGTTTGAGTTTTCAGTTAATTGCAAGCAAAAAGACAACATAGTCGGATTTTTCTTTTAATAAAAATATGTCATTTTTAATAAAAATGACAGTTATGTCATTGTAGGCTTCTAAGTTTCTTCTCAGCACACGTGTCTGCTTTTGCTATGGAATATTCCTGATATAAGAGTAAATAAATGCACTGTGAAGAGCACTCAGAGATGTAGTAACATCATCAGCCTCAGGAGTTAATGCAGAACTGTGAGAGTAGTTTAGAGCCCTTGAAGCCCCATGCCCACTGAAAGGAAGAGCATGATAAAGATGTGTCTGTGCTGGAGATATCCCCAGAGTGATGGTTATAACAAATATGGAGACACTGACTGACTCTGCTGTGCTCCCTCCTAATGCCAGCCTGAGCATTGTCCCACAGACTGGAAGGGCTGTAAACAGCAGCTTCTCCATAGAGGCAATCCTTAGGCAAATTTTGACTATAATATATTTTGATCCTTTCCTCCTTCCCCTCCTGTAGCTCTAAATTCTATTTCCATGTCCATTTTGAATATTGCCTCTAAGAGGCTATTAGCCTTTGTGAAGAACAGCTTGTGTTTCCCTGTTAAAGACCTTCTCTGCCCAAGGCAGGGAATGCACCAGAATTAATAAGTGGCTTTGCATAAGTGACTGGATAAAAACAGTCACTAAAAAGATTCTGGAGTTTCAAGGGCTTTGGTAGCTGTGTTTCAGATGTGCCAGGTGCCTCAGACTGAAAGGACTCCCAGTGCCTGGTGTCACTTACAAGCTCTCCTGAAGTCACCACTGAGTGTCTTAGAGAAAGAAGAAATTATTTACTCATACCTGGACCATAAATTGAATGCACTCAGAGATCAAGGATAATCTTGCTGATGAGCTATGAATAGAAATAACTGAGAAGAAAGGATTTGTCTTTGTTTAACTGAGTTGCAGATTCTGCATGCTGAGATAGGCAGTAGTGCTGATGAGACACTGGATATTGGAAAATGCTCATTTGGGTCAGAGTCAGCTATGCAAGTAAATCTGGCCCAGGGAAAATATGTGGGTGAGGAAATTAAACTCCAGTAACTTTGTGTTTTTTCAGGGAAAAAAAAAAAACCCTACTGTTTATGAGGGTAGCTGAGCAAAATTCTCACAGCAAATTGTCTCAGCAATTTTCCTCCTTCACAAAATAGCTATTTGGGGTGGGGTTTTGTTGTGGCTTTTTTTGGGGTGTTTTTTTTTGTGTGTTTTTTTTTTATTGTTGGTGTTTGGGTTTTGTTTTTCTTTGTTTGTTTGGTTGGTTTGGGTTTTTTTGATTTTTTTTGTTTTGGGTGTTTTTTTGTTTGTTTTGGTGTTTTGTTGTTTGGTTTGTTTTGTGGGGGTTTTGCTTTGGTTGGGTTTGGAGGGGAGGGGTTGTGGGGTTTTTTTGGTAGGTTTTTTTGTTTGGTTGGGTTTTTTTTTTGTTTTTTTTAAACTTGATTAAGTGTTTTGGTGAAGCCTTGATCCAGCCTTTTCTTTCCTAAGTCATCCTTGGCAGCAGCTGGGTTGCTGACTTGTAGTACTGGGAGACCATTTATGCTGTTCAGAAAACTGCTGTTCTGGCAGAGCAGAACATTTTAGCAGCTTGTCAAACATGACTGTGATAGAAGGATAATATTTCACTTCTCCCTACAGCTTTTCTTTACAGCAATGAGAGTCTGTTTCTTCCCCAGCACAGCTCCCAGTCAGTAGGATCCTGTCCTTGGGTGTGCAATGGGTAGCTGTGTCTACATCTATGATCTGGGGCTTGGGACCCTCTCAAAAGGCTTCTTGTCTCCCTCTGGCCTCTTCACTGACTTGTCCAGGCAACTCTTCCCTAAAATAGGATCCAGCAGTCCTAAAATTCCCACAATCAGGAGTCCCAACTTTTCTTTGCTCTCCAAGGATCTACCACTTTAGCATTCAGGAGCACATGCTGTTACTAAACCAACTGTTCTTTATGAAGGCAGAGAAGTGCATAACAAGACAGTAATGTACAGCCCTGTTCTCCTGTTTCCCCCAGGTGTTTTGGTGCATTTAACTCAGAGTTCTCTGCAACATACAGAGGATGTCCTTTTCTCCAAAACTAGTTTTCCCACCTTGAGATGAATCTTCCTGGTGTACTACAGTGCCAGGGGACTGCAGTACTTCATCAGATACTTTTTTGTCTTAGTTAATACCTTATTAAAATCTGAATTTAAAAATTCGGGGTGGCATAACTTTCAAAATAACCAGTTCTTCATTCAAGGGTACCTCCATTTTACAGGACAATTAACATATAAAACAACATATGTTCAGCTTCAGGCCTGTGTCCCAGCATCTGGATTTCTCAGCTCCATCTGGAATTTAATAAAAGAACAAAGGCTCATAAATTCAACCCAGAAAGCAAAATAACTTTTATACTTTTATCAAAGCCATATAGAGACATATTCACTTTGCTTGAGACTATGAATATATAAGTACATGGGTCTTCCCAAGCAGCCATCACAAGCACTACTGTTTTGATTGACAAATTGTGAATAATAGAATCATAGAATGGCTTGTTTTGGAAGTAACTTTAAAAATCATCTCATTCCAACCACATTGTCATGGATGGGGACACCTTTCACCAGACCAGGCTGCTTGCTCAGAATGCAATCCAAGCCAGACTTCAACACTTCTGCAGATGGGGCAACCATAAATTCTAGAGGCAACCCGTTCCAGTGCCTTACCAACCTACCAGGAAAGAATAGCTTCCTAATATCTAGCCTAAACCTACTCTTTTTCAGCTTGAAGCCATTCCTTGTCGTGTCACTGCCTGCCCTTGTAAAAAGTTCCTCTCTATATTTCTTGTAGGCTTCCTTCAAGTATTGGAAGGCTGTAATTAGGTCACCCTGATGTTTTCTCTTCTCCAGGCATAAAAATTCCAATTCTGTTAGCCTTTCCTCATAGGAGAGCTGCTCCATCCCTTTAATCAACTTGATGGCCTCCTCTGGACTCACTGCAACAGGTCCACGTCCTTCCTGTGCTGGGGAAATTTGCTATTTAGAAGGATTTCTCTCTATCTGCAGCCTATGTATTTCTCTCTATCTGCAGCCTATGTATTCCCACAGTTCAGGGAAGAGGATTAGGGCCTATGACACTTTGAGAACCCTGTGCTTTTCCTTACACATATTTCTGTTGTTTGAGGTGCTCACTGGGTTGCTTTCCTTCTGGAATGAAAAGAGCCAGTGGTGTTTGTTTTTGTTACCCTCATTCCCTCTTTCCCTGCTCTGGGCAGGAAAGCTCTTGCAGCTCTGCCTCATAGGCTGGCAGGAAATTTAGGACGGCAGTGAGCTGCTGCTCGGACCACCCCCATGCTTTTCTTCCTGTTCATGCAGGAGACTATTTAATTGAGGGCTGATTTGTCCAGCTTACTCATTGATGCTCAGCAGTACCTACCTGATTAGTGGGAGTGATTTTTTCCCCCTCCCTTCCTCCTCTTTTGGACAAACTGCCCACAATGAAGATGCTGCTGCTGCTGCTTGCTGTGCTCTCCGCTGCCCTGCTAGCCAGCGCAGCCCCTCCGACCTGCTACTCCAGGGTGCTGTCTCTGAGCAAGGAAATCACTCAGTCCTTTAAGGAGCTGCAGACCTCCAGAACTGTGGTGAGTCCACCTAAAAACTGCTCCTGCACAGGCACTGCAGGAGAGAGATTTGTCTCAAAACAAAAGCGCAACGAGCTTTTCCTCCTTCCCGCAGGACTCGTGCGTGGGGATGCTGCCCAGGCTGTACTTGGACATACACGTAAGTCTGCACTCTTCCTTCTTACTATTGTGCAGGAAAAGCAGTCAAGGAAAAGTGAGAATAACTCTTAATATTATACCCCAGAGGACTGATGAAAAAGGATTTTTAAAAGTTTAATTAACTATGTAGATGAGTAAAAAAAAAAAGTTAGTTTGAACCTTATTATTATCTCAATGGACTTTCTGAGATTTTACTTGATTAAAAATTTTAAACTTAGGAAATCAATGTTTTTAAGTTATTACCATATGCACACAATTAATTTACTGTGATAGAGCCTTTTCAGAAGTTAAATAAGTGCAAACAAAACTTTGAATAATAATGTAAAAGAAGAATTTTAGCATTAACTTTCTTCACTCAATAAATCTACATCATTTTATATCCTGAGTGGCTTTTGGCAGTTAGTTTTAATAAAAAGCAGTGCAGGAATACCTTGCTGGCTTTTTCTCTTTTAAAGAGCTACTTGTTAAATACAGAAAGAAAATGTGTGCCTGAGGCTATGGAAGTGTGATACTGAAGGAAAAAAACCACAGTAATTTTCTCCCAGCTAAGAAAAAATAACCTGCACACACAGTTAGTATCCTAGTGTTTGCAATGGGGCATTTGATAAATTTTTCTTCTTTTTCCAGTGTTCAACAGAGTAGATAAAAAATAGAAAATATCAGCCAAAACAAATTTCTGACACATTTTTCCATAAGCAACTACACCAAGTCTTGTAATACAGGACTCTCTACATCCCAATTCCAGAGCTGCCAGTGTCTCACATCATGGCAAAGACCAAGGAATGTGATTCCAGTGCCTCAGTTTCCCTGGCTTTAAAGCAAAATCTGGGACATTTATTTACTTGCTTCACAAAGACATTGTGAAATTCATGTTGCCAGTGTTTTATTTTGATAACACAAAATCTGAGGTAAAAATTACTTCAAAAAAACCAGGACTGGTCACAGTTTCTCCTATTGTACAGGAACAGAGGAATCAGTCTGTGAGATCTTGATAATCTCTTCATCTCCTAAATCAGGTGCTCTCTAAAAAGTGAGAGAGTACACCTATTCTGTAGAATACTCCACCTAGTACAGGAAAAGATTTGATTGTATTGGACCTGCTGCCTCCTAAAGCATGTGAGAAATTAGCTGGCAGACTAAGACTGTATATATGCAATTTTCCAAGCACTATTTGGACCAAACATTGTTATAAAATACTGGTGATTAATTTGCCTGATTAAAGGTTGCATAGATTACATGTACATAGAGGTAGGAATTCGAGGTTCCCACATAGCAGTAAGAATTTTGGAAGTGGTGGGCTTAACAGAAATCTGTGTTTGTGCAGGGTTACACAGACCTCTTTTGCATGCTTTGCAGAATTACTGCGTGCTGGCAAAGCTCCGTGACTTTGTGGCCTACCCTGGCTGTGACAGAGTGGTTGAGGTGAATGAGCTGAAGGAAAAAGCCCGGAGCCTGTACACCATCCTGATCTCCTACTGCAGAAGGGTAGGTCAAGATGCATCCACAGGGACAGAGTCCCTGCTTTTGGCCCTGCCTGTCTCCATGCTGTCCCCTGACCACCATAAATGGATCAGGCCCAAGCTTCTCATTGTGCTGTCTTCTGCCTTCCAACTCATAAATCTTACTCTTTTCTTTTTTTTTTTTTTTTTTTGTTTCTCCAGGACCTGGTGTTCCTCACTGATGACTGTAATGCTCTGGAAATTCCTATTTCACCTCCCATTGAACACTCCATCACTGAGAGCTAAAAGACACTCAACCCAAAAGTTGTACCTGGGAAAGTTCCAAGGAGACCAAAAGTCAAAATATGTATATGCAGTCTATAACATTAACAACTAAGATATTTTTCAAGCACACTAGCAATATAATCTCAGACCTACCCATTTTTCTCTGCCTTGGCAGGAAATGAATTGCATGCCTTGCATACCTACTGAGCTGCTAGGGAACCTACCATTAGGGAGCAGTTTTTCGTTTGGCAAGGTACAATGTTTCAGCTCAGCCAAATGTATAAAGTATGTTTTGTTTAAACATCAGGAACTAGATTTTTTATTTTTACTCTTTTATGAATAACTAGACTCATATATATATTTTCTTGACTTAGCTGTTTTTCTTGTATTCGATGGGCATGGAAGGGACCATATTTGTTTTTTGTAGAATGTTTGATAGAAGAAGAGTAATGCTGTACTGACAGATTTCTCTGCCTGTATAGCTCATATATATCTTGATAGTTTTTGATGTCAGATTTGTGAGAATAGAGGTGAAAGAAACATGTCTCTGTGGAAAACTAAATAAAAGCAATCTTCTAATCCAAGATGCTTGTGTTGCAATATGTTTTTCAAGATCAAGCTGAAAGATGTCACTCTTATAAACTTACTTTTCACAGTCACTTGCAAGTCATTTTTCCCAGCATAACCTTTGTTTCCATAGCAATGCAAACTTTGTTGTGTCTGCATGCTTTGACAATGTGTGAGTTCCTACTAGTAGGATTTTCTTATACTAGAAACAATTTGTTTGATGAAATTAGTGATTTGTTTTTAATAGTATTTCTGGGTTGTGAGATGAATTCTGACCCAGAGGCTCAGAAAACCTATTAAAATTTCAGACAGTTTTTTGAGACATAACCCATATAGTTGAGCCAGAAGGATTAATAAAATTTCCAGACAGTAATTCCAAAGTCATGGGTGTCTTCAGAATGTGCAGCACATGAGACCTTCACAACCAACAGCTCTTCGGTGTCAAGAATAAAAAATATCTTCCCCATATTCTTGGAAGTAGCTGCTGTTACCTGAGAGAATCTCTTCCTTCCCCCAGTGTAAGTAATTCCTCTCTCTCCAGAATAGTATTTGTGGATCATTTATCTACAGCACTGCCAGCCCTGGTGACTTGGTCAGTGGTCTCCCCACGTTTTATAAAAGCCCCAACTTCCAACTGCGTGTTTGCACAACAATCACAGCTCCTCTACTTGACATCCTGATGGTACAAATCAACATGTTTGACAATTGTTATATAAATAAGTGAATAATAAAATTAATTCAAAGCAAAAAGAGTGTTGGGGATGGGCCAGAAAGGGTTTTTTCTTCATTATGGAATCACCTTGTTTTGCTGAAACTACCAGTCTGATTTTAGCAATAGAAAAGTTGACTGTGCGTTTCAGTCATAGAATAAGGGTGGAAAATCTGACTCTAGGAGGGGTACTGGGGGAAGAAGTAAACAAGGACTTTTCTCTCCACTTTGTCTCAATTCTAAGTGTACATTCAAGGAAAATGCCTATCAGGCTTTGTAATTTCCTCTTGAAGATAAGTCCTCATGTGCTAACCCTACTAATCCTTTAGATGAGCCATTCTGCCTGCAGTGGTTTCACTCCAGTGCCTGTACAAGCATCTGGAAGAGGCACTAGCAACTCAGCAAATCTGATCTAGTACCAGGCTGAACTCAAAACTGCACTGTCATTATATTACAAATGTTCTATTGTCAGTACATTGCAAGGGTTCCACATTGCTAGAGTTTCATACCACCTTGATGTTTCCTATAGGCATCTCCTCTAGGCACTGACTCTTCCTTGTCCTCACAGCAGCCAACTGACTCCAGTTCCCACCAATCCACCCTTTTATAACACCCTTCTCATTGGCTACAGCTGTGGCCTGTTAACATCAGGCCTGCTCCTAATCTTTAGTAATTGGCTCAGCTGCAACTCTTTAGGGGATAAGATTACATTCTATACTACCTTCATTTACCCATACTGTATCCCCCTACAAAAACGTGCAACAGCTCAGATAGTCCTACTATCAGGAAAATCATTACTTAGTTTGCCTTTCAGAGCCCTTCCCTCCAAGCCAACAGCCTCTGTACAATACCCAACACACTCTAGAGATAGCAATACCTATTTTTATGCATCACCTGGACATGCCCAAGGCAAACTCCTTCCACAACAGCCACATTCTGCAATAAGGGCACCTCTTAGCATGCTGGCAGGTAGCCTAGTACCCACAGAAGGAGTGTGTAAGCACTGGCAGGTCCCTGGATCAAGGAGAAACACAAGTAGAGTTGAACTAGTTGGTGTCAGACTCCACATTCAAATTTTTGCTCCCTCTAACCAGGGAGTGAGACCCCACCTGGGGAAGCAAGCAGTGCTGGGATAACGTCAGGTGCTATCCACTTCCACAAAAGTACCAAAACCACATCACAGCCTTTGTTTTTCATATCTTTATACAAAGCCAACCATGGATGAACCCTGCAAGAAACTGTGGTGCAGTCACCACAGGCCATGGTGCTTACAAAGCTCACCAGGGACTGGACAGTACACATGCCTGGAAACTGGCAGCAGAAGCTGTTAATTTTTGGCTCTTTTTTCCACCCCCAGATGTCACAGGTTTTAAACACTGGCCTGTTGTAAAGCTTGTATTGTCACTTGGCTAGCAAACTGCAGAGGAGGATGTGTTTCCTCTCCTGCAGAAGCTCATACCACTGTGCCTAGAACCAGACCCTGGGTGAACGTGCAGGTAACTGCGTCACTTCTGCCCCTGCTGCTTTCCTGTCCCAGGGACACACACTCTCTGAAATTGAGTATTTAATGAGGATTTTCTCATGGGTCTTCTCAAAACTCCTCTTTTTCTTTATTGAGGCTTATAAGCTTTCCCTAGACATTTTGAGGAATGTGTGATCCTATTTCCAGATTTTTCCCATGATGTTCCCATTCCTACAACCATCTTCCAAATATGTTTTCACCTGTTTCAGGCTGATTACTTCTGTGAAGAAAATGTAACCTAATTTATTTAGTACTAAATATCTTGCAAGAAGTCTTTTGAATTGGAAACAGAATAGAAATCATTGTTTTATTTGCACTGTTTTTGTTAGTGACTTTAGCTTTTTCATGACTGACCGAGACACACTGCAGTGCACTGAGCATGGCTGCTTACCAACAGCTCTGCTCTGCACTGGTACAACCTCGTTCTGCAGAAGCTGCAAAAAGCAAGTTGGTGCTTTGTGGACTGTACATACTTGAATGGACTTTAAAAGCCTATCCCCATTTGCAGATGTTGTCTATTTTATTCCCAGAATCAGGTTTTTCTGGTCGTTGGTGGGCTTTTACAAGTATATTCCCTATGGCTTGTGCTGCGACTCTCTCTACATCTCATATGACATTTTTAATGGAAAGTGTGCTGAGAGCAAAGCTTTGCTCTTTCAGTTCACAGTAACCTCCTGTCATTCAGACTGTCTTAATAACATTTGTGATTAGATGAAGCCTTTTTATGAACAATGTATTTTGTTTTCACAGTCCAGGGGCAAAAAAACTCCCACTGATAAAGAGATATATTACACTTGTAATTTGGCAAGAAAACATCCACCCCTCCCTTTCAGTACAACATTAAGTTTACCAACTTTTTAAGTCACCAGGTATATAAGGAGCAGTGGAGCCATTCATGCAGCTGAGCATTTATTCCTGCAACACAGCAGCCCAGACTCATTAGGGCTCTGGCCAACAAGGGAGACTGTGGAGGGATTAAGAAGGACATATTTGTTGTAATGTGCCAACTGGCAGCTTGCCTAGTTATTGCAGAATTTTACTATAAGCACATCATTAAGAAACTGCACTCAGTTTGTACAGTGATTAGGGAAGAACTGTAGAAAGACAAAGCATCTGTTCTGTTTTCTTGCCTGCTGAAGGAGGTTTGGTGGAAGGAGCAGTCAATCCTAGGAATAGGTTTTCTTTTGCAGACTTCTCTGGCTCTGCAAGAAGCCTCACTAAAGACCTGCCCTAGGACTGCTAAACTCTCCCTTATGTTATATGGAATCCCAAGATCTTGGGTACTGTCTTTGCAAAGCTATTAAAAATATCAATTTCCAATTTTGCAAAAAATTCATAGATCAGTTTTACTGGAACCAGCTCCTTACCCTTCTTTTTTTTCTCGGTTAAATTGGCTTTCCTTAAGTGGGCACTCAGATCACTTAACTCCTCATACACTGGGTTTTGTGAAATCAAGAAAGATGGCAGACTTCAAACAAGTAATTAGGTCATTCAGGGTGATGAAGTTCCATGATGATGATAGAATGTGATTTGCTAGTAATTAAAGTGGTACAAATATTATGGGATTTTTGTTTGGTTTGGTTTCATTTGTTTTGTTTGTTTTTTGGGGTTTTTTGTTGAGTTTTTTTTGTTATGAGAAGGGAAAGCATTAATGCAGCACTGGGGAGGAATCTGATCTTTTAGGCTGTACACTTTGAGCAGAGTGTTGCTTTGTCCAAACACTACATTTGGAAGTGCCCATTTGTCCATTGCACCATTTCCAATGCTTGAGGTGTTTGCAGGTTGCCTTAATAAGATTCTGACCTAGATTTTCCAAAAAATTTGCTACAATGCTAAAGTCTAGTAAATAGTGTTACCCTAAGAACATTTAACCACTGTACTTGGACCAGTACTTTAATCCACATCAAAATCTTCTCATTTTTGGAGTGTATGGCAGTGCAAGTGAAAATTACAATTGACAAGCTCCAGCAACTTTATTTGTGCAATCTTTTGGGTTCACAGTTTTGTTTTGCTATGGCCAGGAACCCTGTGCCATCCAGAGTAAATAAACCTGTCTGCAAGGGAACTCTTGGTAACTAAGTCAAAATTCAGAGACAATGTCCAGAGAAGGGTCATGGTCTTATTATCAAGGGATTTTTCATAGTCTAAGTTTCCTCAGGGAGGGTTGGATGTTTTCTTGCCAAATTACAAGTGTATTATATCTCTTTATCAGTGGGGGTTTTTTTGCCCCTGGACTGTGAAAACCTGGAAAATGTATATCCTGAGATGAATAATATAGCAATGAACAGAAAACCTATCAAAATATTTATTTTTCTAATACAAATAACTATATAGATATATAGCCTGAAATCTTGTGTCATATTTGCAGATCTGTAAAGAGGATGTGTTCAGACAGATAAGAGGATTTTGAAGCCAAACAGATTTGGGGGAAAGAAAAATTTCTCCAAAGATGTTTTGCAATAGATTGGAATATACTGGCATTACTTCATTAATATTCAAATATTACAGAAGGAAAAACCAAAGTCATAGAACAAGAAAGAAACTCAAGATCTCTGACTGCATCCCTTAAGCCCAAGACTAGCCTGGCTATCACAGGTCTTTTCGGGTAGCAGCTGGCCAGAAAGACTTTATGAAACAGTTGATCTAGAAAGCCCACAGAAGTTCAAATGAATCCATTGTAGACCCCACTTTTCTTAAAAAGTTTTACCATAAACTCAATTTACTCTCTCAAAATTTAAACCCTTTGCTTTCAGATTTATTCATCACAGAAATGGGGATTGGATTGTTATTTCTTAATCTTTCTTCATTGATCAGAGGTCTAGAAAATACTTCTTGTTGCCTTTCTTTTATCTCTATTCACTTGTTTCCCATCTTTTTTAGAGCACAGTGCCTGACATTAAATATAGACATCCAACTGAGGCTTTATCAATGTCAAGTAGCCTAGAAAGAAAGATTTATTGGTATTGCCATGAAAACAGTATATTACAAAGGAAAAATTATCTCCAAGTATTTGGAGACAATTTTTCACTTTTTTATTTAAATTTTAAAGTGAATATAAAATGTAGAGTACAAGCTGTCCCCACTGCTCCATAAAAAAGAAAACGCTTGGGGGAAAACAGACAAACAAAAGCAATGAATAATGAAATACAATGGCTGTTCCTTTTGCTGTCCTGTCCTAACTAGTAAATACTTGCCTTCCTAATCAGAGTGGCTGCAGTCAGGCTGCTCCTTGGCAATGGTCTCTGGTCCATGCTATCCCCTAGAACACATCCAAAACTTGTTTGGAAGAGTGACATCTGCCCCAGGTCAAAACTGTGCCCAGAACTGTTATAACAATTTCCAAGTAGCCAAGCATGCTTCAATACCTGGAATGTTCCTAACACTGGGTAAATAAATAACTGATTTTGGAGCACAGTGTTACAGTTGTTCTCCTGGGAAGAGCTGTGCTGTTCAAATTGTTAATGCATTTCATATTATTATTGAGTTCAAACACAAACCCTGAAGTAGTGAAGGGAACAGACCTGGATCTGTTGATCCTAGTGAAGGGAAGATCTGGATCTTCCCAGTCTCCTGATGACTTTGCCATTGGATAAGTACCAGATAAATGAGTTATAAAGGTGTTACTCCTACCAAGAGATAAAGGGAAGCAAGAATGTCATTTTTAGCAAACTAAAGTCAGACAGAACACTAATGACTTAGAAAAGGAAAAAAATGTTATTTGAACATCACAACCTATTTTATTGGTTTGTTTTTCACTGTTTTAATACAGTTTGTTTTTTCTGCAGTTGCAGAATTAAAACTTCTTTTCCCACTGTGAGTTCTCTGAGGTCCACAAGTGCTTGGCTGTTCCTGTCTTCTTATGACATCTAGTCAGGAGATGTGGCTTGGAAAGCATGTTGTTTATCAAAAATTTTTCCTTGATCAGGACACAGAGGCCAGGTCAAGGAAGAAAATACATACACTCAGAATGTTCTATAGCCTCCCTCTTCTAGTGAAGAGGTCACTAGCCATACATCCGGGAATTTTTTGCATTTGATGCCCTGAAGCAGAACAATCTGTCTCTTAGTTGCTGTGAAATATACTGCTTGCCTTGGTGTCCTCCTCTGAAATCTTAATGACCAGCCATAACTGATTTTTTAAATAATTTTTTGCAAACTCAGTCCTTGACCAAAACATGTCCCGAGCACCTTTTGTTCGGCCTTTACACTCACCAGATTGTGCAGCCTGGGCCTGACCCACATCCAGCTGGTGCAGTTCAGAGCTGGGGAAGCCATACCATTCTTCACTTCCTTCTTTCATTCCCTTCAACCACTACTGTCTCATTTGCATTAAGTATCTGAATGTGATGAAGAAGTCCTAGGAGTCTGTCCTAGCCCTGGAGCACCTAGCTATGTGTTCTGAGCTTTCCCCAGCTTGTAGAGATACCAGGAGAAAGTCTGTGGCCAAGCTACTTGGAGCACGGGGTGCATATGTCATCCCTGCAATCTTCTGCATTAAAGGTAAAAGATGCCATGAAGTGATGCAAGAGAAAGGAAGAATGATACAGGATCACTGTTTGCAGGAGGATGGCTGGGGAAACTTCCACCGTGGCCACAAAGAGCACAGTGAAAGAAGAAACAGAAGGTCAGAGCCACATCTTCCCCCTCTCCCACACCCCACTCACTGCTCAGCACTTGTGAGAACAAATGGGCTGATCCAACTGCCTGAGATAAACTTGACATAAACCTTGTCATTTTGCCATGAACTTACAGAGTCAAAAATTTTCAGCCGATCCTAAAGGTCATTTGGTCATTTTGGCTGAACAGAGAGCAGACAATGGGGATGGGAATGAAGAAAAACTAGGAAAGAATATCCTGCCTCCTTGGTTTTTTCAAAGAAAGATACTTCCACAAAACTGTTTTCTTCAATCAATGCAAATTCATCGGTCTTGCTCCAGTCTCCTGTAATAGCATTTTATCATTTATGTCCTCATAAAGCAGGCTTATGCAGAAGAGAAATTATGCAAATAAAATCATTTCTAATCATCACTGTCTTCAAAGGAAGACAACAAAAAGTTGCTTTCAAAAAATCTATTGATAAGGATAATTATACTATTAGGCATTCTCAGTCATCTCTTCATTCACACAGTAATTGCTTTCAACTTAGAATTTTTTATCAGCATGGCATAAAAATCTGGATAGAGGTGTAGACAGGTGAAGAAAAGATCATGAAGTGTTTTATTTACATTAATTACATTTCATAATACCTCTGACAACTCAGAAAGAGATTATTTAGTTCAGGCATTGAGGCTTCTAAACAGACAGCTTATTTTGTTATTTAAATTGGGTTTGAGGATGTGTGTATGAACACTGTAGCACAAACAGCTAGCCTAGAATCAGACAGCAAATTGATGACAGTGACAAAAATAAAACAGATGCCTTTTGAGCTTTCTCCTCCAGCACTCTGAGCAGTAACTACAGCACATCCTTGCACCATCTGGGTGTGGCTCACAACCAGTATTTTACATGGCAATCAAATAAATTGCTATTTTATTGTTCTTGGCAAGCTTTTGACCAAAGCTAGGTTTGTGGTCCAAATTTAAAATGTACTATTATATGTGCCAGAACCACTTTGAAGAAAAATTTCCTCCATGTTTAAACTATTGTCAATCCAAAGAAAGGTCAGCCTATCCTCTGTAATACTCTCACAGTGACTTGCATGGGACTCATGATACTGAAAAACAAAGACCTGATGGTCACAGCAAAATGTACTTTACAAATGGCCTTTTGCAAAGAACAAAATCCAGAATTCAGCGGCAAAAAATAACTTCATAACAGCTGTGGATTCCTTAAAAAATGTTGAAATCCTGAAGAACAATAACAAACTGTTTAAATTGGATCATAAAAGCACAGTAATTCATAATTAATGTCTTCAAAAGCCAATTCTGCAGCCCCCACCACTGAGATCATATGATGTGTCTCCATACATGTGGCATGTTTGGAGTCAGACTTCAAGATAGGCCCCACACCCCTTCTCTCTTTTACTTGGGCAAAGGCAATTTCATACAATGCCACTGTACAGCTGTGATAGTCAAGAGTCCAGCCTGGATCAGGGTTGACAAATCCTCTTAAAAAATGAGGGAAAGGAATCAATACCTACAAGAGGTGTTAACTATGTTACTATAAGTTAGCACTAGTATTTTAAGGGTGATTTGTACTGACTGTAATGATATGTTATTGAGAATTTAGGGTAGAGATCAGATCAAGTAATGGATCCTAGTAAACAGGAAGCTCTATATCCTTTTATGCAACTGTACAGACTAATTAATACCAGGATCTTACACAAACATGCAGTGTAGTTAAAGGGATGTTCTGCCATACTGCAGCTGCTGTGGGACTGAAAATAAGACCCCCAGGAGAGATGTACCCACAAACATGCTGTCCTTTCTCCATCACACAAATCCTTGCATGAGCTGGCACTATGCTAAAACTTAAGCAAGGAGCACAAAGGGTCTGCAATTGTCAAAGATTTGTTAAAAAAATCTTTATAGCTTTCTATTACTGCTACTTGAAGCCAGTCAATCTGTTAAGTTACAAGTAACCCTTGTTCACTGCCTGTTCAGTCTGGAAAATAGATGCTGTGTCTCAGTATCTGAGTCATTGAGCTGGACTCAAAAGAAAAAAAACACAGCAGAAACACTCCTATCAACTCTTGAAACTGAGTGCTACATAAGTTTTAACAGCACATTTGCAGTGAAAACAGTGAGGTTGGCAATAATAACTCACACCTTTCAACTCTGTTTTTTTCCTTAACTTGAGCTCACCCTTAAAAGGCAGTATGCTGGTCAGTTCAAACAGGTTTTACAATCAGGATTTTGGCATTTCACCATTTTTTGCTTTTCATCAGTTAATTTATGACTCAATTCACCAAGTCAGATTTCAAAGTCAGATAGCTGCTGCATGGGCTGTTTTTGTCTTCTTCACTCCACTTAGCATCATTGATTTTGAAATCTGCCTCTCTACAGCTGACTCAGGGATTATTATGAACAATATCCAGACAGATTCTGATGCTACTTGATGCTGAAGATAGCTTTGGATAAATTGGAGGAAGACTATTGTAATACAAGAAAGCATGAGGATCAGGTTTGTCTCTGTAAGTCTGGAGTATGGAAAGTTTATTGCCATATTTCATTTCTCTTTGCTGGAAGACACATGAACTCCAAGAGATAAATTTGTCCCAAATGTGCAGAAAACAGTGCATCTCATAAAAGCTGAGTTCATTTATCCTTTCAGTCAATTCCCATAAATAAACTCCCAAAAATGTGATTTATTAGTATCCTATTATATAATGGAAGTTGCAGACTGTAAATCTATTCCCCTTAAAATTACATTCCCTGTGCTCCACACTTTTCCAAGAGGGGATCTTCACCCATGCTAAAGCAAGAGCACCTAAAGGCCTGCATAGGTGACCAAGGAGATCCTGTCAAAACTCAAATGTAAAAATAAAGCTCACATGAGGTGACATTGGGGTCAGAAGACTGAGGAGGAATATAGAGGCACTGTCTGAGCAATCTGAGATAGGGTTGGGCAAGACAAAGCTCGTCCTGAATCTGGCAAGGGATTGTAAGGGATCCTACAGGTCCATGGAGCTACGTTCTACAGCAGCATGGAGTCACTGCTGGAAGAGCAAGAGGCAAAGGTGCTCGCTGCCTTTTTCATCTTCATCTTCACTGGTAAGATCAGACTTCAGAAATCTCAGGCCTCAGAGACCATTAGGAACATCTGAAGCAAAGAAGCCTTACTCTGGGGGTACAGGAGTTATGTGAGGAACATTTAGGTGATCTGGACCTACCTAAGTCTGTGCAGCCTGATGGGTTTCACTGGTGAGTGCTGAGGGTTAGTGTCATTGCAAGGCCACTCTCAGTTATCTTTGAAAAGTAATGGTGTTTGTGGGACGTTTCCAAGGACCAGAAGAAAGCAAAAGTTGTATCTTTGAGTAGGTAAAAAGAATTTGTGGAATTGCAGGTTGGTTGACATAACCTCCATCCCTGAGCAAGTGCTCCTGAAAGCTATTTCCAAATATGTAATGGGAAAGTAGGTGATATGGTTAGTTGGGATTTATGAAGGGGAAAATCAAGTTTAACCAGACTGACAGACTTCTACAGCCAGCTGATGAGAACAGGGAGCAAGAGGAAAACAGAGGGTTCTGTTTACCTCAACCTCAAAAAGGCTTTCCCATAATATCATCAAAAACAAACTGGCAAACAGCCTAGAAAAATAAACAATTGATTGAAACGTGGATAAATTGCCAGGTTCAAAGGGCTATTATAAGCAGAATGAAGTCCAGTTAGAGGCTGGCCACCAGTGATATACCTCAAGGGCTGATGCTCAAGGGGCCAACAGTTTTGGTCTGTTGTACAAGGTCCACACCTGGAGAGGAGCAACCCCAGGCACAAGAGCACAGACCAAGAGTCCAGAAAGACGCTTTGTAGAAAAGGACCTGGAAATGCTGATGGACACCAGATTAAACACACACCAACAATTCCCAGCTGTGGCTGCAATGCAAAGAGTGCTGCCAACAGCTTGATGGAAGCGACCCTTCCCCTCTGTTTCCCCCACTCACTCCTACTGTGAGGGTGGCCAGACACTGGGACAGGCTGACCAGAGAGATTGAAGAGTTTCCATCTTTGTGGATATTTGAAGTGTAACTGGACAGGGTCCTCAGACACCTGTTCTAGCTGATTCTGCTTTGAGCATGTGGGGTGAATTAGTCTTTCCCCAAATCTGCACCTTTCTGTGATTCAACAATGACATTCATGTGTTTTTGCAGGCACAAATGCTCCTGATGAGCATTTCTAACCTATATTCATAGGTTAGTGCAGCTTTACCAAAGCTATCTGAAAAGTTTATTCTGTTCTCAGCAGAGAAAGGACTCCATCAAAAAGTAGTTTATATAACAGACTCCACCAGTGCAGCTTTTCTTCTTAGAACCTTTTCCTTCAAACTATTAGTTTCTCTGACAGAAGGACTAAATATAGACTTGGTCAGAAGAACAGTTGCAGTAGTCCATTCTATTTAAACAGCTCATGTGGGATTTTCCATTTACAAGAGCTCTTTGCTAATTTTTACACTTGCAAATAGCTTTCTGTTAAGTCCAGCTTGGAATAGCAGAAACAGTTGCCTCTGTCATAGAAGAGAGGAGGGTGGGGAGACCTGAATGATGCCTTCATTTGGAGGATAGAAATCTTCCTTGAAAATGAAAAAACAAACTGAAAACCCCCACAATTACTCTTCAAGAGCACAGAGGTGAGTAGCACTTGACAGGGCTCATTCCATGAGTTGCTGCCTTCCCATGCTCCATCACTTCCCTTTCCATTCTGTTCTGTGACCATATACTCAGTGTTAGAAATATGCCTCAAGGGAGGACACACTATTTCCTTTTCTCTCCTTTTTTAATTAAATTCCTAATCAAGTCTTGACAAAGAAGAGATTTAAGATACCAAAGGTAGAACCATCACCACCTCTTGACAGCATAGGAAGATTCTGATGGCCCTGAAGTTCACACTGTAGCTTTCCCTCAATAAAAGGAACAGCGTGTTGATGTGGTTCCACAGTGAACACAAGGGCTGGATGGCCCACCAAAAACACTTGTCACCAGTTCTACCTTGGTGACAAGTTACTACCTTGTTTAGTGATGTGGGCTCAGCACAACAAATTAGATAGATAGTTATTCATTAAATTTATTTTAAATGTTCTGCTTATTTGGAATGGATTTTAAAACACAGCATAGAATGGACTTCTAACTGGATATTACTGGAAGAGTTTTGTAGGAAAATGTGTTCTCAGGCAATGTACCAAAATAAGGTGGGCCTATTTTACATAATCCCCTTATTAAAAACTAATGCTTTATGCTGTTCCAGTAAGAGAATAACAACAGCAAGGTTACATAAGATGTTCTCCTGAATTATATGAATCTCTTTGTATCTAGGGAAATCAAAGTCTCTTTTCTCCAAGTACATAAATGTTGAGATCATCCAGGGAGCTATTAATAAGTCAACATTTATGAATTCTAGAAGTACCTTGTAGACCAATAAATTAGAGGAATCATGCAACTGAACCATATGCAGATATGTGGGAATGAAAAACGTCATTTTAGCAATCCCTTTGAATTCAAGAGATTATTCTGAAGAGAAAAGTTACCCAGTACCCCAACACTAAACTTTCCAAAGGTTAAACACACAAATACCTTGAACAAGATTGGGTACAAGCATCTCAAGAGTTGTATCACAGTAATAGAAGCTGTCAGGAAAGTGTAGATAAAATTGATACCCACTGTAAAAGACTACAAAAAGCTTGAAAAGATTTAGACACTATTATGTGTCCTACCATTGAGGCAAAAAACTGTTGGCAAGAAATAAGGCGTTTGCACAACTGTTACTAAATAAAACAGTTTCTGCAATCACCAACAGAGATGAGTCCTGCTGTGCCTATGAAATTTACTTGTGGTCTGAACAACATATCTAGAAAAAAGCTAACAGATGTATTTGCTTCAATTTCAGAGATTTCTGAGACAGCTTTGATTTCTGAAAAGTAGAAATTCTAGCTTTGTGTGGTCACATCCAGAAGAACAGGATAATTCAATGTGTTACAGAACAAGGATAACAGCTTTTGCTCCCTCTTCAACTTTCCCCCACTCTAGAAACTTGTTTCAATTAATTGATGCTGATAAATGCCCAACTTTTGTAATGTACATATATTTACATATATGTACATTTTTAATTTTTTTTCCTCCAAAACCTATTGTTTGTTACTTTAACCATAAACACAACATCCAATCACCTCAATGAGCCAGGATCTCAGAGAGGTTTTTTTCTCCGGTGAACACCACTGAGGAAAATAAAGCCTTATCACAGCAAACAGAAAACAAATGTGCTTTATTCAGCATCACAGGAGGCAAGACCTGCACAGGCCAATGAAAAGTCACAGCCAGGGGGCAACCCCACCTTGTTTAGTTCATTTCAGAGCTGCCCTTCTGTGGTCATCATGTTTATATCCACAAACATGGAGTGTTCCTGTTTGCTCTGAGTCTGGTATTCAATGTTCAAAGCTCCACTGTAAGACCAGGTCAAAGTCTAAATGAGCCTGGCAATATCATGGCTTAGATGGAGAGAATTAGAAGCTCCATTAAAACAAAGCAAATCAAAACAAAGTAAAATGAAGTAAAACAAAGCAAGCAAACTGCAACAAAACCAAAAAAAAAAAAAAAAGAAAAAAATCTCTGACCTATAATCCAACAAACTGATCCATGTAACACTAAGTAACTTGAAGTTCTGTCAAATCTAATTATTAAGGATAAACTTTGTAAAATTTAAGTTGTAACAACTGAAGTGAGAACAGTTCACAGAATCCTGTGAACCACACACGCCCTCTGTTAAGCTATTACTCTTGCCTCCACTAATTGGTTTTGGTTTGAGATAAAGATGAGATTAATTCTGCTTTGGAGGCAGCACACTAATGACAAGATAGAGAATCCTACTCTAGGAAAGAGAGTGATTATTGAATTACTGTAGTTCTTCCTCTTAAAGCTTCCTTTTCGTTCTTATGCAAAAGTGTGACTTGAACTATCCCATTCCAATTACTGATCTTGTGAAGTCAGACACTCATTAAGGACTTCACTTGCTGCATTTGTGAAACTTTTTGACATACACTGATCTGACAGAAAAAGGAAAATACCTGTTATTTATGGATAGCTCAGAGTGATGAATGCTGGACAAAGAAAAGCAGAGCAGGTTGTGTTAGAAATACCCTTGTGCTAAGCAATGGATGACAGAGATAAAACTTGAGATTGAGAAGAGGGAAGGCTTTTCTAAAAATAAAAATTAGAAGAGATGGAAACCAATTCCAACAAGACAGGCTTAAACTCAGAAAATGGACAGGCTTTCATGGAATGAGTCTGCAAATCTTCTCTGCCTGGCTTGTGGAGAAAGCAGAAGATGCTCTTTCTGGCATATATGGACCAGCATTGCCCTCCTCCTGTGCCTGATACTGACTCAGGCCAGCAAGATCTGTGGAGAAACTCTTGTGGACATCAGTCAGATCCTGCATAGCCTTTGAGCATTCAGTCCTGCTTAAACTGGGCAAAAGTGTCCTCCTGCCTTCAAATGCCACCCCATTCCCCCTCCATACCTCTTCACAGACCATATCAGCTTTGCTCCCTGATGCTGTAAAGACTCTTAAAATTCTTCTTCCTTACTTCAAGCACCTCCCATGGATGTAGGCAAAACCACATGCTGTACAGTAAGAGATACAAAAATTTCTGTTCTTTAATCACTTAGAATGTGATGACTCCAGTTCCATGGTGCCATAAAGCATTGTCTTTTGCTTCATGTTTTATGAATGAAATCTTTAAAAAACCCATTCATATAAAAGATGCAAGTCTCAACAGTATTTCCCTTCCAGGCTTGCTTGGAGCTAATTTTAGATCCAGCCACAAATTCCTGCTAGTTCACAGCCACCAGGGATGGTGGGGAGAAATCCTACATCTGTTCCCTGACTTTCTAGTCATCGCTTTTCTGCCAAGGGAATTGCTACTGATAGAGAGAACCAAAATTTCCCACTACCCCTGCAGAGAGGAGAGGCAGGACGCACATGTGTGTAAGTGTTTGGGATGCTCAGCTGTCACTCAGGTCTTGTAGGGCCTGAAGCTATTTTATCTCTCCTTCCAAGGATGGAGGGAAGAGCATCCTGTGCAAGCTGTCCTGCACCTCCCCATCCCACCCTCGTGCTTCTCCTCTTTGCACCATCACCCTGCAGAGCAGAACCCATGCAGGCTGCTGCAGGAGAAACCACGTTCAAGGGACAATGATAGCAAATACAGAGGCATTATCCAGCTCTCCAAGAATGCCAGAAGGAGAACTTCTATATGCTGATATTTAGTAGTAATGGAACTGATTCCTTTCATTTATCAGCCAGTGTCTGACCTAAGGAAGAGAATTTGTACCTGTGATGGATTTTAATCATGTGATTTCCCACCAACCACACTTCTGTGGTGGTGTGCAAATGCCCACTGGATCCAGAGCAAACACAAACAACCCTGACACAGCTGAGCTCCCACTTCCACCAGCTGCTGAAGGCAGCCAAGGAGCAGCTCTGGCTGTAACACAAATTGGCAGAGTTCGAGGGTGGAAAGAGTAAAACCACATGGTGGCTTTGTTCTGTTGTGGCAATACCAGCAGTAGATAGGCAGGAAGGATGTTGAACAGCTCTCCCTACACCTACATGCCAATTCAACATGTGAGTTGGCAAGATTTCCCTGTCATTTTTCATATATATTGTCATGATTAAACCCCAACCAGCAACAAAGCCCCACACAGCTGCTCGCTCACTTCCCACCACTGGGATGGAGGAGAGATCCAAGAGAGTAAAAGTGAGAAAACTGGTGGGTTGAGATAAAAGCAGTTTAATAGGAAAGCAAAAATTTTGCATGCAAGCAAAGCAAAACAATGAGTTCATCCTCTGATCCCAAGGGCAGGCTGGTGTTCATGCCCGGGAAAGCAGGGCTCCATCACACATAACAATGATTTAGGGAAGACAAAAGTCATCACCCCAAATGTCAGAATTCAGGACATCCCTCTGGCTGTCCTGGACAGCCAAGACCCCTGCCAGGGGGCTCAGAGACCCTGGCACAGAGCCCAAGACACCTGTGGTTTTGATTATGACCCATGGAGCGAATTACCAACCTTAAATGAAGATCTCCAAGCCACGACAGTTTAAGTAGAATGATAGTGAATTTATCATGGGGTGAAAAAAATAGATTTTTGGGTTTTTTTAGTATGGGGGTTCAGAGGGCAAGATGGAGGAATCTGGGTGTGTCCAGTCTTTCTCCTGCTTCTTCTTGGCCTCCATCTTCTGCTGCAATGTTGGCACTTTTAGATTGGTTTAGAGTAGAAGCTCACTGTCTAACATAGGTGATAGGTGTTGGAAAGTAATTGTAAACATTGTATACGTAGTTTTCAGTATAAAAAGATAACACGGCCCCGGGGGCAGGCAGAGTGCCTCTGACTGAGCAGACCTCAGCAGGTCAGGAGAAAAAAATTTATAGATAAGAGACAATAAACAACCTTGAGACCGAGAAATGAAGAGCCCTGACTCCTTCTTCGAGAGCCAGGCTGGGAAAAGAGACTTTTTAAAATATCCCGGGGGCACTCTGACCAGCTAGAGAACCTGAGACCCAAACATCCCCCTTCCCACTGCATCCCCCCGTTTATTGTTGACCATATGGTGTGGGATATCCCTGTGGTCAGTTGGGGTCAGCTGTGTCCTCTCCCAGCCCCCTGTGCACCCCCAGCCTCCTCATGGTGGGGTGGGAAAGGCCTTGGCTCTGTGCAAGCACTGCCCAGCAGCTGCCACAACACCCCTGTGTTACCAACACTCTTTCCATCACAAATCCAAAACACAGCCACACACTAGCTGCTGTGAAGAAAATTAATTCTATCCCAGCCAAAATCAGCACACACCACAGTTTTCTAAAAAGAGCATTCCCCACAGAAATATCCTGTGCAGGCACAAACACACTTGAGCTACAAGTAGGATAATTTACAAAACACTGATATGAGCAAATCAGATCTGGACACAGTCACCCTTGGCAATAGCCACATCCCTTCCTGGTTAATGGAGTTTTAAGAGTGGAGGGATTCTATCTTGGGATACATTCTCAACACTCCCACCACACCAAATTATGGAACACCATGGGTGGCTTTCACAGTGATTTTTATTTGGCATATTATATCAAACACATTAATAATAGTAGATCTCTAAATAAGCTGTGCTTCTGTTGCTGTTCAGATAGACTTCTGTGGAAACTGGAACTTCTTATTGTTCTCCTTAGATTTTACAATCAGAGAAACATGTAATTATTTACCATACAGCCATGCTGTGTTCAGTTAGTACTTACTTGTATGTAAAACCATAAGAATTATTTTTCTCTTGTCAGTGTAACATTCTTCCTCCAATTTCTGATAAGACATTATAGCACCTGCTTCACAATACCCTAGATTTGTCATTCAGAAATCTGGCCAGCTTATTTTCAGTGCAAGAGAATAGCTTATTATCTTGCTTTAGGGGATTGTGATTCTATTTTTAATTAAAATAGATTTATTTCCTTCTGTTATCACTAGGTTCAGACTGCATTTTCTCAAAATGGATTCAGGCCAGAAAGAAATGTGGAAACATGCAATGAATCCCATTAAACCTGAAATAGTTGTTTTAGCTGTATTCACAAGCCAGTCTGATTTTGAGGTTTAACCCAGCTCTTGCAAAGAACACCCTGTTCTTTCTACACTATACAAGTCATAAGATGGTTTCAGATTATGAAGAAAAAAAGATAAAGGACAAATTCTACTCCATCTCAGTCATAAGGGTGTTTATTTTTTCGATTTGATGACTACATCCTATTGAATTGATCTTTGAAGATGCTCAGAGTTCTGTGTTCTCAGTACTTGTCCCACACCTCTTACAGCTAAACTTTTCAATCGATGAAGAAAGTTCTTTGAAATTGCAAGGATTTGAGCTTTCCCTGAACCTCTTTGTTTGGAGCAGGATGACAAGGACAGTAGAACAGAACAGCACTCTATTCTGATAAGGACAGTAGAGCAGAACAGCACAGCCTTGGAGCAGTAGATAAAGGATGAAACCTGGGCAAAACGCAAGCAGGATGCCAGCTCAGCTCTGCCAGGCTGACAAAGCACAAGTTATGCAAAACAACCATATTGTGCTTACTCAAAAGTTGAGGTCAAGGAACAGCCACCTAAAAAGAGCACCAGACTTTGAAGACAGACCCCAAAGAATGAAATAAGGACTTCCAATACGGGGCAAAACTATGTAAAATAAAGTAATACATAAACATCAAGTAAGTGGGCATAGACAGTTAACATGTAGTCAGTGTGTATGATCAAAACTCTGTTTACCTGATGCTTGGGGCACTTGATTAGAGGAAGGATCCTCTGAGAGACCAGCATGCTGCAATAAACAATTCCTGCATTCTAATACTCAAAACTGTGTTATATCTGTCTGATTTCAGTATCAGGATTCAAGGAAAATCAGTGCTATGCAGACATTTAGCATCAAGAACCCCTCAGCTGTTCTATTTGAAATGTATGGAAAGAGGGCAGTGTCTTCACAATAATGAAGTTCTCCAATATTTGTGAATGTTGGGGTGATATTTAGGCCTTAGTGAAGTAAAAGAGGTCACTTATTCCTGCTCCCTTGGAATTAGGATTTCAGATCTTCAACCAGTAGCACATACCATTGAAAACTTGATCTTAAATAAAAAGCTCCAGCATTTTTTCCTTCAAACCCAGTGACTCGTTCCATCTTGTGGCACCACAGGCAGCCAGACACAAGTGAAGCACCTATTTTTGGCTTTCTGCTGTTTCCTCTCCCTCCTTCAAGGATCTTGGCTGTTTTGCCCCAGCAAGAATATTAGAGTGGGCAATGGGAGTGTTTATGTTGTGACTCTAATATTATCCTCTTTTCCCAATATATCTGCTTGTTAAAGCTTTAGCAGATGAAAATTTCTTTATTCTTCCTTCTGTGGGGGACAAAAGGAGATTAAATGCAGTCACAAAGGATGGATACGTCATTTCAGGTGCAAGACTCTCAGCTTTGTGGCAGGATTTAATATCTCCTTGATGCTCACGTGGGCAGCTGGCTTTTCAGTTTTGGAAAGCTGAGGTATCTGATCTGTTTGATAAGCAATGCAGGAATGAGGATTTCCTAGATGGGATAGAGGAAAGTACTGTTCAAGTCCACACTGCCCCACTTTGTGAATTGTGGCAAATCACACTCCTAAAATCCTCCTCAGAGGTGCAAGGTAACAATCCAAGAGAAGCTGCTTCCTTACCCAGAGGAAGCACAGGCTGATTCACAGCCTCACAGCTAAGAAAAGCTTTCCAGAAGCCTTTGTGGAGTACATTTCCCACAGGAATGTGAGTCCACTCTGAGACCTTAAAGCAAGAATGCTGTATTGAGTTCAGACCTGATGCCTTGCCTCGTTTTACGATGTGCACTAATTGAACTCCTTGTCAGGCTCTGGGGAATAAGGTGACAGCACAGATGCTGGGCAATTAAAATCCAAGTGAATATGAGGTGAATATGACTAGTGGCTGGTTACTTGCTGGTACCAGGTGGAGCACATCATTTCACCCATGGTTCCTTGACAGCAGCCCTGTGGGTGCTGACACAGCCACGTGTTAATCCCCTGCCTCCTGTGTTTCCCATCCATTCAGGAGCTGAGCACCAGACTTGTAAATTTTCCCCTTTCACAAACACGTATTTCCACTTGGAGTTGATTTTGTTGTGGGAAAGGATTTATAGGGCAGCACTTAGAACCACCTGGTCAGTGTTTAACAAGAAGCTGCAGCATATTTGATTCATTCAGGGGCTACCCTCCTGGCTAGCAGCTAGCTGCCAAGCTCCCTAGGTCATCTCCCCCTCCCTATCATGTGCTTTAGAGACTGATACAGTGAGTTAAGCATTGAAAAAACAATCTCTAAGGTAAGTCATCTGTCTCACTTTACATATCTCTCCTACAGACATGATCCTTACTTTCTTCACCCCCAGGGTTAGGTGTCAGACGTTGGTATAAACAATTCGTCCTGGATCCATGCCAGAGCAGGCAGAAATACCCTGCAGCCATGCTCTCCATCTATTTAAGACAAATGAGAGGTTTCAAAACAGTCTCAGCAGATCTAGTGGGGCTGCTATACTCCTGCTTTCCTCTTGGACACACCCACCCACCCCATCCTTTACAAAATATGTTGATTTTCAGAGAACTCCTTTACTTCACTGTTGCCTGTTTACCCACAATTGCCTGTCCTAGTGGCAGGGTAGGAGGCAGAATCACACAGCTGTGGAGGCAGAGGAGTCCAACTTAGACTGGGATGAGTTGCTAGGGGATCATGGGGTTGCCTCTGCAACAATTGCCTCTACCCAGGAAATGTGGGGCTGCAGCAAGCCCCACTGAAAGGTAAAATAGTAAAATAGATTGGGGCTTGGCTGAGGCTGAGCAAATGGGGATGAGGACGTGCAGTCAGGGCAATTGTGCCACTCTGGCAGAGCACCCTTGGGCTGCTTGCCGAAGCTGGTGCACACATACCCACAGTGTTCCTTCCTTTTACAGCACATCTCCTGCTCTCCCAGCACTTTCAATGTCTCAGCTTTATGTGTCCAAAGTGCACCCACTCAGCAGGTCATTCTGACAGACAAGCCATTGTCATGACTCCATCCTGCCCAGATGGATCCTGAGGGCACAGAACCCCTGAGAGTAAAACAAGACCTAAAGACAGACCCCACCAGGGTGGTACAGAGAAATCCATGTGATCAAGGGACAAGCACAAGACCACTCATCTTCCTCCTGCCTCTACAGGAACAGAAAGCATTTTCCAAAAGGGTAGGGGTTATTCTCTCTGGTACATGCAACAAACATAGTTCAGCTTTTCAGAACTTCCTGAGCCAAAGACTTTAAAAGCATTAGATAATAACTGGAAAGTCCCTTAAGAAACAAATCAACCAATATTTTTGTGACAAATTTTGAAGTAATTCTGCATTCAGAATGTCATTTCTTCTTCTTTGAAATGGGCCCAATGTTGAAAAAATAGTTTCTGTAATTTAAGTCACTGAGTCATTAACTGCTCCACATTTTAGGTGTTTGACACCTCTTGTTTAGGAAGAATTCTTAGTTTTGGCCTTCTCATCTCACAGCAGGGTTTGGTTTTGTTTTGAGAGTGTTTTTCTCCATGGAAGAGAATTTCCAGAGGGTAGCTAAATTAACCAGGCCAGGAAGGTATTAATTTAGATACTTTTGCAGTTGTGCAACCCCTGAGGCAGAAGATGTGGATGGGATCATATCTGCATGAATCCCACCTAAATTCCTGATAGCTATGACTATATTTTCCCCCAAGGATGTCCTTCCTTCTCTATCACTTGAACTGGGATGAACTCACTACAGAAAGCTAATAAACAGTCAACAAATTTCTGTTTTGTCTGCCCATGTTTTTCACTTCCTTTCTCCTCAATAGCTCAGTCATCAAGCCAAGCAAGAAAAAAACCCCACAGAACTACTTAAAATAGTAGTTCAGCCAGCATATTGGCTTTGCTACGATGTGTACTACATGCAGACTGCCAGGGACGAAAAGTGGAATTCACCTCATCAAACAAAGTTTACAAATATCTTTGAGGATAATATGTCAGTAGAAAAGCAGATACATATTTGAGGCCCAAATTAAACACGAGTGAACAGTTCTTAAGTAACAGAGTCACTGTTGCAGCTACTGTTTATTAGCAACCCTAGGAAACCTCAACCAAAACATTTAAAACACTGGTTTCACTTTTAGTCCATCTGGTCTAGTCTCTTACATTTGGTGGTAATTCTCAACCTGTGCTTTAGAGGAACTGCCTTCCACAATGCTGTAAATAGAAGAGACCTCCAGACACAGAAACAATCACTTAATGCTCAAACAGCCTGGTACTTCTCCCTTTGACACTTCCATGTCTGTGGATTTTAGTGTGGCAGACGCTTAGACATAAAATGCCTTTTGCTGTCTTAGGGCCAGTCTATCATTCTTTATTTCTTTTGGCATTAATAGTACTGCATTTGATAATACAAACTGTTCCCATCTCAGGAATCAGGTCTTATCTTATGTGCCAGATGTCAGGGCTTGTGAAGGCAGCTGGAGACAAAGTCCATTCCTTTGCCTGTGGAAGAAAAGGTCTGGCCCAAGGGTCTTTCACTCTATACTTTTGTTCAAATATTCAAAGCTCAGTTTTAACATCACAACTATCTATACAAGCACAATATAAGTGAACTCCATGACTGGAAAGTTATGGAAGCAGGGAATTCCCTCCTTCTTCCCGTGCTGGGCAGTGTTGATGGGACTGCCTGCACCCCCAGGACAAGGATGGAGGGGCTGGATAACCTGGCCCTGTCCAGAGGCAGGAGGGATCATTAACACCTTGTATTTCTGCCAAGCTCTAGGATCAGTACTACAGCAAATCCTTTGTCATCCATAGGGATGATTCAGGACTGAGAAGGACGAAAAAGATGAAAGATATAAATTAAAAACCGCAGGATTTTTCTGGTGCTTCTATGTCATATAACTGTCCCCAGAGCTATCAGAGGCCCATAATGGAGCTGAGAGCAGCAAGTGTTCTCCACAAAGCAGTGACACAGTTTTGTTTCAGTTATTAAGGAAATTCCTCTTCCTTGATGCGCTGGGGCAGCAGCAATCTAAGAAGACAGATGCTCCTGAGAAGAGTCGACCTGAATTCATGAAGCTGTTCCATGCTGTCCAAACACAAGTATATCTCATGTCTTTGGTATTAAATGACCTTTGGAACAGTACTTCAGATTTATCCCAAACTGACAGTAACTGACAGGCATAAACTACATAAGGCTAAAAGGAACTGAAAGTGAAATAAATAAGCTGCTCTTACTGAGAAAATGCTAAACAGAAGGTCTGTCATTAATTCCTCTCCCAGGCAGGAGGGTGACCACAAGTAACAAGGGAGTGAGACTGCCTCTATCCCCAGTTTTCAACATGACTGAGTCAGTGCAGTTAGTGCACCTCCAAGGAAATTTGGTGCTCATTGCAATGTCACTACACATCCTGTGGCACCCAGGCATCATTTTTCTGTGGGGTGGGAGAGAAATCCATGTCATAGAAATATCTATGAGAAATATTTCTTCTCAAAGCCTCTTCATTCAGACCTGCAATCTCTCTCCTGCCTTTTTCAGAAACAAGCAACCACTTTATTCCACAGCAGTCCCACCCAGATGCAGTCTGTTTTACAAGTCATACTTTAATGCAGAAAACAGAAAGGCAGCCTGATAGTTTTCTGTGTGAGTACAAGAACTTTTTTCCATAAGGGTTCAAGTTTCCTGGCTGCACAGATATTAAATCCCTGTTTTTTAAAAAATGCACCAGGGTCATAACATGAAACCTCATCTGACTTCTGCTTTGCCTGTCATCAGCTGCTACCCTTTCCTCATGCTAGCCAGGATCTCCAATGAGCCAAAGACCAGGATGTTCAACAGCCATAGACCTTAGGGCACAGCGGGAATTTGAAGTGTTCCTACATATTTTCCCCCTAATTCCACTTCTTAAAATATGGGAAGATGACCCATTTTCATCCTTTCTTAGCTAGAAATAGATCAAATTACCACAACCAGGCTGAAAACATGGTAATACAGCAACTCATACAGAGGTTAAACCATAAGCAGGACAAACATGGGCTCAAGATCCCAGATCTTAGTACACAGTAAAAATGTAAGAGGCTAAGCAGTACCAAGATATCTCCTTCAGTTTGCAGATAATGTGAGATTATATCTTTAGGAACTGGAAACTGCACCTGCTTCCCTGTGATGGTAAGCTGAGAACTATGCAAAAAAAGAATGATTAATCAGGACTTCCCCACTGTGGGAAGGATTCTATCTGTCCCAAAAAGAGAGAAAACCTGGCCTATCTATGGAGAGTTGCATCCTCACCCTCCAGCTCCTACCACCCTCCTCCTTGGAACAGAAGGAGGCATTCTTGTGCAAGGCACAAATTTTGGTGTCTCTCAGCCAAGAAGGACTTTACATTGTCCACTCCTGAGCAACACCTGCTGGAACCTGGAGCCCTCACCCAGCCACCCTTAGTGTCCCTTCTGAGAGCAGCTTCCTTGTCCCTCCTCACCCTGCAAACAGCAAGAAACAAGGAGGACTCTTACATGATGACTGCCAAAATCTTGTCAGGGCCAGGACATGGACTTTGGATCTTTTGGAACATCTTTTGGAACAGCATCTAGCAACAGCTTGGACATGCTCATACAGAAATAAAGAGTGTGAACTGTGTGATGTGGGTCTAAGTCCAGCTCAGGGCAACCTGGTGGTTCCTCCTCCAAAAGTCTACAAAATCTCAACTGACAAAGTTATTAAACTCACTGCCAAATTTCCAGATACTTGGAGAAATTTACAATATAATCCATGTGGGATCTACATATTCTATAAAACATGCTAGAAATGCTAAAACCCTACATATTTTCCAACAAAGCTTTTTCACTCAGAGAGGACATAAAAGAGGAAAATGTTTCTTATAACAGATGCCTTTTTCCCTAGTCCTAAAAATCATGAACCAGACACAGCTGGGTGATAAAATGTGGTTACCTTTATAAGAGTCTTTATGGTGCACAACATGCTGGAACACAGCTGAAAAAGCAATGAAGATGCACACCATGACATAAAGTGGGCACCATTTAATATGTTTAGCAAATTAGCATAACTGACAAGGATCACCAATCAGAGACAGGGGTGATCAGGTAATCCCCCTGGTTTGACCCTTTTCTGAAACTCCCCCTTTAGACAGTAACTAAACTTTGTTTATGAAGAAGTGTCTCAAGAAGCTGGTTTTAACCTTCATTCCCAGAAAACATAAATCCAGGGGCTTGGAGCCTCTAGGGAATGTATTTTGTCATTCTGTCCCATAGAGTAGGTGAAATGCTAGCTGCAAATCTATGTAGTTATGCAATAATGGAGATATATATATATATATATATATATATATATGAAGAATATATAAAGGAAAAAGGCAAAAATCAATTTGATGTCATAACCATGATCTAAAATCTTATGAAAAAGAATGGAGTAATGCATTTGTTAGCAAAGGACTACAGAGCCTCAGTATGATGGATGTTCTCATCCCTGTGGCAGGGGAAGATCTCCAGCAGTGCCCTCCTGTGCTGTGATGAGCAGGGTTACCCACTCTGGCACCTGACAGAGGTAAGTACCCCAGGACACACTGACAGACAAGCAGGAGATGTAAAACTGGAACACAGGATCTGTGTCACATCCAGCCCTGCTGCTCCATGGGCTGCCATGGGATCAGCCACAAGGACAGGGTGGAACAGGAACAGGAAAGTGCTGCAGTCCCTGGGGTGTCTGGAAGGACGCAGGGATTCCCCCAGGAGAGGGAGTAGGGGGAAGGAGACACCTCCCAGGAAATTTGGTGGTCATTGCAATGTCACTACACATCCAGAGCAGTGCCATATCTCAACTTATTCCCACATCTTCCATGGTTTTTTGTCCTTCATAATTTCAACACCTCCCTAAACACACAACCTACAGGGCAGAGAGCTCTGCAAAAATACAAAATTTCTGAAAAGAAAGAGATCATTTAAGAGAAAATATGTTAACCACATTTTTGGTTTTAAGATGACAGCAAGGCAGTAAATACCAGGTATTGTACAAGGTTACCCTCAGGAAGAGCACTTAAAACACATGTACAGTTCTAAATTATTTCCTCCAAGCTTTACACAGAATTTTTTCCTCTGTAAAAAGAGACATAATCAGCTTACATGCACCACACTTTGTCTCCCCCCTTAGATTTAAGACATGCTTCTCAACTCACCAGTCCTGCTGTTTACTAGTTGCTGCCCTGTCTGCTTTTGCCAGACTGACTTCATTTTGCATTCAAATCCTCACTCAATTTTCACTACACAAATAAATTTCAACAATCAATCTAACCTGATCCCTAGCCAAGGTGAGATGAATTAGTCACATGTAAATTAAGATAGATGCACATCTGATGCAAGTCACTGTGTTTATCTAAAAAACCCCAGCTCCATTCTCTCCACTGGGGACCAAGCTTTAAGGGATTACAATAGAGGAAACAGTGAAGCAGGGCCACAGCAGATGTCAGGGCATAGCAGCAATGTTGGCAATGGCCACAGCCTGCTGGGCCAGCACCACCACCAGCAGCAGCCTTTGAAGTTTCTACCATCTCCAGCATCACCACCTTCTTTCACTAAACCATTGTAGGAGTCAGCATCCAGTGTTAACTCTCATGTGTCCTTTGGGGCAAGTACTGATGTACCTGAGCAGCCTCTCTACACCAAAAGAAAAAACAAAGGACAAAAGACACTTTGCTTTACCTTTATCTTGTGGGCTGATTTTGAGAGCACTTGGATTTTCAGCAAGTGCAGGGAACATTTATGAAGACGGGAGAGAAGCGTCTGAGATTTTAAAATAATAGGGAATTCTTTTCTCTGCTTTCTCCTTCTGCCATTTTTGCGGTGTCTGCTCTCAGTTTGGGAGCAGGGGCTGTGTTGTTTCGGCAGCACTCCAGGGCCCCTCGGAGCCAGCATTCATTGCTGCACACTGCTATCTAGTGGTGCGGCTGCACATGGCCAGGGGAGGAAAGGCTCAGCAGATCCCAGCCCAGGTTCACTGCTTTTGCACTCTGAACACCTCTGCTATGACAAGAGACTCTGTGACCCTATTCATTCCCCTTAAATAGCCAGCACACGTGAAAATAATGTATTTTGTGAAATAGACCCATTCTAAAGTCTGCTTCATATACTCTACATTTCACTGTTTGTGAAGAAATTATTTTCTTTTGGACCAATGGGTGAGTCTAGCCCCATATGATTATGGAAGATGAAACAAAAGGGTTATTTAAAAAGATAGTTACCTTCCTTAGGAAGGAAGTTTACATGGTAGAAGAGAAATTACAGACCTCTCCTCCTTAGTTACTGCTCCCTGAAGGAGCACCTGTGTTGGAGGAGAAGAATAAATGAGTGGCTGAGGTTAGGATTAGGAGGAACCTCTGGAAATCACCACATTCAAACTCTGTGGTCAAGCAGGGCCCTCCAGTTGTCAAGGACCAGGTCCTGGCTTTTGAAAAAGGACAGGAATTCCACAACAACTCTGTGCCAGTCCACAGTCACCCTCAGAGTAGAAAAAATGAGTGTCAGAGGAGAAGGTTTCTGCTCTGTGACTGCAGGGCCCAACCACTGCCAGCAGCAGGAGTGTCTGAACAACCCCTCTGGGCTCTAGTTCAGAGAGGGAGAAAACAATGGCTAATGATCAGGAAGTGAAACAGTTTGAGATTCTCATCTTTATTGCACTGGCAAGAACAATTGTGTTGCCTGTGGACAAGTCATCCCACATACATAATCTGAAAAGCACCAGACATTAACTGAACTAAGTTAGTAGTCAGGTCTTAAAGATGAGGAATTCTTAAATTGAGTTATCTCTCATAAATTTGGATCACTGTTATTTCTCAAACACGGGTTCAGGCTCCTGATCTGTGCTACTGTAACAGCCACTAATCACCAGTGGACATTATCCCACAACCTCCCAGTAGAGACTTCTGCTTTTTTCCTTGGGTATTAAATATACTGCATGAGCCATCACTCTGTACAAGCTCTTCTTTCTCCTGCTCTGTAATAGAAAATGATGAGGATGTAATTATGGCTTAGAAATAGTTTCATGAAACAATTTAATTTGTGGAGCCTAATCCTGTTTGATCAACTATTTTCTCTCAATATCCTCAGTTCCTCTGAACTTCTCCACAAAACTCTCTCCACTTTCTGGGTGACAAGTATCTGTAGTGCACCCACCACCATCTCTTCAAAATAAAATGAAACAAAATTTAATGAATGACAAAAGGAGGGGAGATGTGAACTGGGAGTAGCCCAAGCTGCCCTTGGTAGCTTCACTGGGAAATTAAAGAAGCTGCTTTCTTTTGCATGCTTCAGTGCTTGGGTAGGAAAATAGTTTGGAAATCTAGTATGTCTTAATCTGTCTGCTGAAAATGTGCATCTGAAGATGAGCTGCTCTGTGATACTGAATCTGCCATGAGATATGATTAAGCAGAAGAAAAACATTTGAGGTCTGCGATGAACATCTGTTGAGATAATGAGCAGCAGAGTGATTGTTCTGGAGGCAAACAAATTACAGCCCTTTCACCTTACAGCCATACCCAATGGAAATGGGAAAGCAGGCCTGAGCCAAGCTAAGACTGAAGGGGACAATCTGAGTGGAAAGCAGCTCTGGCTGGGAAAGCTCAGCTCCTTGGAGTTTGAAAAAAGTTGCCAGAAAAGCTCAGACAGGAGTTGATGAGAGCACATTTGCTTTAATGGATGATATGTGGGTCCTACCAAACTTATCTGGTAAAAGACCACCTCCATCTTACTCCTTCCTCCAACTCACACTTTTGCAACCCCTGCTGCAGTGGCACTGTGTGATTGTGACAGGATCACTTTGATCAGACACTCCTTAACCAGAGACAGCCTGGTCCCTGAGCTTTTATCAGCTGAAGCTGCTGCTATCACAGCACAATAATGCACTCCAGGCCATATGATTTTACCACAGTGCTTACAGTGTATCTGGACTGAAAAGAGCCCCATTTCTTCTTAAGACTCAGTATGAATGTGGAAAACACACATACTTGAAATTCCACCAGTCTTGGGCCTGAATTTTTGTCACAAAATGCTTTCATGAAAGCATTAAAACAGCTTGGATCTGGTTTAGTGTCTTGCCTTTGGATGCTGTATTGCACATAAGAGCACAGAAAAGACAGAAAAGAGAATTATTAATTTTCTTTTTTTCTGCTTTCCCAGGACTTTTATGTTCTCCCTTCAGGATTTTGAGAAAATAAAATAAAATAAAATAAAATAAAATAAAATAAAATAAAATAAAATAAAATAAAATAAAATAAAATAAAATAATAAATAAATTTGCTGTTGCTTGCCCTTCTTAGATTGGATCTTTTGCTCAAAACACTGGTGCAGCTTGCTGTCCACCAGGTTGCCCAGGTCCTTCTTGGCAGAGATGCTCTCCATCAGGTTGCCCCCAGCTGGTGCCTGGAGTTATTCTTCCCCAGGTGCAGAATCCCTCATTTGCCTTTGTTGGATTTCAGGTGGTTCACATCTGCCTGCTTTTCCAACCTGCCCAGATCCTTCTGAAGAGCTGCACAGCACTCGGGGCAATCACCCCAAAGCTCCTGTGAGCTTTGTGTCATCAGTGACCTTTCTGAGGAGGCATTTGCCCCTTCATCCAAATCACTGATGAACAAGTTAATCAGTTCTGGCCCCATATACTGAGTAGTGCTAGCTGAGGGAATCAAAACCTTCACCACAGTTGAATTATTTTAAATGGAAAGTGCATATGGTTCCATTGCTGCATTTGCTGGCATGTGACACATATTTGTCCTGCTGAACACTTATCCTTTGGAGCCTCTAAATTACATGTGCACATTGTGAAACATGGATCTGTCACCCTGTGTAGGAAAGCAGAGGATTAAGGCAGCAATGGCAGGTAATTCTCTGGCCTAAGAAGGCAGGAGAGCACGTGCTGTTATCCTAATTACTGCCATGCCCAATTCTCCGGGAAAAGTGCCAGGGAGCAGATTCAGAGTAATGCATCTGAGCAATGAATAAATTGCATAAACCCTCTTAAGTACAGTAATTCAGCCGAGTTTTGTCTGCAAGATGTTACACAGCACTGTCCAATGGAAATGAATCAGTATCAGGCTTGCCTGCCTGCCCTTCCCAGGGGGGCTGTCATTAAATCCTTGCTGAGTCATTGCCTTGCTGTGGTTAAGACTAAAGGGCTCAGGATTAAAGCACATTATGGTAAAAATTTATTTTACAGAGTTTAGTCAAAATTCTATTGTCAGCTACAGTAGTGCTGCATGGTACAGTGTGTGGTCACTCTGATGCTGCTCTGAAGTAAAAATCCACATTTCCCAGCTAGAAGGAAGCAGTATTTTCATCCTTTGAAAAACATGCCAGCTCATTAGAAACTCCTGACTTGCTTCCCTGCCATGCACACACTCAAAAGAGATTTCAGCATGGACAGCTAAAAAGATAAATCTTTACAAGCAATAATGGAGAGAAACACATAGATAGCACTCCAGCATCCCAGTACTGGCTTGATTTCCCACTCAGTAAGAAAGGAATCTTGCATGTCTCTGAATGCAAGGGGGACTTTGTGGAGGGGGAGGAAGCATGGGCAGTTTGTGGATTCTTGTGGAACAGCTGAGAAATCACTTGGACTTTGAAATGCAGGCAAGGGGATTAATTTATCTTGTTTGAACTGAAAGCCCTAAAATGTTCAAACCTGGTCATTCAAAACATCAAATAACAAAATTAAGGCAAGAATATAAAGATTTAAAATGTGAAGATTTGTCAGAGAACCAGGTCACTTTCAAAGACACCTAAAACCTTGGCAGAGAGTAAACTGGTGTTGCATGATAAAGGTTCATCTACTGCCATGTGTTTGAAGTGAATGGATCTGTGCTAATATCTGCCAATTGATCAATAGTTACATCAGTGTATATAAATATATATTATTAATATATTAATGATATATTAATAATAAATTATTATATGAATAATTTATTAATACATACAGCTGTGAAGATTTTCCACCATAATGTTGAAAAGTACCTCAGTAAAAGTAACTTGTTTGACTACAATATTCTCCTGCTATCTTTTCCTTCACATGGTAGACTCTTGGATTTATTTACAAAAGCAAAGGCCAGTAATTATTTTGTTTGTGAGTTTAACTTTGACCAAAAAAAAAAATACAGCAACAATAGAATGAAACAGAATGGAACGTGGAAATAATTTTGCTAAAATAAAAGCACAGATGACCTCTAGTGGCTGCTTGTCAAAATTAAAGTTGCTGAAATACTCCAAGAGGAAAAAAAAAATCACCACATTTTTCTGATTAAGTCTTCATTATGGATTCAAAGATTCTTTTTTCCTCTATTTCTCCAGGAAGTATCATTTTTCCTGATGCATTTCTTTGCCAATTCCAGGCTTCCTCCAGATATCATCTTAGAGTTTTGCAAGAAAGATAAAAAAGATAAACTCAAACGTTTGTTCCTTTTAAGCAAATATTAACTGCAAGTTTCCATTTTCCATATTTGAAAATATTTTTTTTGAAAAACTTACTTTTAAAAATACCTGTGCTGAATAATTTATTAATTTGGTAGCGCATTTATACCTTTGCCTCACGTGTTATCCTGGGCCTATTGGATCAAGTGGGTACAGCTCAATTTTTTTAACACACAATGAAATGGAGTTGTGCATTTTTAAGCAGCCATCCCAAGTTCCAGCTGGTTAAGTCCGTACATGTGTCCTGGATAGGGCTGGAAGGGCATGGTGTGAACATCAGCTCACAGCTGGTTTGCTTAAGGAGGAACCCCAATTGCCTCACTGCCTTGGGAAGAGCCTCATCTCTTACCCAAGTGAGGCCAGATGTGGCTCTTGTACCTCCTCCTCTCTTGCTGCCCCCACCTGTGGGATCCACATTCTCTGAACCTGAGAGAAGCAGAGAAAAGAATGATCAAAACAATTCTTATCTCATTCTTTTTACCCAGAGTGAGGGTGTTTTGTTTCCTTGGCCTGCCAGAGCAGTGTGTGTGTGTGTGTGTGTGTGTGTGTGTGTGTGTGTGTGTCAGGATTGCTGGGTGACAGTCACAAGATTCTGGGCAGCTCAGTGCAGTTGGGTGCTTGGCAGATTCAGTTTAGATGTAATGTAATATAGTGTAATATAGTATAGAATAATATATGACAAATATATGATAAAGATATGATAAAAATTAGCTTTCTGATAAAATGGAGTCCTCTTCATCATTCCTCTCCCTCATCGGGGTTGCCCAGCTCCCAGCTTTCCAACACCCTCCTGCCTGCTGGGTGTGATGCCCACAGTGTGAAGTCTCTGGGATCCCCCTTCCATGGCCTTCTCCTCCCACCCACCCCATCACAGCCAGGCAGAGGAGTCTGCCATGAACACATCATCCATCCAACATTGATGTGGGGGTGTCTCAAGTGCTTGAAGTTTTGGGGGTTTTTATTCTACCTGCAGATCACAGAATCACACAGAATCACAGAATAATGAGGTTGGAAGAGACCTCTAAGATCATCGAGTCCAACCCATGCCCTAACACCTCAATTAGACCATAGCACCAAGTACCATGTCCAGTCTTTTTATAAACACATCCAGAGATGGTGATTCTACCACCTCCCTGGGATGAGCATTCCAGTACTTTATTATTATTTCGGTGAAAAATTTCTTCCTAATATCCAACCTGTACCTTCCCTGACATAGCTTGAGACTGTGTCCTCAGTTGCTGCCCGGTGGAAGAGACCGACCCCCACCTGTCTACATAAAAACTTCCTTTGTTCTTTGGAAAATACCTGTGTGGAGAGCTTCTGCTCAGTCTGCCTTTTGTACTTCAGCAGGGCCCATGGCTCCCATCACTGCAGTGTGCCAGAGCCATGAGTGTGAGTGTGGGGCACAAGAAAGGAGCCCATGCACCTTACCCAGTGTGTTGTGGGCAGGAGACCAAAGGCTGACTCAGCTTGGGGAAGCACTTCAGACTCCAGGACCTACCTGTGTTCATCATGTTCTGATGCCCAGCTGGACCAACAATCAGCACAGTGGTGTGGCTCTGATGGTCTAAGGATAGAAGCAGTGTTCTTAAGGAAAAGGTAATTACTGTTATTCAAGCAGCTGAGAAGCTGCTGCACTCAAGTGTCTCTGCTTCTTCCAGCTCTATCAGTTGCCATTGTAGCATACTTTTCCCTTTGTTTATGTTTTCTGGGCATTGGCAGGGAGCTGTGAATAAAGTCTATAATTCCTTGAGCCCTCCAGAGAGGTGGCTGATTTCTCTGGGTGAGGTCACCACGGCTGCTGTCACTAGGCTGAAGATTGCACATGTTGGGACATCTGTACTTCAACCAAACTCCCACACGGCTGGGTCAAGGTCAGTGCCTGGCTCACAGGTGGCTCAGATGGGGGTGCTCATGATGCTGCTGACAGTCACCTGCCCTGGTGACAAAGCAGCTCAGGACAAAGCCTGCAAGTGACCTGGGTGGGCTTCAGACTGAGCTTTAACCGAGACCCTTGCAGGCTGTCGCTGGCACCCTTTTATTCATATTGACATTCTTAAAAAGCCAAGACAACAGAAGTTTTTGAAATGGAGCCTAGATGCATAATATTTTTCTTGTAAATCGGTCTCAGAAATTGCACTGGGCCTGTACAAACTTCCAAAATGCTGCAAACTTGTATTGACGTGTGTTTGAGAAGTTCCAAATCAAGTCACTGTAATACCGTATAAAAATAGCTAAAATGGAAAATCGTCAACAGAAAAGCTGGAGCACTAAATGATCTATGTTATTATTCCCATAGTGATTAACATACTGCATTTTCCCAGCCTGTTGCAATTTATTAGGCCATGTTCTTCTGTATCAGTATCAAATATTATTTCATTATAAAAACTTGTGTGCTTGTTAACAAAAAAAAATCCAAATTAACTGTCAACATATGTTACTTTCACTTTTTCAAATTAGAGTAAGCAAACTGGCTCTAATTAGTTTCCTGATTAATGAGTGCATGGTAAGCAAGAGAATTACATTAAGAACAATTTCCAGTTTACACTGGTTAGGAGGAGGTAAAAAATAATTTTTCAACAGGGATCAAATAAATCTACAGAACCCCAATTTTTTACAGTGCTGTGAAAATATGCAAGGCATCACGTTGTAAATTGCTGGTTAGGTCACTGGAGCAGGATGAATAAATACTCTTTGCCATATGAAATTGGCTAGTTAAATGAAGATCACAAAATTGTTTGTTGCTATATAAGGCTCATTTTTGCTATAAAAAGAGCAATTTTAATTTACAGGGGCTTAAGGCAATTTTCCATCTAATTTTATGTTTTATAATGTCTGCTAAAACACTGGTGCCTTATTAGTTTGTGTGGTCGAATATATATTGTTTCAAAATTTCAAGGCTATTGATTTATCTTGACCAAAGCAAAACAGGGTCACTTTTTTTTTCCTAAATTCTAAGAAAAATCCACACAGATCACATTGAGACAACTAAAGTTACTGCATCATAGATACATCTCTTTTTGTGACCAATAGAAATACAGTCTGATTTATTTGGATATGAGTAATGACAGGTTAACTTCACTGGTCAGAACTATAATCCTTCCCATGCCATTTTTTGCTGTGCAATTTCACTCCTAAAACCCTTAAAACTGAAGTGAATTAGATGGCTGCTATAACACAGAAAGAGCTGGATAGACACACAGCATGATGTCTTGAACAACTGAGCTCTGTTTTCTCCAGCAAAGGTCCTGGCAGCCAGGTCAGAGGAAGCTTTAAGGCTTTTCATCATGCTGTGGATCAGAGGCTCCAGTTTCCTACCACATGCCCTCCCCAGCATCCACAGTGGGAGGATCATGGCACTGCCCTGTATCCATCAGCCTAGCCCTGGACAGTGTTGGCCTTGTGACCATCCACCTTCACAGAGGCAGGAGTAACCCAAATTCTTGTTGATAGATCCTTTGGGGTGGATTAGAGAGGAAAGACACTCAAAGGTGGGTTTTTGTAAAAATGTATATGTAGGGTTTCATTTAGAACAATTTGGTTGCAATGGAAAGCAGGAATGTAGCTGTTTTAGTTGGCATTATCTGCAGTAATATAGGAATATGAAAGCATAAAATATTACTTAAGATGGAGAAAAGAAAGAGAAAGAAAGGGTAAGAGTAGAAAGATACATAATCACCACCAGTGCATCTTCAATGAGGCTTGGTTGTTGCAGTTTAGATGTCCACTGGTCAAAGTGATGGTCTTGATCCATCTTCATCTGTTGGAATTAGAAGAAACTCCCAAAACACAAAGTCCAATGGGCTAAAATATGGCTCAGGCTGGCTAGGAACCCCCAGGTGCCTCCCCTGTGGTGGAAGGCTCCAGAAATGAGTCAGGGGGTGCTTGGGGGCTCTTTGATGCTTTCTGACACTTTCTCAGCTGCCCCTCACTTCAGCACAGCTGAGCCACCAATGCCCCATCAGACCTTCCCGGGGTGTGTACGGGCCCGGGGAGTTGTGCAAGGCAGAGCAATTAGCATGATACAAGCACCTTCCCCCTCTCTCCTTATCAACCTCAAAGCCCAAAGAGGTTTGTAGCCTCCAGGCAGGGATAGTTCACCCCTCTGCCTTATGTAGACCAGCCATTACACACCCAAAACCTCACCTCCTCCTTTGTGGGATGCAAACCTGGCCTCAGTTAAGCACCTTGGAACCTCCACAAATGGGTAAATGAGTCATTAATCTTTAATAGTCCGGTCTTTTGCAGTCTCCACTGCTCAGGAAAATCAATCATCTCACTTCTTGGCCAGAACACAGTAAAGAGGGCAAAAAGTAGAACATCAACCCTCCACCTACAGGCTAAATTGCTCTGAAACCTTGGCCATTATACATCTTATCTAGTCCAAAAAGCAGACAACCTTCCAGACAGATTTTTCCTTTTTTTTTTAAGTTTCTTAATTAACACCCTTTTCCCTGTCCTTGTTTCAGACACAGGGGCTCCAAAAGCAAAGAAAGTATCTAGGCCATTTGTGTTTCTTCCCTGGCTCACCATGACATATAGAGGACAAGTGATGGATTTGTGGTTGGCTGGGACTTCATGGCAGATCTACTCTGACAGTACAGCCCCAGTTTCTAGTATTTTCCTTTTCTGAATCCATCTGCACAGTGGCAGTACCACAACCTAGCTGTGGCTCTCAGCCCACCATACACATGGAATGAACTCAAAGCAAGGCTGATCTCAAAGACATTTCCTCCAAGAATTTTCCTGCTTATGTTTCTCAGCCACTGGCATTGTATCATCTTTGCTCCAGAATTCCTCAAGCTTCTGCTCTTCCTGTTATAAATGATCAAATTGGTAGCCAATTTTTAAAAATTTAACAAAGATTTATTGGATCAATAACAAAAAATAGAATTTCGAAAACCCACCACAGGCTCGGGCAGCGTCGAACCCGGGTTTTGGTGCTGGGTGAACCAGGATCCAATTGACAAAGTGCCAGCGTTTCCCCAGTGGTTCACCCCAGTGCTTCAAGCAGCCAGCTCATATACAGTTTATTCTGCCTGAGGCAGGGATGACCGAAGGTTTCTTTGTGTCTCTTCACATGTAGAACCGGGTCCATACATGTGCAGGAACAGACAAAGGTAGGAACAGGGGTCCAGACAAAATGTCTGAGCATCCAGGCAAAGTCTGTATTCACATGCAGCAGGGTGATGCCAGTTCCTGAGCACGGCAGATGTAATCATTCCAGGTGCAGGTCTTGTGAGCAGCTGAGACATTCCATTAACCATGGTCCAGGAGGGTTTAGATGCTTTCTCCCAGGTGCAGATGCCAGGGAAATCATTGATGATGGCCCAGGACTGTCCCATTCATACAGTAACAGATCTGATATTATCTTAGCAGCTGTCAGGGAACTAGTTGAATAAAAATAGGACTCTGCTCCCAGCCAGAGTGGTCAAAGACATAACCTTGGACTTTTACAATGTTTTATACATATATGGCATGAATTATCTCTACCATATACTACATTCCTTTCTACATTCACCCCAATTTTTTCTTCCTGTCACCAGCTGTTCTTTCTGCCTTCTCTCTCTCAGGTGTGTCACAACCTTTTACCCCAAGAACATCCTGATGCCATTTAACTGAACAGTTTTATTTTCAGGTCACATGATTATGTATTCTGAAGACAGGTTTTTGGTTTTTTTAAATGCCAGTGAAATGGGCAAGGTGAAAGTTTGAAAGCAGCCAGTGCAGCAGACCTGTGTGTCATTGTCAGTGCTGCAACAGGCTTGTCTGGATGCATCAGTGAGAGACGTGTTCTCAGCACTTATCAGAGTCAAACCATGATATTTTCTGGCTAAGTAGTGACAGCCTTATGTCAGGAAACTGGGTAGCACTTATGGGAGTGGATAATACCATGCCCATGAGGAAGGCCAGTAAGTCTTCTTCCATCCTTTCAACTTCTGAACAGATGCTGATGTGGAGGGGCAAAAAATACAATTTCCTGACCCAGCAGCCCTGTTTTGTTGTACATTTCTTTGTACTGATACTGCACAGGAAGGAGAACTCTCACCAAAAGTTTGCAGGTATCTCTGCCTGCTTTCACATAGCCTGAATTTAGGTGTTGCTGAAGAGTTGGAGTTGGAAACTGGCTCAGTGCAAGCAGCCCCTGTGCCCACCCTGGTACAAGGTGGCAGAGCCTGGTGGGTGCTCCTTTCTGCCAGCTGGGTTTGGCTGAAGAGGTGAACACCATCGAGGAAAAATGGATCTGGGAGAAAGATGCAAGACAGGGACTGAATGAGGTGTATAGGCTGCTTCTAACTGGTCAAGGACAAATGCAAGTTTTGTGTCCAAACAGGAGAGACCCCCATCCCTCTTCTGCCCAGAGGAGCCCCACAGCTGCCCTGATTATTTTTATTTGGAATTTGCTTTTGTTTTATAGTAACACTCGATAAGTGCTGTCCCACAAAAAGAGTGAGCTCAAGTAAGATGTCCTTTATGGCCATGAATAGGATTCATGTGATTATCCTAATATGAAGCCTTAGCAGATGTTCCAAGTAATTATCTTTCTTTTCCATGATCACAAAAAAAAAAAAAAAAAAAACACATAAACATTTTCAAAAAACCTTTATTTTTTTAAGCTAACCAGGATTTCTGGTCATAAAGAATAATGGCAAAGGCAAGCGTTTTTTCCTTTGCATGAAAATTCTTGGAGCAGCATGCAAACAGACCTTCTTGTGGTATTAATATTGCCCCATTTATGCTGAAGCTATGCAAACAGAGACATATAAAACTGTGCTCCTAAAAACTTAGGTTGCCAATAAATATTTTTACCACTTTTAATTTATACTGTTTGCAGCTTTGCCCCCTTGCAGAAAAGTGATCCCAGAATGCAAACTAAGTTATTCTGAGGTTACTGAAGCTATCAGACATTTAAAATAAACATCATTTGTGTTCCTCTGAACTTGTTGCTTTGAAAAGATTTGACTTGGCAGTTTGCAAAGTTTCACCTCATGGACTAGTGACAAAAACATAGAAGTTTTAGCTTGAATTGATAGCAAGCAGCCTTGTTTACTGTCTCAGGAGATTTGAGTTCCCATCTTGACCTTACTGTATATGCTGCAAATATTGGGTGTATTTTCACAAGGTTACCACTCTCCAGTTAGCTGTCTTGATATCTCAGTGCTAAAAAAGTCTCAGTGTTAAATAGATTTAATGTGCCTTGCCACATAAAGATACCAACCTGTATTCCATTAAAACAAAAACATAGCTTCAGGCTTCCTTTATGATCTCACTGAGTTAATGGAAGTTACAAATTCTCACCACACTGAAAAACTGGTGTGAAAAACCAGCACTTCTATTCTGGTGCCTACATAGTGCCTGCTGGATTTACTATCTTATTTTCACAGTGGTTAAGGTGATATTCATCTTTAAAAGGTGGAAGTTGTGCCTCAAATATCTGACTTATAAGTAAGAAAGTGGTTTGAAGTAATGAACCTGTGCATTTTAAATTTTTTTAAGGACTTTTGGGTTCAAACTCCAAAAATTTTATCCATATTCTGTAGGAGGAGAAAAAAAGACAGCTGAAGTTCTTGCATAGTACTTGAATATGTGAGCTGTGGAATTCAAAGAAAACAGAAGATTGTGGCAAAAGCAGGGTTGCTTGCAACTCAGTCTGCCTCAGGGGTTGCTGAAACTAGTTCTGAGCTATTATATTTACAGTTAAATGAATAAAAAAAGTTAGAGAATACTTAGAAGGTCATGGGCAACCTGATTTTCTTCATTTTTGAGTGTTTGACTTAAATTTTTGATTGTTCTTTTAGACACATGTAAATGCTCACACTTCTACTGAAGTATAGATTCCATACAATTTTCATTTCTGTCATTTCTTCATTTTACAAGGATGTTAATTAAAACAATTCTGATATTATCTATTCTAGTACTAGTTATTTATTAAAGAAACAGATTATTTTTATTTGGAATTTGCTTTGCTTTTAAGCAGCATCCAAAGCACTGAGGTAGTTCCTAACTGACTGGTGCTATAATTTTGGGACTTAAGCCCATAAAACTTCACGCACTGGCAAGCCTCTGATCTCCTTTCATTCCAAAATTCTCCTTCTTGAGATGAAAACAAAGCAGAAAATATTTGCAATTATAATGTCGTAAACTTCTATTTGCTTGTTGCTTGTTTTCTGCTCTCAGCCTGGAACTGAGGATGATGGATTGAAACCTGCCCGCTTGCTAATGAGGCAGCCTGCCCCGGGGAGGGGGAAACCTGGGCAAACAGGTACAACTGCAAAAGGAGACAGCTGCCATCAAAGCATCTGCTCTGAGAACCTGCTAGTCCTGGGGGGAAGGATCCAGCTGTGAGCACTGCTCAGCTCGGTGTGGTCAGGACAGGGCAGCTGCAGGGCCCAGGGAATTCCCTCTGTGTCTGCCAGGGCACCGGTCATGGGCATCATGAACAGACCCTGTTAAAATGTGCCCTGGTGCTGGGGATTTGCATCTACCTGCAAATTTTCTTGGAGCAGGAAGGGTTTTGTGCATACACATGGAACGAAACAAAATAAAACCAAAATTGAGAGAGAGAGAAAGAAAGACAACATGAGAAAAACAGGCTAAAAGAGAAAGGCTGTGGCAAATGTCACTGCTCAACAAAGCTCAGTTTTGATGAAGGTCAATGAAGCTGGTTGGCAATTAGCCTTTGGCTGTGTGAAGAAAGCACTTTTGAGTAGTTCTTGCATAATTCTGCAGAGGTTGGTGTTATATATACTCCCAAAGTCCTCCTATGCCACCCAGCTTGCAAGCATAAAGCCAGGAAAAAATTTTACTTTTTGCCTGTTGGCTGTATAATTTTCAGTGGCCAAAAGCCAACTAGTTGCTAATTGTTATTGCAGTGAAACTGAAAACAAAGCTCTTGGTATAAATACTTGGACTGTTTGTTATATTTCCCCTTGAAATCCTTCAGGAAGTGCCAGGAGCTGCAGCTCACACCCACAGCTCCCAGAAAGGATGGACTGGGTGCCTGTGTCTGCTCACTGCACCTGGTCTGCAGCCTGGCTGAATACTTTCCAAATATTTTACAGTTGAAATTAGCTGTCTGCTAAGAAATTTTTGTTTAGGTATTGTGAATGCTTAGAGTATTTTCCAGAAATCAAGTGTTTGTAGGTCCATGGAGGCCCCAGCAAATGTGTGTGACAGGAGAGAGCTGGTGAAAGGTGAAATTGTTTTCAATAGTAAGGGAGATAACTCACATCCATTTGTTATTATTTGTGGAAGAAACTCCTGAGGCAAGGAACAAGTCTTTGTTGGATATTTGTGTGGCAGCCAGCACAGTGGAGTGCTAAGCCATGACAGGGAAAGCAGGGCTCTTCTATCATACAATAAATAATAATGGTTATTTCCAAAGCTGACTGAGCAGGCACAGCTGCATCACCTGTGCTCATCCTGTGAGTCACAACCACCTGAAGTAAACACGAGGAAATTTGTCTAGGATCATTCTTATCTCTCCCTCACACAACCCATTCCACAGGACAGCAACACTGGAGAAAAATTGCTTCTAAGTAAATTTAGACATAGTGATATGAGTGCTTCCCTCCATGAGTGCTTGGTTTCCACTTAGTTACAAACTGAAGGCAGATCTGTGAACCAAAGTTTTGCTGTTATTAGTTATGTTCTTCCAAATACAAATTAATTCTGTCGCCATCAGCTGCTTTTGCTGCGCCAAGAAACATCTAGCAAGGTACAAAAGGTCAAAGGGTGCACTTAATTCCAGCCACACTTTTAGCACCCATAAAGGCACCAAGCAAATACACATATTTCTCAGACTTGTACCTGCTAATGATTCTCCCCTGGGGGGTGTCACTAGCTGCAATGGAAAGAGGGAAAAAAGATAAAGGACCTTGTGTACTAGAATTGAGGGACAGTATGTCAGGGGTGAGCAGTGAGTGGAAATGGTGAACTTTGAAACAAAGAGACAAAGAAAATCTTGTATATTTGCCAGCAAAGGAAACATGTGGTGAAAACCAGCTGTGGATGCTTATTCACAGTGAATCAGCCTATGCAGAGCCCCTCAAGAGAATCCATGCCTTTGATTTTATGACCAATTTAACTATTTATTTTATATGTGCAAATGCTTAATATTGTTAATGCAAACATCAGGCATGTTCTGCGATTACATAAAACCTTTCTTTAAAAGATTCTACTTTAGACCATCTGCCTATTGGACGGGTAAATATTTTATCATTAGTACATACTATTGTACACATGGTATATACTAATTATGTATATACTATATTAGTATATACATATTTGCGCATATGTCAGGAACACAGAATCAGAAACCGGATCCAACTCGGTTTGCAGACACATAGTGAGGCATTGTCCTTCCTCCAGCGCAAATTTAAAACGTTGATCAGCAAATACTTAGGAAAGAATTTCTCCAAAGAATAGTCTAATTGGATGTAAGAGGATGGCTCGTTTTAGGTAAATAATCTGCACACATTTGCAAGATCAAAGCCTTACTTAGGGCAATTCACACGCTGTGAAAAACACTGAGAGATAAAGAGAAAGAAAGGCTGAGCACGATAGTGAAAGGAACATGACATGGCACGTTAACATAATAAACTGTTTTGAATGCAAAGGTGTCATTCTAAAAACTATTAATGATGTTATTAATCTCCATAGTAGATGTGTCTACCACCGTTTGTCACTCATTATTCAATTTAATACACAAAGAGGAATATATTAGAAATGAAAAAGGATTATCACTGTGCAGAAGCAAAAGAGGGAAATGTCTTTCCTTCTCCAGAAATTGCTAAAGGGGTAATCTCTGCTGTTAGTGTTAATATGGAGAGCTGAGAAACGCTCAAGACACTGATCAAATTCGAATCACACAGGACAGGAAGGTGATCAGTGCTGCTGTCCCCAGCTCTCCATCCTCATCCTCAAGGCCTGACAGAGCCACATGGCCTCTGGGAAACCCTGGGAGATTTTCTTCCTCTGGGAGAAATAGATGTTTCCCAAGCTCAACAGCTGCTTTATGCAGAACCCTTGGTGCAAATATATCTTAAATTGTGCTTTGTCTCCAAACTATCGTTAGCTTAATTTGTACCCCCAGCCACTCCCTCTTCATTCCCTCTGGTAACTTAGGTTATACTGTCAGCCTCAAGTACTCAAATATTCTTAGGTAAAGAAGAAGTATATTAATCTGTGATTTAAAGATGAATATGTTTAGAGGTTTTGAGCTGGTCCTTGGATGATTTCTGTAAAGTCAAGAAACACATTTTTAGGTTTATCTTGGTGAATAATAGGACCATGTGTTAACCACTTAGTTTAGAGAAACTGCAAATCTGCTGTAATATTTCCTCTGTTTTATGAACTTAGAAAAAATACCCAATTCCATCAGCTTTAGAAACAGTGCTCAAGTAATTTGGCAAAATTACCCCTCCTGAATCAGATGTCCTAACACCCATACACAGGAGCAGAGACTGCAGGGAAATTTCATCATGGCCACAGAAATGTCTGCTACAGATCTTGTTAGAAACATCCATTCATTTAGGAATTCTTAAGTTTTTCTTTACTTCTGCCAGTATTGCTGTAAACCAAAACTCTTAAGATAAGTGGAAAACAAACAGCAAGATGCAACAGAACAAGCAAAGGCAATGTGGCATCAAAAATCCAAATAATTTCAACTTCTCTGGAAGATTCATTCAGCTGTGGATTTGATAATATTCCTCAACTAAAAATGCCTGACACTTACGTTGTACAGTTCTTTTTCTTAGTGGCTTTACAAAGGCTATATATTATATATGCTATATATATTTCTGGTTTCATTTGTATTTTGCAAACATGACCATTCAAATAAAAATCACAGTGAAATGGGGTACTTGAAACCATTTCTACAGCAGAATTTTAATTGCCTGGAAAGAAATGTATTCAGGTCAGCAAATAATGAAGCCTGAAAGGTTTAACAGTCACTGAATTCTTCTAGCAGCTCCCATTGCTAATGCAGGCCTAAAATCATCCACTGTTATGATTGTTCACAGAGAATTTGCCAGTAATAATACGTGTTTTTGTTATATAGTTTTAGGGCGCACCCCAAAACAGACTTCAGCACAGGAAGAGGCAGAGGATGGCTCCCAGGGTGGGAGAAAAAAGTCAACCACAGGGAAACCACTAAGAACTGTGTTTTCTCTAAGATACAGTGTATTTATTTACCTCCAGCCAGTGATGTCCTGTTTAATGACTGTAAGGTAGCACAAGGCTGACCTTGTAAGTTCAGAAAAGAATCTCAGCTTTTAGGCAGCCAGAAAACTGATGAGCCACCTTGCAGAGAGAGCTTTGTGGCACACAGGAGTGTGCCAATAATTCCTGCAGTGTCACAGGGGTGCTGCAGCCTTCCTGAAGATCTGTCCAGATCTCAGAGGATGCATTGCACCAGAGCCACTCCAGGGAAGTATTTTAGAACACAGAAGCAAGGCCCCCTGTGCTCTGAGGGCCTGGGGATTTGACATGTGGCCACCTTTTTCATTAAAATGTGTTAAGTTTCAGCTTTCCTTCCTTAAAAATGTGTATGGCTCTGCTTTCTGATTGAGAAAAAGCTTGAAAACATCTGAGCAAGAGAGGTGCTCCTGAGCCATGACTGCAACCTCAAAATCTGTTGTTTCGTATTTTGTTCTAAAACTCAGCAGTTTGGGCATCAAAGTATCTGCTTGGCTCCAGGCAGATATCACATGAGGTTTTTTCTGTCCTCTTCTCAGTGAGGACTTGCCTCTTGCTGTTCCCCTTTCCCCACAGAGAGAAGTCAACTGGACAAGTATTTGTACTTTCTGCTATGTTTTATGGAGATGGGCAGCTGTGTAACAGAGAGCCAGTTATTATGGCTTTGACAGAGACCTTTCCCCTGGTGTAATTATAATTACCTTGCATAGCTAGGGTATAATTACTGTCTGGATAATGCCAAAGTGATTAATGATCATTCTTTCCTTGTGAAATAACATTTTTACAATTGCTTTTATTATCTGAAAAGTAAAAATTAGATCTATATTTCAATGTTGCCTAATCTTGTGTGTGCTCTTCTTGGACTTCTAATCTTAAAAGTATTTTAACAGCAGTGTTTGGATTTTCAACCTTGGTAGCAGCCACATCTCACTATTTCCAGACACAGCACAATATTTTCAAATGTAGATTTTTTTAAAAATCTCTTGTTTGCTACAGAAAGGCTGCCTTGGGTCTTCAACATCACTGCTGTTAATGACAGTAGTTCCTGCAGAAATCTCTCATGACAGCTCCTTATGAGACTCTGTTTCATGGTAAAACTTCTTGGTGTACAGACTTGCCTGCAGTGGGTAAGGCAGAACGTGTGGAAGGCAAAGCCAGAATGGAGATGCCAAGGGGGGTTTGCCCCACACTGTGAGATGAAGAATAAAGAAATGAGCTGTGACTTTTGAGGGTACCTGGAATCCAGCAGTCGCTTACCTGGCTGGTCATGTCCTTCTGGCTCTTTTCCATGACTCAAAGAACCAAATATCTAAAAACTTTCAGCATCACTGTTTAAATACTTCATCGGAGACTTTTGATCTTTCTGTTCCTGTTTATCTCTGTCTTTCTTCCATGGGGCTGGAGTGGGGGAGATTAGGAAATTAGATTTTCCCTCTCTTTCCTTGGTGGGAATAAGTGTGAGGGAATTAAGAAGTTTTTTCAGCTCCCCTTCATCCCTCATCCAGTTTGGCTAAAAGAATTGTTCCACTTGTAAAAACTCGAGTGATTACTAACACACCCACTAGTTCACAGATCATCTGAGACATTCGTTAGGAAATCAAAGGTCTTTTCTAGCTGGGAAGAGAAGTCTTTGCATTAAGTACTAAAATAGAAGCACTCTGGCATTCTGCAACCCTCTATAACAGATCATTATGCAGAGACAGACTGGGTTCCAAATTTTCTACAGGGCAAAGCTAACAGTGTTTTACTGAAGAGAAGACCAAACAAAGTTCCTGAAACATAGAAGTAGGTGCTGTCTTTTCCACAATAAAAGTTCACATATTTTGAAGTTTTTTCAAGTTTGGTGACTTATTTTTTTGTGTAATGTGAAAGAAGTGCCAGATAGTTTCTTTCTTTTTTTCCCCAGGTCAATCATATTTCTTTTTTTCTTCTTCCTAAGACTTCAAGCCACTGTTGTTCCACATATTTCCCATTCAGCTAAAGATGTGTAGGTTCTTTTTGTTTTGAATTACACTGCTTTGCTTTTGGGTATCAACACCTCTAAGTTTGCCTTGGACTGTCTTGAATTTCAACATGTGCTGTAGGAAGGTGTTGGCAGTACAGTCAGAGAAAAGATGTAGACAGTACACAGTAGAGTACAGCACATGACTGAACACCCCTGAGCCACAGCAGCTCCCACAATGGACTTCCATTTGGTAACCCATTTTTCCTGTATCACACTGAATTGTGGTTCCATGTCCACAGAGTTCAGCTGTTCTGACCTCACTGAGTGATTTAAAGTAGGACAAGTAACATGACTGTAGTGGTGTTAGCTCATAATGTGCCAAGTGCTGTCTCAGCTAACAAGATGTACCCAGCCAGCACAGGTTTTGTTCTTGCTGATACATTACCCTGTTCAGTGGGACTCTAATTCTGGGAAAAAATTCTTATGTACTCTGTGAACAAATATACCTAAGCAGAAGAAACCCCACAACATAACAGACACACTAATAATAATAATCCCTATGACCACACAAGGTGGTATAATTTAATACACAATTTTTCACATAAAGTTGTATTTTAGCTATGGAAATATGAGGGGAAATTAATACAGTTTCCTATCAACACCTGGCTTAACACAGGCATGGTCTCAGATTGATTTTGCCTCTGCTTGCTCTCCTGTTCATTACTACAACATACAGAAAGTGCTTTAAAGCCTTTTAATATGGATTTCTGCCTCCATAGATGTTTGATTCCAAATGAAATGTCTGATCTCTAAGTCTTCTGAGGTTTCAGACTTGTGAAGTACCTCACTTTAGCAGCTGCACCCATAAAATTGCATATCCGAGCAAATTAGTAGAGACCTGAATCTTTCCCTACTTCCTCATGAAAATTCTGGAGTAAAACCAGTCAGATTGATGTGTATTGCCACCTTCCCAGCTGTTTCTTACCACCCCTGTAACTGTCAAGCATAAAGGTACCTGTGGGCATTGTAGGGAAATCTAGTGGGATAAACTAGCTCCATGGCTCCTAGACTTTGTGTTGAAGTGGATTTATGAGTGGATTTTTTCTTCTTCTATGATACTGGTAAGTCCTTTTGATGTCCTCTTGCAGAGCTTTGTGCTGAGCGGTGCTTCAGGTGCCCAGGAGTTCCCATAGCTCTCCAAAAGGCTACTGCAGGAAAACCCAGCAGCAGACACAGACTCCTGCCTCCTGACATGCTCATATAAGAGAGCAGTGGCTGAAATGAGCCATTTTTTTTCCTCCTGGTATGATATTAGGAAACTAACTCACCATGGACAGAGAGGTGAGAGTGCACAGTGGCAATTAATACCAACACCCCAAATCATCATCCTTGCATGGTAACCATATGAGAAAAAGGGCAAGCAAAGTGCTTTAGCACTTATTTAACTAGAAACTGTTAAGGAACCTTTTAAAATTACCCCTTTGAATTCCATTGCAAGGACATAGCTAGAAAGTGTTAGCATAGAGCAGCTGCCCATGGCCCCAGACTCTGACACTTAATAGCTTTTTTTGCTAGGTACCAGCTCCATTCTGCCAGCCTCCCTCTCATTTTCCTCCAGGTTTTGACAAAAGATCTTTCCTTCTAGCTCAAGCTTCAATTTTCCCAGCAAGCCAGTCCTGGTGAGAAGGTGTCTGACTTCAATATTTCTTAACAGAAACAGCACTTTTAGATTTACAAGGCCCAAGAGAAAAGCTGTGTTAAACCAGAGCAGTCTGTCTTATAGACAGAGTCTATAATCAGAGCTGTGAATTCTCACATGCTGAGCATGGGACTTACCCTGGTGGTTTCTCCCTGAGGTCCTGTGATTAGGGATCTATCCACACAGTGCACTATCCCCCATTTCCCCTGGGAACAGAGTCCAGAACCTGCTAATGAGCAGTAATTGATACAGGATGATGGGTTTGGGAGGCTGGGGCCAGCAGGGCTGCCAGGGGTCCCCTGTTCAAAGGCACCATTGGAGACACGTTCCTCAGCTCCAGCCATGCACTATATCTTTTCCCGAGCACCTGCATGAATAAAACACATTTCTATGATGCTATTCATAGGTCCATCCTAACATACAGTCTAGGGCCCAGACAGAGATTGCCCCTCAACATTTGACTGGAAATGGAGCATTAACCTATCTGATTCTTATATAAACATTTCTGGAACCAAAATGCTGTCTGGGACCAAAATATTGCCACTCACACAGCAACCATGTCCATTAATGAGGGAAGACAGGGTTTTGCTTTCCATCTCCATCTCTTGCAGCATGACTTCTCTTTATCTCAGTCCATTTGGAATAAAGGATTCAAAACTTTTACAGTTCATAAGCATGGGTACTTTTTCTCCATTAAAATTAGGAAGATCTCTAGTTTTAATGAGTAATATGTTGTGGCAGCAACTTGAAACTAATGTATTACAGAACAGAGGTTGGCAGCAGAGGCTGACCATAAGTTACAGTGTGCCCAATTTTGCTAACAAGCTGGGGAGCAACAAGTGAATGATTCCAACAGAATATAAACCAGCATAATTGTTTTCCTGCAATTTTTTATATCAAATATCACTTTTTAAAAAAAAAAAAAAAAACAACACATTTCTTTTTTTCTTTGCAATAGTCTCCTGTTGAGAAGAAGCTTTATCTATGCCTGACCAGTTTGTTGTACCCATTGGAAAAGAGAGAACACATTGCTTATATGTGGATTAAGCTGCCTGTTTCCTCACAGATTTTCTCATCTATCTACCTTTAGGAAAGAAACCTGCCCAAGGGCTTTCTCATGGACACTCTCAGCAGCATTAACTCTCAGTGTGGGTAGGTTGCTACAGACCCTGAGCTGATGCAGCTCAGACTGGCTCTAGGCTGTTGTCTTTTTGCTCACCTACGTTCTAAAAGCTGTAGCAAAAACACAGCACATGTCAGGAGAGGAAAGGGCTCCCTGAGAGCACAGCTGCAGAGCTGCCCCACACAGGCAAGGTGCAGTGACACCACCCTGTGCCTGTGCCAAGGCTTTTGCTGCACAGTTCCTTCCATGAGTGAATGCAGGTTCTTTTTTTTATGGTTGGTGGGGTTCTTTCCATGCTGTTATTCCATATTACATAGATTTTTAAAAAATTAAATTAATCACTGAGACCTGGCCTTTCAGTGAGGCTCTTTGCTCCAGTTTTGGGCAAGGCTAAGGAATCACTATATATAAAACATGGCTAACAGCAGTTTTGACTTTTTACAGTAAGGATTTGAACCAAAGTAGTTTTATGATGATGATTTCTAATGATGGAGGTTCCCAGTGGGGACAGTTAAGAAAAAAAATTAATTCACCAACGCTGATTTGTACTTGGATAATATTTGGGGTGAAATTTTATATAAAAGTCAACAAGGAACACAAGGGTAAAAGGAGTCTTTCAGTCTTTCAATTTGCCTTCTTCCAGAGGCACAGATTAAAAAGATATGACTGTTCTAGTAGAAAGACTTTACTCATTTCTCACTTCAGAAGCTTGTAAAAATAGTAGTCTGGGGTATATTTTATTTTACTTCATTTTACCTTATTTTATTTTATTTCATTTCATTTTATTTCATTTTATTTTATTTCATTTCATTTATTGCCTTATTTTCACAGACTTTGCTGATCACAGAGCCTTCAAGTATTGCAGGGGTAAGTGGTCACTGAAAGAGGCCAATGACTGTGTCTCTTTAGGAGTCCCAGTGATGCACTTTGGCATTCCCAAACAAACAGCCCCAAGCCATGGCATCTGGCCATGCACCCTCTGAGAGGCAAGGCCTGACCTGAGCAGCACCTTCAGCACCAGACAGAGCACACAGACCATGCCCAGCCCCACCTTGGGCCATGCAGTGCCTGTGGAGAACTCTGAGCACCCCGGATTTCAGGCAGAATTTTTCCTCCAGATGTAGCAGGGCATTTCCGTGCCACCACCCCTGCGTGCAGCCCCCTGCCCCTGTGTGGTGTGAGTTCACTGCAGAAAAGAATGTGCAATCAAGATCTACAGTTCAGACCCAGGAGCAGAATGCTGTCTTTAATTTATAAAGTGTATACACAAAGTGAGCCCTCAATCTGATTTGTATTGTTTGTGCATATACTATTTTCCTAGTATCAACACAGACTTATGCATATAATTTCATTTGTTTCGGTTGAGTTTTTAAATTTTAAAAATTCTTTTCAGCTTCTACTGCACAACACCCTTCCTGTCTCTTTAGTTCTCTTAGGAAATTCAAATGTGTACATGTGGTTGTGCAGATAAATGTGCATACACAGAGCTTCCATTCAACCCTGTGCTTCATTGAGGTTCCTAAGCTGGACATTTCCTATTGCCCAGCTCCAGCATCTCTGGAGCTGGAGCTCTCTCTATTTATGTGTAAGTTGCTTCTAAATAATAATAATAATTTCCTGCATCATATGAGAATTATTTCTGATTATGTTTCCTGTGGCAATAGGAATGCCAGGTGAGAAGGGCCTTCAGGGATGATGACAGCATTTATTACTTCTGTCTCCATCACACAACAATTTAAAGAAACTCATCCCATCTTTACGCTCTATTGTAATGAACCAAATAATTTTTAAGAGGCAAAACCACTTCATACTAGCATCAAATTCAAGCAATATGCCTTTCAAAGTTCCTTATTAATAAGGCAAAAGTATTTTTGATTTTCACTGCATTTTTCCATGTTGTGCCATGTCTAGAATCTAGAAAATCTATCTGACAGATGTTTGAACATTGCACTTAGGCAAGCCAAGAAGGTTACTAAGAAATATAGGAGTTTTGTACACAGTATTATAAACAATAGGGAAAAAAATGTTATTATGGCTAGCAAACAAACTAGAAACAGAACCAAAATAGTCTAGGCTTTATAAAACATGTTAAATTGTGGGTTATGACATTTCATCTTTGCATCCAATGAATTGGCCAAGAAGTAAAGTCTGCACACTTTTATTGCTGTTTTGGTACAGGACATGTTAAACACGATCCCATTGTGACTGAGGGGTGTCCTGCAACAAATGTAATGATTGGGTGGTTGATCAATGCCATCTGCTTCCAGGACTGGAGAACTCCTGCTCTGAGAATGCAACACAGGCACTCTCAGAATGCAGTCCAGCCCCAGGAGTGAGTGGTCAGCGGTGTGAGGACAACTTGTGAAGGAGCCTTCAAAGGACAGGGTTTCAAAGGTGGAACTTGGCATGCAGGAGCAGGGAGAAAGCTCCAAGGGTAGGAATGAGTAACAAAAAAAATTAAAAGGCCAAATGTGGGAAAGTGAGACCCAGGAATTGGTAATGCAATTCAAAAGTGTATGGTTGAGAGATCCCAAAAAGAGGTGGAGAGGCTTTACCAACTTGTTTGTGCACATGTTGGATAAAATGTCACATTCTATTTGCTGTGTATTTTGGATGGATGAAAAACTCCTTGAAGTCTTCCAACATTTCACAGGAAAAGATTCTGGGATTTTTCCTGGGGGTGTCAGAAGGGGGAGGGGTCTTTTTTCATTTAACATTTTTAGTATTCAAATTAGAAGACTTTCAGCATCCTGGGGTGAAACTCAAAAGCCTTTCCCTAGGAAGCCTGGGAGCATATCAAAAATCAATGGCATGGAGGATGGAAAAAGTTTCAAAAATGTGAGACTGGCAGGAAATACTGGCACATTTCTGTTTGATATTTACTTTCTTGGCATGCAGTGGCTCTTTTAGCGCCAATGGAAAATCCTTCAGTGCCAAGCCACTCTCAGATAAATCTGCACACAAATACACTTTGAATTGGCATGTAGCTTTTGAGATTAAGTTTTAACCCTTGCCAAAATATGCATTTTTGGATTCTAGCATCTCTCTTAAATTAATTAGGTAACTTTATAATACTAAAATGCTACACATGACTGATTTGAATTTGATGTATCTGAGCTCTGCAAAACCAAATGAATGGGAAAGAGTGAAAACACCTGACATGGAAGAACAAACAACCAAGGCTCTGAATTTTGTAGAGACATCAAGGAAATTGCAGCCAAAAACCTACACAGCCTAAACCTAATCTCTGGGAATGACTGAGCCCCATTACAAGAGCATAGGTGATCTTCACATGGCTGGGGAATGTGGAGAGGTTGAGGAAACACAAGCAGATCTTACATCTAGTCAAGTCTACAAGCACTCCTTACATCTAAGGAATTTTAAAGCCCCCTAGCCATCCTTATTTAATCCATGCTTGCACTATAACCTACTCAAAAGTTCAACCTTCAACTGGACAGCCTGTATAATCCTGAAAGAAAAAAACTAAAACCTTACATTATTCCAGAGTCCATGGTTTTCAGCTTAGCCTATTGACTGTCCTGTCCCCAGGCTGGTCAGTGTCTGGGTGGAGGTTTACTGCTGTCTCTTTTGCTAACAGAGCACTTTTATGGGAATATCTCAGGTCAGGGGAGCTCCCTGCAGCGTTCTGGGAGCCCCAGGTCATGCAGGGATTGAACATAACTGCATTTCAAAATAAAAATATCTATGTGGCATTATGGGCACAGGCAGGGCAGGTACCCCACTGTAAGCAGTGCCATGGTCACAGAATCAGGAATGTGGTGAGGATCAGGAGCCAAAGCCAGGCAGCACAAAGAAACATCTACAGAGCAAAAAAATTATGGTTATCAATCCAAGCCTGGAGCTGGATCTTTTGCCCATTTCCCAGTGATTTCTTCCTTCTCATTCATCAGCATGATGCAGAATATTTCTCAGGAAGGGAAGGTTCCTTGCACCCTCTTTTTCCTCACAGCTTTGCAAAACAGCACTTCTGATAGAGGGCCTCTCTGCTGTCAGTGGTGCAACGAGAACCCATTGGCACTTTTGGGAAGCTGGAGAATACCACTGGATCAGCCGGAATTCTTGAAATTACACACTTTTTCCTGCAAGTATGTGAAGACAATATAATTAACAGCAAATAAATGAAAGGTATGAGAACAGAGATCAACTCAAGAAATTCTGCTGGTGTTGTTTTTATATAGAGCTTAATTAGGCTGGTTTTAAAAGGCTAAGACACATGAAATCAGCCTGAATCTGAATGACCTGTATTCCATAATCCCATTATTATACCTCATCAGAAAGCAATTACTTGAAATATAGCTTGCTCTAAAACAGTCCCTTCTTGGCAGCAGTAGAACAAAAATCTTAAAGTTCAGCCATGTCAGCTAAGACAAAACCTAGTGCTGTTAAAACCTGCAAAGTCTTCCAGTGCAATGTAAGAGAAATATTAGTATTTAGCAAAAGACAATGGACATTCTATTCAATAAGGTGTGACATACCTTGTTTATGTAATTTATCTCCTCTATTGTTGCTTCTTTCACTTCAAAGCAGTTAAGTCAGAGAACCCTAATACAAAGTCTCTAGACCAGTATTTCTAGGCCTTACCAATGCATGAACAATGTCAGACTCCTGATTATTCTGTCTGCCCCACTGCAAAATGACTTGAAATTGTAGATTTATGAAAAGAGGAACATCAGCTGTCATCCTAGCTTTTCAGCATTTGGCTAACTTGCTTCAACCCTGTCAATAAAAGTAGGTTTTATTAACAGAGCAGGAACTCAAAGGAATTGCTTGAAGCCTGTTTCTTAGATACACAATTTATGGTATTCAGACAAATTCACCAAAAATATGTCAGGGGAAAAAGGTTGTTTCATATATTTTCTGATCAAAGAGCTTATTATTTAAAATACTGTCAGGTTGTCTTTCATCTTCAGAGCTGGCAAGCATAGGAAAACATATTGCAAATAAAAGCAGCCTTCCAAAATGTCATACTGATTATGCATTCACAAGTCAGCTACTTGAGGCTCAGCAAGACAACAAATATCACAGAGCCCACTATGTGTTTTAGCTATTGGTTTGAGAGGCTGGACAACAGCCTGTTCTACACATATTGCCAGAAGAGCCATGTCACAATATGTATAACCAGTGACAGTATTTCCCAACCTATACATTTAAGTTTAGGTTAATTTCTTTTGGTGGTTGATAGAATATTGTAGAGACAGGAATCAAGTTCCTATCATTTTATCACACCACTTCTTTCACAAGACAGATGTCGACATGTTCTGTAATTTGGTCAACTATTTTTTCCCCAGTATTTCCCCGCACTATGACAGCAACTACAAAATATGACAATTTGGCTCTAGGAACCTAGAAAAACTACTGTAATGCATGGTTAGACACTTTTTGTGCATGCAGGATCTTCTTCAAAGGTATAAGATGTTCCCCAGTGTGTACCTTTCCAACATTAATGAGGCATTGAGAAATAAAAGGAATGCATGTTAAATTGTAACTATTAATGTGCAACTATTTACTTCTACTGACTTTAACAGTTTTTCGCTCTCAGAAAAAAATCTTTAGTGTATATTTTCATTAGTATGGTATCCTCAAAAGAACAGGGAAATTGAGACTATTTAATGTCTCTTGAAGGAATGCTTTCAACTCCTGAGAATGGAGGGAAAAAGCCATGGAAGTAATTTGCTACTGAATTTCTACATAATTACAGGGTTACGACACATGCAAAAACAATGAGTCTCCTTTTGAAATTTTACGTGGGTGAAAGGTGAAGATCAAACTGAATTGGGTCACTTGTTTACTCTGACAGTGATGACAATCTTAAATATATAATCAAGAGAAGCCAAGAGCCACAGTGACATAAATGAAAATTAACACACCCTAAATTTCAGAAAAGCCTAAAAATTATTCGGTCTTTCTTTTCCCAAAATAGTTTCTGCAGATTCTGGTAGCACCAGTGAAAACTGATAAAACACCAATATAGCTTAATTATCCCCATATTTTTTCATGTCCATATTTTTTCATGTCCGTATAGTCTGTGTCTGTAGCAGTGCCCTTTATGATAGCCTTTTTTTTTGTCTTGGAAAGCTGGCAATAAGTTAATGTTTGATGATACACAACAATTCCACTGAATTGCTGTTTACTGGTATAGGAATAAGGTTTGTGAAGAAGTCATTACATGGTGTGCCATTGACATCTTAATCCACTCGTGTTCTTTAGCACACATAGGTAGGAAATTCTTCACTTCAAGGATGGTGAGGCACTGGAACAAGTTGTCCAGAAATATTGTGGAAGCCCCATCCCAGAAAGTGCTCAAGGCCAGGCTGGATGAGGTCCTGAGCAACCTGGCTGAGTGGATGGTGTCCCTGCTCATGGCAGGGGGGTTGGATCTTGAGGATCAAGATCATCTTGAAGGACTCTTCCAACTCAAACCATTCTATGACTCTATGAATTTCAGCTGAAATTAGAATATCTTTGTCAGAGAGATGGTGAATGAATCATCATTCATCAGGACCAGTTCAAGGCCCTGCACAGATCAAAAAGCAGAAGGTGTTCACACACATCTCTTTACAAATGTAAAGATGGTCTTGATAGGATTTCCCCTTCTGAGGAAACAGAATTATAAATCTTTGTGAGCATAAGACACACTGTTTCATAATTTTTTCCTAGGTTTTTAGAAACAAAATATTAGATTCAACCTACATGATTCATGTAATTCCCATCACTTTATTTCCTGTTTTAGCCCTGTAGAGATCCATATTGTAAATCAGCAAACTCTCCTGCTTTCTTTGGGTAGGAAAGGAGCCTTTTTGTGCTCAGACAGAATTAGTTTGTAGGAGTCATCCTTTTGGGGATGAAAAAGCAGATTTCAACAGGTTTTACATGGTAAAGAGTTAGAGACTCCACATAACCAACTAGAGACCAGGTAAATTCAATGAGCTCTTCAGAATCACACTGAGGGCTTGCAGCCATACCTGCTCTCAAATCCAGACCTCTGGGAGCCAAATAACTTCTGTACAAGATCTTCCTTATTCATCACCACAAAGACCCAAGTCTTGTTTAAAAAGTAATCTAGGGAGGCCTACAATTATAATTAGGGCTATTATTTAGAATGTGTCTTGAGAACACCTTCCAGGTGATCAAATCAGACTGTGATCTCAACAGTGTTATTAAAAAGGAAAAGCATTAGAGAAAAGAGCATCATTTCAGGCTAAAAAAAGAGTACCTGTTATGAACTAGTGAATTAACATCTTCTTCTAGATAAAATATAATGGTAGCATACTCAGTTTGTCATGATGAACAAAACAATTTATTAGGTTTCTTTCATCTCTAATTTTAAAAATCACTTATCTTCTTGAACAAGATGGGAGTTTTGACAAGGGCCAACAATAATGATGATTAGGACATACCCTTTTCTCTTACAGGGGATTTTTTATTTACATATGTAACATTTTTCATAGCATTAACAGTATTCAAAAATATGCTGAAAAGGTTATTGAAGCAAGTCTGGATCTGTCTGTCATGTAAACATGGGGAGTGCACATATATACAGGATGATTATCAGTAGCTTAAGTGTCTTTTGTCATAATGGCATTTAAGCCTTATTTCAAGTGTTCTGAGGTTATTTTTAAAAATCTGTTACCTAGGAAGACAAATCACTTCTTGTGAGTTGTTCAGCCATTTGACCACTCTTTACCCCAAAAATCCTGCAGCTGTTCTAGCATAAAACTTAAAGTCAAGCTATTGTAAATACCAGGAATAATATTGAAATTATTTGATTTAAAGTGTATTTGTTTACTTTTTTTGGTTCTCTACATTCTTAAAATATAGTTCTTAAAAGTTATAACAAGAACTAATTTAAGTAGCAGCTCAAAAATGCAAAGAACTCAACTCCTTTTCATCCTTACTATGTTTGGTTTTCATTTTGTAAAATGAAGTATGAAATGAAGCCTGAAGCACAAAGATTAAGAAACACAACTATAACAAAAATGTCACCTTTCTCAGTATATGCTTTCCTGCTTCTTCTGATCCCAGTATTCATTTCCCACAGCAGTATATCTGTTTCTCTGCACAAACTTTGGGCCAGAGGTTGATTTATCATCTATGGAAAAAACTAAGTATAGCAATATAGAATCTAAGTACATTCTTTTTGCAATTTGCCTTACTTACCTACGCATACCAACACCCATCACCCCTGCAATGGGATGGTCAGACAGCATGCAAAGAAATCTCTTTTTCCAGAAAACTCAGCCTAGCATAATTGTGGGTTTGGGGAAATAACTTTGCCACAAGAATTGACCTAATCAGAGCCTAAAGCAAAGAGCAAACATTCCTTTTGCCTACACAGCTCCCTGTCATCCAGCTGCCTTCTGCACACCCTTGCACAAGTCAGGAGCAATAACGTGTCCTCCAAAAGGCAACTGCTATTTGGTATTAAAAAAAAGAGCCAGGAGGCTTTGGCTGTACTGATCCACAATGAAAAATGTTGGTTCACAACACAATCAGACAAAGACAGAAAATGGAATCAGGAGGAAGTTATGAAAAGTGCTATATCAAGAGCCTGAGAGAAGGTTTGTTGAAATGGGAAAATCTCATAATTACATTGAAGTTGTTGAATACAAAAGTAAAATGGTTCCTAAGCCAGCAATGCCATGAGGCAATTTTGATGGTAATTTTTGTATTATGCCATCAGTTATTTATAACTAAATATGTGCCCTTCTTAAGATGAAAATCATATGCTGGAAACAGAAGTTAAAATTAATTTTTTCCCTATTAGCCTGTTTGTGATTTTTGAGAATAGGCTTTCCACTAAGCCTGCCTTTTGTCTCACTGGATGTGAATAACAAGATTAAAACTTCAAGGGCTCTGTCCTCAGCCAGTTTACATTTGAGTACAAGAGTTGAGGCTTTGGACTAAACTATTCAAAAGCTCAATTGTGTTTTAAAAATTCAAACAATCTTAATATTTTAATATTCCCCCTCGGGTTATTGAGAAAAATCAGATTTAATACTCACCAACCATCTGATTTATATAAATATCTTATAAACTTTAATACTGGTGCCTTTGCTCACTTAAGAGCCACATGGGATATGAGAACAGGGAAAAGTTGCAGAGAAAGTCAGTGGGAAAAGATCTGGTTTCTTAGTTATAAAGCAATAAAAAGCATGCATTTAAAATTACATATTTTAATATTTCACATAACCTGTAGTGGATGCTGTGCAGAACGAGGCTGTGGGTTCTGAGCTCTGCATGTGCTTGGTGATGGTAAGGAGTCCAGGTGGGGGGCCCTTGCTGTGGCCCAGGCACTGTGTGGTCAGGCATGCATGCTGAGGGTTGGGGAAACACCATCCCTCTGAGCTCCAACTGCACGGCCACTCCTGCTTTTTGTGTTACTCATGGTCCTCAGCGGTGGGATTTACCACCAGCAAAGGTAACTGGGCTGCTGCTAACACTGATGGCAGAGGTGTCATTTGCTGTATAGCACTAGAATGACAGAATTCATTAGAATTCATCGCCTGACTTGGACAAAATTCCTCCCTGCGGAGAGGGTTGATAGGAAATTAGTGTACTGCAGGAGTTCCAGTTAGATCTTCAAAATAAGCTGCAGGCTGGGGAACACAGGAGGGAATCTGAGGGGATGGAGGCAAGAGGAATCAGAGAGTGGAGCAAGGTAAAAATGTGTGAGGTCGGCCTCAATGACAACCCTCCTGCATGAATCCTGGGGGTGTGAGCACTCCCTGTGCTCCCCTGGAGATGGAGAGGAGGGCTGGGAGGTGTCTCAGGGGCTGCTGGCACTGGGATAGCCCTGTGATGGCCTGGGTGTGCAGAGAGAGGACAATGTGCACAAGGGGACTGAGGAAGGAACCCAAACCCATGCCTTTATCTGATGCCAGCTATTGCTGTATTGCTTCACAGCACTGTGCAAGGGCCTTTTTTTCCAGAACTGACTGTGTTATCTTATGCTGTGAGAACTGAGGAGCGAAAGCAGGGCCCTGTGCTGAAAGCTGCCATTGACCCAAGAGTAAAACAGCAAAGAGCTGCAAAATGCCAACAGCCACAAGATGTGACAAGAGCCAAATCCCACAGTGGTTGTTGGACCCATGCAGACCCCTGGCTCTGGTCAGAACAGCACTGTGCTCCAATGTCACTTTGGAATCTAAGTAGTTTCAAAGCCAAAAGAAACTGGCTCTTATCACAGAGCAAGCATGTCCCCAGAGAGCAGTGCAAGAACACAGCTACACTGGAGCCATGCTGCAGGAATAACTGGTGAAGCCTTCCCGTGATGACAAGCCCCCAGCTTGATGCTGTCTCTGGAGCTCTCACAGCTGTAGATGCCAGGAGACTCCAGAGAGAGACCCATGGAAAGGCAGAAGCAAAGGGCAGCCTCTGCACAGTGTCCTCCTCTCCTTCCACTCATCTTGGACAATATCACCATAGAGGAATCATCAGGGGATCACTAAAAATGAAAAGAAACTTTAAAAGTTATTTAGTTCACTCTCCTTTCCCCCTTTCAAATGCAGGATCAAATCTAAATCAACTCATGATAGATGCTTGTTGCCCTGTCCTGAAGTAATTTCTAGTTATGGACATTACTTAATTTCCTTAGTAATTTGTTTTCGTCTTTTTTTAGTCTTTACCATTAGAGATTTTTCCCCAATAGCCCACTAAACTAGGAAATGTAAGCTCATAATTTATTTTAGCAGACAGAGAAGCACTTTTTCCCTTCCTCACTGAGGAACACTTGACACGTTTGAGGCTCCTAGGACATCTTCCAGAACCCATCTCCTCAATTCCAGACTGAGAAAGGCAGGCAGATGGTAAATTACTTACACAGGAAGCTTATGTGTTGGACTATTGCACCCAAGTCTGTTAATGTAACACAGATATAACAGGATAATCCATCAGGAAAAAGCCCTCTATTAGCAACAAATATTTCAGTAGTGGAATTGAGCAAATAGTAAATATTAGAAGAATCCAATCATTTTATTGAATTCTGTGCTCCGGAACTGACTTTAATGTGATTTAGAGAACTTCTCTTTTTGTTGTCAGTGAAAGGGTGGTATATGATCCATAACTTCATATAACTTTGAGTTATAACTCCATAACTTAAAGAGATTGGGAGTGGCAGTGCTTAGTTCTGATAAACTACAGCTCCATGACCCATTTTGTATATGCCACTCTTGCTGGAGACAGATGTGAAAATGGAAGAGGTGATTTGCACATTGGCCAAGCCTTTTGTCCCATAACAGTGTTTTATAAATATAAAATGTCCAGATGATTCCCAAACCAGGCAAAATATTGATTTCAATATTGATTTTGACTTCTCAAAGTCTCAGATATGTCTATGACTCACTGCACACTGACACCTAATTTCACCCTCTCTAACTGAATCATCAAACTGAGGTCCTATACAGGCAATACAGAAATATAGGACCCTCCAGAGAGCTGCAGGAAAATCATTCACTAATTGCCCATTGGTTTAATTGAGAAATTAAAGGCAATTTTATTCCCAACTTTGTCACCTTAGCCAACCCAAAGCTCTAATTATGTAGGTCTAAGAGAGGAATTTGAGGAATATGATCTCTTACAGACACTGTTGGGGCCCCTAGCCTACATGTAGTGATACCAACAACATTTTCTTGCATATCTTGCTCTGATTCCTGGCCATAGATTTTCTATACTGACTCCAACTGCAACCAGTTGCTCTGATATCTCTACTACATTGTACTTATGATACAATACAACAATCCAAGCTTTTTTTTTTCCACAGAAGTGTTAGCATTTGGACCAACATGAACAGAAAAGCAATTCTGAAACAAAGAAAACAAGAATAATTTTATAGAAAATATCCAATTATAGAAAATTTCTGTCTTTCTAGAGGAAATGTAGAGAAGAAATGAGGACATTCAATTGTGTAAGCAAAGAAACAAGTTTTATAGATTGTCAACAGGTATAATTTAGCCTGAGAATCTACTTTCAAAGACTGAGACTTATTTACTACATGCAGAAGACTTGTAAAGTAATATGGAATTTCCCACAGCAAGATCACCTCAGAAGTTCTGCAGGTTGACAGTAACCCAAAAACTTTGCCACCCAGCAATCACTTCAGTGACCTGTGCAAAATAAGTAGATAGTCTCAGCTCAGTTTCCAGAGGTAAGGTGGCCACAGTGTGGGAATCTCCATTAAAATTAACAGTAGCTGGCAACTATGCCTGCAAGGTCTTACATGTCCCTTGAGAGCTGGGCAGGAATGGGAAGAGCACCTTCAGTGTACAGTCACTGATAAACAGCTTGCACCCTTGCTAGTCTTACAGCATAATAACCACTAATGGCCACACAACCTATTTACTAATGCAAGATCTGAAGGGTTTTTTTATTATTATTTCCTTTTACAGCATTTATTTCTCAACACCCTGAGTACCTGTGCAACATTTTTACTGCAAACATAATTTTTGTGAAGAAATCCTCATTTTATGTATTTCTACCACATAAGGGGGTGAAAAAGATCAAATTTAAACATCTGTCCTAAATAAAATACAACACAGACTCACAAATCTGACAGTGAATTTGGTTAGCAAAAGCTTTATTAAGATAATGCAGGGCACGCTGTTTTCGTAGCTGGGATGTGGCTGCTGAGGCAGTGCAGTCAGACCCTGCTTGGACAGCAGATGGTGTCCTACTGTAACATTAAGCTCCAGTGCTCAAAGAGGAATCTTAAACCAGCCTTTAAAATACTCTCCAATTTCCATTTAATTACTTTAATTGGCTTTATAGGCTATGTAATAAAAATGATGGATCTGTTTAAGCACTAGGCTGAATTAAAAGGTTTAGTGTGTCAAAACCAGTGATTTTGAAATATATGTCACATTTCTATGAGTATTTTCCAATATTTAAATGAATTTTCAAAAAATGTGATCATACCACTTAGATGCCTGAGCAGTTCTTTTCAAAGGTACCACAGGCAAATAGCTATTAAGAATCCCACTGAGTGTCAAGGCAATCAGATGCCTCCCAGTTCTCTGGGCCTTGGAAAATGTTCCCCTTACAGTATAAGTTATCTGCATATAACAATGAGAAATCAAAACTTGCCACTGTTCCAATAAAGGCAATGCAAAGACTTCTGAGCCTTCATAGGAAAGGACCATTTTTTTTCCTTCTATGCTGTATAGCATCTTGTGCTCTATAGCAACTTGTTCAGTGGGCATCTGGTCCCTATTGTAGCTCTCAGATACCAACAGTACAATTAAAACTCCACAGGAATTAAATTTATTCCTGATATATTACATATTGTTGCTGTAATAATAAATCTAAAGGAATAATTTCATGATTTCACTCTGCGACCAAAGATATTTTTCCTTGTATGTTTTTTTTTTCCCAGTCTTTGAAATCTGCAGATGTTCCCAGAACTTTGTGACTAATAAAGTGAACTGGGTGGTGAAAAGAAACCTGTTGTGTTAAGAAGCTCCAAGCTCCAACTTCTGTGGTGTTAAGAAGCTCCAAGTCTGCTGAAGCCCTTGGACTTCAGGAAATTAGATAATAAAAGTGAGAGATCCTTGCAGGATTTCCACTTTGAGGAGCCCTTCAGAGTGCTGCACAGAACCTGAGTCATGAGAGAGCCTGGTCTGAAAACCCTTCTCCAGATGTCCAAATCACAGCTGTGGTCACTGTGGGCTCTGATGCATTGCAGCAGACCAGTGTGACTCAGCTCAGAGATATCTGCAGTTTGCAAGCCTAGATTGGATTTACTGTCACTGGGAGGGCAACATTTGTTGGGAACAGTTTTGACATTCATACTAGGAGGTGATGAAATCTTTGCCTGCTGGAGCAGATAATCATCATCTTGTACAGCCAAACCCAGGCTGGGACAGGGAGTCATAAATGGTGTTATGCATCCAATCATCACCGAATCTCTTTTTTTTTTTTTTTTCCCACACAGAGACTCTTGTAAAATTCTACTGTCTTTTTGCTTCTTTCTGAAAAAAAAATATTATTCCTCTAGCTCCAAGCTATGAGAGTAGTCTAACTAATTTTGGTGAGATTCTTCACATGAGAAAGCACTCTGGACCTGATCCCTTAGAGAAATAGGTTAGGAGTAACTGCATGAATGAGATACTTGATTTTCAAAACATGCTTTTATTTTCTTCCTCATCCCAGATATGACAGAGTATGCAGGGGTCAATATTCTCCAAGAACATTTACATAACTTCTTCAAAAGCAATAAAATGATGAAACCCAAAATCTGCAAATTGTGGTGATTTGTAGTGCTTTGATTTATAGCCCTGTTGGGTTTGGAGTGAATGATTTCTACAGAGACCAGTCCCTCTAATCGGAATTTTACAAGAAACGGATGTGCTAAAAGAAACAGAAAGCTAACAGGGCTTCTGGTTACATTTTCAGCCTGATTTATAGAGCTGTAAAACTCTCTGTATCAGGGAGCTGACACCAATTTCTAGAAAGCTGTGAACATTTGTTTCCATCTGATTTTCCTGCAGGGCTCCTGGGCCAGCTTCTTTCCCAAACAACCCCAGTGAAATCCATGTCAGGTGTTTGAGAGTGTGGGACACTGGTGAAACAAGAGAGCTGGCAGCAAAGGAGAGCAAGCCAGTCCTGAAATGTCAGTTTTGGGGACAGAAGTGTACTTTTAAGGAATCAGGAAAGGAAAGGGGGCTGAGGTGGGAGCAGGCATTAGGCATTACCAGGGTTGGAATGGCTAAGGGAGGTCTGATCTGGCACAGCAAGAGATGCTGTAGAACTGAGGGGTGCCTGGTTGAGGACAAGCAGGTGCAGGAGGCAGATGGCCAAGCCTGGAGCTGCAGCAGCCATGCCACTGCAGCACCAATTGCACCCTGACAGATGCAAATGCCACCTGCATGTGGATGCAGTCAGACAGCAGAAGAACAAGGTTGTGAGAAGAGGAAGAACTGGAGAGAAAATGGGCAGCAAGCCAGGGACAGGAGGTGCATTCTAGTCGAGGCTGCAGCCTTGGTTAGTGCACACAACACAGCACAGGGACCTGGTCAGACAGGCAGAGAGGTGTCCATGAGCTGGGAGCAGGGAAGAGGTGGCTGGAGAAGTGCCACGGCTGCTCTCCTCTGCAAACCTCACCAGAGCTGGGCTGCAGAGGGGGACATGCACTCATTTAACAGGCAATGCCCATGGCCAGTTTGACAGCAAAACTCCCCAAGGAGAACCAAGCCAAAACAGCACATACACTCAGCCACGTGCAATGCCCAAGATAAGGGAGAGATGGTGGTGAGGAGCAAGAGAGGGCATGGATCAGGACAAGGATCAGGAGAGAGAGATGAAGTGAACTCACAGGTCATTAGTGGGTAGATCACCAAGAGCTGTCCTCTGGACCTGGGCTGTGATTCACAGGAAAACATCCATCTGCCTCTGTAAAGACGCTAAACTGTTTGACCCACAGCAAAGAAGAGCTCCACAGCTTGGATATTTACAGCTCTGCTGAACTTCTGATGGCTAGAAGTTCATAGAAATGCTTGTTTTGCAATTTCATGCCAGAAAGGAAGATGGTGTAGAGGTTCAAACAAAATTATCTGAGGTCTCTTTTGAAAAGGTAAGCTGTTCCCCTGCAGAAAACAAATTATGTGACAGACACAGGTTTTTACAGGTGCTTGAACTAGCATTCATCCAAAGAGAGTTACAGAAGATTTTAGTGAAAAGGAAAAGAGAAAATTACTTTAAACCAGCACTTTTAAGCCTAGTGGATCTTCAGGCCCTCTACATTCAAGGGCACTTAGCAGGATGCCCAGTTTGCAAAGGTTTGGGGATCAAAGTCTGAGGTATTTGTGTGTAGGCTAACAGGCAGCATACAATGGCAGCTTCTGTTGATATAGCATTTAATAAAATGTTCTTACCTTGTTATGCTGTTTAAAGAAACCCTAATCAAGTTGCCTTACTGTATAAAATTTAAAGTATTAAATACATTATTTTATATTTTATAAAATATATAAAATATTTTCTATTTTATATATTTTTTATATTTTATAAAATTTAAAGTATTAAATACATTATTTTATAAAATGGTTTAGTGGTATGTCAAGTTATTTTGGTTTTAGAGTGTCAAATTAAAAAAACAGATACCAATTAATAAACCAAGATGCATTTTATTGCACTAAGTGCAGCTCCAAAGTTTATTACAACTTTCTTTATTTCCTTTATCTAAAAATAAATGTATAGGTGTCTTAAATTAATTATAAAAATCAATCTTACGTGGAGAAGCCCTGATCCAGCAACCACATATGCTTATGAGTAATTTAACTGCATGAGTAACTTCATATAATTCAGTGGGTGAGAGAGGAGCTGTGATCCGTGGAGCTCCTAGTGTGGGTAAAGTTCTTCGTGGGCACAACTGTTTGCAGGACAGGAGCCAAGGATAACACTTCTACAAATTCCCATCTAGAAGAAAAGGCAAATGAATACACAGTAAAAAGCAATTACATGCCATTGCATGTTCTAACAACTATATATTCTACAATAAGTGCACAAACACAATTATGGGTTTGAAGATATTCAGGACCCACCCATAACTGATGGATAATGAATGGAGAGGTGGAATGAAATGGAGAAGTGAAAGGAACACAGTGTAACTCTCTTCATGTCTGAGTATCTCTCTAATTTAGGTGTTTCATAGATGCAATAGGTATACACAGGAAATATGCAGACAAAAGAAAAGGGGGCTGCTCTCAACTACCATCCTTGGACACTCAATGAAGGTGTTGTCTAAAGAGAAATTATTTTGGTCTCTCAATGCGTTTTAGCGCACCTAAGGCAGGTGCTTTACAGATGCTCAGTGTGGTCTGTAAGTGAAAAGCAGTCATCTCTAAAGATAAAAAAAGCCTTCTGCTACACTCAGGGCCCTGACACAGAAATTACCTATGCATTTTCTATCAGGTAACTGCTAGCCAGGACGTTAAGGCAGAGCCAGATTTCTCCTGTTCCTCATTCTTCCTGGGAAACCCTTGCCTGTGCCCTGAGTGCTGCACAGGGACATGGCATCCACAGGAGAAGGGGACTTCAGGGGGAAAAGGCCCCTGCCCTGGGAGGTGGGAGTGCTGGCTTTGAACTCTTTGTGGAGGGCAGCCCTGCTTGCTCTGAGCTAGACTGCTGTGTTCTGTTCCAGCTGTAAATTTTTAAGAGAATGATGCCGACTGACCTGTCTGATGTGCAGTTCAGCACTTCCCAGCAGTGGAGTGCAGGTTGAGTATCTTCACACCTTCACTGTGAGCTGAGCTTCCTTGAGAGAGAGAGCCATGTAGCTGCTGAGTTTCTGCCAGTTAGGAGGTGCTGTTATGCCTTCAGGAAGCTGTGTATTCCAGCACAGGAGCACCAGCTGGTTCTAGACAGCAGAAAGCATGCCAAATTTCCCTCCAAGATGTAGGCACCTGGGGCTTACCTGTGCCCCACGACAAGCTGAATCCAAATGGCCATCAGCTCTCCCACAAAGCCGAAACCCTACAACTGGGAGAGACTGGATAATTTCCTTTTTGGCCTGTCCACCTTATTAAAATGTGTATGAATACCTTTGGTCCCCCTGGGCCTGGCTGTGGAAGCATTAAACACTCTGCAAGTTCTCCTTATGAATTGCCAGTAAAATAGATGGCTTGCAAATGTTTATGTTCCTGCACTTACCTTGCCCCTATGAAATAAATGCTGCTGCCAACCACAATACAATGCACCCTATGTCTTCTGCAGTGCTCTTGCTGCTGTTCACTCTAAAATGCATCTTTAGGGGTGTGTTTCTACCTGTGCACCTCCCTGTCCCCAGCTGTACTTTGGCAATCCCTACACGAAGAGGCTGTGTTTGCCCTGTTTACACACAAGACATTCACTTTTGTTCCACTGCATGCTAACTGCCTGTTTTTCCTTTGCATTGCTTTTTTCCATTCGTATTTCTCTGAGTTTGCTCTCCTCTCTGGCTGAGTTTGGCTGTCTTACATCCTGCACATCTCCTGAAAGTGCTTCCAGGCTGGGTGCTGCCCCAGTGTGGTAGGAATACTACAAAAGCTGCAGCTATTTTGCCAGCCTTTCTTCCTGGTGCACGCTCGGGATGCACACAGCTGATGACTGGGTCTTTTGTCCAGATATATAATATCTTAAGTATACAAATGCTTCCTTTCTGTTTACACAGAAGGAAAAGACCACAAACAAGCCTTAATGAGCCCTTCTCATTTGCAATTAAAATTTAAAATAAAAAATCCTCTTCATATTAACAGAGTTTTGTGATGGGGCAAGTGCCACTGTTTCTCTGGTGTCATTGTCACCTGACAGAGTTCAGTGTGCTATGACTTTATAAACACTTCTCCCTTGCCACACCCTTTTTGTCAGTGCAACCATCAGCAAAATCTCATCAGGCAACTGATGCAGGCTTAAAAATGCCATGAAATGTTTTGTGACACATAGCCGAGGGGAATGGGGCTGTGGGCAATGGAAGAAATGGGGAGTAGGGATAATGAGGAACAGATAAGCTAATACCACCTCTAAAAGCCTGGAAATGTGAAGCCACATCTTCAGGCACATTACAACCACTTCACAGGTAATCAGGTGCTCGTTACAGGTCTGAACGTGCACATACCTGAATAATCAGCGGTGCTGCTGCCACTGAGTTTATATTCAGGCTAAACACCCACAAAGAAGTTTCAACTGAAGGGAGTAGCCAGTAAAAGTAAGGGTTAATCATACCTGCGACAGAGAAAATCTTTCCACTGATCATCCAAAATAGTGGCCCTTGTGTGTTTTTCCCCCTTTACGCAAGAATTGCTCGACTGTTCTTTGAATGTGAGCTAACTTTGCTTATCAGTACCCAAAAAAGCAAGCCCCTGCAGGGTCCCTGCTGACAAACGCTGCAAGGCAGTCGTGTCCTTTCCTCTGCCCTGAATGCAGTAATCAGAGAGATGCAATTTTCCAGTAGTGCTTGACAGCTTACATCAAAGGCACAGAAACTGTTTCTGGACATTGAAAAGATAAAATTCTAATACTAACTGATGCCTCCTTCAGTTTTTATTGCAGTTCAGTGTAAACAGATGCTGCTGGTTTTGAAAGCATATGTTCAGATCTGTCAAAGTGTGTGTATGGCAGCGGTGATATCTGCCGTAGTAAAGGCTGGAATTTGCCATCGTCTACATATTCTTGATTCAATCATCTCTGAGGCACTAGCCCTGTGTGTGTGCTTACACAGATGTCTGTCTTTGCATGTGCATGCATACAAACACAAACACATGCATATGCATGAAATGGAAACTGTAACCCAATCTTAACCAGGGGTTTAAATTAATCGTAATACATACACATAGTTACAAACATTGGGCTATATTTAACTTTCACATAAGCAATGCAGAACTATTATCTTCTGAGGAGCTCTACAGTGTGTGAGTCAGCCCCAAAGCCTCTTAGCCCATGGAAAGATGCCACTGACTTTATTGGGCTTTGGATCAGTCTGAAACCAATGGCTAATTTTCTCGTATAATATAACTTTCCCTGCCAGCAAACTTAAGATAAACTTAGATTCTAATTCCAACAACTCTATAATTTTTTCCAAACAAATTCCTTATGGAATGGAAATGCCCATTCTTGTTCTGGGCATTTTTCAACGTTTTCGTGTTTCTTAGTTTTGAAAATTGATTCAGTTATGTTAAACATTATGCAAGCTTGAAAAAGATCACAGTCTCCAGCTATGCAAAGTGAAATTCTCATGCATACATAGCTCAGAAATAAATGTCATTAGCAACTTCAAACTTGGCTAGTATTAAAGCCATCTTTGAGGAAGGGTAAAAAAATCACATTTGGAGAAATTCAGCCTGATGTTTTAGAGAATAAGAATAATTTAGGATTACATATCCATCTCAGCTTTCTCATCTTATTTAACATTCTCTACAACTTTCTATTTGCTTTCCATGTGCTTTGAGGTGGATTTATTTGAGTATGTACTTGAAATTTGCAATTATTTAGAGGGAAAATTAACATGTTTGCACAGGTCTTCTTGAACTAAAGGGAGCACTATCTGAAGATCTACACTTGAACTCTGAGCTATTAAGGCCATTAAGTTCATCCTAATTCAGGTATCACACTTGACAGAAATGTAGTTGAAGTCAAGTAATTTTTAAGAAATTAGTCTTGAAGAATCTTTTGACTGCAAATGCTCCTTTGAGTAATCTATAAATTAAAAATCTGAGTCAGAAATTAATGACTAATTTTTCTGAATGTAGATTTTGTACACATTGTTAACACTTAAGCTGTATTTAAAAATAATGTGGCTGTGCTAATCACTAAAGTAAGTTCATATTTGGATTATTATTTATATTTTTATCAGTGGTATCTGATATGATCACTGTTGTGGAGACATCATGCTGCTTTCTGGCACTGTAGGGTCTCAGCTGATGGGCATCTCACAGGGTACTTGAGTTTGGGTTCCCTGACAAGAGGCAACAGAGAACATCTCTGCTCAATAATACACAGTCTGCATATTCAGGTGGGTGCCTACAGCCTTAATTCGAGGCAATTAATGTTTAAAGTGCTAAATTGTTTTGAAAACCACTGAATCCTCTTTCTATGTCTATTCCAGTCCCACGCCATATGTATTGTGTTTTGCAACCCTGTATTTTGTTTTGCAAATAGAATTTAGTGTGTATTATTTATGTAGCCTCCTACCAAAAGAGAAGATTGACAATGTCACAGAAAGAAAAATTTTGGTCAGACTGACAACATCTACAACATCCCACTGTCTCTTCTTGTGGTGTACCACAGACTCGGTTTTCACAGTAAGTCCAAAGCTCATTATGAGGTTTAGAAAAGCATTTATGAAAAGCTTTTAGTGAGTACAGTGTGAGGAGCAGATGCTCCCCAGGACTAATGCACACAAGCTTGCCATAATGCAGGGCAAGTCTCAGAGCCTCCTTTGCTGATGTAAATGGGAACAGGGCCATTGCCTTACATCTAAATGCAGTGTAATGTAAGTCAATCACCCCTCGAGTTTTAAAGCATCCTTACTTCGGTATTTGTGTTAGCTGATATTTGCATAATAATGCCCAATGCACACAAAACATTGCATCAAAAGAAAGTTGCTCCTTCCCTCCAGCTTGTGTTTTTGGAAATAATTCTTTTCCTCCGTTCCTGAGACTTCCCCACACCACCTGAAGTCTTCCAGCTAACATATTTTTGCCATCCTTTGCTGCCAGATCTCTTTCCTTCATGCTGCCACTTCCTTTCTCTCTGACATGCAAATTATAGCAAAACCTTTAAATACTGCCTCACCTGAGTGCTCTTTCTCTTTGTACCCTTGCACTGGGCAGCAACAGTGGTGGTCAGAAGGTTTGGAATGTGTTTGATGTTATGAGGTGCCTCTTTCTCCAATATACATGGCATGCACACCCACCCTGCCTGTTGCTGTGTGCCCAATACAAAACACAACAAAAGCATTGCTCAATTAGGCTGAAATGAATATTTAGTTTGGGCTGCATCTTTTTGTGCCTGGGTGCCTGAACCTCAGGTCTGTCCGGTGCTAATCACTGTGACCCCATTGTCTGCCCCAGCTTTGATGAGAATGATTCTACGTCCATGGTCCAATCTCGGATTTTAAACTTTGCTCTTACAAAACTCTCTCCCCAAGGTTTGTCTCACGGCTCACTGGCAAGGCCTGTACTATTGAAGTGGACAGCTTTGATGGCTCTGTGACATATGCAGGAGATTTGTTTCTCTTCTGAGCTGGAAGAAATGCAGAGGGTGTTGTTCACATCGCAGTCAGAACTGGCTGGGGGCCGCGGGGACTCCATCGCACACCGGGCAGCAGCGCAGGGTGAGCCGGAGCTCGGCTACAGAGCAGGGGGATCCCCAGCAGCGCCACTTCCAGATGAAAAGAGCTTTGCTCGGGGGGTTTATTGCACATTCCTGGTCGCACGAGGGAGACTGGGTCCAGGTAGCTGCCTCCCTGCTTTCCCTTTAATCACTGCAGGGTGGGAACCGGATCCAGCCTGGAGGGATAAAAGATCTCTGAGATGAAGAAGTACAATGGAGCAGAGTTAATGTCGATCAGTTTATTGCTGTAAGCAAATCACTGCCACGTCTCTCTGTGCTGCATGTTAAAATTTACAACTCGTAGTTAAATGAGTCAGAGCTGTTGCTTCTGGTTCTGCCTCCAGCTTCTCCTGCCACATAGCTGGACAGACAATGGGTCCGTGTTGCAGAAGGGGCCTCGGGCCAGCCCCAAGGAGCTGTGTTGCAATGCCCATTATCGCAATGCCTCATTTTTAGGCTCCCTGCTGTGGAACAGATTGCTCAGGCCAGGGACAGACACCACTGTGCTTCACATAAGGTGTGGAGAGAGTTAAAAGCTAATAAAAGAAAATTTCACAGGTCCACATACCCCTTGGGTGAGAATATAAATATAATATACTATAGATACATATGTATAGATCATATAGATATAGATTTAGATATAGATAATATGGATATAAAGAGATATAGATATATAGAATTATGAAAGACAGGAAGAAGGTGTCTCTTTCTGCCACAGACTCCCTCACAGTTCAGTGCAGAAGTCACATCAGCCTGCTTTTTGTGAAGAATTAGAGAGTGAGTGAACTACCTCACTGCATCCAGGAGCTCTTTGGGTACAGAATATTATATTCCAACTAGTGGAAGACTTACTCACCAGTCACCACTCTGCTGGATTTAATTTGGACAGCCCCATGACTGCTCTGAGGAGTGTCCTGGTCTCAAGACTGCTTACGCAGCCACTTTTTCTTGCTCTCTCTGGCCACCTCCGTGTCTAATATAAAATCAGATGTATGATTAGAAGAGATGAAAAGCAATTACCTCTGAGTCTCGAATAAGCTGGTGATTGGTATTTTCACTTTGCCTACAGCTGTTTACCTAAATTCAGCTGTTTACCTAAATTCAGACACCTGAAGATGTCCAGCCAGTTTGTTCAACAGACCTTTCACTTCCCAGATTTTAAGGAAAAAGGTCTCATGTGACCCAGGAGATTCACACAAAATGATGAGCCTGGATTTAAGCTTATAAGCACGACTGAGAAGCACTCAGCCCCCTCCCCTTCCCCGGGCCTTTACAATGGCTAAGTTAGGCAGCTTCCCTGTTTTGCCTCTGATTTCTTAAGGTTCTGTTCTCAGGCACAATCCTGAGCAGCAGGAGGCTGCTGCTGCGCCTAACTCACTTGCTGAATTTAACCTGCCCTAACTTTAGAAAGCAAGACTAAGCTCCCACTCCACTTGAGCACTACAGAAAACATTCGATGAAGTATTCAACGGGGCACCGATTCGTGTTTCAAGTGAAAGAGCGAATTCGGAAAGAAACCCCCAAACCACAAGAAATTCAGAGCAGATGACAAATGTACGGTTTAACCAACGATTTGAGCAGCAGGTTTACCCGGTAGTCACCTTCTCTGTAGCTAAAACTGAAGGGGAGCCTTTCCGTGCTTTTTAAGCTCACAGCCCTCGCTGTGTGCCACTCTGCCCTTCTGCCACGGCCGGAGCCGGGCGCGATCCCGCCGCGGTCCCAGCCGGGGCTCTGGAGCTCGCACGGAGCCGGTGCCGGGAGGATGCGCCCGGGCGCTGCCCCCGTGTGCGGGTAACGGAGCCGTTCCCCTCTTTTGTGGGAATAAGAGTAGAAAAAAAAGCTTTTATTTTGTATGTGTTTCTGCGCGTGCTTGCTTCCTCTCCGTGCCCTGGCTGTATTTGCTGTGAGCTGTATTTGCTGCGCCCCGTGGAAAGTGTCGCACCAAAGCACTATCGCTTTCCCACGGCTGAGAGTCCGTGGTGGGACGTGGATGTGCTCAGGGCCCCTCCGCTTTCTCTCGTCTGTCTGCCGAGGCTTTCTAGGAGTGCATGTGGAGATATGCATGGAGGGGAGGGGGGTACCGCCGTGACTGGGGAGGGGTGGCGGGGGAGAGGGGAGTTATTAGGAAACTTTGCTTTGGCTACTCTCTATCCTTGGGGCTGCGTGGCGCCAGCACCCTCAAGTTGAAAGGAAAACAGCCATTCTCACTTCCAACTGCCCACTGAGATCCTTAAGGCGACAAAGACACAAAAGTGAGTTTTATTTGCTGGTAAGCCAGAGGCAAGAAAAAAGAAAAGCCAATTCCCCCTTAAAAAGAGCCGACAAATCCTTTTTGCTCTTTTGTGTGAGCTTTTCCTATTCACATGGAGCGTTCATCCGTGTGATTCCCAACTTATTGTCATTACTTAGTTATTAATTGTTCTCATCTGGGTTTAATTGAGCAACCAAGGACTTTAGCCCAAGGGTCAGGGGGAAAACTTAAAGCAAAGACATGTTCAATAGGAATCCTGCGCTTCGAATATCCACACCGAGTTAACATAATGTAAAAAAAAAAAAAAAAAAAAAAAAAAAAAAAAAAAAAAAAAGCAAACAGAGACAAAGCGGAGAGATTAAAGGGTGCCGCTTTGCCCGGAGTCTCGAGCCGCAGCGCCCAAAGGTGCCGGCAAAGGGGAGCAGCTCTTGCGGGGAGCCAGCACCAGGCTGTCCTCCCTGCTTAAAATCTCTCTCGGATTTTAAGGGCATCTTTACAGGATAAACCCGGCCTCCTAAGCGATTAGATCTCCCCAAAGCCGCGGTCTAATCGCGCAGAGGCTAAGTTAGAGAGAGAGATAAGCAGGAGATATCCAGCCTTTTTCTGCCAGAGACACAACGTGGGAAAAAGTCGGCACAGAGCTTTCCCGCTCCGGCGCGGCGTTGGGCGCTGGGGTCAGGATCACAGACACTGTCATTTGCACAGAGAAAAGAAATGATAGGAAAAGAAAAGGGTTGGGAAAAAAGTACAGGAAAAAAAAAAGGCAAGAAAAGAAAACAAACAACCACAAAAGCCCCAAACTCACCCCAGCACAAAAATGACTGGGCGGCCAGAGCGGAGCGAGAGAAGGGAGATTAGAGCAGCGAGCTCTGGAGAAAGTGACTGTGTTCAGGTATGTTGTTTCGCTGAGTTATTGAAAGCATCATTGATACTTAAGAGATGATAAAAGTCCTTCCTCGCCCCCAGCTACAGTCTCGCTGGAGCCACAGTGCCTGCAGAAGATTGCCGAGCCTCATTACAGCAATTATTTTCCTTCTAACTTTGCTTCAACCTTAACGTTTTAAATTGCTGGAAATGAAAGCAGCGGGGTGGGGGGTGGGGGGAAAGACAGAAAGAAAAATAGAGTCCCAATTTCTGAGCGGCTATTCCTTGAGTACAAAGATAAAGCACGAAATTAAAAAAAATAATTAAAAAAGGAAAAGAAAAAAAAAGAAAAAGAAAAAAAGAAAAGGAGGAAACCAACTCTCTCCCTTACCCGAGGGATTCGTCAAACCAAAGCGGGTGGAGCGGCGCACTGAGGGGGCTCAGGGTGCGGCCGGCGGGGAACGCGGCGAGGCGGCGGCGCCGGTGCTGGCGGGATCGGCAGGCGCGGAGCCGGGGCTGCGTGTCCGCCGATTTCCTCCGCGGGGTTCTCAGCCGTCGCCAGCGGTTTCCTCGGGGCCGTACTCGGCCGGGACGGGTTTCTAGCGGAGCCAGCCGCTGAGAACGGCGGGGTGTTCGAAAGCCCGAGGGTGAGCAGGAGACACGGCGCCGAGCGGTCCCGACCGGCAGTCCCGCGGGTGGCACCGGCCTCCGGGCCCGCACTCCTGCCCAGCACCATCGTCCCCACGCCCCATCGGCTCCGGTGCTGACATCGCCTCGCCGTTAGCGTCCTTTATCCCCTTCTTCAGCACCAGCCGAAGCGCGACAGCCCCCTCTCCTCCCTACTGCCCCGAATCCCGGTGCTCCGTCCCCCCGAGTTAACATCGGCCGGCAAATGGAGCTCTGGAGAAACCCCTTTCTCTCGCGCTAGGCTTGGCACTGAGGTGTGGGACATGTCAAGCCCTCCCCAGTCTTCACAGCCAGCGGGGGCTGCGGCCGGGAGCCTCCCAGACACAGGGAGCGGGAAGGGAGAGGAGCAACTTTTCTCTTTCCTAGGGCCAAGGAAACACGGCCGATCCCGGCGCCGCTGGGGGAAGCAGCAGCGATCACATGCACCTTCGGGGCAGGAATGCGGACAGAACTGCTGGCAAGGAGCAGTGGGGGGAAAGGAGGAAACCTCAAACAGCTGTGAGGACCGGGCAGCTCCGGGATACACAGAAAATTCAACACTCAGCTGCTGTCTCACCATCCAAGGCTGAAGTCTCCTGGATAAGAGGGAAAACGGCTGCTTAGAGCCGCTCCCCCTCTCATCCCCTAATACACAAATTCAGTCTCTTCTTCTGTCACACCCGAGAGGGCAAAGAGCAAACAAATTGCATCAAACAGTAGCTTAAAATTAATTTATTTAACAAATATAGCTATAATATAAATGATAATAAAATTTCAAATATACAGTATATTACATAGTACACAGAGCCCCTTCCAAAGGAGCTGGTGGAGGAGCAAAGAAGGTAACAGACAGCACTGTTACATGGGAATGGGAAAGGCTGTTTTACACTTCTGTCTCTTGACCTCGCCTTGCAGAAAGTAAGAGAAATGTCCTGTCTTTCAGTCCCCTTTTGCCATCTCTTCCACAGTTCCTTCCCCTGTGTCAGGGGGCTCTCCGCAGGCTGCCAGCTGGACCCAGAGAAGCAGGACACAGTCGGCCCATCACCACCCTGCACCTGGAAAAAGCTGGGGCAACGCCTCAGGTTTCTGCCAGCTCCCCAGGACTGCTGAGATCAGAAGAGTGCTGGAATAAGGGCTCAGCATCAGAGGGGGAAGCAGAGAGGTCAAGCAGAGCCAAACTGGAGGAGTCTCTGCCATAGGCTCCACGGGGAAGTCCACAGAGAAGAGCCGGAGGAGCAGGGAGGGAGTGTGTGTGGAGCCAGCGGGAGCAGACAGTCAGCAGGGCTGGGCTCGGCTCAGGCTCTATGTGAGGTGGTACATGCTGTATCCCACATGCGCTGTGTACAGTCCCACAGGAGCCACGGGCAGCCCTGCCCGCTGAAAAGGGCTGGAGGCGCCGTACAGGGACGCACCGGCCACGGCCGGGCCGCCCAGTGGGAAGGAGATGCCAAAAGCAGCAGGCGGGAGCATGGGCTTGGCTGCCATCTTCAGCTTCTCCAGCTCAGCCTCCTGGAGCCTCTTGGCCTTGGCGCGACGGTTCTGGAACCAGATCTTCACCTGGGTCTCGGTGAGGCTGAGCGAGCTGGAGAACTCGGCGCGCTCGGCGATGGACAGGTACTGCTTCTGCCGAAACTTCCTCTCGAGGGCCAGCAGCTGCGCCGTGGTGAAGGGCGTCCGGGGCTTCCTGTTGGTCTTGTGCTTGCGCAGGGTGCAGGCGGGAGGGCTCAGCCGTCCTGTGCCCGGGAGCAGCCGGGGAAGAGGGGAAAGGAGAGACACCTCGGTCAGCAGTGGCCAAACCCCACAGCCTGCAGAACCCCCTCCCTACCACAGCTGAGGTGGAGAAAGGCAGAGGTAGGGTCCCGCTTGAAGCAAGGTGCCCCAAATCACCAAGGTTGCCTGGGGCACCCTGAAAATTGCCGTCTCCCTTTCTAAAAATGAGAGCTGTGCTTCGCATCAGGAAGCTCTGACTCCATTGAAAAGAGCCCGGCAACGGGCAGGAATCAGACACCCACACCCCTTCACCTCCTGCCTTCATGGTTAGCCTGGCTCATGTACAGGAGACGCAAATAAAGGGAATGGCCCTCCAAAAAGAAGAAAAAATTCCTGGTTTTTTTATTGGATTACAGGAAAAAAAATAAACAAAACGGGCTGGCTTCTCAGTCTCACACCCTCTTCATTAGGCCCCTGGGAACCGGATTAAGCATGTAATTAATTACGAGGTCTGAATTGACACTCATGCTCTATCTACCACTCTTCACCGGCCTGCTCCTCTCCTCTTATTTAACATTTCTAAGGATCTTCAACATCCATCTGTCCCGGTTTACTTAGCAACAGCAAATTTAACTTTGCAATTTAAATAAATTAAACCGCTGCTTTACTCTACACAAGTCCTGTCGGAAAACCTGCCGTTTTCCAAGGGACAGAAAGCAGCTCTGTTTGCCGCTTTGCTAAGGGCACCCCAAACGCTTGGAGAGCCTCAGACCACGGTCATCCCTTCGCACGGAATCCCTGGCAGGAAGGGAGCGCGGCCAGGCCGAGGGCAGCCGGCCCATGCTGCTCAGACCCGGGCTCAGTGCAGCCACTGGAAATTACCGGCCTTCTCTGATCTCGGCTCTCACGCTGTTACTCGTATTAATTTAACTCTCTCTTCATTAAAGCAGGAAATCATCACTGATTGTGGCTCTTCGGAGTTTGGACATGCACCATTTAAGACACCAGCCGGTGGGGCTGAAGCCCGCAAAGCTGCCGCTTCTAAGAAACCGGTCTGTGCGCATCCTTATGGAATTACTTGAGCCACTTTCTGACGAGAGCCTCAGTGATGTTGAGTCAAAATTTACATAGCTAGTTTGAGCCCCAGGTTAAATTAACAGGCTGGCCGCGTTGCTTTTTCTTCTCCCCCCCCCCCCCGGTTAACTTTTGGCACGAGATGTCAGCCTGGCACGGCCGCTCTTCCTGTGCGCTCGCAGCCATCCTACACACACTCTCGAATCCGTTCAGTACTTTGGACGGATCGAAGTAGCCCAGAAAAGTGCGAACCGTACGGAAAAATATACCGGGAGAGGCAGGCAGGGCGAAAGCGACAGGAAAGCCCCGGCCACCCGCGCAGCTTTGCCCTCGGTCCTCCCGGCCCCGCGGAAGGTCGCAGCCGGCCCGCAGAGCTCACATCCCATTACTTACTCGGGGGAGGCGGCGAGAACCGTGGGGTTTGCATCCAGGGGCTTCGCTCCTGCTTCTCGGGGCTCTCCGCCTTGACGAGCGTGTCCTCAGGCAGCTTGACCAGCCCCCCGACGGAGAAGTGCCCGCCGAGGGGCAGCGGGGAAGGCGGCGCCTCCGCCGACAGCGCGCCCAGCCGAGGGCTGAGGCTGGCGCGGGGGGCCACCCCAGCGCCCGGCGGGGGCCCGGCGCCCTCGGGTCCGTCCCTGCCTCCCGGCTTCCTGTGGTCGGCCATGAGCGCCTCCACGCTGAACGGCAAGAGGGATGGGGAAACCTTAGGCTTGTCGCTTTCCTCCTCCCCGCCCATCGCCGCCGCGACGGGGAGCGCGCCGCCGCCGGGACTGCTGAAGGCGGATGCGGGCAGCTCGTCGCTGCGAACCCCGGTGGGCGCGGCGGTCATATCCACAGCCGGGGCCATGCAGGGGCAGCCGACCGATGCCACCGCAGCGCCGGGCGGGAGCGATCGGCACCGCCGCTCATGGGGCCGGGGGCGCGGGCAGCCGGCAACACGCTCCAGCCCCGCGCCGCCGGCGCCGCCTCATAAAGCGGCGCGCGGGCGGCTCCGCCCAACCGGCGCGCGGGGGGCGGGGCCACACCGCCCCATTGGCTGCGGCCCTGGCGGCGCGCGGGGGGGCGGGGCTGGGGTTGCCGTCGGAGCGTCCCGCGCGCCCCGCCCCGCCCAGCAGCCCTCAGCCCTCGGTTCCGCTCCGCGTCTCCCGGGCCCGCTCCACGCCCCGGCTCTCGTCTCGGGAGGGAGAGAAGGGAGCCGGGTAGTAGGCGCAGCCCTCCGCTGTGGAGATGGGAAGGCTCAAAACTCGGGGAAAGATGCCGGCCTTTCTGCTCCTAAAGTGCAAGGGAGCGAGCCTAAGCCCGTTCTTCTTCAAAACTAGCAAACACCGGGCTGTCCCGAGTGTGACCTCTCAAAGGGAAGGAGACCCTGCCCGTTCCTCTGTCGTTTTGAGTTTTTTTGAGGGGTTTTTGGTTCTTTTTTTTTTTTTTTTTTGTTTATTTTGTTTGGGGTTTTGTTTGCTTGTTTGTTTGGTTTGTTTGGTTTTTACACGATCGCCGGTCCTGCGGTGTGTTCGATGTGACTGTGGAGATCTGCGTTTATATTGGTACCCGCATACATAACACATAAATTGAGCTACTTCTTATGGCATAGATGTGTGCGTGTCTGCAGATAACGAAATGTTCGTTCACTTAAAAAGGAACATATAAGCCCCTGAGCCCTTAAAGTCCCGGCTATTTTGTTTTGTTAATTCGTTTTACGATCCCTTATCCCCGCGCCCAGGACGGATGTGCAGTAAAACGGAGCCGCTCTCTAATAACGGGATTGGCCGCTCGCTGAGAAAAGTTTATTGATAGCTGCAGGGCTCTAATCTCCTCGGAACACAAGAGCCTCTTGCAGTCATTTAAGGGCAATTATCTAAACGGGGAGGGACAGCGAATTCCCTTTCCTTTTAACTGGACCCTATAAAGATGGTAGATTAGGAGCATATAGATTATGAAATGAATTGATATAATAGACATTTTATTAACTGATAAGCAACAGGATCTGACTGAAATTAATTGTCCTGCGCACAGCTCCACACACTTATCTCACACACGCGTGAGCACATGCCCTAGCGGGGTGTTTCCTGCGTCCCGCACATACATCACACCCCGTCCCGCATCTGCTGGGCTCACGGAGGGTCCCTCTCACCCGTGGAGGTGATCTGGAGGCGGTTTGCGGGTTGCTCCGCAGATTCCTGCACATGAAGGTGAACGCGCTTCGCACAGACGTAAAGCTCACGCTGGTACCTCCAGCTGCCCTCCTGCTCCGTGCCGCCCCGCTCCTGCCAGGCGGGAGCAGCGGTGCCGCCGCCCAGCCCAGGCCGGCTCCGGGCCCCGCCGGTGCCGCTGCCGGTGCCGGTGCCCGCGCTGCCCGCAGCCTCCCCCGCGCCCCATCGGGCCGGGGTGCCGGGTCGGGCCGCGTCGGGGAGAGGGGGTGGGGGTGCTCGGAGAAGCGGCTGCATTGCTAATTGCGAGAATAAACAATCTGTCACGATTAGTCAGTGCCTCTAATAGGCAGACAAGTGATGTTGTTTTTAGGCGCCAGCAGCGGTCTGATCAAAGGCTTCAGCTGGAGGGGGACTATTGAGGACGTTAACCCGCATCAAGGGAGCAAGGCGCCTTAGCCCTGGGACATCGGCACATTCAGCCTGACAAAATTAGTTTGCTCTACCAATCACACGACATTTTCCCAAAGCCCGGTACTCGTCTCGAAGATGCACCCCCCCCACCCCACCCCGACTAAGAAAACACGCACATATATCGATGCATCGTGTCTCACAGCGTCACGGTGTCCCCTCCACCCGATCCTACAGGTAGGATCTTGTTTTGTTTGAGTTTTTAAATTATTATTATTTTTTCCCCTGGTTCCAAACTTAACCATGCGAAAGAAGAAGGGATGTGTTTATTAGACCTCGAGGCAGCCCCTGGGCTGAGTTCAATCTCGTTGTTTGATGGAAATATGAAAATTAAAATTAGAGCTGCTGGTTTTTTCCCCCCTCCTCACTTTTCTTTTGCACAATGATTTGAACATTGGGACGTTGCTGAGGTTTGAAGAGATGCGTGTGCGTCCCATACCGGGAGCGCGATCCCGCTCTCATTTAGAGTTGACAGAATGAGATAATTAGCTCTTTATTTACGTTTCAGCAATGAGCGCTTTGTGTTTACATTTCTGTCATACTCGCTGGTATTTCAATCACTGTAGCAATCACTACAGCAAGGACTTGATTCTAATTCACATGCTGGCTTTTCATCTGTTTGGCTGAAAACGAGATGCCAGTAAAGTGTCTTTCGTTTCTTGCTCATTTTTTCTTTCCCTTCTTTCTTAATGAAATCTACAAGTTTTAAGTTAGGAATGGAGAAAATAAATTTGCAAAACGAAATCTCCCTCAAGATTGACTTCTGAGTTCAGTGGGAAATTTTTAGTTTCCAAACTCTTCCTCCCTTGCTCACTGCACTTTGGGCGACCAAAACACCACTGGATTTTAGGAATTTTTTTTAATACCTGTTTCATGTTGTTGATACTCTGGTTTGCTTTTAGGTGCCTCTCTTATGTTCCGCCCTGGGCTGCAAGGAAAATCGAAGTGAAAGGGCAGAGGGAAATAGGTGACTTTATTGGCGCTTGTTCCAGTCCGGTGTTTTTATTGGGAGCCGTGGCGTTTCCCCGAAGGCAGTTGTGCTAGATAACAATATTGGGCAATTAGCATCTTAAACAGTCCCGTTTCAGTATAATGAATGTGCTAGGCAAAGCCATTACCCATAGCATTTTATTTCGGTGGGAATACAACAAGGGCTGGGAGGAGTGCGTGGGGGATGGGGAGAAAGGACAGGAGGCAGCGCTAAGCCAATTCAGGGCATTGTCTGCCTTTTGTAAACGTTATCTTTGACTTAAAGGCAGAACTCAGAAAGGAGAGGGGTGTTGTTGTTTCCCTTGTTTCTACTTTATTTCTCCCGAGACAGCAGCTCTTAGGAGACCAGACAGTCCCGCAGGACACGAGCCGGCTCTGGGGACGGGCAGCTCCGGGGCAGTTCAGCTGCGCCGGGCACCGCCTGCGCGCTCCCTTGCGCGCTCCCTGCGCGCCCGTCAGCAGCTTTGCTTCATCTCTGCGAGACTCAGCCCTGGGGGCAGAGAGCCAGAACTGTCGCAAGTGCTAAAAATGTCCCGCGGGCTTTACAAGCCCTCAAAGCCCTTCAAGCGCACAAAGTCCTCCCTGATTTCATCGCTGGTTTCCGAGTGTCGGCAAAATGCGAAAACACCTCAGTTATTTTATTTTTGTCTTTCCCAACCCCGTTCCCCCCTTTTCCCTTCCTCTCTCTCTTTCTCCCTAACCCTTTCTGTCCAGATTAAACATAATCCAAACTACTTCCAAGGCTTCAGGGACCTGGACTGGTCCTCGGAAGGTCACCAAGAGCTGTTTGGATGGCCAAACTCCAGTCGCTAAGGCGTCCCCGGCTCTTTGAGGGTCGGAGGAGTCGGGCTGAAAGGAAGGCACTATTTCAAGTGGCCTAAATTAATTTGATCGCGACATTATGATGCACTTGGAAAAGATGAAAGAAAAGGCTGGCCGTCTCCTCCAAGATCTCTATAATTATAGATAATATATCCTATTTCAAAGCAATTAGCTCAATCAGGCGTAACGAGGCACTTTGCTGCCAGGGAGTAACAATGCCTTACGGTTATTTAAGCTTCAAGATGTCAAGCAGACTTCGAGACTCTGTTCTGCCCAAAAGGGAACTTGGCTGCCTTGGTGAGAGCCCCATGGCTAAGGCACTGGTTTCCCTTCAGTGACAACACCCTTATTTAATTTAATATATACTTTTAAAGCTCTCGCAAAGGTGTCGCCTCTGCTGGAGAAGAGCACCGCTCCTCCAGGCGCGTTTGGGGCGGGCGCCTGTGAGGCATCACCTCTGCTCCTGCCAGCCAGCGCCGACCTGCCTCACCTCGGCGGCTCGCTCCGGGATGCTTGTGCTCTCCGAGCCTTTCCCCACTCGGTGCCTTTCTCTCGTTGGCTTTTCGGGGTTGTTCCTGATATGTCTCACGGAGTCCTGCAGGCGTAGCCGCTGATGGGGCGCACTGGTGGATTCGCGGTCCCCAGCCCCAGTGCAGACCTCCCCGGCGATTCAGCGCCTCCTCCGGCCCCCAGAGCTTTACCCGGCCCTCGCCTCGGCTTTTACCTGAAGCGCTTGCAGATGGCAAGAACGCTCCCGAGAGCCCCGAGAGCATTGCGTTCCGTGTGTGTGAGGGGGCTCTGCAGTAACACCGAGCCCGCCCGGGTGTGTGAGGGGGCTCTGCAGTAACGCCGAGCCCGCCCGGGTGTGCAGAGGGGGCTCTGCGGTAACACCTGGCCCGCTCGGGTGTGCAGAGGGGGCTCTGCAGTAACACCGACCCCGCCCGGGTGTGTGAGGGGGCTCTGCAGTAGCACCGGGCCCGCCCGGGTGTGTGAGGGGGCTCTGCGGTAACACCGAGACGGCCCGGGTGTGTGAGGGGGCTCTGCAGTAACACCGGGCCGGCCTGGGTGTGTGAGGGGGCTCTGCAGTAACACCGGGCCCGCCCGGGTGTGTGAGGGGGCTCTGCAGTAACACCTGGCCCGCCCGGGTGTGCAGAGGGGGCTCTGCAGTAGCACCGGGCCCGCCCGGGTGTGTGAGGGGGCTCTGCAGTAACACCGGGCCGGCCTGGGTGTGTGAGGGGGCTCTGCAGTAGCACCGGGCCCGCCCGGGTGTGTGAGGGGGCTCTGCAGTAACACCGGGCCCGCCCGGGTGTGTGAGGGTTCTCTGCAGTAACATCTCGAGGGGAGCACGGCCCGGGGCCGGACCCCGGTCGTGACCCACACCCGCAAGTGGGGTGCGCAGAGCGGGCTGTTACCCCGTGCCCAGGGCCGGCGGCTGTGCTGCGGGTTTAGGCCGAAATGCCGAAAAGCAGCTTCTGCCCGTTCTCCGGAGCCGCAGAGCCGCTCCCCGCCACAGCCGCGCCGGGCCCCGGGCGCTCCGCGGGGCTGCGCTGGGCCGGGCCGGGCGCTCGGCGGGGCCGCCACGGGCACCGGGCTGGCCGGGAGCCTCTGCCCAGCGCGGCACGGCCCGGCCCCAGGAAGCCGCGAATGCAGAGCCGTGCTTGAACGAATCGCTGCCGAGGGAAAATTATTAACTGTACAATTAGCCTGTCAGCGTTCCTTTCAGGAATTTTTACTGTTGGGGGATAACCGAAGGGAAGAAACATTATAGATACAATTTAAAAAATAATGCTCCAAACCGGTAAAGCAGTTCAAGGGATAGAGGCCGGCGACGTGAATGCGAACTAAACAAAGTGTAACCACCCCTCCTTCTTCTCCCCATGTGCAAAATGGAAAGCTTATTACATGATTCACTGTGAATCACTAGATTGAATGCGATCATTATGAGTGAATGATAGTCGGAGCTCTGCTAGCCCTTTATTTCTTAGAGGCAAAAGTATAAAATATAAATGATCTTCTCTCTGCTCTCTTATAAAGGACATTCATGCAAAACCGCACTCTCTTCTGATTGCTTTGGTCCCCTCGAATTCCACAATGATCAAGGTAGATTATGAAGAGTCCCAGTTTATTTGTCTTCATGTCCTTGTTTATTGGTGGAGTATCACAAAATGTAATTTGTCCCAAATTCTTTAAGATGAAAAAATAGTTTGTGGTTGAAGGAATCCATGCCAGTACTGCCAAGGGAGTCTCCAATGCTCAGAGCAAGTCCATTATCATGCTATTTTATAGCATTTCCATATTTACTCCTCATTTCTCAAGCGTCTTTTACATATTGTTGCATAAGAAAAGGATTCGACAGTTCTAGTTATGAGATTTCCTAGATTTTTTTTACAGGCGGAGCCAGTTTACAAAAGCTGTATTGTTTAACTGAAGTCTGCGTTTCCATTTGGGGTAATTATTGTATTCCCAGTCTTCTTCTAATCATTTGCTCACAAGGACAGGTTTTTTTCTCTCGCCTTTTGAAGAAGATGAAATACCCCAAAGTTGCAAGACTATTGAAATAATCCTCCCACTTCTTTGTCTATTGTGTAAAAGCTATTTCTTACATCTCTCTAAATTACTGGAAAATATGTTACACAAAGGACCACATGAAAACATACAGCACAGTAGAAATGCATGCCACCACATTTTGAAAAAACTCTGCAATCCTGATCTAAGCCTGATCCCACTAGAGAGGTGTGTGCAAGTGGAGGGGGGGACCAAACACAAAACAAACCCACTCTTCAGAAGGAAGTACATTTCAGCTCTATAATAATCAGCTCCTGAGGAAAGAATGTCTGTAGAACAGAAAATGAAGTGAAAGCAACGCCTGTGTGTGTGTCAGGGTTGCCTGTGCAGAAGAATTTCTCCTCCAGCTGCTGCCTCCAGCTGCAGAGCTGGAGGAGAGCCATGAGCCACGGCCCCACAGGCAGACACTGGCTCAGCCTGAGGCACAGCAGTGGAGCTTGGCAGGTCTCTTCTTCCCAGCACCTCTTTTCCACCTTCCTGCTGGTGTCACACAGCATCCCAAGCCAGACTGCTTCTCCCCCCGCCTTTAATTTGCATTGGTAAAATCCCAGTCCCAAGAATATCCCTCTTAACTCACAAGAAACAGGTTAGGGGAAAATGTTTATTTTCTTCCTCTGCTAAGATGTTTCAAAAGAGATTGCCTTAAGAGATTGCCACTTAGGAAAACTATATTCATGCAAATACATATAGATGGATTTTAATTTTTTGTGTAAAGGAAACTACAACTAAACAGCAGAGTAACTGGTGTCAGGTATTTTCCAGGCTCTGTCAATTGAAAAACAAAACGTCATCACACTCCTGCAAATATCAAAGTCATCCTCAAGAATTGAAACTGTCCTGATGATATGCAACCCCAGCTTAGAAACTCCAGAACTGCCTTATTTTGGTGATGTAACCTCACCACATCCTTTTGCTTAGTGGCAGACGATGGCTAGATATGATGCTGGGAGCTACATCATTCTAATAAACCAATATATCCAAACAAATTCACTGCCAGAGGAGGAGAAAAAAAATCCCAACTATTTTGTAGGGAAACACAGCTTTTAGAAGGCTTATGTTCCTCTTAGACTTTCCATCAACCACAAGCATAGTCATAATCTAAAATGTTCCTGGCTTGCCCGCTGCTGGGCTGATTAACTTTTGGAACAGAAGAGATAACATTTCTAGACATTGGTCTGCCTTGTGCTGCCTTCATGTTATTGTCAGTGTATGTGCTTTTGACATTATTTACGTAGAGAGTGTGGGCTTTCACTTGGTGTTGGACTTTGCTTTTCCACATCTGAGGATTTTTGTGTCTTTCAAAGCAGGACTTATTTCAGCCTCTCAAACAATGTCAGACTTCTTGCAATCCACAGCTTTAAGGTACAAGAGCCTCCAAGCACCCTCCAGCCCCTGCAGGGCAAGCCCAGGCCATGGGTGGCTGCGGGGTGCCCAGAGCAGGCACACTGGCTGCTGCCCACCACCCTGCCTGCAGCACAGACCACACTGAGGAGTGGGATGATGTCCTGCCATTGGGTCTGAACTTGGCTGGTTTGGAGTGGCACCAGGTGCAGTCTGTCCCCTGCTATTAATGGTCCTATAACCCTTGGATGGATTTAGGTCTGTTTGATTTTTACTTCTGAAACAATCTTAAGATAACACAGAGACACAAGGAGGAGGCTCTGACAGCAGGCAGAGCAGGGGCACGTTCAACACATGGAATTAGTTATCTCCCTGAGGTTTCCTGGTGCTATTTTGCAAGTGATTTCACCTCTTTTATGCAGAAATCTCGCATCAGAGTCCAACCTTCACTAGTTACTAAGTGCAGCTGCAAACCCCCGCAGTAGGTGACATGCAAGCACACACACACACACACACACACACACACTGCACATCCTGACTCCCACACTGTGGTCATGGGGGCTTCAATCTGGGGACAATTCACAGCTCACATGACCCAGCAGTAGCTATTTACAGAAAAAAAATAATGTGCAGCAGCCTCACAGGTAAATTCAATCCTTCTCTCTAGCCAACACAAGTCGCTAAATGTCAGTGATGTATAAATCCAGGGACTGAAAAAGAAATGCCACAGGAGTGCACACAGACCTGGCAAGGAATGGGAGCAGTACATTCACTGATAGTGACAGGGAACACCTCTATTCCAGCAGAGAGTTTGAAAAATCAGGGTGGGAGGGAAGGAGAAGAAGAAAAAAAGGGAGAAAGGAGTACCACGAGCATCTTGGAAAGTCACCGGAAGCTTTGTTCTTAGGAATAAATCTGGCTTCTTGTGATCCCCTTTCAGCAGTGCTGGCTGGGAGCCAGCTGGGTCCCCTGGAGTCCCCCTGGCCTTTTTGTCTGGAGCCTGGGAATCTGTCTAGAGCACAAGGCTGGGGGGACCAGACTTGTATTTGCAGGAGGGGTAGGCTTAGGCAGTGCCCACGTGGAGGAGAGGGGGTTTGCAATCCTCAGACCTTTGGGAAACTTTCCCCCAGGGCTGGTGGGTGGGCAGGGGAGCTTTTCCTGCTTTGGGGGCACTCTCAAGGGAGGTGTGTGGACTAGGGAGCAGGAGGAAATGCAGGCTGGCTGTCTCCAGGCCTGAGATGCTAAAGCAAATGGGGTGGGATGGAGGGGAGTGAGCAATGCTCTCTGGCCCTTACCCAGCTGGCCTGTGCAAATTGTCCCAGGGCGTCTCACCCTCCCCAAGATATTGTTGCAAAGGAAAATGCCAAATAAAATGATAAATTACCAACAAACAGAACAAAACCAAAAGCTTTGGACCCATGGAGCATTATATTTCCCTTGCCCCACTAGGCCTTCCTTTCTGCAGACCTCTTTTAAGGTGATGAAAACTGGGCTCTCAAATCTCCCTGTCAGATCCAAAGATGCTGATTGGTATCTTTCCAATACTTATGGGTTTTCACGCATGATTGAGACCTTTCCAAAGATTTATTCATTTATTCTTTCAGATTCAGTTATCCTGGTATCCAGTTATTCTGCCTTTATTTTTGTATTTTCCCCCGCCCTCTTTATGACCTTTAGAAATAAAATTCAATTTATTTGGCTACTTCACAGACAAAATCTAAAGCCTGCCTTAATTTGTAGTTTACTAGCCTTCTGATGTGAGACTACATAGAGAGCCCCTATCTGATCAAATGGCTGGTACCCTGACACAGTCCAATTATGTGAAAATATATCCTTGCTTATCATTTCAAATATCATAAAAGTGGAGAAACTGAAGTAGCTCCCTGTCTGTTGGATTTTCCTGTTCAGACACACTTGTTTGAACAGGCACCGTGAGACTTTTCTGTCATCTTGGAGGAGTTCAAAAGCGTTTTCTCCTTGAAAGCCCCGAGATGGGTGATGGTGGCCACCCCCAGCCAGCTCCCAGTCAGGCAAGGCAGAGAGAGGGTGAGAGAGGGATGTTCCCTGCAGCTGAGCACTCTGTCCTCTGGCCATGAAATGCACCTGGCATCTCCCTGCAGCCTCCCCCAGCTCTTCTCCCCAGCCTGGCCCTGCTCCTGAACTGGTACCCACCCCACAGAAACCCCTGTCCCAGCCTGGTCTCTCTGCATCCCTCTTCCCCACCCAGTAAAGCATTTTTTCAACTTTTTGATAATTTCATAGGAGTAGGTTTCATTGAAATAATTGATAACAATTATAGTTGAGTATAAAAATAGGTCTTGGGGATTTTAAGTATTCTTATGCTTCCCCTTTCTAAGCATCTGCAATAATTCTATCTTTAGTAACTTGACAAAATTGGTTGTCTGTTAAGGCATATGCAGAACTGGTAAGATATTGAGAAAACCAAATTAGGTACAATAAGTCACTGCTTTTGAAAAATCATATTTTCTACCAATTTCCTTCTTTTTACCACTTTTACTCCTTTTTTATTCTCAGTTGTAAAGATTTAATAAAATTTACTTTTTCTTGAAATAGAACTATATTTAGTAATTATATTTGATAAAGAAGATTACCTCCTTTTGCTTTGATCTGGTTTTGTTTATGTTTGTGTTGTGTTTGGGAAAACTGATATATAGTGCTGACTAGGTCTTCCTTTGTGCTTCTCTGTGATTCTTTAAATCAAATTATGGCTGAAAGAAGCCACTATACAAGCAGTTGAAGTGCTCAGTCTTTTATTTACCAGTACTATCACTTTGCAGGCTTGAGAAAGACAAATTTCTTACAGAGAGAGGAAGGAACTTGTGAACAAGTTGAAGCAGACTGTAAAGTCAGAGATATTAATAGGCAAATCAGTCAGAGGCTTTTCCAGACACAAGGATGTTGGAACTAGGTGGGAGGCATTCCCTGGCTCAGCACTGTAAGGGCAGGGTGCTATTTAAAGAATAGCTTGCAATGACATTTTTCAGGTATCTTTATGGAAGGTGTTGGACATACTCAATTACTGAAGCATAAAATAGAAAATGAAACAAAAATCTCTCCTGCAGGGTGCAATCCTTAAACCCAGAGTACTCTGAGTTCCTGCCTGGATCAGGGGGAACTGAATAACTGAGAGCACTCCATACAGATCCAAGGCCACTCCACACAAAGCCAGGTGTTTATACCAACCCAGAGTCAAGCTTTGATTAAAGGAGGGTTGAGCTGGCAAAGCTCCACAGCCCAAGGGCTGCCCCTAATTCACATGTAAGAGATCATCTTGCAGATGAATCTGTCTTGCAGAAGGTAGTGAAACCATGCAACTGTAGGCTTGATCACAGAATTCTGGTTGCATCTCTTGAACTGGAGAATTGCACTTTGGGAGTTGCAGTCTTCACACCTGTCATCACCCTGAGAAGTTTCTGGGTTCATTTATAATGTATAAGGACTGATGGAAACATCACATTCCTTAAAATGATCTCCTATATACATAACAGGCCTTTACATTTTATCCAGTTATAATAGCATTGAGTTAAAAAAGGTGTGTACTTGGATAAAAGACAGTTTCCAAAAAGGTAGCTGCTCTTAAGCTGGAAATCCTAAAATATAAAGAAGTCATCACTGAAATTCAGAGATTGTTTTAGTTAATTACCTGAGCAGCAAGAAGCCTGTTTTAATTTCAGCATAACTCTCTGTTCTCAGTTTTCGTGTGTCATTCTATACAACTATCACTTCTAAATTGTGGTGAATGATCTTTCCTCCTGTAAGGAGATGAAACCCTCTCTCATGCCTCCTTTAAGTAAAGAAACACCTGGATGGAGCTGTTTCTCCATCTATCTGTCCTTGTTTCCAGTCTCTAGTGCCATCTGTGTAAGTCTTGTTGACACCCCCTCCAGCATTGTGCCTTTCTCCAAGTGCAGACTGAGGCCTGTCTTTGCTGTTAGAGTGCACTTGGATGGTGTATGCTGAGGTGTTTGAGCCTGTCCACACTTCTGCTCCTCATGTCTCAACACCAGTGAACTTTGGGTCTGTCACTGAGCACTCATTCTACTGCCCAAAGCAACCACAGCCTACCAGGAACATCCACAGAAATGGTGCTTATGAATTATTCAGGTGTTCTCAGCATTTACTCCAGGATCTGGGTTTGCAGGGCTTCCTGCACTCCTCCATAAGGTGTGAGAGGTGGAGAGGTGCTAGCCCTCCAAAGATGAACCTTCCCTTTGCCCTTTACAGCAGCCTTAAAGGGAAAACCCTGAAACAATTGTCAGCTGTGTTTGGATATGGAGTCACTTCTGCTTCTTATGCATGTCCTAAAAAATCTCATGGGATGCACCATAGCTTGCAGATCCATGAAAGGGCTTTGTAGATATCTGAGCTAATGGCAACAGATAATCTATTACACTGTAATTCACACCCTGCACTGACTTATCCATCACTTTTCCTCCTTCTTTTAGCACTTATGTACAGCTTCTGTGCTTGGTGTACCTGCCAACCGGGTCAACAGTAATCATTAAACAGGTTGTAACATTCAGCATGCAATGTATGTGTTACCCACTTCTCTGGAAACATACATTTACTGCAGGCCTCATAACTTTTGCTTTACTTCTCCCAGCATTTGAGAGCAGTGGCTTGTTTGAGGGCAAATGTCCTGTGGCAGCAGAGGACCTTATCCTCACTCTATCTGCACAGTGTCCTTTGCTGGGCATTTGGTCCCAGCCAGGCCATCATGGTGTGCTGCAAACACATGGGCTGTGATCCCACGGATTCTGCTGAGTATGTGGGATGAAAACTGGGGCTTAGTGCATGATTTTTGGAATTGCTTGTCTTTTTATAGCTCTAATTTCTTTGCATGTCAGAAAGAAATATGGGGTGGGAGGATTGGGAGGAAAAGATCTGTAGTCCCAGAGAGGGGAGGCCATATTCAGCAGTCTGGTTTCTAATGTCACAGGGAACCCTTGTGGAATATTCCTCCTTGATGTGGTCAGAAATCTCTCTTTAGGAGATGCCACAACCTCTAGGCAGCCTGGCACAAGTTTGGCTTCACTGAGGTTTTAGTGAGCAGGTCCACTAAATTGTGATGTGCACTTATTCACATCACAAAAGGAATATGCAGGATCAGGGAGCATGAACTGGAAGGTACCCTCAGTTTTTACCACTTCATCCTGGAACAAAACCAGGCAGTTTCCTATTTTTTTGTTTGTTTCTTTTATTTCAATTTCAATTATAACATCTCTGACATTTCTAGACTGAAAGGGACAAATGCACCTTAACCTGGGGCTCAGTTCTGAGGTGAAAAACTCTGTTCTAAATATTGAAGTCGATTGACTCCTATAAGAGGCTTGTTTTGGTCCTGTCAGTGATAGCAAAACCTCCCTGAAATTAGAAAATGCCAGCCTGGAGCAAAAATCAGCTCAGCACAGAGGAAATCATTTTATCTGAGGGATACTTGGTATGGGCTTCAGTAACAGTTAAAGAAAAAATATGGTAACACTTAAGAGTTCAACAACAAGCAAGAGCAAGTCATGGACTCCTTGCAGTTAGTGTAACCCCCTTGATGTCTACAAGCCAAATGCATGGGAGGTGAGGATCTGTCCCTCTATCCTATGGGCACACTCAGCTCAGATAACACAGATGTGTTAGATTAAGGAGAGAACCTTATAAAATAAAGCACTGGCTGCACTGGGAAAGCCTTTTTTAGTTTTTTGTGGTTTTTTTTTTTAATCTGTCTATTAAAACATCAAAACACAACAACAAAAAAAAAAGGTATAAGGCAGAGCAGAGAAGTAAATCAAAGAAGTTGATACAGTCCTCCAGATTTATACTCTTTAGACTTTTTTTTTTTGTCTCATGCACCCAACTGGTTTAAAGGTCTATTCTCTTTGTGGTACATGCATGCACATAACTACCATTGATGTGGAGTCTCCAGGTGATTTGATGTGCATTCCACATAAGGCATGGTGTCAAGTATATGATCCCCACACAAAAGAGCTGCCTGAGAACTACTCTTTGGAATATTTTTTTTTTTTTTAGATTCCTTTGCTCTGCATCTAGAATTTAGCAGATCAGAGTGCCTAACCAAGCAGTGGAACTACCACTGCTACTCTTTCATCAGCTTTGATGTGTGTCAATTTATTGGGGGGGGGGGGGGGGGAAGGGGGGGGCCTAATGGGAAGAAAAATTTCAAATATGGGTGCAGTCTTGCAAAATGTTGAATATTTTGTAAAAAAAAGCAATTAAATAATTAATAAATAATTAAAGGGGCTTGAGATTTTTTAGCAAATCAAAAGAGGCAAGCAGAAGTGAAAATGTGTTTTTGGAACACACAAATTTCAGAAATCATTCCCCATGTCACTGTATGGTCTCTGTTAAGGGTTTTTAGGACCACACTGTGACTCATTCCAACTCAAGCCTAGAGCAAGGAGGAACCTAGGAACTCCTCTCCACTGGGTGCTGCAAACCCAGCTATGCAGGCAATCACAACTTGTATGAGATACAGACATTTAGCAAAGCCAGCAGCTGAATGTACCCATGCCCATGCCCAGCAGCTGATTTCATGTCAGCCACAGCACCACAACTCAGGATGCACCGAGACATCCTTTAAGGATGGACTAAAAATATGTATCAAGCCTTGAGCTTTCTATTCTGGTTTGATATATTGTCCTTCCATGGCAGGAAGGACAAAAACTCCTATTTGAAGGTAGGATTTTTGTACAGTAAAGTAACAGGTGGTTTTTCAGATAAAACCTAAGCTCAGTATTTCATGTTGTCAGCATTAGACTTTCCTGTGTTTCAGAGACAAGCACCAACAATCTTTGTTGTACCAGATCTCTTCTTTCTTGCACACACACATGCAGTCCACCTCCCACATGGGAGCCAGCTACAGCTGTGATAGAAAAACTTCTAAATTACTGTTAATTTTATTGTGTGAGCAGACATTTCCCATTTTAAACCAAATGAAATTGTGGCCCTTTTGGACAGGCTGTATGTGTATATTGTTTCCAGTTTTCCCTGTTTACCTTCATGTCTTCTGTTCTTCTACTGTCCCAAATGCCCTGTTTGAATGCAGAAGCAGAGTGACTAGGAAAAGGGATGAAGGATTTGGAGAAAAATTGGGGTGCATGGTTTGAAGGAATGGAGTAAACAGACACAAAGAGGTTTGTGACAGGGCTAGGATGGGCTCAGCAGAACATTGGAAACAAAATATTATGAGACTCATATGAATATGCTGTAGGTTTTCTTTCATTGAGAAAGAGGAAAAGAGAAATTTAGATGGTACTGATTTATTTTTTTATAAGGACACTGAGCTGGAAAGAATCACATATGGTAATAGTCCTTTGAGTCCTCTGATCTAGTTACTGTCTGAAAGATTTTTTTGCTGGAAAATGCACACCTAGATAAGACAAAATCAAATGCTATCAAATTTGATTATTTTTATTCAGTCAAACTCCCCTCTAATTCAAAAATATCAGATTTGTTTTCCTATTCATACCTATTCTCTAACACTTGTCACTTTTTTAAACATGAGTAGCTAAAAAACTAAACTCAGTTTTCTGTTTGAACAAATTGCAGGTTTTAATCTTTTTTTTCTTCATGCCAAGGGAAATTTTAAATTAAAATCCTTCCTTCTCCTCTGATTAAATTCACAACAACTTAGACCCTTCCTTCTGCAGCACAGCTGTCATTTCTATGCACATCTTTCACCATTCAAATCATTAAGGAGCACAACTTGTTTCAATTTCAGTGTCCTTACTGTAAGGAAACACCAAACATAGGCTGTTGGAAATGTCCCTCTACCAGAGATCACACAGAAACTCATGTTTTAAGGTGCTGAAAAAAACAACATATTTCAAAGCACCATCTTCCATCTGACTCTGTACCTCATGGATTCTTGGCAAGACAAAACTGCAAGAGTTACCTGCAGTAGGAACCACAAAAACCACAATGGGCCTTATCAGTTGCCAAAACACTTGGATTGTTATCAATAAACACTGGTAGAGGTCAAAGGGCTCCTCTGGCTGTGGGGCTGAGGATGCTGAGATGGCAGGGGAACAGGACCAGACAATGGAAGGGACTGGGGAGGAGGACTGAAAAATGGGAATAGGGAGAGCTGAACTTCCAAAATACTTATCACCTGCTACTCCATATCCTTTTGCAGGACTGCTGTGCAGTGGGACAAGCTTCATCCAAGCAAGGAGAAAAAACATTTGCTACTGACCTAGATAAGTCATGATTTCAAGAATGCATGTAGATATGAACTACAGCATTTCCACAAATGTATTTTTGAGTTGTAACTTTCCTATGTAAACTACTAGGGCAGCAGCTCCTCAAACTGAGGACCAAAATACTTTTATACAGATTATTGTGATTTCTTTAATAATCCCAAATGAAGGTGCAGCTATATTGTATCCTGTGGCTTTGAGAATCTTTTTTGCAACATGAATCCCCATCATACACCTGCAGAAGGGCCAGTAAAAAATACTCTTTTACAGGTGCAAGTGCCATTTGTTTCTAGATATCCCTAAGGACTATATTTTGTTTTTAATATTTTGATTTAGCAAACCCAGAAAATTTACAGAAATAAAAGTTTACTTAGCAGAGAGTTGTTCATTAGCTAGTCTGAATTACATACAATTGAGGCAATATTAGCCATTAAAAAAATAGAAAAGGTTTGGAAGGGAGCACAGAAGAAAAACTCAGAAGTACCTTGACACTATCAGAAATTTGTTGACAGGTTGTGGATATTTTTTTTTTCTCTCTTTAGTTTTAATGCTAAGAATACTTTTCATGAAAAGACATGATTGATCTTGATCTGGGAATTCATATGCTTCACTCAATTATTCCATATTTGAAGATAGCTTGTCATTTATGACAACATAGTCATTATTTTTCTTAGCAATGAATAGAATGATAAGACAATAATTAGTGTGTGGGTAGAAGACCAGAAGATAGCAGAAGCTGCTGCAAACATCTAATCTAGAATTTTGTACCCTGCCCAGAAGGTTATTTTGCAGAAAGTTTTAACAATCCCTTCCATGGCCTGTGAGATTTTTAATTTAAAAATGGTGAATTGTTCCTTCTGCCTTTTGGAGTTTATATTTATTCTTGCATCTACATAGTATCAAGAGAAAAGTCTCCATCCTCCCCAGGTTTTAACTCCAGCAGATTGATCCTGCTAAGGTCTACCCCACACTGTGGCTGACCAGTAATCCAACTTCCCACTGCTTGGAGGAAGGGACAATAAATCCTGTTAAGCCATAGAGAGCATTTTAGGTCACTGTTGTCTTACATCCATACCAGAAACGGTTTTCTCTGCCTTTCTTATTCTGGCATTTCAGACAGCTGAAAACCAGCAGGTTTTTGGGTTTGCAGGTCAGTGGCAGTGCTGTGACTGACTGTGCTGGGAAGTGGGTCAAAGCCATGATGAGCTTCGCCAACATTAAGAGATCTGGCTAAAGTACCCTCACAAAGTGCATCTAGTGTTTTAACAATTTTGAAACTTAGAAAATGTGTATTATTTTGCTTTTTAATAGTCCAGAGGTCTAAGGCATTGAACATCTCAATGTGCAGATGGGATATACCTATTCTGCTGTGAATCAGTGTGGAGGGGGAGAATGCAGACATAAATAATCTGTCAGCCCAGCTGCCTGGTATGAATTCAGACAAATATGTTTAACCAAACATGGATGCTTCAGAGGGTGTTCTTGTGGTTACTCCAACTGCTTCTATTATACTTTTATATTAACAGTGTGTCTGCTCACCATGTGCAATAAAACAATTTCTGAGGCTCAGCCTCAGAACATGGGGCTCATTCACTGCCTTGGATAATAGCGTTGATTGTTTGCACTGTTCTTATTGAACTTTCTAAATATATGTCATTTTCCTTTTCATTCTAGGAGTGATTGTACATTACAGCAATTACAGACAAACCCTTCCAGACAGTTTGAAGACCAAAACTTTCTTTGTGTGGAAGTCCAAAGGCAATTATTGGCATTACAGTTTAAGAGAAGCATTCCATCTCCCTGATGCAACAGCAGTAGCTTTCTGTGGCATGTTAAATAAAGCAATTTGCCCTGTAGGAGACTAATGCATGCAGAGTCATGATGGAAAAAAAAAAGAAAATCAAACAGCTGCACTGAAAGAAGTAGAAACCTCCTCTTCAGAAAGATACAAAACTTACTCTGGCACTGTTTTAAGGCAAAGACACCAAGAATCTTTAACCCTTGCCTTAAGCTCCTTGACATTTCATATTTTGCTTCAAGACTGAGACTCTGTAAAGACACAGGCATGCTAATTATCAGTCAAATAGTTGCTTTTTAACCAAAAATAGTTGATAAAAATGGAATAAGACAGTGCTTTCATAACACATGCTAGAATATAGAAGTCAGTTCAAGCCAATTTTTTGTTCTCATAGCAGTTCCCATTTGCAGAAAATAAAGAAATTAATAGGCTTGAGCTAGAAGTATTGAGACTTGACCTCTAAAGTAATATCTTCCTATTTTGGGGAGTCTTAAATATTATAATAAACCCAAAATTATTTACTCCTTTCAAATATGCAATTTACAATATTTAATTAATTAAATTATTCACCTGACATAACTGTGAATATTTGCCTAGCTTGGGAAGCTGCGTGAGGGGATTATCAAATACTCTCAGACCTGAGCACCTTAGAAAAAGTTAGAATATATCTTCAGCAAAACCAGTAGACACTTTTTATATTTTATTTATATTATTTTATATTTTATATTTCCCATCATTTTGAGATCATTGGAAACACTAGGGTCTTGATCCTAAAACATTATTAACTGCTCACCATAAATGTACTTACACCAGCTGAGAATCAGTCTGGAATAACAACTATAATAAGATAAAGAGGACACAATTACTAAAACAATAAATGTATAGCAAATAATTGTCAGGTGAGAGTAAGAACAAACATGCCTTCAGGATAATGTATGTGATTAAAATAAATGCATTGCATATTACAGCAGCTCATTGGCATCTATAAATGGAATTGTAACATTTTTTCCAGAAAGTTTAGCTCAAGAGAATAGAAAAAGTTTGGAAGAGAAAGGACAGGAATTGATTTAACAGCTCTATTATAATAATGAAGTGCAAGAGCAGCTGATTTTGCCACCCATCACACAGACTGCTCTTTTGAATGGTGAATGTGATGAGGTTTTCAAAATAGAGAACATTAATATTTCTGAGATGGAGCCAGGTTTGCTAAGACAGACTCAGAACATGAGGAAATTTCCCATTTTTAAGAACAAATTAAGCCACTTAACTTTCCCTGCTGTCAGAATGAATTCTAGTCTTGCAATTTGATGGAAAATCTGAAAAATTAGGTTCTTAAAGAGGATGGAAAGGTAGATAAGATTGGCCAGCAACTGTTGCTTCTTTGAATCATCAAGTGATAAGGCAAACAGCAGCCTTTCCATAAGCCTTCAGCATGCAGAAACATGGGCCTGCTTATTGATGTTCTCACAAGCACTTTTTAAAATGTGAATTGATTTAAGGATGGTTAGTCAAATGTGACTATGAATTTGGGGTTTTGTGTGCCGTATGTGCCATGGAAGGGCTCAGTTTGCATTGACAGTTTGAGCCCTGCATGAAGTGTGATTGTACATAGCATCAGCTGACTGGAAACCCTATCACAGCAGTTGCAAGGCCAGATGAGGCTGATTTAACAGTGAACACTGATGAAGTACTCTCCCACTGGTCGCCAAGAGCTGCACTGTGAACATCTTTCATCATCTGGTGCTCAGCTTTTTGTGTATGGTCTGGGTTTAGATATAATGGTGACTCTTCAGAAAGCAAAAGGGGGTATTCAAAGAAAATGTTTTTCTGAAGTTGGAAGAAACAGCCTGGCTATTGTTTATTCTCTGACCACACAAATACCTTGTGGCAATTATGTCGTTTAAAACTGTAGCTCTGTCTCACTCCTTACATGTGAACAGCTCTGTAATAGCAAATAGCAAACAACAAAAAATCACAACAGAATGTTAGCTTTCATTTGAAGTTTAAAGGAATTATAACATTGAGTAATAAAGTGATAAAATCAGTGAAAGGCAACTCTCCTGTGGTGTGTGTCAGCACAAGTTGCTTGCACCATGGTCCTGTGTGTTGGGTAAGGAACTTTCAGAGCTCTGCATCGCTCTGTTCACATCACTTCCATGGCAGGGGGCTGGAACTGGATGGTCTTTAAAGGTCCCTTCCAAACCAAACCAAACCAAACCATTCCGTAACCCTACCATTAATACAGAGCTTTCATGTTCAGAACTTTCCATTTTCAAAAATGGAAAGAACTGAAATATATGGGGGCTGGGAGCATTTTGGAATGTATTTAAAAATAGGTCAGAAAAAAAAAAGCCTTCGACTCTTCAACAAATGATCACAATTAATCAACAAGAATGGAAGCTGACTTTTAATAAATGTGTTGGAATTATGCTCCTTTCTGGGGGGCTGGCTCTTGGATGTTAACAGAACAGCTCTCAATGTTTATGGCTTTGTTGTGGGATGGCATCCTCTGTGGTTTAACATGATCCATCAGCTGATGGCTCGTTCTGCTGCAAGGCAGATCATTGTCACCATTACGATTTCATCTGCTGCCTCAAAGCCAATTTCCCTGCATATAAACGCTTCATTCAGAGCACAGAGAAAATACATTAGGGAAACAATATAGCATACTGTACAACAAGGATTTTCCTGCACTGTAACTCTACAGCTCACCAGGCAAAACCCACTTCTTTTTATTCTAGTTCCCCAGGGTGCTGCATGGAGACACCAATCCTGAGACGGATTAACTGTGGCGCTTTCATCAAGAGGAACTTGTCTTCACTCTGACTTTGGAATAGAAAGGACGTGCTATTACCCTTGCCTTTGAAAGAGAAAAGCTTTCTACCTGCATTCCTCGCTCACTTCCAAAGTTTATCTCATAGGGATTAGAATTTGCTAGATATAGGATAAGCCCCTTTCAAAATACTCATATAAAGAAAGATGGAGAGAGCTTTCAGATATATTTACTGAATGTTTATTACTGTTAGAAAGAGGTAAAATTGAGTTAAAGTACGAGCAAAATATTAATTCTTCATGCAAAATAAATGAGAATAATCAGGAAAAAAATTGTGGTTTTTTTTCTCTGTTACTTTTACATAAGATCTGCTATTTGCTATTCAAAACCAACCTTTTCTTTTCCATAATACATGAGTGATTTTGGGGGCACTTTTATATTGGGAATAAAATAAAAGTGACTTGATCCATACTATAGAGCATAAAGTTTCTGGCAGCAAGTGTTTAATATCTCCTCAATATTGAGGTCTCTGTAAGGTATTTCATACCCAGCCTTGAAGAGTGCAGAAAGCCTAATCACTACAGATCTCAGGCCAACATCCCAGCCCCACCCGGGATGTTTTTTGTGTCACTGGCTTCAAAAGAGGCTGAAAATGCTAAATATTGGGGAAGGAGGTCTGGTATCACATGATGACTTTGTAATTATTTTATAACTATAATTATCTCAGATATGAGAAGAGAAGCAAAGCTCCTTCTGTGTTTGACTTGGATTTAATTTAAACCTGTTTTAAACCCTGCAATAATTTTAGCTGATTTCACTGCCACTGAACAAGTCTGTAATATGAAACATCACCCACAGCTTCCTGGCCATGGGCAGGGTCAAACAAAGCCCAGTTTTCTCCCTGGGCTTTCAGAGCAATGTAACCAGACACAGAAACATGGGGCTGGTGGTGAAATAAGTAGCTAGTCTGATTTGGGAGAGGATATTCTTTATGATCAATGCCCAACAAAATTATTACTGAAATGGATTCCTCCAGTTTTAGAAAAAACAGACAATTTAGTGGGGCAGCAGTGTGCAGAGGCCTTGATTGTGCCAGTGCATGAGCAAGCGAGGCTGCCCTTCATGGTGCTCCTGCTCCTGCTGCAGGTCACAGCTCATCCCTCACAGAGGACTGTCACTCACCATGGGAAGGGCATGGTGGCACCCACACTGCGGTGGCAGGTGACCACAGCATGGTGGCTGACCATGTTGGCACAAAAATGCTCTTCACACACCACCAGCTCTGCTCAGATTCTGATGGCAGACTAAGCGCCTCAAACACAAGAGGACTGAGGTAATGCCTTTTAGAAATGTCCCAAGCCTTGCAAAAAAAAAAAAAAAAAAACAAAACAAACAAACAAAAAAAAAAAACCTGTAAAAATACTGAAATACTGACTTATTGGAAGTATACTCACCGTTTTTAGTAATCCTCCATTATTTCTGGTAAGCAACACATCTGGTAGGGAGCAGCAGGCAGAGACCTAATGCTTTCTCACCTTTCCTGGGCTGCCCTCCCTGCTGTTGGGGAAAGTGCTCGTGCTGCTCTGCCAAGGAAGAGGATTACGGCAGCTGCCCTAGCAGAGGAAGTTCTCCCATGGGATAAGGGGGTTTTCACCTCCACATGTTAGCCGGCCTGATTTTCCTCTTGCCTGCTTGGCTGGAGGAGCAGCTCCGTGTATTGGTGACAGCAGAAGCTGGAAATGCTCATACAGGAAAGAAAGAGAAGTCAGGAGGCAAATTGCTCTCCTAAGCGTCGGTTTAAACGCTATCAAAGGGCAGGGCCAGTCCCTTGAGTGTGTCCCAGTGGTTCAAAGCACCCATCCTTCTGTCTTGCAGCTGCCCAGGCACAGCTCCGTGCCTGCACGGCGAACCGGAGCAGGGAATCGATCTGGCTGGAAAAACTAAGTTAAAACACCCTCCAAAAAGCAGCGTGTTTTTCTTTCCAGGCAGAATCACTTCTCCCATCTGGCCGGGCGCACAGCTGCACAAACAGCTGCGGCAGCGCGGCGGCGGGAGCGGGGCTGCGTGGGCCGGGGCAGCGGCGCCGCCGATGAAAGGGAAGCTCCGCCGGAGCCGGCACCGAGCACGGGGACCCCCAGGGACCCGGCCCCGTGGGCATTCGGCTGCCCCGCTCCCCTCCCGCACCGGGGACAGTGAGCCGGGAGCGCAGCGACATCCCGGCTGTCCCCGGCAGGGACGGCTGCTCAGACACAAGGGACAAGCGGGGTCATTCGCGCTGGTTTGCACCTCTGATCTCCCTCTCCTGAAAGATAAGCTAAGAGAGAGAAGGATGCTCACGCTGCTCAATGGCCAGGAGCAATGAGTCCTGTTTCAGGTCTGGAATTAAGGGAGAATCCTGCAGAAACGCCTGGTTTAAACCTGAGGTACATTTGGAGAAGTTGAATAGATAATCATATCCAAATTATGTTCCTTTAGGGAAATTAAACATGGCTGAGATAACTAATAAGTTTCACATTAGAAGTGTTTGTGTTCTTTGCACATGCCAACACCACCGGACGGTGGCTGGGGTTTTTCTTCAACAACCAGAGGAGAAGATGGTCAGGTACTGAGTCATTTGTACCAAGACACTACAAATACAGAGCCATGGCTCAAGTAATTCATCACTAGGTTAGCTCAGTATTTGAAACTGGACTAAGGCAAACCAAAGCTGGAGGTGTAACTTAGACTGCAATAACTGCAGACAGGCTGACATAGTGTTGTCAATCTAAAGCACTGGGAGGTCAGTCAAAAAGTGTTCCTTCATGTAGAGATCATGAAATAATGCTTCTGAAGCTTAGCACTATAATTGCATCATAGTTTCTAACATTTATTGTGGGACTGATATTCTCTGTCAATAGAGAATATCATAATGTGAGGTTGACATAATGTGGGGCTGATTCTTCTATTGATTTTTAAAGCTCTAAGTGAGCTTTAAAAAAGACTCAAGGTACAAACAGCAGAGCTCGCCAGTCTGTTAGGCAAACAAAATATGACTTCTTCAGGTGCAGAATGCTTGAACTGATCTTTGTGACAAACTTCTTCTTTTGTGAATCTTCCTTCACATGGCAGGATTAAAGTCTCTACAGAGTTATATTGGTTTTACTTGAGTAGTACAAATTCCCTCCCCAGAGATGCACTAAGCATTGCATGTAAAAGCTACACTCCTACTCCAAGAGTGACCATCCCATGTGATTTGAATGTTGTTGGTAAGGTTCCTGATGGCACCCTGTAGCAGAATAGCTGAGTGGTGCTGTATCACCATTGTCTTTGGACAATTATACAGCACCTCAAGAATACAGGGTCCAGTTGGTGGACTGGAAAAATATTCATAGAGAGTGGAACAGAAGGTTCATACTCATACAATTCAACTGATACTGCAGCTAAATATCAAACAAGATGGACTGGTCTGCTGAAAAATTCAGTGGTGGGTACTGCTAGAGCCACTCACAATGTCAGATTCAACTCCATTAATGCTGAATTTTTTTCATTTTTAGAAAACATCCTTCTATTTCTCATCAACCACATTTTACTGTAAATACAATGACTAAAACAAGCCACTCAAACAGGTTTTGAGATAATGTGCATAGGTTTGTACAGGTGTGTATATATGGATATACTAAAAATAGTAGCTTAATTTTTTCTGCATCCATAGTTTCCCCCATGAAGTGTATAGCAGACACTATTTTTTAGTGATTCTAAATATTCAGCTCTGTGTCACAATTTTGAGTGGTAACAGTTTACACTCAAACAAGCATGTAGTAAAATGCCACATTTGTCTTGCAGTGGAATTTTTCTGTCTTTAGCTCTGATTGAAGCTTTCCCCAGTTTAATGTGAAATACATTTGAATAAATGATGAGCTGATTAGTATGAAATCAGTTTCTGTTTAACAGAAACATTTCTTTGCATTGTATCATAACGATTATTAACCATTTACATTCTGGTACCATATACAGAACATGATGAAAAAGAATCAACACAGAGAGATATCTTTTTCATTGTATTACAGTTCTGGGTCTTTATTAGCTATACCAGTAGAGATAATGTTATATTGCTTCCAATTACCAAGAACAGTGTATTAGAGTAAATGTACAGGTTATCCCACTGCTTGAGTATGCTCCAAACAGTCATTTCTCTGATGTATCAGTAACATTTTTCTCCTGTTGATTTGTGGAAGACCATTTTATTTGATCTGTGCCGACACAAAGCTTTTACAGCAACAACAACAAAAAAAGTTTGCTTTAAAGGCTGATTCTTTTTCCTTATATTCTACAACTAATTTCCTAAGTGGGCCATTTTCCAGGGATTGTAAGCAACTTAGAAAAACATGTTATTTGAAAAAACAATCATTCATTCATTCATTCATTCATTCATTCATTCATTCATTCTTCCACTTATCCAAGACAGCAAACTCTAAATTAAACCTTTTAAAATTATTATACTTAAAAGTTTCATGCTGATAGCAGACAAAAACATTTTCACAGAATATCTAAAAAAAACCAATTTACTAAAATGTGCAACAAAAAGTAAATAATAATTTCTTTACTTTCTCCCAATTATTCTAACTATAATTATTCGCTATTGGGAGTTATTCTAACTCCCAATTATTCACTATATAGATTTTGCAAGACTGTGCTTTGGTTATTTTCTGTCTAGGAATTCAGGATGCATAAATATTGCAATAACAAAGCGGAAATCCTTGGAGCCAATTTATCTATTGAAAAGAAGTCTACACATCTTAAAATATGGAAATGGCAAAATATCAAGGGGAACTTGTTTACTTTCTCTACTGGAGACTTCATTGAACTGAAGCTAAATATTCAAGAATAAACCCAGTCTTTCAAATGCACAGGTGCTTAACTGGAATCTTTCGTTTTGTAGCAGCAGAACCAAGATGAGAATCTGGCCCTGGAGCCAGCAGGAATGCCATATGATATCTGAATGGTAATTTTCTCTGTATGTGCCACAATAATGCCTCAGACTTGACCTTTGGCTTTGTTGTCACCAAGTATTATCATATGTATAATTTGACCTTTCTTACTTGTATGAATGCTTGGCCTTGAACTCCATCTAACCTTCTAGAAGCTGTAAAGATAATTTCTATGCATTTGCAATAAGGTCCCTGATTTGACCTATGACTCAAATGAACAATAATTTCTTAATATTCCCATTTCTCCTAAGACTATTTCCCGTAATAGTATAATAATAAGGCAATAAAATGTCCTTCAGTGTGAACTCTTGTTATTCTAAATTTTGCAGGTCTGTGCTTTAGGGCATTTACAGTTCATTACATTTCAGTGTTGTCAAAAGATAGTATCAAGGCATCAAAAGTTTCTAGAATTTAAATCAAAATAAATGAAAGGACAAAAGTGACATTATTTCACTGTGTCTATATCTAGACAAAACTAAAGACAATAACAAGCTTAATTTAGGGACAGTGAAACAAAAGCATATCTTAGCACTACCAGAAGACCATTAATACTCCTGCCACTTCTATTTAGTTTCAAAGCAGAAAAGGAAGAAGTATTAAAAAAAAATTCAGTTCTGACCTTTGGAAAAAAATTGCGCATTCCATCATTATGCAACAAAACAATATATAATCCAACATCATAACATTCTTCAGCAAAATATAGTAAATACGATTTTTTTCCAGGAAAAAAACTTTGTTAATATTGGTACACAAAAGGAATGCAAACTATTTGAAGTGTGCTAAGGAGTTATAACTATATTGGAAATGGATTCAGCCTGATGACATCCAGTGTGTGATACCTGCACCTCTTTCAGCTGTGTAAGAGATCACCCTTCCAACTACACAATTTGCCTTCAGCACCTAAAGCTGTATTTCACACTATATTTTACTCAGAGTGGAATGCTAATAGATCATCATATTTGATGATCAGGCCCAATACAGAAGTTTTCACTTTTTGTGCAGCTACACCAAAACATGAATTCATCTAAACATTGCCTGCATATAAAAGGCTCTGATTTAAAACTCAGTAACTCAGGAATTTGGTCCTGTACGAGTAGAACATAGAATAGAGAATATAGAGTCTGATATCTAATTGATATCAGACCCATGGATAAGGTAAATGTGGAAGGAGCTAACAGTGGGCCTGTTAGCTAAAGGAGCGAGAAGAAGCTGAGATGTAAGAAGAAACTGATAAGGAGCTCTCTCTAAGGCTGCAACTAAAGAGACCGAGAGAAGAAAGATAGAAGAACTTTGCAGCTGGATGAAGCATTTTTAGAAAGTTAGTTAAGTCACTATAACTTCTCACCAATAGTATTATGTTGATTTATTGTGGCCAATAGTAAAGATAGAAGAAGCATAAACAATTGGAAAGTGTATAAAAATCAGCCATGTTCAATAATAAAGTGTTGCCAACTGAGACTGCTTGTGGTCTCTGCTTTATGTCGTGACCGCCTCGACAGCGACAGGTAAATACAACAATGAACACATGGTGATTGAAATCAGTAGAGCTAAGAGCAGCTGTCAGGCATTGCTCAGATTTTGCTGATATCAAGCCAGAGATGAGTTTTGGGGACCATGAAGTGAATTTGGCAAGGCCAGCTGCAACTGGAATATTTATGAAAGGGGTGTGCAGCAATACACCTGCACTTGTGTTAGTACCATGACCTGGATCTACAATCCTTACAGTGTCTCCTTTTCCAGCCACATAGAAAATCACCCCAACATACACTTTGTAGAAGATATTCCATACACTCCTTAATATTTCCTTATTTCCTTTCTTTTTCCTTGAAACTGTACTTCTTGGAAATTACTTTGCATGGCTTTCACTCTCTTTGGCTATTCAAGCCAAGGCTCTTTTTGTGGAAATGAATCTTTTCTACGTAGAGCTGAAGTGTCCATGTGACTGGTAGTGATGCTATGACATGATCAATGTGACTCTCCTCCTTATACAAATTGCTCCTTCCCAGCTATCTGTCTTGCTATCACAGTTTTCTTCCCCACTGCAAAGGCTGGTGACACAAGACTAGCTCAGACACATCACTCAAGATAATTCTGAAGCTTCAGAGTACAGGGAACAATGTAAGAGATAAAGACCAAATTATTAGTAGAATGTGCAAACTGAGAGTCAATTCAAAACCCTTATGCTGCTCTTCTTTTTTTGCTTTCAAGCAGAGGGTTTATACACTCCAGTCTTGGTGGCAAGGGCCAGCCTCCATTGTCACTTGGAGCTCTGCTGCCACAGACAGAATTGAGGGTTGAAAGCTGAATGACGAAGGTGCCTGCAGCTAAACAGATCTCTCCTAAACATAAAGTGTTTCTTTGGCAACAAGTAAATGCTTTGGGTTCTTGAAGATTAGAGAGATATAGTATGGTTGGCCAAAAATAACAGAACATTCAGAAAAGTTTGGCTCCAGAGTGTATCTCTATCTTGAATAAGCAGATTAAGAATCATTTATTTTAAACTGTTTTCCCAACCATAGTGAGCTTGAATGTTTGGCTTGCTGCAGATGTACTGGTCAAGAGATACTAAAAGAACAAAACCTCAAGGACTGAAGTTTTAAGTTCATGTTCTGTCATCCCAGATTTTCCAGAAAATTGCAAATTTGACACTGGTCTCTGATCCAAGCTTTGAGACTTTCATTAACATCATGGGTCCTTCCAGAAATATCCAACAACTTTCTCTTCCCAATCGTCTCACAGTGTCCAAGGCAGCTCACTAACATGGTGGGAGCTGGTGAAACAAGGATCATGCTGGAGCAGGGGACACAATCCTTCTGCTCATTCCACCGAGCCTCAGGGCTCCTGTCTCCTTGCAGAAGGACTCCCTGAACAGGCACTGGTGGGCTCAGCTCCTCGCCCTCCTCCCAAGCATTATCAGTGTGACAAAAGCAGAGTATCCCAAGTGTGCAGGCTCAGTAAATTGTTTTCCAGGCAGTAAAAGTCTGTTGGCTTCTAACACCAGTAGCACTGGGGAATGGGTGGTTGTGCTGGCTGCATTTGCTCCCCCACATCCTCCTGCCATGCTGCAGCCCAACAGCATCCCTAAAACTACACTCATCACTGGGGTGGTGGGGAAAAAGCATCTGGTGGGGCTCAGGTACAACAGGAAAAAAGAGGCAAAAAGAGAGTTAAACAAGGAAAAGACAGAAGATGGAGAGAGCTCTAAGGGATTGGTTGGAGCTGGCAGTACATTTCAGGCAACAGGCAGATAATCAGTCAGCTGGCCAGAAAAACAGCCCTGCTGTGGAGGGTGACAGAGGAGGAGCTGTGCTTCAATGGCTTTTGGGCCTCTCACCAGCTCTCTGCTGAGGGTGAGCAGCTTCCTGGGCTGTCAGACCACTGGAAAATTTCTGCTTCCATTCTGCTGTTCTAGGGATGCAATCATAGCTCTAGTTCTTTACATGAGAAGTTTTCACTCTCTGGGCAGTCCCTTTTGCTCTAGAAGCCCTTTTCTCCATTCACTTACCAGCAATATTAACAACTCCATCACAGGCATAAAGGTTCTTCATCCTGCTTTAAGGAGAAATGAGTGTAAAAGCATTTTTTACTGCTGATAATGTAACTAATATTTTTTTTTACTAATAATTTGTTATTATTTGATACTGTCACTGAAAGGCAAATAGCATTCAAAGCCAGAATTTGCACCAGCCCCTACAGATTTTTTTGGGGAGTTTGGCATCTATCTGAGCCCAACAGTGTCATAATTCTCCACTAATAATAATGAAAACAATACACAGTACTTAGAACATAAAAAGGCAATTTTTATTTTTTTTAACTTAAAAGTTAAAAAAGGAAAGGGGAATGGAAGGTTAAGGGGAGGAGGAATGGAAAAGAGGGTGAAAAGAAGGGGAAGGAGAACCACCAAAAAAAAAAAAGAAAAGGGAAAATGGGGGAAAAAGGGACTGAGAGTTCCAAAATTCAAATTCTACCTCTCCTCCCACTCCCTGCAAACTGCTTTCTTATGCAGTGGATTATGAAGTTTTCAAGGCTGGATTAGAGACTGCTATAAAACAGTTTGCCTGACACAGAAGCACATTTAAATTAGCAATGCCATAAACGGCCCTGCGAGGGAGGGAGGGCCAGCTCGTGATTCAGGGATATCATCTTTTGGGTAATTTTTCCAGTATCATAAATTTCTGCCCGAAGTTCCTAGCAGAATAGCACTGCTCCAACATATATTGAATAGGTGTCTTTCATAAAATGTTATACATGGAACAGAACTACAATTTGTGGATCACATTTATTTAAGATTAATGTAATTTATATATATGCATGTCAACAGCATGATTTAAACCCATAGGTTTTTAGATGTAATGTTTTACCTTTCTGAGACCTTTGTGCTTAGCTGAAGGGTGTTTACTGTGACTGAGGTATTTTTTCTAAACAGAGAGGCGGATTATTTAAAACCTTTTGGTATGGAAAACCCACAGTTTGTCCACCTCAAACAATCTCTTCTCTCCCCCAGTTGTCACAGCAACAACTTCAGCATTTGAAAGGAATCTACTTCAATAATCTAAGCCTCTGATCTTTGACAGGCTTATAATGAAGGAACAGTTTGTTAATGCTGACATAAACATTTTGAAAACTTAAAGGTACAATTATTTCATGTTGTTTAGGAAGTGAGCGCTACATGGTCAAGAGAACAGCACTCTTCAAAAATATTTACTCATGCAATTTCCTAGTGAGAAAAACAACTGCTGACTGTACAGCTGAACTGAGATTCCAGCCCTGTGGTTTGAGCAGCAAGAATTTTTCTTTGTCTCCTGCCCATTTATAGCTCTTTTTTTTTTTTTTCTCTCTTAGAATCCCATGATGATCTTTTGGATAATTCCAGGATATATCGGCCCAATCTCTTAATTTTAAAAGGTAAAACTTAGAAACCCAATTCCAAGTGGGTCTCCTGGCTATGCTGCTTGTGATAAAAAGTCAGAACCGCTTCTCAGCCAGGCAGCTGCGAGGGAAGTTGTTTGCCTGTTAGCAAACAAAACTGTAATTTCTGCTGGGAGGAGGGCAGAAAGCTGACACAGGGACAGAGTTCCCCAGGCTGTGCTCAGCAGAGCAGTCCCTGTGCTTTCTGGGCAAAGCAGCAGCCGGAGCAGGGACGAACTCGGGGCTGCCCTTTGGAGTCCCAGCCCCAGTTGCTCCGGGGACTCCATCGCTCTCGGAGCAATTTCCTCCAGCAGCACCGGGGCTCCAGTGGTCCTGGGGGTGAAATCCATCATCCTGCATGCTGCACTCTATCAACTGGGGCTCCGAGAAAGGGTCAAGTGGTCCGCTGCCATGCTGTTTGAGCTCATCAGAGACATATTTAATTTAATTAAGGTTGTCAGCACTATTGATTTTGGCAGTTTCAATTACCGTGCTGTTATGGCTTCTGGATCTACTGATCTGTGATGAGCCCTATCAGCACTGGCACACATTGAGGAAAAAGCCCTTTGTCTCCTTTAAAACCTGACACATCCTGCCATAGGCCATAACTTATTGCTTTTATCCAGCCCAGCTCCTCTTCTGTTCCTCATAATTAATTTCTCATTAGACAGCTCTTTATTGTTTAATTTGTGCAGTTTATAATCAAATTGGGCACATTAATTGTAGTTGAATTTAAGGCTAATGAAAAATAAAGGTTTTCAATAACTTACTCTTCAATTATTTCAGACAAGATAAAATAAAACACTTTAAGAGTTGTCAGCTTTTTAAATTATAAATTAGGTTGTTTAAAGAGCATGGGCATTTAGGAAGCAGTTATCACACATTTAGTAATTATAAATCCTATGCTCCAATACAATTATTAGGATATATTTACAATTCCTCTTAGTTTTTTCCACCTTGTTGTTAGTTAACTGCATAACATCTAATTGTTGGTGGTTAAAAATAGCATAATCTGAAGTCTCTGGGCCCGATTCCTCTCCTTCAGCAGAGTGAACTGTAAATCAGCATGTTTGAGGAAGTCCATATCCTTAACATGGAACAGGAGAGGTGTCTGAAAAAGGAGAGATGTCTGGGTAAGAGGAAGAGGACCCCATTTGGTAGAGATTTTATAAAATGCTGACCATTCTTCTAGGCAGCACTGTAGGATTCAGCCCCTTTCCGTCAAGAAAAAGGTAATACATGATTTACATTGGGACCAGGGCATCAGCAGGCAAAAATCAGCAAAGTCCTCTGGATGTAGACTACAATTTGTCCCGTGACATGCATAATCTTCATTTTAGCAATGGGAAAACAAAGGCAGAGAAGCAGCTTATTTGAAAGGGCACATGGGAGGTGAGGCCAGCCTGCTGGTTCTTTGTTTTGTTTTTGGCTTTTTTCTACTTTTCAGTGAACACTGAACAGGGAGGGTGAAGGAGGATGGGAAAGAATATGGGATAAAAAATTTGAGTAATACCCACCTTCTTTCTTGTCAAGATGAAAACCAGGAAAACTGAGTTTCCTTCTTTTCTCAAAGGCTGCACTCAATGCACAGCATTTTAGGGGTGAGCAGGAAAAGCAAAGGAAAGAAAGGCGAGTTTCTCATCACTGCTGAGGGGCAAGCTGGAGGGCTGTAGGTCCATAGTTTGGGTGTGAGGAGGTGATGGGAGAATTTGTGTGTTCTAAGACCTCTCCTTGGCCAGGCAGGCAGGGTTCCAGCATGGCACACTGTGTTAGAGAATGCTCTGAACATGTCCCCAGGGCAGGGATCCCTGGTCACAGGGGTGTGAGTTTGGGAGGGGTGTGTGTGATCTGCTCCACATTCCCTGCCCAAGCATCCAAATGATGGCCCTGCTCCTGACCAGTGAGAGCTAAAGCTGTGCCTGATGGTGCACCTGCATCAAGGAAAGACGGGTCAGAGACAAAAGCATGTCCAGTAGCTACGGACCAGAAAATGTATAAACTGAAATACTGTTGAGAAAATGGTCACATCCACTACTGAAAAAGTGTAAGTTTGTTGGTCTTTTTAATTAAAAAAAAATTATGCTTGTGCTGTTAAAAAGGATACAATTCACCCATATCCACACAAGATCTATTTACTAACCAAATCCTGTATATAAAAAAGACAATGTCAGAGATTTTCTTTGCATACCCCAGTTCAAACAGAGGGGTTTTTTTATTTCAGCAAAGTATATTTGTCCAAAATTCCTTGGTGGGGACCCTGCCCTTGTGGATTTGTAGGAATCTTCTAATTTACATATTGCTTTCTGTCTGGAATGAAGGGCAGGTCACTATTGCTAAATATTTCAGCATGATGTGTATTCTGTAGTTCAAAATTATTTGGAACAGAAGCAGGAGGTACTGTTTGCCCAAATACTCCCAAACACTCTACATCAATCACCAATTGAATATGACAATCTTCACCTGCCCAGCTTTTTGGAAGGGAAAGTGAGAATACCTTCCTTTAATAAGAGCATGAGAAATGCTGGAAGCAGGAGTTTTGTCACCAGCACATACAGCCAGGAGCAAGGGAGCTGGGGAATCAGGGAACCAGGCAGCACCTCCCCAGTGCTGAGCGCAGGGGCAGGAAAGGAAATCAGTGCTTTGGCTGGAGAAGAGGGCTCCTGGAAACTCAGCCTCTGATAAGGATGTGTGGGAACAGCAGGGGGAAAACAGATCAGCAGCCCTTGAGTAGTGTGTAAGGGGAAAGCAGCACACACTTTGTGCTTGGCCCTGCTTGGGTAAGCCATGCAGTGAAAGCACAGGTGCACCTGGTGGGCACCACAGGCAGAGCTTACAGCCCTTGAAGAAACCTACTTAAAGTTACAAGGGCTGCTTGAATTACTCTCCTCTAACAACTCAGTTACACAGCTCACTTCTGAGGTGCTGAACCTTCTGATGTTGTGCTCTTTCTTCCCTCAGCCTTTCCATTCCTGGATATATTATTTCCAAAAACCCTGGCCTAAGGTCTGCACTCTTTCTAGGAACTGGAATTATCTAAGTAGACAGGAGCAAAAGATCTTCCATGCAGTTTGTCTTCACCCCTTGAGAGGAGTTCAGTGGTTTTGTGCCTTGTCACCCACAGGACAATCAGATCTGGTCATTTCTGGTTGGCATCCAACTCCAAGCAGAACCATCAGACCTGGTTGTATATGCAGGGAGTAAGCATCTGAACCCTACAAATATCTTTCTCTTTTAATTTAAAAATAGCAGAAAGATTTTTTTTTAAATGGAATTTATATAAGAATATTAATAATAATTGTTCCCAGGCAAAGTTTCTTTCAGCCAACTTTCAACTGTGAGGAAACTCATTAAGCAAGAAAGGAACTCATGAAGAGAGAGGTTTATAATGGAACCAGTGAGAGGCTGCAGCAGCCCTGCTAACAGGTGCCACTGTCACAGCAGTGACAAGGTGAGTAAGACTTCTAAAGACATTATAGCCAGGGCTGTGCCTACCCATGCAGCTAAAGATCTACCAGGGTTTCTGTTATGGACCTCTGTTTGCAGGGTCTTGATACTTTAGTCATAAAAAGCATACCACAGGCTGAGAGTGAGAAAATAAAGACACAGCGCTCCAGGGCAGTTGGAACAAAAAATAATAAAATCCACATAGGTGTTTTGAAGGATCTCTTTGGGATTTTGTAATTTTAAAAAAAACATGCCTCTTTTGCAATTAAATTTGGCAGATTACTGGTCAATAGCATTAACTGGGGAGGGGTTTTTTCAGTTTGTTGCATTTTCATTTAGAGCCCCTAAAATGCCTGTGGCATTTTTTAAGCTTAAAAAAATCTAATAGCTCAATTAAGGGATAACAGAAATAAACCAGGATTACCTGTATGTAATTACACAAAGTTAAATCCAAGAAAACAATACAGTACTACAACTCTCTTGGGTAATTTGAGCAGTCTCCCTAGAATCTCCAGAGGCAAAAAAATGAAGATTTTCTCCGCTCATACCTGAGCATTAACTGCAATATAGCAAAAGACTGAAGTCCAAAAGACCACAGAAGTAGATGGAAAGACCTCTCTTTTTTCTTGATCAACATTTTAATAGCCTTGAGGGATATGTTACAGAACCTAGCAAACTTTGTACTGGGGCACAAATTAGATTCAATGCTCAACTCACAAACTTTCTTATTGCTCTTGACCATTCTGCTCCCACTGTCTTCCCCTTGCCCACCAATACAGTACTGCAGTCCAGGCTGAGCTTCACTACATACACTTGGCAAGAAATAATTCAAATCAGCTAAATGTGTCCAGATCTGAAGGCAGAAGCTATTGTTTAATACTTCCTAGGAGGGGTAAAATGTATATGTCAAATTAATCCTCAAACTGCCTTAAGATGTGAAGACACCTTCATTGCAACTATTTGAAAATATAAAATCAACCAAATACCCTGTCCCATTTCTGAAGAACAAGAAAGTATGGCAGAAGAGTTATGTGGGGAGCAAAGCAGCTTGTTCTTTCTGACCATATTCTGGGTGGGACTACCTAAACTCCAGGCACCTTTTGACTACCAATACCTGCAGGCACAGTGGCATGTTAGCTGAATTTAGCTCTCTGTGTTTGGACATTGTATAGATGGATGAAATTCAATCTGTTTGGCTTTAAACTTTTTTGTCCTGAATCATTTACCCAAGCTTCAGAGTAAATGTATATATGAATGATATAAGTATATATGAATGATATATGTATATGTAAATAATACATGTATATATGAATGATACATAAGGACAAGGGAGAAAATTTGCTTGAGAAAATTTGCCATAAAACCAATGCCAATCATTTTCTTCCATCAAAAACTTCCAAAGGGAATAGATTGACTCTATTTGCAATTATAAGATTATTTTCATTATAACCATCCCAGCCTGGATTTAAACCTGAGTATGTGAATAGCAGCACAGTATACACAGTATATCTGTAATACTGGTACATGCCATGTCAGTAACTCAAAACATATGCTATATGTTTCTGAAAAGCAGCCAGGTAGAGTGTAGCTTCCCCCTTATCACCACCAGAGTTCCCTACCTGGACCAAGTTTCCATATTTATTGGTGTTATACATGAAGTGGTCCTGCCCTCAGCTGTGTTTGGTTAAACTGGGTATAAACAGTACCTTTCAATCCTGGGGTCCTTCACCAGCCTGGTGATAAGGCATCCATTCCTCAGTATATTATAGCAGTATATTACAGCCTGTGAGCTGGGTTAATTTGCACCAGCTGAACTAGTCCTGCACAGGCTGGGCAGACACAACACCAAGACCCTGGGAGGCTCCTTGTGTGTTACAGAAATCCCTGGCCTCCCCTTCGGAGCAACCTTTCCGCCCTCACCACTGTGGAGACAGTACAAAGTATCTGAAGCTTGGGCCCTAACCTTTTATCTTTGAACTTTTCAAATTTATTTTTCTATGCCTGAAGTATTTGCTTATAAAACCAACATGACCACCAGAATAAAAATGAGCAGTGACTCTTAGCTTTGTCTTTTGTGCTCTGCTCGACAAGACATGTCCTGTACCCTCGGACAGGGAATGCACAAGGAGCACCAAAGGCAAGGGTTTGGAAACTCAACACATACACTACCTCTGCTCACCAGGGGCAGGAATCTATTTTCAGACCAGGGAGTGCAAATGGATATTTATTTTATTTTGCTCTTAATTTTAAGATACTTATTGTCATTTCCCTGGCAGCAGGGTGTCAGAGGGGATAAGAATTGCAAACTCAGAGGAATGACCCTTTCCATTCATCCGCCCTTATTTAGAAGTGATGGCCTCCATTTCTTTTTTCCTTTTTTTAATAGAAAAAAACCCCTCTCTATTCTGTCCTTCAGGCAAGTTCACTGAGTCCACTGTATTTCAACAGGAGCTAAAGACATGGTTCTATTTACCCTCCCCCAAAAGGTCTCTATTAATTGTTTTCAAATGTTGGCAGCCATGTGAAACCCTGCCTAGCAAGTCTGGCTCCTTATATGATTTTTATTAAAATTCACTTTGCACACAAGGCACATGAGATTTATGGCTGAAACTAATAGGTTGGTTCTCACTAAGACATAAATCCATAGGCTGTTTATTGAGGCTCATGGACACTGAGAACTCAGGTAATTGTTACTGTGAGTGCTCAGCTTAAAAACAGTCAGTTATGTCTCTAAGGAAATTTGTTTAACTAAGCACACCACATAAGCTCCTGAAAAATTACTTTATCTGTGATGGTGAATGGGAGGACTGTGCAGGTTAAGTTCTGTATCTCATCTGTACATTTAATTTCACTTGTAACACCTTTCATATTTTCCTTTTACATGGTGTCTTATATTATAAAGAGCACATGTAAAAAGGATCACATTCATTTTCTTTCCACGCCTGTTTTAGCCATTTTTCATTTATATATCAGAATTTCTGCTTTCTTGTTACAGACCCTTACAAACTCCAGCTGAGATTTTGCAAGTCCAGCTCCTCCTGGCTCACTCACGACCACAATCTGCCACGTGAACATCATTCTGGTGACAACACACAAGGTGAAGCAGAGCCTGGGCTGATCTTTTCCTCTTGGGCTCCAACCACATTGCCACGTGCTAACAGCTGCCAGCCAGACTGGCAGGGGAGCCAGATGCGCTCTGGAAGCTCCTCAGATGTGTCAGCTCAGTCCTGTGTCCAGCAAATAAGTCCTGCCTCTTGACATTGTTACCTTTCAGCAAGACTCAAACCTGCCTGAATGGCTTTCCCCTCACATTTGTTTTGCAGCATGTCAGCTCACAGGGGAGAGAGAGGCAGCTCGTGGCACCTGAGTGGCTGTGGGTCTCACACAGGTCCCATGTTATATCTGCCAGCTTCATGTGACTGTCTTGAACACCCTAGGACATCTCACATGTTTATCTATACCTCAGTGAAATGTACCAGCTGCTTCTAAAAAGGGTAAGGATCACAGAATCACAGAATGGCCTGGTTTGGAAGGGACCTGAAAGATCACTTAATTCCAACCCCCCTGCAGTGAGCAGGAACACCTTGCACTGGGCCAGGTTTCTCAGAGCCTCATCCTACCTGGCCTTGAGCACTCCCAGGGATGGGTTATCCACAGCCTCAATCATCCTGGTGGCCTCCTCTGCACTTGCTGCAACAGGTCAATGTTCTCCTAGTGCTGGGAACCCCAGAGTTCGACGTAGTGTTCAAGGTGAGTTGCTATTGCTTTTCTATCACTTTTACCATACTGAACTTCTGATATCAGATTTATTTATTATTGTGGTAATGCCAAAACCAGCCCAAACAGCTGAACACTTCACTGAATGTTGGACACACACTCATGGGAAGGCTCACACACCAAGGTTACTTACTGAAGCCTCAAGGAGTGTTTATGCTATGCATAAGTGTCACACAAAAAAGCAGTGTAGCCACATTAATTTGGGGTTCAAAATAACTGACCATTCTGACTGATGGAGTTCAGTAGCTTGGCACATTCTATAATATTAGAAACATATTGTTTCAGCAATCTAAGCTGCCACCTCTCAAAACATTTGCTTGGATGTAGATTTTTGTCTCTTTTGCAGCATGCTGCCAAAACCAAAGCAAACCATCCCTAAAAAATAAGGATAAAAGGGTGGGAGAGTGCCTACAATGCAGCTGATTGTATTTTAAAGTTGATACCTCATTCATTTAAAAATGGTATGTAAATACTGAAACCCCCCAGACAGCTAAAGAAATACCTAAAATTCCATAAATTCTTTAGCAGATGAAGAATTAGCACTAGTACAGACCTCAACAATTTGCAGCAGCTTAAGTATCTTTATGTCAATGGTGTTTACCCTGAGTGTCTCATACATCCTGGTACTGGTGTCAAGACAAAGAAAAATACATTTTTGGAACACTTTCTCTCTCTCCCCTCCCAGTTTTTTCCTCTCAACAAGCAGCTTCTGCTTTTACAGCATGTGCTTGGCAGTCTATCAGTTACCTAAATCTGTTAGGTTGTTGCTTGCTGATGGAGTCTCAACGCTCTTGTCTGATCCAGTGACTGGGTCAGCAAGGTTGTGTGTCCTGGGGACTCGGGGAACTGTCTGGAGGTGACCTCTGACACTCATCAAAGGCTCCACAGCTCTGTTTGGCTCCTATCAGTTTAATCAGCTGGCTCATTGCTGCTCCCTCCCCATTGATGGCAGGCTCTGTCCCTCAGTGCCTGCCTGTGGAGCTTGCAGCCCTGCTCACACTCTGCTCCTCGTGCAATGAGCCATTCATTCTCCTGAATCTCACAGAAAACTTCCTTCATGCTGAAAGGGAGGGCAACAGATAGGAAGCTTTCTTTTATTTCAGAGACACAGAGGTCAGTGTTAGTCCTGAATCTTTTCTGGCAGTTCAAGGTGATGCTTAAACTGTAGATTCCATGTCTGTTACATGCTTCCCAAGAACTAGAGATATTTTCAGAAAAAAAACCCCAAACAACCCTAAAACTACAAACTAAACAATATTTCCATGAAAATATGATGAAAAACACATATAAACTACTGCAGAAATCTGTCTGCTCTTATCTAGTGAAAATAAGAAAAAGAAAAAACTGTCTCAAAGTGTTACTTAACTTTTTAAAAAATCAAGACCCTGTAAAATATTTTCCCAATTTTCTTCTGAAGTATACAAGATAGACATTTATAAGCAAAGTTAGAGAAGCTGTCCCAGGTCTCTTGCTGCTCTGTGGTTAGCTCCACATGTGGGGAACACATACTCCATGTCACTTTATGGAGAGGGCATGAAACCAGGTTCCATGGCTTCATTGTGGCTGCACCTGGGCTTGCCAGTGGAGGACATCAACCACCAAAGGAATGAAGGCAAAACAAAAATTTAAAATTTTAAAACTATCAGAATCTCAAGAGTGATTGAGAAATTAGACTACCCAGGAACATTTCAGCCTTCTGATGAAGGAGTTCCACTTCCTGTGAGATGAAGGACAAGTATTGTGCTTGTCTGTGTTTCATCCATGCAAGTGAAGGATGACTTGGAAGCAGAATAACATTCCAAAAATGGATTTAGATCAGCAAGTGGCCACTGCAACCATCGTCTCTTCAGACACAGAGAGGTATCCCACAGTATATCACAAAAACCATCCACAACACAATGAACTCTGAGAAATGCCAGCAGGGCTCAGACACCTTGTCTGCAATGAAAGGATCATGGCAGAATGCTCTGTGGACATTGCCACAACAGCATGAATGTGTTTAATTGGTGCAAGATCAACCCAGCTAAAGCAATATAATTTATGCTGACAATACTTCTCTGTGCAAAGAAATGCTTAAATAGTCTTATCTGAATGCATTTTTTTGCAACACAAGAGAGGCAGATTATATAAATTACAGCAGTTAATAGCTTTTTGATTCATCACTGAATCTCACAGAAACAGAGTCTGAAGTGATTCCTGAGGTGGATAAAGTCTGTTGTGTAATGTGAGGATCAGTCTTGTAATCCTTGCTAAATCAACAATGTTTTGCTCCCATTGAACTCAAAACCTGTCCAGGAAAACAGGGAAAAAGGTAGTCTTTCACTATAGAAAGCAAAACTATTTCTAAATATTTATAACTTTTCTTTTTCCTGTGAATGTTATTCATCAAGAAACCTTCATTTTCTGTAATACATTTCAGAGCTTTTTCTTGTAGCCCTATTCTTTTCTTTTCACTCTAAATTCTGAAGTGGCAAGTTAGGCTAGCAATCTCATTAGCAATTGAATTTGTCTGTCTAGTCTGATATGCCTGGCAATGACCTGTTAGTATTAACTATTAAGTTTCCTTCTGTTTACTGAGCACTCTCAGCCACTCAAGCTTCACAAAATACACTAATTAAAGTGCGTGGATTAATGTTTTCTTTAATAACTAAGATAAAGTATATAAAAGCCATAATAAGAAGAGTTACTGCATATTTTTGTGCTGCTGCTTTAGCAAACTTTCAAATTGAAAAATATACACCATTGCAATGAAGATGATGAACTTGTATTTCTAAGGTGTCAACTCTTCAGCTGTTGTCAATTATGAAGTATTGTCTCAAAATAAGTGAGGTTTTTCTCTGCCTTCTCATTCCTTTTGCTGAGTTGGTCAGACTTCTGCAATTAATGCATATTTAGTGCTATTTGTCAGGACACATCAACATCACTGTTACACAGGAAGAAACTGCAATAATAAATTTGGGAAACTGAGGCACAGAACTGAAGCATCAGGTAACTAGCAGAGCCAAAATATGAGCAAACATCTATCATTTTCCAGATTTTATCTCCAACCTCTGGTTCACCCTACCTTAAGAAAAGAAGGAATACTTCCTTGTTTCTTTCATATATTTTAACTTAATAACATAGATTGAACCAATTCTCTATGATCATAAGTGAATTCTATAAGAGCTCCCTTAAAGCCACTGTTATTCTCTACATTGCTTTCCCAGAAGTAGCTGGATGGATGGAGAGCCCCTGGCTTTGTGCACCTGCAGTTCCCTGGAAATGGATGGGGCTCCTCTCAAGCACAGCTTTAGATCTCTGCAGGGCAGGTTTGGAGAAAAGCAGGGTGGGCAGGGAACACAGAGAAAAACAACACCACCACAAACAGCAGCTTTGGGTACTTGCCCCATTTCTTCACTAGCATAAAAGTAAAGGACTAGGAGTCCATTTTACACCACATTTTCCACTTTTAGTGTACTTTTAAAAAGGCAGAGAGAAATCAGTTACCTTGTCTACCTCTTTTCCTGAGGAGTAAAAGGTTTCTCCACCTACACAACTGTCAGGCCTTACCTTTATTTATTTAGTTAGTTACCACCAAAAGATTACAGGATACAAATATACAGACCCCTGTGACTATAATATGTTATGCAAAAAGAAATATTATAATTTGGTAGCTCAGTTAAAAGAATAAGCAAATATTTTGGATCTACAATACATAGCTAACCTTTCTAACAGATGTGCATTTCGATGGACTTTTTAATGAAATTTTAGACTCTTTAAAAAGGGGAAGTGGTTCTAAAATTAAAATGGTGCCATACAGCCTGCATGGAAGTCAGAAGCAAATTCATGCTTCAGAAGATCTCTCAGAATCACAACTACAATTTTTAGGAGTTGGCTACTAGTTCATTCAAAGATAAGAGAATGGCAAATATTAGTATTTATTTCTGTTTTCTAGCCAACAAAATATTCTGTGACTAAAATGGCATAAAATAGACAGGTGATTTTATTAATGTAAAGGTGAGACACTGATGATGGTGACAATAATGTGGTGCAAATACCCACATGGGTCAGTGTTCACTGGGTCAGTGGCCCTGAGGCTACAGAGGTGATGCCTTCTGAAAGGCAACTTGTTTGTAGCATGAAGGGATCAGTATTACAGCAACTGTGCTGTGCAGGAGAACTTTAGGAACAATTAATAAACAAAGGGCATGTTAAATATGGAGAAACAGATATATTTGGCACCTTTCTCTGGATGCTGCTTCAGCTATTATTTAGCTAAACCTTGACCCCATGTTCAGATGGAGGACACAGATCTGTGAAAGTAGCTTTGCCAGCTGCCTGGTTAGAAATCAGCCAGACTCTAATCCTGTCTTTAGGCACTTGCCTACAGCAGTTCCATGCTTGGACTTTTAAGAGAAATGGGAAACACATAGCTATACCTGGAACATTCTTTCTTCCAGCAGGCACAGTTGGAGTTGGGAAGCTAAGGCAGAGATTCATTGTCCTCCATCACAAGCTCTCCTTCATTCCTCCAAATGGTGAGTTCCCAATGGGAACTCTTCTTGGACACCCCCAAAAAGCAGTACCAAATTGGACTTGTAGGTTCTTTCCAACCTAATCTAAAGTATTATTCACAAACAGGTATGCAGATTAATTCTACCAGCCAGGGCCTAAAAAGGGAATCAGTTTTGTTTCACAGAGACTCAGTGTAGCCTTTGCTAGACTGGCACTATTTTGCAGCAAACATCAGCAGTGCCAACTAACAACTGTGGCAAATACTGGTTCTTGGGACATGGACAAAGAAAGTGGAGAGAGAATAAGAGAATGTTAAAGTAATCTAATTAAATTTCTAATCCAGGTTTACATAATTAAGCAATAATGACTATGGGGAAGGGCATTTCCTGGCAGTTAATGACCGGCTGGAGGATTTGAAGGCTTGAGGTAAAGCCAAGTGTTCTTAACACTGTCAGTCATTAATTGCCAGGAAATGCCCAACTCAGGAGGTTATTACTGCTGTTATAAACCAAGAATAGAAAAATATAAAGAAAAAAGACAGTAATTACCTTTTTAAAGTGTTGAAAGCTGAGCACTGAACTGCCTGTCGCTATGGAGACAGAGTTTTATTTATAGCATCAGTCCTTTGCCAGTGTTTAAAGACTGCCTCAGTACCCAGAGGAGGGCAGGAGTTAGTTCTCAGGGCTCCATTAGGTATATAATTGGTAATTCAGAACATCAGCTCTGTGCCACGGGCCACATAACATCTGCAGACATCAAGAGTATCACAAAACTTTACAACACTGATTACAAAATACTGGCAGCCACTCAAAACATTTTATAGTTACACATACCTTCAGAAAGCATTTCCAGTAGTTCCTGCTTTGATCTACAGAGTGTGTGTCTCTAAATAGGATCCTTGTAATGTCACATTGTGCTGTTTCCTAGAAATTAAGTACTTAGGGACCAGATCTTTAAAACTGATTAATGCCACAGGTCTGTGTAGCCAGACTATGATCACTAATTGATTTTACAATTGTGTAACTACTGATTTCATTGGAACAGCTCCTGATTTACACCAGTTAGTATAAAGGTTGGATCCAACACACTGAGTACAAATGCAAAGCCCAAAACCTCCTTCTTTCAAGCCTCTGAAAGAAATTATTCAATAGCTGAGTCCAAAAGCAGCTAAAAAGAAAAAGTTATTTTTCTCCTTCTAGTGTTCATTTCCCAAAAGATTCTGTTGCTTTTTATGTGATATGGTATTTGAAATCTGACCAATGCTTCAATGAACACAGACTTCCAAATGAATTGGTCAAAAAAAATTTCTATAATTTAATTAATTTGGAACAATTTAAAAAAAACCAAACCAAGACAAAAAAACTCCATTAAAGGACTTAGGTACCTAAATCAGAATGGAAGCTGAAGAAAGAACTGAGGTGCCTGACAATAGTCGCAATAAAAAAAAATTGCTTCATTTTTCCATCCTGCTAAGTTCACTGATTATCAGATCTATAAATTCTCACTCTGTGAAGACACAGGGCCTGATTTCTTAGACATTCTCAGAATAAATGGATCAGACATCAATAGAAGAATTTCATTTAAAAACAAAATTAGATGAGGGTAGATAGGTGGGTTCCACTCCCACCTCTCCTCTACTCCAGCCTGTGTAACAGCCTCGTAGTATGAGTACTCAGCCAGGGATACAAGTACTATACAACATCAAACACTGAACCTAAGTCTCTCTAATCCCTGCTGAGTGCCCAAACCATTATTACAGGGTGAGGATTCCTTTTGTGCTTGATTTCCAGCCCCATTAATCTTGCATCCTTTGCTGACTGCAGCTCAGATCAACAGAGGGGTACTTGTGTTTCTTTATTTGGCCACATTTCAAAACAGAAGCCTGGGGCTTCTGAGCCAAAACAAGCCCTTATCTCAGGACTGATTTTTGAAATGTGGATCTTTAATCACCTCCCTGTAAATGCAAGCACAGAATTTTATGCTTAGTAAAATTAATATACTCAGCAGAGTATTTACACTTCAGAGCAAGGTGAAAGTAGTGCCTCCCTCTCCCCTCTTTTCCCTCACCTCATAATTTTCCTTTAGTGTTCCATCCATTCACAGTTTGAGCCACACAGCTGGCTGTAGGCAGATGTGGCCTTGCTTTGACTGTTCTGTGAGGTGCTGTCTGGAAGCTTTATTATCTCAGGCCCTGTGCTGTGCTGGGGTGGTTGTGTGGCTCCTGGACTGATGTGGCACACTCCAGTCAGAGTCATCTAAAGTCACAGAGAGCACATCTACAGCCTGGTGACTGAATAGGAGCTGCCTAATTGTGCAGAGAGACTTCATGGGCAGGTTACATGCTGAGTTCATGAAGCCTAGACTCCATCCTGGGCACCAAACTCCTAAAATCAGGAGGCTACAAAGTCTTCACCATATTTAGGTGATGTTAGATACCAGTAAAATCTCCCATACTTTTCCAAGCCCTCCTCAACCTATTTAAGATAGATGTTGCAGCATTTTCATTGTAAGCTGTAATCCACTGCAAGATGGGCAATTTTTACTATTTCCTGAATTTAGCACCTTAGCCTTGAAAAATTAATTTTATTCAGTGCTGAAATTTCTTCTATCCTGGCGCATGAGCCAGTGATGTACTGAGTGATGTACCAGGAGACACACATGTCACAGCCAAGGTGAGGACACAGCAGAGGCTTCAGTGATGTGAAAGGAAACTTTGGGATGGGATTCTGCTTTGAACATGATGCTGTGGCCTCTCTCCTGCCTGGCACAGCTGATTGGCAGGTGTGGCCAATCAATCACATCTTGTACAGAAATTGTGGAGCACTGAAGAGGTATGGAGATGCCCAGTGAATGCATAAGACCCAGATTTAGCTGGGGAAGAGAAGGATGTGGAGATAGAAGCTTTGGCTTTGTCCCAGGAGAATCACTATTTCTGCACTTGCAGGAGGGGAGAAAGAAAAGATGATTTTTTTTTTCCTTAGGTTGGTGTAAACTCTTGGCCTTTAGGTCACCGTGTCAAGTTTTCCTCTTTCATTATTAAATCATGATATCTTCCAGATTTCTTGATGAAGTATAATCTACATATACATTTCTCTCTTTTTTTTCCTCACAGAAAGTCTTTAATATCACCATTCCATAGCATATTTCAATCTCCAGTGTTAGTGTTATTCTTCCCTCTTGCCTAGAAAAGGTCTATCCTGTATCCAAACACAAAAAATGTTTTAGTACAGACCATTTTCCCAGCTTGATTGTTTTATTCTGGTTTCTATCACTGTACCCTTCTTAATTGATCCATAAAATACAAGAAATTAAATATAGCTAAAATGTTGGAACAGACTTGTATTCTTGCAAACACTGCTGCCCAATCTTGTTTGTAGGTGCTTTTAGAAACACAGCATTGCTGCAGAATTCTCTGCTTGTAAGACTGAGAACTACCCAGTGTGCTCCCCAGAGCAGTGCTAACAATGTGGTTTGCCATGTTACTGCCCCAGTGCTTACTCTAATGACCAAACACAGTTGTGAATGCTACAAAACATGTGAGGAGCTCATGGCCCAAAGCAGGACAGCCACAGCCATATGTGTCCTATCATAAGAGACAGGAAGGAAAAACTGGACTTGGAGTTTTCCCACTCAGATCAGGAATGTCAGACTGTCAGCAAGGATCCCACACTCCTGCAGATTCCAGGCTCCCCAGCACACATCAGGTATTCTGTTCCATGTCCCCTCAGAGGGCTGCAAAACAGCAGCTGCATTATCAGGTTTTGTACCTATTCAGATAAGTTTACCCCTGCTGCCTAGACTGGAGAAGCAAATATACTCTTTATTTTCAAGGAAGGTCATAAGGCTTATGCAAAAGACTAAGGAAAACTTTTGAGGAGCCTTGAAACAGAAGATATTTACATAGAGAAACAATCAGAAAGTTGTAATTGAGCTCTTCCTTGCTTTGCAGGCTTAGGGATTGGCAACATGTGGCTCCTTTGCATTCTAGCTTTGAACAAGGAGGCATTTAGATGCAAACTGGAGCTCACTCACTATAACTTAGATTTACTACAAACCTTGGAGATTATCACAGAGTCTCTATTTTTCTAGTAAATATTTTAAATGTATCAAATTGTGAAAGAAATTAAAATATTCATTTAGGAAATTGGAATTGCACTGCTTATAACACTTTTCTTATTCGATGGCATAGTTCATAGGGGGAACAATAATCCAACATTGTAAAATTGGATTAATTTAAGTTCTACTATATACAGCTAGAGCACATTATCCCATCAGCTAAGAGTCAGCATGTTTCTCAACATTTACAATAAACTTCATTATTTTATACCTAATTGAATGCCCATCATCAACTTTTCAAACAAAGTTAAGCGTGATATTAACTGCACAGAGCATCATGAAGTATGGCCCAACAGCTAAAAATATGGGTTTTCTAAGTCATCATGAGCTGTTTGCTTAATAAAAAGAAGAACATTTAAAGCATTTGAGGTCAGGGTGGATGGGACTTTGAGCAACTTGATCTAATGGAAGATGTCCCATGGTAGGGGGTTTGGCACCTTGTAGGTGCCTTCCAACCCAAACCATTCTGTGATTCCATGATTCAACTTTCATGCAACTTTGTATACTAATGATATATATGAGAATTTTGCTCATGAACAAATTTCTACATATCTGAGTCCCTAAATACAGTCATTACAGGCAGAGTGAGTGCAGATATGTCAATGGATGTTGTCTCCTGCATGTTATCAACTGTAAAGCTGAAATGTCACAGCCACACTGGGCTGGTTGCCTGTGCATGGCTTGACAGACCTCTGAACCCTGTGGTAGCAGGAAAAGGTAAACATTAGAATCAAAGACAAGACAAAATTTCTATTTTATAAGATTTTCAGTAAATTCCGTGCACAATTGTCCAGAAAGTCCTACAAATTGAAACAAAATGCATAAATAAAATCCTTTAAAAATTTATTATGGTCACAGCATTAAAAATAAGTAGTTTTATTAGTTTCAATTATGACTTGTCAGATACAGTTTATGTATGCTAACTAAATGAGAAATAAAGTAATTTCAATATAAAATCATTAAGTATCTTTTCTTGACAACTGTTGAAATGGTACATTTCAGTATTTTCAAACTTTCAAAATTTCATTTTACTTTGGCAAACATATATTAATGTGAATTACCAATTTAATCTAAACTTAGTAAGTACTCCCCCAAAAAAGTTGCATTTTTTTTTCAATGTACCATTTTTTTGGAAGAGGAAATGCTTTCATATTAAATATATTTTTTTCATATCTTTTGCCTTTCACAATTATTAAAAAGGATATACACTTTAAATTAAATGTCTTTCTACCAAAGTGAACCTTCTTCTGAAAACCATATGCTTGAGTCCAGAACACCTAGAATGTTTGCCAAAATAATATATTTTAATAAAAAGAATAATGGGTGAAACAGACATCTTCTATTTGAAAACAAAAATTAAAATTGCTTTATAAATGACTATCAAATTATGGATCAGCAATAAATTAAACAATAGAAATGGTATTGATTTTGGTATGCACATGATGAAAGGACATACACAAGTGTCTACCTGGAATTCCTAACATGTACTTTAGGGTGAGCATTAAGTCACCAGGTGATTATTACACATCAGGGAGCCAACATAAGAATCACAGAGTGAAAAATGGATATTTTTTGTTATTTTCTGGCAGCATAATGTACAAATATTATAAAGCCAGTACTCTGACTCTAGACTGGATTTTCCTGATGTTTAGATCTGTCTATAATTCATTTACAGGGAAGTGCCATCACACTGTGAGGTCAAATGGGCCTCACCACAAAAAAGAAGGGAACTGTAATGCTGGAGGCTGCCGCTCAAGATGGGATCAGTAACTTGGACCAATAACTACCTACAAGATCAAGACACACAGACATTCCTCAAGCTAAAAAAAATGTAAAGTTGTTTCCTGAAAGTGTAAGAAAATATTTCGAAGTACAAGTACAGTTAATCCAAAGAGCCCTGAGAAGTTGCAGTGGGCTTTGGAATCCAACTTTAAACTCAAATGGAGCCCAAGTTACTTCTTGCAGATGCCCTCACATTGAGTTTGACAGTTGTTACTGCTCTGAGCTGTGCCCTGTGTTTCGCTTGTGCTGCTTCAGACTGAGCAAGGCTGGTGTTTGGCAGCTGCCAAGGCTGTGATGGGGCTCAGCAGAACTGTCAGGGCTTCCTGCAGAGGGCTGACTGCTGGGGATGGGCTCGCCCACGACACAGCACAGCCTCTCCTTCACGGTCTCAGTGCTATTCTGGACCTCTTGCTGCTGGATCTCTGCTTCATGTCTCAACCCACAAATCCAATAGCTTTGGAAGGGAACTCCCAGTTGAAAAAGAAGAATTTGGAAATATCCTTTTTTTGCCCAGAGAACAGGAAAATGCACTCAGGGCCAAAACACAGTCTGACATGATGCATCAAGCAGAAAATGGGCAAGAAGTGCTCATATTCATATTTAATTTGAAACATCCAACAAGCAGAGTTTATTCTAACATTTTTTTTAAAGTTACTCTTTAGGATATATAATGAAATATAATGAAATTACAAATTTTAGTTAATGACTCACAAAAAATTCCTTACTAGATCACTTTTACAAGTATTTTTGGACACATTGCTAAATGATCAGTAACAGGCATAATTTTCCTGGTATGAACTAAAATTCTCTCAAAGAACAACTGCAATAAGGATTAGCCATATCTTTAGCACAACTGGCTGGTTTTAATGACTTTTCCATCATATGAAAACGAATCTACAACCAGATGTTGTTTGGTATTCTGAATACCTGTTGAAATCTATCCCTTCACACAAGTGAAACAGAGAACCCAACCAAATAAACCACAAAACAAAACAGAAGTTGGACAATGACTCCTGGTACCTCTGGACTCTGAATACTACCTACAAACAGAAAAAAAACCACAATCTGTTGCTTTTCTGAGCTTCTCAGAAGAAACCTCTGTGGAGGATTCTGACTCCCAGATTCTGTGACTCTTGTATTAGTCAGGGTTTCCAAGCTGCAGGTCCTGCACAGGAGGATATTGCTCACACAGCTGAACACCTCCTCCTAAGCTCATTCATGTGCATGCAGTGCAGAGCCAAGAGAAAATGCCACTGCCAGTAAGTACCAAAGCAGCCCAGTACAGTGTGAAATTGAGGTGAAACCCATGAGGAACCACAGGCCACCATTTCAGCTGCACAAAGCTGGGAAAAAGCACTGGTGCTAGCACTGCTGGAGCATCCATTCTCACTGTGGAGCATCCTCTTCCCTTGGCCATTCCATGCCATTCCAAGCCATTCCATGCCTTTATCACTCCTTCCATTGTGCCAGCATGAGAGTTTGTACAGCTGAACAATGACTCAGAGTGGGGAACTGATCCAACTGAAAATTGATTTTTAAATTCTTTTTTCCTTTTTTTTTTTTTCTGGCAGTGTTACTCCTACCCTCTCTCAACTCTGGTTCACTGTGTGGTCACAAGAAAAGTTGTTCCAGCAAAAGTAAAGGCTCAGCAAAAAGAAGTAAGTTCCACTGTACTAGAAGTGCTGGATTTTATTAAGTGAAAATGATCCTATGGAGCTCTAGAAGACTACTCCCAGCTCCAAAACTAAATTGCTGTATGGTGCATGGCAAGTTGCTCCAAGTCTCTCTTTTCTCAATTTCAGTCTATTTAAACTATATATTTTCCAAAGCAGAAATGTTTTCCTTATTATGTATTCGTGTAATTAATTCCTCATCTAGGTTGGGGAACTGTTTTAATAAAAAGAAATAAAAATAATATTTCAAAAGGAAGAAGCAGTTTACTTTCAAGGGACTGAATAGAAATTTCAAACACTCCTGCACTTCAGTCCTATACTGAAAACTGCAGACATGATATTCTGTTTATCAGTGAGATCAAATTTCATTATGAAGTCAAGAAAACTCATAGGAAAGATATCTACCTAATAAAGGAATTTGCATTATATACAAATACTTTAAAGATAACATTATATTTGGCACTTGAAATGTTATAGGCTTTTTTTTCTTGTTTGTAAGATAAAATAATCTAAACTTCTTTCCTGCACTTTAACTGTTTAGGCTATCTGGGTATATATTTAATCATAAATTACTAAAATTATTACTAAAAGTTTGATGCTATCTGTGGGAGGAAGAGGGAGATCTAAGTTTCAGATTATTTTTATAACCTTTATAAAAGTGTATCAGAACAGTGTGAATGGATTACACCTGAGACAAAGAAGTTGTTCCATGCACAAAGAAGATTTAACAAGGGGTTTCTAGGACCTCCCAAGGATCCTCTTTGTCATTTCATCACCTTAGAAGAGTTCAGTAGGGCTGTTAGTGCTCAAGGCTTCACTTCTGCACCAAGACTTTTCCCCTTTGCTACAAACAAGGCTGATGGATAAACATTGTGACAGTTGTCAATATTCCCCTTGAAAATTCACAAGGTTGTGCACTCCAGATTTTTCTCCATACTTTTCTGGTTCTTGGTGTACATTTCACAAAGGTGAGGATCTCTGCATATTAGCAGTGGTTACCCTGGGGATGGAGACACAGTTCAGCCAGCATCTCTACCCTCACAACTACTGATGGAGACAAGCAGGGATGGCAACAGTAGGGAAAGCACTGTAGGACCAACCAAGGACACATTGCTGCTCTCTCACTGATTTAAATTAGCAGTAACAGTGCTGAGTGTGATGTAAATTCCATAAGCAAGAACAGATTCCTTACTTCAGGGACCCTGTAGGCTATACTTCTCATCCTATACTCAAGTGCTGATGATGTGCTTAAAAATCATTTTTGCTTTGCTAGTGTCCCAGTAGGAGTTTAAGAAGTCAGTTGCAGCCAATTGTACTTTCTCCTTTCTCTCTAAAGGGGATAAAGCTTTCAAACTATTTGAATAAACTGTGATTACATCTTCATTTGTCAGTAATGGGATTACCACACTGATAAAAGAGACTTCAGACAAACATACATGTTTAAGATTGGTGTAAATTACCCAAGAGGGTCGGGAAAATCCTTTGGGCTCCTTAGGGCCCATCCCTCCCTCTTTGAAAGCTAGCTGGCACCAAGAGTCCTGAATAGGCTGGGACCAGCTGACCATTCCCTGCTGGGGGTTGGGGCTGTTATCCTCAGCACATGCTCACTGAACTGGAAAATACAATTATGCACATCCAAGTTCACAGTTAATATTTTGACTGTAGCTAACAAGCTAAAGATTTTTCAACTAATTGATTTTATCTCTAGATGAAGAAGATGTCATAAATCTTGGTCAGCTAATAATGATTAAGAGATAAAGGCAACCTGAGAAAAATATAAGTGCTGCTGTGGCTAAATGCTGATGGGCTCCATGGTGAGATAATCTTTTTAACATGGCGACCCATCCCACATACGAAATGTTTACCCAAAGATCCATTTGTGAAAGAGAACAAATGGGAAATCTGAAAGCAAGCAGGAAAGATATGAGTGAGAAATGAAACGCAGATTCAAATCCTGTTAGGGCTAAAGAAAAAGAAAGGCTGGAAAATAATCCTACTTTGAGTCTCTATAATGAATTACGTATTACAATACGGAGGGATTTCTCAGGAGGATTCTAAACTCTGTAGAGAGCAAGCACAGGGATTAGTTAACTCTGTAGTTGTCCTCAACTTTATGAGGTCTTGATTCTGCCATCCATATACCTTTTCAGTGGGTTTTACTTGTATTGGCACCGCTGGGATTCCTTGTTCTGTTAAATGTACAGGCTGCAAAGCTGGGTGTTTATATTGGAAACTGAGAAATATAATTTGAGTATGTGGGTTAATCTAATGGGAAATAACTTCACTGAATTACATCAGAATTACGTATGCAAAACTCAGGGAAAAAAGGAAAAGAATGAAAAAGTATGGTTTGGAGAATTGCTATATATAGTGCACAGCTTTGAGCAGCTAGCCAAAACTCATGATGTCGTATGATTGGCCAAAGATTTGCTGATGGCACTTTTTACATCTGACATGTTTTCTTGAATACATTATACTCCTTCATGGGAATTTATTGAAGTAGTCAAAATTTCCTGCTACAATGAAGCAAAACTTCTGTTTTCCTGCTAGTATGTTGCAGGATATAATATTACAAGCTTCTAATTAATTGCAGTATTTAAAAAATGTTTTATTCAGGAGAAAAGAAAATCTGTAATGAATTTTTTCTCTCAAAGTTTCAGAATGTTCTGGAGAATGAATTTCCATTACTTTGATCGCATTCAAAAGCAAAATGGATTTATAGATTAAGAAACTAAATGTCTAAGAACTAAGGCTAGGTTTTGCTGATTAGGAAAAGTTTATCCTCTTTATGAAGGTTTTCAAAGATTGCACCAGACATATGCATAAGAAACAAAAGCAGTGACTTGCCATAGTTGAAACCTTGTTGTTGCTAAACATTCTTCCTTTGCAATAAGTGAAGTGATTGACTTGCAGGCATCTTATTTTCAGTCCTGATAGAGGAATCTGTATTTTAAGGAAAAAGGGAAGGTTAATACTATGATGGTTCCCATGTTATTATTCAGGAAAAATAGAGCCATCATGCCAAGATGCAAACAAACCCAAATAAATGAAAACCTTGTGACAAAGATCCTACTATCTATCAAGGCAGGATTCAACAACCACCTAGAATAAATAATGAGGAGAAGCATGACTAAAATAAATCTCTTCAGTCTCTCCTGAGGACCTCCTTAGTTGCCAATCACCAGTGTCCCCCTGATCCTGCCAGAAGAAGCAAGTTTTGAGCTGTTCCATGTGTTCTGTGCATAAATGATGCTATGGAAGAAAAGAAGCATGGGCAATACTGAGATGAGGCTGAGCTGCCACCAGAGCTGATCATGAGCAGTGTAATAAAGTTGTATATAACACATGGGGGGAGAAGAAGAATTCAAAGGGAGAGACAAAATGCTCAGAATGTTATACTAAACATATTTACAGCTATAAAGAAACCATCTGGACAGATGTGTGAGGATGATGTAGACACCAAGGAAGCCATAGATGAGAAGATTACAGTTGTGAGGTTCCTCTGGGTGATTTCAGAAGAAGAAAAGACAAAATTTCAGACAAAGCAGAACGTCAAGGTTTTGAAATGTGAAAGATGAAAACTTGAAATCAAGAATGGCTTTCCAGAAAGGAAATTAAATTCCCGTTGGCATCCATTTTTATAATGACAACAAAAAATTAGTGGTCATTATCTGTGACCAAAAAAAAAAAAATAGAGAGAGAGAGAAAATAAAAGGAAACCTCTTAAGAACTTAACCTTCCGAAAAGCATTAACAACTAGGCAAGTGACAGCTTTTAATATATTATATTTGAATGGAGACACAGGCTAAGTATAGATGAAAAGTGATTGAGGATATTGGTGAAAGTAATGGACAAAACCAAATTTTTGAGTATTTGCCACAATAAGGGTAGTAGAAAACCACCATGTAAGAGGATGATGATGTGAAATCAAAAAGTTGAGAGAAAGCAAAAGAGAGCTCTGTCAAGTGGTACAAAAAATAAACCACCTAATTAAAGAAAAAGAACTACACAGCTGGAGAGAGAAGAGTAGAAAGGGATAGACAAGAGAATTAAACTGAAGGAAGGAGTGAGTCTGACAGAAAGTGATAGAAGGATATTGTCAACGGCTCAGTAAGAATTTGAGAGACAGCAAACAGTGAGTTGTCAGGGAAATTAATGAGTGTGTTCAATAACACAACAAGCTAAGCTTTAAAATAAGGCAATACAGCTGTTGAAAGGATTTCCAGGCAACAGGAGCAGTGAGCTAGTGAGAGTCAGCAGGTAAATGAAGGAAAGGCTTCTGGAACAGTGACATTTAGAGCCCAAGTGTTTTCCAATTGTGCCAGAACTTTTGGGTGCCAGTAGTGATCCAAAGTTGGGATGTGAATAGAGGGAATCCTCCTTCCCCAAACCTCCTCACTCGTGTTGCCAGTGCTGCCTCATGTCTGCCTTTGATTCTAAGCTCTAAAATTGGTCAAAATCTCAATGAGATCTCTTTTCCCCTTCCTCACTCTGTTCCTTATCTATTCTGCAACAAGACAAGCCCCAAGGAAGGATGTGTCTGATGTTCTTTGAATGCAGTAAATGCAAGTTCCAAAATCAGGACCCATCTGCCCAGAATCTCCTTCCATTACATACATGTCATTTATGTAAATTTTTATATATATATATATATAACATATATAACATATATAACATATATAACATATATATAATATATATACAGGTTTTTAAAGCCTGTAATTCCTGTAATTCAAGGCACTGTTTTATAGGAGTAATTAATCATAAATCATCATGGCATCATGTTAGATAAGACACCAAGAACATCAATTATAGTGAGAAGTTTTTTAATGTATCTATGCCATGGCCTGAGTTTCATCTCTGTTGAACATCCAGCAGCTTCTTAATAAATGTAATAACTTAAATAAATTATTACAAACTGCTAAAAACTCAAGTCCTTTGGAAATTCTATCCTAAGGAGTAATCTAAGAGAGTTAAAAGTCCAAGACTCGTGGTTTTCAATTAGATTTATATTCCTATTTCCCCTGTGTAGAAATCCTATTCACAGAAACTTTGATTAAAAAAAATTGGTCCTGATTCTCAAATGTATTTCTAAGTTCTTGTGATTTCAAAGGAAGCTAAGCACAAAAAACTTTGGAGGATTAGGTTCTCAGTATGTAAGAGCAGCCCAAGTCAAAGTTACTCCAGGCTTTAGTGGAAAAACACAGACTTTAAAACTTGAGAGCTGATAAACATCACAGCAAGCAGTAGCAGCACACTTTGTGTGAAGCTGCACTCCATGACTAGACACTGCAACAGCTGCAATTTCTGGGCAATTTGAAAGTGCAATATTGAAGCATCAAAAACAACATCTCTTGTGGAGAGTTATGTATCAAAAAGAAAAGCTAGTAAAGACTTTATGGAACACACAAGCTGGGAGCAACTGCACATTTCCTATCCAAAAGTAGTAGGATATCTTACAAAGCACTTTTGAATGTGAATTGGAAATGGCAGCTATGGCCACTCAATCAAGGGCAGTAACATAATCTCTGCTTTTTCATTCAATTATTTCTCACAGTCTAAAGGATTTCTCAGACTTCAATTCTCTGTGGGGAATGAAATTCTGTCCCTGAAGATGTAAAACCCAGAATCTAATTCCTTACTTTCTTATACATGTTTTCAGTGATTTCTATTAAAACTGTCTGGATGATCCCCGTTATTACAATCTAAAAGAATAGCACTAAATTTTCCCTATTTAAAAATCATGGAACTGAAGTGGAGAGATGCAAAGTGAGGTGTCTCATATCATAACAAGGAGTCTGTATCCAAGACTCTAAATCCAAGATAAGTACTCTGACCCTGTGGGATTTACATCTTCTCTGCAAGAGCAAGCTATATGAAAGCAGCATGTATGTCTCCCACCGGTGGTTTGGACAAACATCCCCTAAACAGCCCACATCTCTCTGATTTTATTGCAGCACTGTTTATACCATCAAGTGCTCATATTTGTCCCCATCACCAAGCCACCACAAAGTTTTACTTTTGCACATCAGGCCAACATCTCTCATCTGACCATGGATGCCTTCCTAGGGTGATCAAATGCAAACTGAATGATCTCTATCATTTGGGAACTTTTCAGCCCACATGAAGCACTGCTCCTGCAAAGATTACTGTGTGATTACTGGGCCCAGCACAGTGGTGTGGCTGCAGTTTGTCAGATGATCATCCTTCTTGAGTGTAGAACATAGTCACAAAGAACTGTGCTGAGAAGAAAACATTTCTAACATTTAATCACTCCTTGGCTAAGGAAAGAAGACAATAAGGAATTAGGTGTTGAATGGTTATCTCTGCCCTAATAATTTTGAATTTTTAACAAATAATTTTGCAGAACTCGGATGTAAACATCAAATTGTTTATTAATAAGTTTGTCATCACAAAGACCGTGACTGGAAAATCCTCAGTGGAAGTGATTTTCCAGTTTGAATCAGACAACATCCTTGTAATTGGATGCTAGGGGCAGAGGAAGAGATGGTCAGAGAGAAGGTTTCAGAATGAGAGAATGTAGTCATACTTTAAAAACCTATGCAGACTTCTCTTACAGAAAAATTAAATAATCCCAACATGAGACAGCCACCAACCTAGTTAGAGAAGAGAAAAGGATGATGTGAATTGTATTGTTGTACAACTGGCATGTAGCCAAGACTTTTCTTGAGTGTTTGTTAAAATATATAGATTTTAAGCTATTAGATATTTTGTTCTGTATCCTTTGTCCCTTGGTTATATATTCCATATCACTGGATTTTTTCTCATCTGTAAACATCAAGGTCACCCTGAGGACAAGGCTGTATGGTCTATAAGATGTACATTTTCTTTGGCTGAGAGAATACTTGTGGCTGGGTCATGTGATACTGCCCTTTCCTTTTATTTGGAAACTTTCAGATTAGAGAGCAATGACCTTAAAAATTCACACAATACTCTGCAAAATTGTCCATCTGTCTGTCAATCACTCAATTCCCTCCACAGCCCTCTGTGGTGATTATGAAAGGGGCAGTAGTCCCTGGGGTGACCTTCAAGAAAGAGTTTCAAAATAAGTCTTTTCATAGGATATTTGAAAGGAATCAGTATGTTTTTTTCTAAAATTTTCTTCTTTAATTATGACAAAATTTCTTTGAAAAGGTTCTGCTTCTTTATAATATATCCTCACAACTGTAAATGCTCAGGTACCATGCATACATGGCTACACAAGTGGGTTGACATTTCTAACCCCATTAAATATGAGTCCATGTATTTCTTTGGAAGCATGTCAAGGTCTGTATGCTGAAAGGCAGATCCAGATCCACAAACTATTTATACAAGGACAAGCTGAACAACTGTGGTCAAATAAAATATAAAGAAAATATCACAGCTAGAAATCATTTCTGAGAAATAAATCATGGAACTGGAAGAAAGTTTAAATGTTTTGGTTTTATTGACCAGCTCCATAATGTGGAATGTTTCAACACACTTCTAAAACTGACCCTTCACAATGGGGGTAGAACATACTGCTTTAAATATTTTGGATCTAGGATGGCTTTATGTTTCCAAATATGCTTTCCCAACCCCATATGATTCCCTGTTGTAAAACATAATGCCAGTGGAAGAAAAAGACAAATAGATTATGAATCAGAGTTCACATTTTGAACATTGAGTAAACTTATCTAGACTCAATTACTGCCTGAAGAAATAGTATTTCAAATGCCATTCAAACTTCTTTTGATAAAAGTTAGGGTAAAGAGTACTACTTTTAAACTGCAAGGTTAAACAAAGACTTTAGAATTTAGTAAAGATTGGCCTGAAACTAATCAGGCATCTGCAGATCTGATCATTTCAGGTGTATTGACTGGGCTTTGGATGCCTTCTTGGACACTCCTTGCCAACAGACATCACTTTCTTCCACAAAACTATCAAATTGCTACATAATACCCAAAAACTAGTATTGCTTACTTGCCTTGAAATTTGGTAGACACTGGAAGTTTCCTAGATGAAATTTAGAGTGCCAAATTCCATCATCTAACACAGCTGAAGACAGTCCCTAAGCTGCTCTTTAGAAGCAGAGGTAAAACTACTGTTATTTGTGCATTAGGCATAAACACAGATCAAAAGGCAAAGCAATGTTTGTGTGTGTGTGGGAGAAATAACATTAGTATGTATATACATTGCAAGGTGTGAGAGTCCCAGATTGGCCAGTGAAGGCGAGAGAAAAGGCAAGAAGAAGATACCAGATGTAACCACAGAAGCAGCGTAAAAATATGAAAGTACTTTTTAGCCAGAGGTTGGATTAGAGACATCTAGAGCTATCTGTGAAGAATTTGTCTCCTCTTTGATTTCTTCTGTGCTTAGCTTTCCCTAAGCTTTGTATATTGTAAGTGAGCAGGATTGCATCAGATACGCTAAGGTCAATTATCTCTCCCCCTACTGAAAAGAGTTCATGAAGCTCTGTACTATGTTAACTGTTCTGTTCAAAAAACAGTAATAATACTGATATTAACCTGATGCTGTGTTGATTCATCATTCAGGAGAGGAATTACAAATAAAGGCATGTGGCAGATGGATGCACTAAAAACAATAGGGACAAAATGGTGACTGTATGCTACACTAGAAGTTTAACAACACGTAAGGAGCCTGCCTTCTGATTTTTAGTTTGTTTGGGTTTTTTTTTTAATGAAAATTTCCATAGCATTTAAATCATGTTACATGAGGAAATTAAATGAAGCTTGTGATTTCAGCAAATGACTGCTTGGGTTTTCTCCCTGCACAGAAGAAAATTTTTGCTAATCTCTGAACCAGTGTAACTGAGCTGAGCCCAGCTGTGGAAACCTGACAGCTATAAAGAGAGCAGAAGGGATTTTCCACTTGCTGGGGTGGTCTGCTACTGATATCACTGATGATCACAGGATTGGAGTATGTCTCTCCCAGAGAGGAAGATAGTGATGCATTGTTTGTATTTCTACTACTCTGCAGCTAACCAAGATCACAGGCCTGCAGTAATAAACAAGATTCTATCAGCTTGAGGTAAGAGGCAATCCTCATGCTCACCACAGAAATTGCTGTCCTCTGGAGCTAGGATTTTATACCTGGAAGAAGAAAAAAGCCATAGATTAACCACTAAATGGAATATGTTGCTGCTCATAAAACTCTATATGTCAACATAATTGTTTCACCTGCATACAAGTAATAGAATAGTTTTTTAATAGTTATGTACATAACTGCTATATATAACCACAGAATTTCATGGTTTGGAACTCGACACTGTCTTGGCTGGACCTCAACAGAGCCTCAAATTTAAGTTTCTTGGAGGCAGTTTTAATACTCAAAGGCACTTTTTGTAACAATAGTTTCAGCAGACAATAAAAGTAGAATGATTAGCGTTCTAAGGTAATATATTTCTACATATGCCCACAGTCCCAACCTTACTTGTGACCATTAATTTTAGTAAATATTTTTTAAAAACAAAACTATGCCTCTCACAACTGATTAATATGTTTATTGATAATAAGTAAACACACAAGTAGACTCCCACTAAGCAAATAGTAACTGCAGACACCAAATAGTGTTATTCTTCTTGTAATTTAAATGAGACCCTCAAGAGAAATTCAGCTGCTTTCCAAGACTTGGATCTTGGGAATTCTGTTGAACTAATCAGGTTTCTTAAAAGATGGTGCCAGGCAAAACATAAATCATATGTTTGACATCAGTTTGTGCTATAAAATTTACTTTAGAATCATTTAATAAATACTAGTGAGAAAGGTGAGCTGCCAGGTGGCAATGGGCTACATGGTGCTGCACAAGACCTGCCAGAAGGCAACACTACTTGACATTCTGTAAGTGAAGGTAACAAGGTCAAAATCTGGAACAAAAATGAGAAAAAAATTCATGCCATGTACTTGAACTACACTGTGGTTATTAGAACAACTTTTTCATCACTAATTATGTTAAAGAGTTTAGCAAATATCTAGTCATAATATTAGAGTGAGTAAATTATTGATGTAGCAACAAGATAAAGAGGCTAAAATATTTAACACCTGCTCCAAATAAATCTCTGGAATGCCACATTCAAAGGACTGGTAGAACAGAATGAAGTCTCTATTTCACTTTTCAAATAGAATTTGGAGGAAAAAGCAACACAGGGGGAAAGATTATACTTTAATTCTCATGGTCATGTCTGCATACTTATGTTCAGACCACAGTTCCCAACATTTTTACATTTCAGATGCATATCTTCTGAAATTCTGAAGACATGCATCTGAAATGTAAAATTGTCCCAAAATTAAAAAAAAAATCAAGAAAAAGTCCCAAAATTTCAACTTAAATAGCAAGAACATTGAGAAAGAGTTTTTTAGCAGGACTCTGAATTATTGATGCTCTGTGAACATCTGTTGCAAAGCCTTCATTTAAAATGCAGGTAGGTGTTGTCAGTCAGATAGTTAGGGGCCTTTACCTGTGGGAATTAACACTTTTAGCATTATTTTCATTTTTCAGTAGAGTTAATAAACTATTCACAAATAAAATTAGTATACCAAAGAAGGAGATTCATAGCACTCTACACCTAACACTAGTAGAAAATTATACATTTGGTATCAAAATTCTCAACTCAGTTTAAGCAGGAAGTGTATGAGCTAGGTATTTTAGCATTTGAAATACATTTATCACCACAATTCCCCACAAACTAATGCAAAACAAATGCCTGAGAGATACCTGTGGCTTGTGGCTGATAGGCCTGATATTTTTGGCCAGATAAGTTTAAGCTCATTGAAAATGAGGCAACTCCAAAAGCTGTGAATCTGCTTCACTGCTGTGGTGAACCTAATTAATAGACCCTAGAAATAAATAGCTCAAAGATCCCTCTTCCTTTAATAGCTTTGTTTTTCTTTTTTGAATTGCACAGATTCATAAAGGAGCACAGACAGAGTTGGGCTGGTCTCTTATGGCCCATCAAGTGATGCTCAAGTACCATGGGGTGTGTTTGGCAGAGCACTGACCCTGCTGGTCATGGCAGAGGATCCTGCCTCTATCCTGCCCTGGTAAGGCCTCACTGGGGCTGCTGTGCCCAGTTCTGAGCTCCTCAACACAAAGACATGGAGCTCCCTACAGCAGGTCCAGTGGAGAGAGGCAAAGCGGATTGGAACTCTTTAGGCTGAGTGACAAACATGATTAGGACATTTCTCTTGAGAGGAAAGGCTGAGGGAGCTGCATCTGTCCAGCCTCAAAAAAAGACAACTTCTTCAAGAGGAGACCTTAGGAATGATCCCCCTAGACACAATCCTGTGCCATGTGCCTCGGGTGACCCTGCCTGAGCAGGGTGTTTGGACCAGAGGATCCTCTGTGCTCCCTTCCAGCCTGGTGATTCCAATCTGGTGATTCTGTGTGGATGATTGCGCACTGGGACAGGCTGTCCAGAGACTGGGTGGAATCTCCCTCACTGGAGATATTCACAAGCAGTCTGGACACTATCAGGTCAGGTTTAAAGCAGATATTAGGAAGAAATTTTCACTGTGAGTGTGGTGAGGCACTGGTACCTGTTGCCCAAGGACACTGTGGGTGCCCCATCCCTGGAATTGTTGAAGTCCAGGTTGGATGGGGCTTTAAACAATCTGGTCTGTGGAAGGAGTTCCTGCCTGTGGCATGGGGGGATGATATTCAAGGTGCCTTCCAAATGAAACCATTCCATGATTCTAGGATTCCAGAATCACAGGCCCTTAACTCAGACACTTGAGACATGATGCAATGTAGCTGTTATTGATAAGAAACAAATCAGCAGAAAAGTGGGGCCAAGGATAGCTGAAGCACATGATAAGACAAGCAACTATCCTTCTCCAAACAAAATTTCTTGGCCAATAGGAGATGTTTCTACAAATAGATCATGTCAGCAAATAATTTGTCCATAACACTTGATATTATAAAGGTTTTCTCTAGCTCTGTCTTGTGCAGACATCTAAGGAATTAAATTCCTTTCCCACAAGCAATCTGTCTACATTATGATTCCCAGCACAATGGCCAGATAGATGTAACAAAGAAAGAGGAGTTAAAAAAATTATTCAGATTTGTCCTGCCTCCCAAACAAAAGAATATTAGGAAAATGCTCCTGCAAAGAGATTATGGGCCTTGATTGCCTCTTCTACTGTAGTAATGACCATAGTAATCACAGTTTGGTGCATGGGAAACAGGGAGGGTTGCAAAGAGGAACAACTTTCCTCACATAAAAGTTTTCTGGCAGGAATAGTCGAACCTATAATACTTACCTGGCAGAGAATCAAAAGCAAACTGACATTGAGTTGCCTTTCTTTTTTTTTAGCTTTTATTACTGATTTCACAAGAATGACAAATTTTGATGGGAATTAAGAGTTTACCACAGTCTTTAGGAGATGCTGCTGCAGGGTTCATTTGTGTGGTAAACCATGTGGAAGTGGTGCAGGTAGGGATGGTGTTAAGGCTCCAGTTCATCACCACACCCAGCTGAAGCTCAAAGGAGGAGACAGGTATAATCTCTATTGGAGGCACTGAGAATTCCTGCATTTTGAAGTTTGAGGGTGAAGGTAACCTTTATAAGTAGACCATACACTCTCAGGGTGTCTAACCCCAAACTTTTCTTCAAGGATTTTCCACAAGAAAAATATTTGTTTGCTAAGGGATTTTTTGTAGAAAGATAGCAGCTATTTCGAAAGTTCGGTCAACCCTACTGAAAATGCAGAATATCTGTCTTTCTGCACATCTGCATTTGGCTGGGCAGCCTTGGTGCTGCTGACCAAGTGGGTGAAGCACTGTACCACGACTTGCAGAGGTAGCAGCTTGAGAACTTTACCTTGCCACATTAGCAACATTAGCCACATTAGCAATATCAGCCACATTAGCAATATCAGCCACTTTAGGAGTATCAGCCACTTTAGCAGTATTAGACACTTTAGCAGTATCAGCCACTTTAGTACCTAAGTCAGTAATGATTTTCCCCAGAAAAGCTGTTTTCTTTCCAACTTTATGCTACACTTCTTTCAGCCAGCAGGATAACTCAGCAAAAGCTATGTGAGGGCAAATGGAGAAGAAGACAGGGGCAGTGTCCTGTCCCTCCAACAGGCTTCAGTGCAGGGAAGGAAAACTGACTCTGTCACTTTCATCCATCATATTTCATTACATTCCCCTACAGGGGAATCGTATTGAAATGAGGAGATACAATGAATAAAGCCACTGTAGTCTTCAGTTCATAAATGCAAATTGTGCAAGTTCATTGCCCAAGAAAGCAATCCAAGTTCAGCTTCTAAAAGTCTAACTCTGATGGAAATGGCACATTAAATTCTCCAGGGGTAATGGATGTGTAAATGGTGTTTCCCATAGCTGTACATTTGGATTTAAACCAGAAGGTTAAGATTGCCTGAGCACATAGTTCAATCGCTTCAGGAAAAAAAATGCTCAAGTTCCAAGACAAAGTAGACAAGTATGGGTTTATGCTCCTGGTTGAAGTTTTTTAAATTACCAGAATGTTATCAGTTAAATAACAGCAGCTGCCATAATGAAGATATGGTAGGAAATCTGCGTTTCTCAAAACTCATGCTTTGGAAAAAAATTTGGGTTATTAGGCCTCAATCCAGACCAAAAAAACCCAAAAACCTATTTTAAAGCTACCAAAAAAATGCAGAGTCCAAATATGTATTTGTAGCTAAAAGGCCAATAAATAAGGAACAGTTTTTAAACCACTTATTCACACTACGGAGATCTTACAGGAACTAGACTTAAATATATAAATAACCGTTAATAAATCTTCTCAAATGCTCTTGTTCTTAGGGTGGATACTTTTATATCTCTTTAATCTACAACTTGATTGATGTCTTTAGGTATTTTAGAAATAAACATGACCATGGAAATGTATTTAAAATGTGGTTCACTGTGAGCGGCCTCTAAAGTTGAGTGTATTAGCAGCTCCCTGAAATCTCTTCCATCTCCCTCTGAACTGCAGGACCTGACTGCATCTCCCTGTGTTGCCAATAGAAATGTTAGCAGAATCAAACCCTTAACAAATGTATGTCAACATGGCAATAATAGATTCCAGTCCTGCACAGGCTGCTGCGTGTGCTTAATATCAAGCACATGAGTAACTCCAGGCTAGAACCTGAGCATACAAAGGAGCACAGTCCAATCCATTGAACTCCTGTGTACTCTTTGACAGGTATTCTTTTGCTTGTCACCTCCACTCCAGCCCACAAAACACAAGTCTCCCTTTTATTAGTTTCCCAAGCATAGATTTTTACCACCATTTAGTGCTTTTAAGGTCTCAGGAGAAATAAAATATCTAAGCTTGTTATGATATATTAGACAAATTCAAAAATTATCAAGAATTCAGGTTTTTGTTAAAATAAATTGATAAACACATATCCTGACCTTCAATGTTAAATATGCAAGAAAGGCAAAAATTTAAGGAAACAAAACCAAAGCAAAGCAATAAAAACAAAGCATTTTCAGGTAAAAAAAAATCAGTAGAAATTCTGTGAACTTGGGGATGTTTCATGAAGACATCCTAAGCAGGGCTAAAATCATTGTGAATTCACCTTGCTCTTCTTTGGCATGCTGCTGGCATATGCCTCAAAGGTGGCTTAAGAAAGGGGGTGATTGTATCCAACATTTGAGGTGCTTTGTTGAGCCCCTCAGGGTAAGCTGGGAAGAGTTTTGGTCTTGACTTCCTGGCTTCTTTAAGATTGTCACTAGTCTGTCAGGGTGCTTGGGGTTTCTTTCCCCAGGTAGGAATAGAAATGCTGTACTGACTGAAGCCAAGGAAAATATAATGTCTTTAAATAGGCAAAGTTTTCCCATATTTTTGAGCTATGTCTACATGTAGAAATTTTTCAGTGGGTAACAGAAAAGTACCTTTTAAGTAAAGTGTCTTGACTTTTTGATTTTCAGCTGTAACAAATATTTGTTTCATTATCTTTATGTATTTTTTAAAATATTACCTGCTGTATAATACCTATTATTTTACTGTTTTATGCCCTATAAACACTGTTTTCAGTCTTGTCCCTTCCTGCAGTAGTAGCTTGTTGTCAAAGTAAACTGGTTTACAACATCAAAGAATACAGCTGGTCTGGATTAGATTGCCAGCATGTAAAAGCCAGCTGGCATGGATGCTTACCTGTCTACAGTCACATGGAGCTCCTTCTCTACTAAACCTTGGATATCCGATTGTGAAATGCAGTTTCTAAGCAATTTATGGCAAGGTGAGAAACTCCCGTTACTTTTATTCAGATATTTACATGGTACATTGTCTGTGTATGGCCTTGCCTGTGGTTGCACAACTTCCCCCACATGTCTCCAGCTTGGATGCTGGTCACCAGTGGTGTTCAGTGTCTGCCAGGACTGGGCTCAACTGGTTCATTTAGATCAGACCTTACTCACTGAAAGATAAGTATAGGATGTGAATGAGTGGGGAGAACCATTGCAATTAGTGAGTTTGAGTGGATGATACTGTGGGGCAGGATTTTTTTTTTTTTCTTGAAAGACTATTTGAGTGATTACTGCTATTCAATTTTCTTTTAAAAACAATGTATCAATCAGTCTTCTCAATGTCAAGAAAAATACTTTGTGGTTTTAAAAGTGACTCTAAAACCTCATTCCCAAAACTTAATTATTTAATAAAAAGTCCCAATTTTTAACAAAATGAGGTTACCTTTTCAAATGTGCTTACTGTTGCCCATCTCAAAAATAACTGCTGTAGTAGGAAGCGTAAGAGGTGTTTTAAATAAGTGATACTTTCCCTGTCCTTTGCTTTCATGGCATGACCATAGGCCTGAGGTCTGGCAGAAAAGCCCTGTACACACCCAGCTGGCCAGGGACAGGGCTCAGCAGTTCCCCAGATCTGCAAGCCATATCTGGCCATTGGCAGGAGTGGCCAGGAGACGATAACTGACCAGCTGTCCCCAGATAAGGGACAGACATTTGCATCCCAGGACACAGGCTGGCTGATACTCACTGAAATGGGGCAGTCAGAACTGCTGTAACCCACTTAGCCATGTGAGCAAATGATACATAAATCACTGCAAACAATAACAAGCCTGGGCAAATCCAGGCACTGGAGTAAAATAGTTCTTTTCCACTCTCGTCCCTCACCTCCCTACCAGTTCACCCAGTGTGCTGGATGAGGCTGTGCCAGCCCAGCTGTGCTGGCTTTTGCACCCAGTGATGGTTCTGCCCTTCCCTGGGCCTCTGCTTCCTCCCTCCTGCAGCAGAGGCTGTTGAGCCCAGGTGGGTGCTGCCCCACCTTTTGGGGATCCCCCTGTTCTGTCCCCTCAGAAATCATTGCCAGGGATGCAGTGCTCAGGGGAGAACCTGCCCTCCCGTGCCACACAGGGGGAGCGCAAGAAGAGCAGCCATTCCCAGAGAGCTCTCCAGCAAGAAGCCTGCCCCTGTAGGAGATGGCTCTGAGAAGGCAGCAGAGGTGGAGGAAGAACTTCCTGAACTTGCAGAGCTTCATGTGCTCACAAAGAGAGCAGCTGAGCCTGGCTGGCTCTGGGGACAGCAGCACAACCCCATGGAGCACAGGGCTGCTCTCAGCTGACCCAAGCAGCTGTGATCAGCCTGGTTTAATCCTGATGTGTCCCAGGGCTGCTCTGGGCACCCTGGCAAAGGTGGGAGCTGCTGAGGCAGTGTCAGGGGTGAGGGAGGAGCTGTTGCAGGCAGATCCCACATCCTGCAGTGGCACAGGGGCTTTGTGAGAGGTGGTGGTCCCTCTGCTTCATTGCCAAACTCAGGTGGCAGCAAGAGCAGTAAGAAATATTTAGAAGTGTGGAATAACAAAGGTCTTAGTGCAAAATATTCCCTCTGTAGATTTTACTCTTTCACATGCTTCTCCCATACTGCTGCTTTCCACAGCAGTTCAGGAATGGGCATCTACTTTGCACTAGAGGTAGATGTCTGATGGTAGGCAAGTATAATGATTGTCTTTTATTTCCATGACCATCCAGCAATGAAAAGTTTCCCTGCTGCCTTCTCCTGAAATAAAGCTGAGAGACAAAGAGAAGTGGTCAGGCAGAGAAGTGACAGACCCTCTCCTGGAGCCAGTCATTTGACAGTGATCACTTTGCAGCTCCTTGCCCAGCAGAAATGAGATGGAGGTGCATTAGGGTAAGAAAGTGATTACACTGCCTCCCTTTCAAGCTCCAGACCGGTGCTGTGACTTGATACGGTTTTTATCAGAGACAGCAATGCTGCATTACCAAGTAAGCAGTAAATTATGTCAAAATCAATTATACTACCCCAAGCAGAGATTCTGAGTGGAAAATGAATGGGTCTGGGGGTGGAAGGAACAGACACTGCTTATGCATTTTGATTAGATAGCTAGCTATCATCTCCACGAGAAAGGAACAGCCAGCAAGTCATGAGATCAGGAATATTAGGGTGACTTATCACATGTTATATATTTTATGAGTATTTTACTGTGGCCTACAAAAGGAGATCATGGACCTTACTAGGAGTCCTCTTGTATGATACAAGCTTTTCTGCTTTCAAGTGCTTTAATCCGGCTTCTGAAAAAAATTAGTTATATGACCTATATGTACAGGCTGACAGAGAAGATATTCACTATGAACCTTTATGTCCAGAAAGTGTATGGATCAATGAATATTTATTTTTAAAAGGCAGGATGATCAATATAATAGATTTATGTTGGAAAAAAAATCCCCATTTTGCTGCAAATTTTAGTGGTGTTTGCATGGAAATGATCAGACAAAAATCCCTCCTGAAATTCTAATGGGTGAAAAGATTCTTGTTACAGTAGATTGCTACAAACAAAACCCAAAGCATTTACTGCCAGCTTGCTAAACAGAGCAGGAGGAAAATTACTCAGGCTGACATTCAGAGTCTAGTTACAGGCCTGTAAAGCTGAATTAAGGGGCAGTTGAATTTCCATAACTCCAGGAACTCCCAAATTGATGAGAAATATTTCTGTCTTCTTTGAAGATCATGAGCAGTGCTTACATTGATGACTGACATCTCTGCATTGAGAGAAAAATAATCACTGTCTTTGGGGTTGTGGGGATTTGTGCTGGTGTGTTTCTGTCATATAACAGGACATCTGATCCTTTTTGCACACAGATTACCATTCAAGCAGACATGTTACCCTGCAATTTCAGCTCCTTCTAATTTCGCTCCAGCACCATTGGAGCAATATGAATATAATGAGATGCAGTCCAAGGCAGAATTGACTTCTTTAGGTGTAAATACAAGTTTGTTGGACCATTGGACCCACATTGAATATAATTCTTCACCTTAAAAGCATTTTTAGTCTTGAAGTTTCTTTACACTGCAGTAGTAAAAAGTGGCTTCAAGGAGCTCCCAACAGGTTGATATGGCTTTTGTCTCACAAAAATGTGTACTTCCCTGTGTCACTATTTTCTCCTTTATTCCCATTCTTGCAGGAAGTAGAGCTAGAGAGAAGCCATTAGAGAGGTGCTAACCCTTGAAAAGGCTCAGCAGTCCATTCTCTCCTCTAACAGCCAGTCCTGGGAATAAATTCCACTCAGAAGTGAAACTGTATTCTCTAGAAAGATGAGACCTAAAATGACCTAATTTGTATTATATTGAAAATGGATGTAAAAAAGTTTAAAAAGAACCAAAAAAACCCCCAAGAAACAGGAACTAACTAAAACAGTTAAATAAATTTTAGCAAATTTCTAATATCCTGGTAGATAGTTTGCTCTGTATTTGATTTACCCTTTTCTTGCTTCTGAAATCTTGTACTATTAAAAAATAAAACCTGCTAAAACTATTACGCCTGTGGAAACCTAGATTATTGAAGAAATCTAGATTTGATTTTATTGGATTTAAAACTTGGTTTCTGGTAAAAAAAGATTAAGCTCCATGCCTCACTAACAGTTTTCTATACCATATTAGAGGCTTGCTTTAATTTCTTCTGTGATGGGATGCAGCATGGATAGTTTTCATGACTGCACTGCTACCTTTATGGATGAGACCACTTTAATTATTGTGTGCTTCAGTTTCTGCACCTGTAAAGTAGGAATTTCATCTTTCAAGATGTTTTGAGATCTCTTGTGCAAAGAGATATTAAAAAATTTACTACTGGAATGATAATTAAATTACATTATTGATAATAAATTCAGATGTTATGACAGCTGTCTATGTTAAACCTGATAAAAAAAGGTGCTGCTCTGTGATGCTGTCAGGAATCTGCTAGTAGTACAGCCTTTTAGCAAAGCTGCCTTCCTAAGCACTTGTGAGCACAAGGTTCTGGCAGTGCCTGTGCTGTTTTAGCAGAGCAGTTTGCAGAGCTGGTTGCAGCTTGCACATAGCCCAGCTTTTTGGACTAAGTCACAAGGGTGTAGGATGTCTCCACAGTGTCCTCTCAACATTCACTGGCAACCTTCATTTTCTGATACCTGCAGCCACCATGTTTCCTGTTGCCACTTCATGTCTTGGCCCAGGTCAACTTTTCTGACAACACCACGTGTTGGTGCCACAAAAGCAAATGTCATTCATGGTCCAGATCCCTCCACATTACAGGTTTGGGGAAATCTGATCTTTGTTTCAAAATAATGATCTGGGATGATAATAACTTTAAGACACACAAGTGTGGTCTCAAGCACACATTCAAGCTTTGCTTAAATTGTGTGACAGGTATCCAAAGCTACTACATGTGAAAATAGATGCACTGATACATTTCCTTGCCTGTTTCTCTTCTCTTTTTCTAAATTGTATTGTCTTGGACAGTGAAAAAATGTCCTATTTCACTCCTGAGGATGATGTTCAGTTGCATGTGGTGGCTGCTGGGTGCCCAGCATGAGGTGAGAGTTCCTATAATACAATCCCAAATCCTGTGTCCCTTACCAAAAGCAGATGGGATATGGCTTTACTTCTTTTTCATCCCTTACAACTGGGGAAACTGAGGACATTTATAAAGTAACCTGACTTCTCTAAAGTGTCTATCCTGACTTAGATCTCATGTATCCTGGACAAGGGGAGGTAGGGCTGATGTCTCAGCCTGAGCTGTGATCTGCACGTCTTTACAGCAGCAGCTGCACAGTGTGAAGCAGGGTCTTCCCTTCTATGGAAGGAATCCTCCCACCACCAATTCACACCTGGGTTACTCTATGCTTGCTGTTCCTATTGCCTTGTTTGTGTCTGGCCTGTCAAGCTGTTAAATATCTTGATCTTTTCTCCCCTTTTCTCCTGCTCCCTGAATCTGAACTGCAGCTGAACTAGACAGAGGCCATTCCAGTGGAATGCACGGGCATGGAGGTGTCTGTCTGCTTGCCAGCACAGCAGAAGAGGCAGAGCTAGAATGGGAAACTCCTTGTTCCCTCCCATTGGAAGTGAGATATTACAAATTCTGATATTATTTTCATGTGTAAAGTCTGGCAACATCAATAGAGGGTACAATAAAATCATTCTTTGGGATTAGGATGGGTACCTGAGCGTGCACACCAACACTTAAGGAGCAAAGTGTGGCTGAAGCTATCCTTGAGAGCCACTTCATGCTTTAAAAAGGATAAAGACCCTTCCTTGTGGAAGGAGTTACCTGGGTTCAGTTGCTGTAAAACTTTCAAGGATATTTCAATGGGTTTGGCAGTTGTGGGGACTTGGGCTCTTATGCAACTTCATTGCTCCTGAAAATGTTATGTATTTTTTTACATTTTTACCTTCCCAACAGGGAGTTTTTCTGTGGTGCTCTTATAACTTTCTGTCAAGGCACATTTTACAGCATAGTTTAGAAAATTTCTAAGGTTATAATTCAGAAAATCTTGCTTTCTCCTATTATTTAAATAATTTTTTTTCTTACACCTTTTCTTCTTGCATGTTTAAATTTCCTGCATATTTAAAAGCCTCTTTGGCCCCTCAATATGCAAACTCAAAATTTTAAAGGAAAAAACAATAGAGCAAGGCTCTCCTCCATTTGCAGGAAAAATTCCTCTAGTGTTTCTAGGGGAAAATAAAGCACTTGAACACAGTGGCTTACAATTCCATGCTCAATGTAAAGGCACTATCAGTGTCGTGTATACAAAGTGATAGTGTAGTGTCTGTTCCCTGAGGAAGAGCAGATAAAGTAATCTACCAACACAAATGGACTTCAAACAGTAGTTTTCAGCTAACAAAAACAAACACCACATCCCAGATTAAGAAAAAAAAAAAAATTGTTTGCACTTCTCAGCTTTCCCCCAGGAACAGTCTTCCTTCCTCTGAGTTCCATGTTGTCATGGAGAGTGATGTGTTAAGGTCTGTGAAACTGGCAGGCTGCTTACTTTCAATGTTTTAATTCACAACTGATGTCCACTGAGCAGAAGGAGGCCTTGTTACTGCTGCAAAAACCAGAACTTTATAGTGCAGAACTGGCTGCAGAGTAGGAAATGTAGGCATCCATATTTGCTCAGGTGCTTGAATTAAGTATTTCCCTGGAAAAAGGCTCTCTGGTTTAAACTTGTGAGTGCTGTGGATTCCTCAAGCAGGGTTTCTTCCACATTGATTCAAGATGAAATTACTGAAGGGGATAACCTTTAAAATTTGTGTCTGTATTTATCACCTTACAAGAGTCAATTGTTTGGAAGGGTTTGATTTGTCAGTTGTTATCAATTCACAATTTCAAGGGAGCAGCAGCTTTCAAGGAACAACCAGAAGACCGTTTGAAGGAAAATATCTGAAAAATAGTTGTGAAAATGAAGAATTAAGCCAACACCAGAAAGCTCAGGAACAATTTAGCTGAAAATAAAATGGCAGGCAAGATATTGGAGAGAGGATAAAAGATATTAACAAGAAAATCAAAGAAGATCCCTGCAGCTACAGTTCTTTCCTTAAATATTGCTTCATTTTAACACAGGTTGCTCACAGAAAGGATTCCAATGTAACTACCATTTCTATAAGATAAAGATTTGGTATATTCTCAAATTTTATTATCTTCTTTCCCATAATATGCTTATCTCATTTTCATCCTGGATTTTGTGGAGGTGAGAGTATCTTAAAAGTCAAAATCTTATGAAAACCAATGAAAAGTGTGTTTGTTATCACACAAGTTAAAAGCAGCACTAACCACTTAAAATTAAAAATCATATGATTATAGAACTAAAACCATAAAGAACATACCTGTATCTGTATTGAGAACTACAGAATATCTTATCTGAATATATTTCTGACAATGCTGACCCTGTATACATGTCAAGAGGCAGCATTAGCTATTGATATAGATTCCTGCAATCCTCAGTGTAAATGCATGGAGTTCATAATCCAGTTTTTAATTTTTTAAGGCAATACTAAAAATAGCTTAGTTGTTAATTTTTAGGATCAGTCCTAATATCCCAGCCCTTTACTGGTGATATCAAAGAGTTTGTAAAAATTTGCCTAAATACTTTGGTAAAGATTTTGTCTTCTTCCTTTCACCTAGTACATTCAGGGCTTTTGATAACTAAAGGTAATGTCATTCACATTGGGCACATTACAGCAAATCTGAAAACAAAATGGAACTATTTTGAAAGACAAGGTAAAAACCACCTATTTTATTGATGGTATTTGAATTTAAAAGCAATGGCAATGCTCATATCTTCACAATGTAAGAGGACAGAAAGGCACATTTTACTCCAGATTTACTGAGTGTACCCCCATTTTTACCTATTTAAAATTTTCTTCCTAGCCTTGGTAGAGAGTACTGATTACATTCTTTCCTGTCTTATGCAATTTCTCTTCAGAGTTGTTGCATTTTTGCAATATTTATTAATGCTCAGTGGAAGCCACTACTTTGTGTGGGTTTTAGCCCATAAATAGTTATGCTTAGTTTTTGAAACTTTGTGCATCCTGTATCACCATGTCACTTAAGCCACCACTACCTCATTTTTATTCCTCCTGCTGTTTCTAATTCTCTGTCATTTAGGTCTTCGAAATGGGCAGGGAATTAATCTCCAAAAACATTTTGTCTGATGGTACTGCACTGATCATAGAATAAAACAGCACTCTGAACTGTGAATGGATTATTTGGGTTCCTTGGTTTCATTTCAGTCAAAGGGAAATTCCTGCTACTTCTGTTTACAGGGATTATGGTATAGTAGGAGATGATGTATGTACGTTACTCTTTGTGACCAGTAAAATAATTTTCACTTTCACAGCCTTGACAATAAGTAACCTCTTCTGCGCTTTCTAGACTAACTCTTACATCTTAGAACCATTTCAGGATAAAAGTGTATTCCAGAATCAATGGCTATGAATCCCATAAATAATGTATCCTGAAAACAAGCAAACACATAATTGGATATTTCCTCCACCAGAAAAAATTGAGCTAAATTCCAACAAGAAACCATTAGGTCAATACTTGGTCAACATAGGCCTGTAAAATGAATAAAAGAATTCATATTTCACATAGGAACCTCAAAATCCTGCAGATTAATTTTGATTCTTTGCATGATTTGAAAAGGGAAAAACTACTGTAAAAGCTTTTGACAGCCAGTGTATGCTATTCAGCCAGGGTAGAATTAATTGGCTTGGAGGAGAAATAATTTGCTGAAATAACAACTAATACATGTCATCAGTGCAGTGATTGAGCCAGACCCTCTAAATCATTGCTGGGATCTACTCTGTTAATCAGAGAATTTTCAATTGCTTTTGTATGAACTAAATATTTGAAAGAGCCATGTGTCTTGAGTCTTATTTGCTGATGTATATTTTCCTAGGTTGCCTTCAAATGTGGAGTAGGAATGACTGAGGTATTTCAGTAATGTGTAAAACATATTTTCAAGTCTATAAATGCAGAAGTGCTGACCTACAATATCTTTATATTAATCCATATGGGTTTCGACTGACCTTTAAAACTACTAAAATGTTTGGTTTATTTGAAGTTTTCTTTCCTTTTGTTTCTTTTCTTTTTTCATGCTAACGTGGAAATTAAGCTACTTGAGTTAGGGTCTGACTCTGTTAGGCAGAAGCTACTAATATGCATTTGCTTTTGCAGAAACCCAAGCACTTCTCTGTTCAGCCAATGTGACTGATGGAAGAAAATACCATAAAATCAAAGAGCTGACCAGTCCCTGCCATATGGAGAGGTAATGTAGTGCTGAGATTGGCACAGCTTTGGAGAATGATCAGGCAGCTGCAGCTGAGTTTTGGCAGTGAAATTAACTGGGTAACAAAACACAAAAACAGGGACAGTTACAGAGAATCATGGGACAGCACTGTCACCAAAAGAAAATGGGTTAAAAACTACTTACCCTTGTGAATTAAGTACAAACATTCTGATCATCTCCCATGAGAGACCGTGATGTGAAGTTGGGAAAAGTGCACATGCATGATTATATTTCCCTTTGCTGGACATGACCTACTCCTTATCTAAGAATTCCCAAAATTTGGTGTCTCATATTTCACACCACTCATAGTTCATTCCTTTTAAAAAACCCAAAACCAAAAACCAAACAACTAAACTAACAAAAAAAAAAAAAAAAAAAAAAAGGGAAAAAAATCCACTAAAACTTGCTTTTAAAATTGTATTTCTTCCTTCTTTCTTTTGCCTTAAAAAGGAAACCATTAAATCTGTAGAGAAGGATCTCATTCACGTTTGGCCACAGAGTTACATTTTCCTATGTTATACATTGATGATTAATAAAATAATATCCTCTGTAGAACCACAAACCATCCAGACAAAAGGACGTGGATCAACTCTTTGGCCTAGTAACCTTAACAACTTACATTTAAGCTAATTCACAGATAAATCCTCAGTTGCAGCAATTGAATGAAGGAACAGCCTCTGCATGTCAGAAGGAGACAAGTATCACACGGTGCAGAGTCCCACTGCACACAAACTGTGATGCAAGATACTTCAACTGTAAATATGTAAGCCATAGATGTTTCCTGGGAGATAAGAAATAATGTCATTTTGATGCACAAAGCGTAAGAAATTATTGATATTACAGAATTTTCATCGGCTCATGGTGAACGGTCTCTAGATTAGAGGTGGGGGAAATGAGAAGATGCGTATATGCAATCTTTGCAGACTTTGGGGGATAAAGCAAATAAGAAAATCAAAACTCTTTTGTTTATACTTGAGGGTAATTCAATTTCATCTCATTTAGAACATGACAGAAAGATGAAAACTAAAATGAAAACAGCTTTTGAATTAGAGACAATCTTCAAATCAATCAACATTAAAGAAGAAAGGAATTGGAATAATAAGTGAATGACATGCGCTATTGCTTGGAAACTTTTGAAATCTTATCTTTGTAAACAAAAGAAAATCTTCTATATTTGTGTATTGATGGGACTAATTTCATCACTTAAATTCCCTAAAACCATAATACACCGGGTGACTCCAGTCATATTCTGTTCATAAAGCTGTTTGAAATTTGCTCTGATCTTTTAATATTTGGATAGTCTTTATATATCTAAATGTTCTGTTCTCTTAACAGAGAATATCTATCTGGCACAACATTTGTAAGTAGTTCTGTTTACCTCTTGGTTGATTAACACTAACCTATGGAGTGGATTGTAGAAATGTCCTTGCAGGCTTGCAGAAGAGAACACTCAGGATGGACTGAGGCCAGTAATTCATTAGAATTAATTTATGCATGACATCTCAATCTCATAATCCAATTCTGAGTAAGAATTTTGGTGTATAAAAGTCCATTTTATATACTTCCATGTCATTTTGGGGGATTTGGGCATTTAATTAAGGAGCTTTAAAAATAAATTACAAGCTACTCTGTTCTCCACTATATTTCCCTGGAGAATGTATTAAATTAGGTGACAATAAGGTGAATTTATATTGCACTTGATTGAATAATTGAGTGAATTAAAATGGAACTAACTGGAAATGCATTAAATGAGTGGTTTGTACTTCATCTTTTCCTTTATGCCACATGTTGAAGTGTAGTTCAAGTATGTGTCCATGATATACCCAGTTGCAAGAAGATAGATATGGATGATATAGATATATACATATATACACAAAAATGGTGTTCCTGTAAGAAAGTTCAGCTGAAGACACTCATACAACTGAAACAGTAGGCCTTTGGTCCAGTGGTTGCATTGATGGTATGTTCAGATGTTCTACTGCAAAAGCTTTAAAGTCACTTTTTAATTAGAAAATATAATACTTTTGCTTTTTTCTAGTTGTCCACTCTCATCTCTCACACCTTCCCCATGCTGCCCACTTCAGCTGACATATTCTCTACTTGCTCATGAAAGTCTCTGTTGTCTTTGTATTTCTCCCTGCACTGCTCCTAGAGCTAGTAATTTCTTGCCTGAAGTAAATATTCTTCCTCTTTCATGTGTCTCTTCTATGGTTCTACCACAAAACAGACAAAAATTAGCTAACTTTAAATGGCTAATTGAGAGTCATTTGGAGCCTGAGGGACTAGTGGAGAAAGACTACTTTCATACATTTAATCAAAACCTGATTAAAATGTATATGAATACAAAAAGGTTTATATTGACAACCTCTTTTTTTCCTCACTCATTACCTTTTGGGTTTTTTCCACAGTTTCTTTGTGGAAGAGGCCATATTTAGTTTCTCTTATACAGTGTCTGGTACAACAGATCAGTTCTCATTGGAATTTCTGAGCTTTGCTTAAGTGGAAGTATAAGAACAGTAAAGTTAAAGTTTTTTTCCAGTGTTATGCAGTCATTTTAGGCAAGCTCTTATTTCAATAGAAGCCAACAGAGTAAAATTTGAACTTTTATTAAACAAATCACAAACTCCAATTGATTTTCCTTTTTTTTTTGTAAAAAGAATGAAAGAACCCCAAAGAACAATAACTGCCCCCATCCTTGAAGTTTTATCACTGCATTCATATCACCAAATTCATCACTTGACTCAGAAAGTCAAGTACTTTCTGAGCTTTTCAACTCAGACACCTGAGTATCATGATCTGCCAAGTAAACCTGGCATCTATAACGCAATGCAAACTTAACACAATATTAAAAAACCCCAAAATCCCCAAGAAACCAAATAACACTGTGGAATATTTTTTTTTTCTAACATAACTTCAACTTGTACATCTGTCATTGAGTAGTAGCTACGATGCTTAACAACCATGCTCCATTCAGGAAATATCCATTATTCATTTCCAGTGTACCTTCTGGCTGATTTAGTGAATCTACCTTCTGTTGGAGAGTTTTCTGCTAGATTGAATCAGCCTTTATGTGGCAGTGCCTCAGTGTCCAGGCTTTTTAGTTTCAGCTTTTTGCCATGCTCTGTGTCTGTAACTCCACTTGACATCAGCCAAAGTCTTGGGAATTTCCAGCAGGAAATGCTGCCCCCGCTACGATCAGGCCCACTCCTGTTGTCTGCAGTTGATGTTTTATTTTGAACGCCAAGCATTCCTCCCTTCATATATCTGAGAGTATTTCAGTTTTGTGATTAAGGCGGGTATTAGATGACCTTTACTCTTCTTTCCCTTGCTTTCCTCTTAAGAGTTAAATGAAAGCCTTCCGTTCCTCTACAGGGTACTTAGAACTAAGGCACGATGGCGCTAGCAGCAGGTTGGTTTCATTACACTGATAGGATACATGTGCTGTTTTTTATCTCTAGCATTTTCTCAGTAATTCAGCACTTTAAAGTCTCAGCTGTCTACCGATCTGCAGACAATTGTTTGGTGTAATACTATCCGGAAAAAGCTGATAAAACACAGATGTGACTAGGTCTCTGAAATTTGTGGTTTGCTAAGTGGTTTTTTTCCCCTTTTTTTTTTTTTTTTTAAGGCCATTCTTGCCCATGGCAAGTTAGCTTCCCTACTAGGCATGAAGGCACAGACTTTTATTAAAATGTTGCAACAAGGAGGTAATTGCTAAAAATTAAGAAAGTTAGCTGAAATATAAAGCAGAGACATTATAACTATTTTCCCTATTTTTCATCATAACCCCTGGCAACCATTTCTCCGTATTTTGCCCAATGCATATCCAAAATAGTTTTCTTTTTGAAAAACTTCCCACTAAAGTGTGGAATTCTGGCAATCCTATACAGATCTGTTTAGAGAAAAATGGTTTTTAGGCTTTTTTAGGCATTAAGAGCCAACATCTTGATTTTTCAAAGTGGCTGAGATCTTACAGTCACTGTGAGCCTTGTCTAGATAAAAGATTTGATTGTGCTGGAACAAGATTGGAAGCAATCTAGTTAGATGGCAGGATGTTACCATCTCTTAGTGGTTAGTGTTTAGACAAGGACAAATTATTTTCACCATAGCATCAGCTGAACACAATTTTTCCTGGCTTCCATTGACCTCTAACTTGTGACTGGCCTCCCGTCCTCTCACTCAGCTATCACAATTCCACTCAAACACAACCACATTTTGTAGTGCAGGCAATCTTTACTGACAGGATAAGAACAGTTGCATGTGCTCTGTTCTTTTACAAACAGGCCCACCTCATCTTAGGCATTTCTGCACAAGGGTATTGCTTAGACAGCTCATGTATTGTAGATGTTCTGAGCATGGTAGGCTTCCATTCTGATTATCTGAATTATGATTTTAACTCTGGTGGCTAGTGTGTGATTTTTATTTTTTTTTTAAGTTATATAACTAGACTAGTACCCCTTTGAATGTGAATGCAGTTTGTTGGCACAGTGGTACTTTGTTTACTCACACAGGAGTTAACACTAAGATTTTAAATACTGTAGCTCTTTCCCTCCTCCCAAAGACACTTGGCCTCAGTTGTAGTAACCAGTTTTACTTAGAACTTTACTTACTTATTCTTACTTACTTCCTCTGGGTTGCAAAGTAATACGAGAATTTGCAAAGATTCAATAAATGAACATGTCCAAAAGAAAGCAGACTATGCTGCAATATTCCTATTTGGTTGTAGAGTGTAGGGGAGGGAGAGAAAATTGCAAAAGGCTGCTGATTGACATCTGTGTGTCTGTATGATAACTACACACAGCTTTAGTGATTTATGTGCTAGACAGGTTTTCCATTCCCATTCAAATGAAAGGCCATCTTGCAATTAAAGGCTCAGTTTGCAGTTCCTGATTTCTGAAGGAAGAGGGCGTTTCTATTTATTCCAGAAACATTTAGTGGTTACATGCATGGCTGGCAGCAATTTCCCACAATGTGTAAATTAGTCAATCCCAAAGTCAGTAAACTTTTGCTTTGAAGTGGACATTAATGAAGTGCACCATTAGAGCCTAATGATTGTTCACATTTGTATTTTAGGGGCCCCTCTTGCTTTTGATGTCTTAGTGCCTTGGTTCCTTGACTTTAGTTATCTAAGTGCCAGGACTGCTAAACTCCTAAGAGAACTCAAAAAAAATTTAATGAAAAAAGTTAGTACTAGCCTGACTGATGTTGGCACTTCAAAGCTGGAACAGACTAAATTGCTGTAGACTGCTTAATTCAAAAGTGCTCCCTTGTGGATGACAGTGCATGGTGACAAAGTTCAATTGGCAACAGGAGACAGGCAAGATCAAAGACCCTCTATTGTAATAGTTTTGTTCCATGAAGAATTGCTTATTGTCAGTAGTTTTTCAAGCCTTTACTGGCTCCAGCTTCATATCAAGATTCCCTGGTTCAGAACCAGCTTAAATAAATAATTGTAATTACATCCTTCTGATAATGCATTGCAGTCCTAAATGCTGGATGTTGTGTCTCTCCGAGGTCCAAAACAGAAAAGTAGGTGTTAGGAACCAGGACTTGGGGGAGAACCTTCTTTTTTGTAACCTTCTTTGTTCAGAAGCATCCAAAATACAAAGTACTGCAGAGACAGTTAATGCCATGTTAGCAGCAACTGAGACTTGCTCCACACAAAGCCACACTGCCCTTCTACCACAGCAGCAATGCTGCAGTTTCTAGTTTGCATTTCCTGCCAGTCTGATTTAACATTTAGTGTAAGATTAAACTGAATATAATCCTGTAAACTGTGCTTTCTCTCTCTCTGGTTATGGCCCAAGTTTGAATGAACTTTTAAGAAATGCTGAACTCCATGATAACAATGGTAAGGCTACAGAAATCTCAGAAATATTCATCATTCACAGGATACTGCAACTCTGTTTTCCTCTCATGACACATGCCTTTCTGAAAAATGTGAGGTTTTTTTTCTTTTTCTCCCAGTCAGAAGCAGAAAAAGAGGCCCTGTCTGAAGTTAGCCAGTTATACTGGAAATCCTGTTCATTTTCAGTATTTTTGCTATTGTGTTGTTCTGGGGTTTTCCCAATAGAGTTCACCATCTGTAAGGAACTGCTGAAAGACAAGAAAATCACCATCCCTCAGTAATAGTATTCAGGGATGTTGTCTCATAAAATGTACATGGCATTGTCAGAACTGCTTGTCTTGAACTAATTACAGAAACATGTTTGGTGACAATTAAGGAAGCCACTGTGTGATCATTTTCATGCATCATATTAACAGAAGTTACTTTTATTTTTTAATAATCACAAATGACATTTTTAACAGAAAATTTCATTGTATTTAGCATAAGATGAGCAAGTAGAAAGGAGGGATGAACAAGTCCACTTAGAAAGGAGGCAGCAAAAAAAATGCATTACATTTAAATCACATCTGCAGTGGACTCGCATCTGTTGATCTGACTTTATTGATAATTTTAATGTAAAGAAACCAAAAGACAGCATACTAGTTTCAATCCTTCTTGAAACTCATTTATGAAAAATGTCAGAAGAGTGGTTGGGTTATTTCTTTCTTCTTCTTTTTCTTTCTTTTTTTTTTTTTTTGGTAAGATCTGAAAAAACCCTTTAAACAGGATTAGAAATGTACAATGTCTATGCAATTTAGCTCTAGCGACTTCACGGTTGTAAATTATGATGGAACACATCATTAGCTGCAGACTTGTACGTTCTCCCTTAATCATGCTGAAGTACACATAAGCCCCAGCTGAGCAATTATGAATAATTAAATCAATTAGAGACAGTCTAACACCAGGTCTTGTGGCTAAACTGGTGTCAGCATCCATAATATTTTAACAGTAAATGCAAATGTGTGCATTTGGGTGGAGGGAAGGAGGTGGACAAAGGCTTATACAAATGCCAAAGCATGTTGCTTAGTGATGGCTTTACAATAATATCATGAAGATTATAAGCTGCCTTCCCAAGGAAAACAATGGTAATGAAATTCCAATAAAATATTTTTGTACAAGATTTAGAGCTTAGAGATGAGTTAATTAAAAAGGGATAAAGAGCAAGACCTAAAAAATATGCTGAATAAATTAGGACTTTACATTCACCCAAAACAAATACTTTCCTTCATCAAATGTGCCCAGCCTCCTTCCTTTTGACACATTATTCTTCTGTAATCTGGTGCTAAGAGCAAATAAAGAAACCAATACACTCTTCTTAGAACTGTTTCAGTGAAAAAATTACACATTTTCTCTACATTTTGCAGAGAAAACTCTGAAGAGAACAGGGAGATTTTGTATGGTGCAGTGCCAGCGCTGTCACCTTGTAGAGCAAGCCAATGTGCTTGCCAACAGAAAGGCAGGTTTTAGAGCTCTGTGCACTCTTTCCAGGATATGGATGTGGAAGAGTCCCTTCATCCTCTGGCCAGAACATGCCAAAGCTCTGCTGTCCTGGGGTCTGCTCCTCTGTGCCAGCTCCAGACGTAGCCCTTGCTCTGCCACTGCCTCCTCACCATGCCTGCAGCAGGTGTTGGGTGCTTCCCCCACTACCTCATTCCTCCCAGGGAGAAGGAGAGAACAATTCTGTCACTCCCACCTTGCCCCTCATGCAGGTAAATGGCATAGTTCCCCTTTCTGCAGATAACTACACACTAATGAAGCAACTCAGAATTAGCATTTAGAAGGCTGCTCTCCTAAGGATGTGTTTAACTTTCAGAAGACATTTCTGTTCTCTTCAGTGAGGTCCAAAGCAGCTCCTCACAGACAATTAAATGCTCTCCTGACCTAGTGATGCCTTGTGCAGGCTGTCCTAGAACAGAGGCTAGATGGAGTTAAAGAATAAAGTGGGTATTTATTAGAAAGCCTCAGTGGATACACCTTGGACAGCACAAGAGCCCAGTCAGGGCTACAGCCAAGATGAACCCAAAATGGTCACAAAATGGACAACTGGTCATGAGGTCTCACACTTTTATAAGCTCTGGTCCATTTACATATTGGAGTTAATTGTCCAATTATAGATTCAGTTATGAAGTCCTATCCTTTCTTGTTTCTCTCTCCTCAGTCCACCGTTGTTTATGTTGCTCAGCCTGAGATTTGGATCATTTGTCCTTGGTCCCCAGCTAGAGGAGGAATTGTTTTGTCTACCTACTCTGTAAAGAGAGCTTACTATCCCCTAATATGAAGCTCAGAACTACACACTAAAGCAGTACAGAATCTGAAAAATATAAAAGCTAAAACTTGAGGCGTCACTAGAACCCAGTTCTGTACAACAGTCACAAGGAGTTATGTCCAAGGCTGTCTCCCCACCCAACCACAGCAGCCAATAAACACTGAAATTAATAATCACTTGATTTTTTTTTTCCTACAAATCTATTAATTTTATCAACAAAATAACTTGGAAATAGTATTTACTATAACTGGTAACGCAGAAATTGTCCAAAGAGTGATTCTGCTGCTGTGAATGTCAAGACTTAATATAATCTCCTTCACACAGACATAAATGAACCAAGTGTTCTGCTCTGAGAAGGCTCAGGGTACCTTGAAGCACTTGCCAGTTGTTATTATGGGAAACAATATAATAGGAAAGTGTCTAATGAATACAGACATAGGGAAAGACAATCAGACCTAAAAATATTTAATATCTATTGGTTTTAAGACTTGCTGAATATACAAATTGCAGAGATACACCCAGCTTGTTCATCCCATATGAAGTCTTTGAGTATGTTACAAATGCTATTATTAAAGCCTATGCAGCACTCAGTGAAGTACCAGAAATAGGATCTGTTTCCAGAACATCAGAAACAGAACATCAGCCCACTGCTCCATCTTCCAGGCAGTTCTGCTTCCTTGTGCCGGGGAACTTGGTCTACACTGAGTGATTCTCGTATTTCGTGGTGTCCTTTGTAAGAAACAGAACCTCACACATGTACCAACTAACTCAGGAATCATGATGGACAAGGAAAGCTTTACCTTCTTCTTACTTGTGGAGAATAGGTCAGCTGCTCTGGAAAAGAAACAAAAATCCTGAACAGTTTCACTTTTGAGCAGTTTTTTTAAATATTTATTTACTACACAAAAAAATACGCATAATTATGTCCCCATCTCACTACAAGATCTGTTAAGGAAGCATCTAATGCAGAAATCAAAATATGAACTGAATGTCAAGAAAAAAATATCTCCAAATCTTTTAGAGGTGTTATTTATTTCTCTAGATGTGACATTTTGAGGTTGCTCATATGGTCTATTGATCACTGTTTATAGTGAAATTATTCCCCATGTGAACTCTCTCCTGGAATAACGGGTTTCTTTCTAGAATGGTGACTCTTATTTGGAAAAGTAGTGATTGTTGCAGGATTAAATCACTTTTCTGCAAGAATAGACTATCCCTGAGCAGCTGTTCTGCCATAACTATTTCAGTGGTTTTCCTCTGTAGACAGGCCCTGGTGAAGTTCAGGGGACTGGAGAGGTTCCAGAGCAAAAACTAAGACTGGGGCTGTCTGAAAATGAGGCTGCAGCTGCAATGGTATGGGGCTTTTCAGGAAAGAGCCCTTTCCAGATTCCTTCCTCTGCCTGTTCCCCCTATGGGAACTAATCAGCCTGAGCACCCCTGAACTCTCCTGAGGACCTGCAGGAGCTGCTGCAGGGGCCCAGGCCCCTCTCAGGGCAGTGGCAGCACTCCACACTGACTGCTTGTGCAGAAGAGCAGATGAGAGGAAAGTGTGATTCAGGAGGGCATAAACCCTGCCAAAGAGTAGGACTGCTAAATATTTGAGTGGTTATGCTGCCTCAGTCTGACCACAAGGCGATGCAGAGGTGCCAGAGGTGGATCAGTGACAGCTAACCTGGCTCTGCAATGACTGTTGAGCACTGTGGGCTGATCCCTGGGCTCTTTCTGCATAAACCAGCTTGGGTAGAAAAACAATCTTACCTAATTTGCCAGGCACTTTGCTAAGGAGAATAATCCTTGTAGGTGAGCTGGCTGGTAGCACTCACAGAATCCTTTCACTGCTCTCCCTTATGTGATTTAGACATATTGTGAGTGTATTGACTGGCAAAAATTATTTGATGATGACAAGCATTTGAATTTGAGGATCTTACATATGTAATCCTAGTCATTCAAATAATTGGACATGAAATTCTTCCCTGGAACTGGTTTGATGAGGCAGGATTACTTTCTGAAGGACTGGCAGATCAACTTTCTGTAAAAGAAAGAAGAGACGTAACTTCTGTGGTTAGTGGTCACTGCAGAATCAGATCCAGTTTGCAATTTAGCATTTCCTTTATACATACATATATGCAATAAAAACTATACTAACTTGAATAAACATTTCAAATACTGGCTTATTTTTATGTTGATCTTGATAAAGGGAAAAACAGAAAATAGAATAGAATAGAATAGAATAGAATAGAATAGAATAGAATAGAATAGAATAGAATGGAACATCTGTTAAAAATCTAGTAAGCATTTTTGTCTGAAATGTAGTACATGCTGCACAACAAAATAATTTGTGAGATCCATCAAAATTGTTACTTCTATCAATCATTTTATGCTATGTATGGTGCTGTATCTGAAAAGTCTTTGAGAAAAATTTTAGCCTGTGGTAAAGTCTGTTAGCATAATTGCCAGTAACTGAGGCAGCCAGGGTATTACAGCATTGTTTTTGCAAGCAGAATTGTGAATTCATTAACATATCTCTAAAAACACATTTTTAGATTAACAAATTATTAAAATATTAGAATATAATTGCATCCTTGCTAAAAATTCATATTGAAGGGAAGTAAGTCTTGGGAAAAAATATTAAAAGGGCCCAGCTGTAGGAAAAAGAAGTCTTCCTAGTTTTGTTTTTCTACATTGCCTTTAGTGAAAAGATAACTCTGGAAAAAAAGCTCTTATATTAAGCTGTCATTATTACTCCTTTTGTTGTTCTTTCTAGTGACTACATATTTTAGGTGAACTGTTTTTCTGAAAACAGAAGGGTTTTTCTTTGTGAGCAAAAACAAAGAGGATAAACTGAAAGCAAATTCAATCATGCTTGGATTCTAATTATTTTTTTCCTTTTGTTTTCCCTCAAAACATTTTCTTCCAAATGCATTGTCTTGTTTAATGTTTTGGCAATCTGAGTGACTATTGGTCAGATGTGCCTTTGTTTATGCATGTAGAACAAAGTTTCCTTAAATACAAAATCAAGCCCTAAATATACTGAATTCTCTGGAATTTTATTTATGAGCTGTGTCTTACCTTTAATAAGAGAAGATGTATGAGTGCATCTGTAATCAAAGTCACAGTAAAGTTTTATCTCTTAATGAATTATTCTCTATTCATTCTGTCTCCTCTGTTACTTCTTGGAGAAAATAAACTATATTTCTTTACTGGTCAGTGCAGCATATTTCCTTCTTCTCCTTCAACTGAAGTGTTGGTGAACCCACAAACATTTCTGTTTTCTCTTTGGCTACGTATTCCTGAGGCAGGAAATATGGGATAATGTCCAATGAACTGGGATCTGCCTCATCATGACATGGAGAGCAAATGTGCAGCTAGTTCAGCTTTATACTTCTGGCCACAGTTTTCATAGAATAAACTCTATTTTCCTGCAAAATGTAGTGAGGCTAAATCTGTTGATGATCCCAGATTTCATATTTAATGTATGGCATGCAGTCTTGAGTACCTTTTGATGGCTGGTGGCTCTATTAGCTTATCTAAATCATATACTAAATACTTCTAAGGATTAACCCTCTCCTACTTTGCCTTGCAGAGTGCTAATTAATTTGCTTACAGTTGGACAAAGTTTTCACTTTGCCATTGATTTTACTTTGCAATATTCTTTGGAGTCAGCTATCAAGTGGAGATATGCAGCCATTCCATCCAAGATAAAACACTGCATCACAGAATGATACAGGATATCCTAAATTTATTTTGATTGTCTTTTTTTTGGGGGGGGGGTTATTCTAAATCAGTTTTCTTATTGAAAATCAGAATGAATCTGAAATCATTCTTGCTGCTCATCACTAAGTATATCCAGAGTGTGAAGTGCTGTGTGGAGGAAATAGGCATGAGATTATTGAATTACTGTGTTTGTTCTGGCACTTTAAACAGGCAAAGGAAGAATCAGATTTAGAAACACTGTATTTAAAAGAAAATCAGACTATGGTCTTTAGCATGAAATCTGTGTCCTCTCTACATGAAGTGAGCTCCCAGAAGCTGTTGGGTGTCCATGACACATCTCTGCCCAGCAGAGCAATGTAGAGGTGCCTGAAGTGGAAATACCTTTTCTTCTTTATGAAGGGTTTACTGTCTAGAGAAGGGAGTCATTTACTACATGAATTAAAAAAAAAAAAAAAAAAAACAAAAAACAAAAACAAACACAAAACCAAAAAACAAACAAAACCAAAAACAAATACCAAAAAAAAACCCACCAAAAACCCCAAACCAACAAAACCATGAAAGCACTTTTCAGGTGAGAGAATAGGAACTTTAAACAAAGAAGTATGAACAAGAAAAAATGTAAGACTCCTGGTTAACACTGTAAAGTTATTTGCTCAATTTCTTAATTATATGCAAAGTAATGACAAGAATCAGATGGTATCTTTATTTTAAGGTGACATTTCAATTTTTTACAGGCATTATTAATGCAGCATGATTAGCTGGCCAGGAGGGAAAAATTGAGGATAAATTGTATGGTTATCAACTGCAGGTTTATTGGTCTGAGACTTCCATCACAGGGAGTGGCTGCTGTATGGAATTGATAAACACAGAGATTTAAAAGGTCAAGTTTTATGAGTCTACAGATTCCTTGTGGTGTATTACCACATCCTTATTACAAGCCCCTGCTGCTGTCCAGCTAAGCCACTAGAGGTAATATATTACACTTGCTTGTCTGTTCTTCAGGGTTTTTTTCCAAAGGAAAAGAGGAATAGGTCAAAATAAAATATTGCTTTCTGGGGTTGTATTTGCAGCTTACTTTGGGAGATGTAAGAGCAGACTGTCAGGAACTGGGGAGTCAGGTGTGAAAAAGTGATTGTTTGTGACATAGGGAGAAACATAAAGTTAAATTCTTATGGGGGTAATGATTTTGTTTTCAGAAAGATAAAGAACAGTTGCATTTAATAGTGACATCTTTAGCATAAAAGAACTCAGTGGCTTGAGCACAGTAAGTTAGCATAAGGCTCTCACTCAACAACTGATGTCTTGCAAAATGGTCATTTCTAATAATTAGTTAATTTGGGAAAAGATGAAAAGTCAACAAATTACCTGATCAGTCTAAGGTGTTTGTATATTGGATAAAGCTTTATATGGTCTGAGCAGGTTATTTGTGAGATCATCTGTTAATAGGATTGTTAGCTGTCTCTGCTATAACACCACACATAAAACAGGCTCTCAGTGGTTTTGTTGTGGTTTTTTCATAATGGTTTCCTCTCTATTATATCAACAGAGACCCATTGCATTGCTGTTGATGATATTGATGGAAACACATTTATCTGACAGCCAATTAATGAAAATATTAGTTTGGTTTTTTCCCAATTCTGTGATATGTCACAAGAAGGGACATGATTAAGATGTCCTATGCAAGCATTTGACAATTATTTAACTCAAACTGATATCATCATGCTTTAGATGGCAAAACTGATGCCATTATATTCATTCTGCCTATTCCTTAGTTAATTCAAAATTGCTTGTGTTATGAAACCACAAGCTTTATAGTTATTCAGGATGAGTATAATTTGTGTTATTTCAGTTGCAGTGAGTTCCCATAGAGGGGACTGCTCTATGGAATGATGGTGTAAATCCATCTTGATTCTCACAATATGTAATTAGATTCATAGAAGTCACAGGAGTGGAATGATACCTTTAAAAGTTACTTTGCCATGTTCTTAGTGGATTATTCATGTGTAACACCATTGACACCATTTATTTTAGCAGAACAAGCCATGTTCTGCCCCTAGAATCTGATGCAAAGCTGTACAGGACATAAAGTCTAACGAGAAAACAACAATGAAACTTTCTAAGTATTCATCATAAAACTATCTTGTGCAGTTGTGAGCATCCTTCATTGTGTTCTGCCTTGCATACAATTAACTGCATTGTAGAATGGATGGATCTCTGATCTTTAGCCTTTAATCAATTGCAGAAGTAATTTATTGCCTGAAATAGTACACATTAACAGAAACATAACCTGAATGGCCAAATTCCTGTCCATCTAACAAGCCTCAGACACAGACCTCAGACAGAAATCCTTGATGTTGATAGTGAAAAAAGGAAAAGCAGGCTAACATTAGCATAATCAGACTTACAGCACACAGACTGAAAGAGATTACATAATGATATAGTTCCAGTCTTTAGGCAGTTATGATTATCCAATGGAAATAGCTCATTTACAGTACAATTTAGCCATTAGGGTTTGCATCCAATGGACAAAAAGTGGTTTCAAAACAAGACATTGCTTTCCAGGAGTTGATGATAGTAGAAAGGTGTTGCATCAGCCAAAATCAGCTACTTTGCAATATAAAATTATTCAAGATATAATAGGGTAAAAATTGAAAGAAGTATGAGCCATCAGTGCTTTCAGGATCCTTCTAAGAATTCCTCTTAAAATAGATCTATTTTAAATCTAGCTCAACAAATAATCTTACATGTTTACTGTACATGCCTACATTTGGCCTTTTCCAGCAACAAAAACAAAACAAAACAAAAGAGTAAATTAATGGGGTTTTTTTCTATCTGTGGCAAATTATTCACAGATTTTAAAACTGAAAAAAATTAGATCATCCACTCCAACACTCACCTGGTTCTGGTACTCTTGACATACCAACTCTTGGTTCAGAATTTAGGGAAAGGAATGAGTGCATGGCCTGTGAATGCAATTATACATATGGACATATCTGGCATTTAGTGCCATGGTTGAGTTGCCAGGGTTGTGTTCAAAGGTTGGACTCAATGTTCCTGTAGGTATTTTCTGACCTTACTGATTCTGTGATTCTGTATATGTAGCAAAGCAATAGGTTTGGCCAAATGGTAAAGGACACATAGCTGCATAACAATCACTTTGGGTCAGGAATTAAGATTTTCTTAGTGACTGGCAAAGCAAAATTACTTCAAAATAATTTCATTTGATGTCAGGGCTATTTGCTGAGGATGTTGGAGAAAATGGAATTCCTTTTTTTTCGAGGAAGAAGAATCTCTTGAAATGATAAAATCAGTAAGAACATAATGGAAAGATGTTGATAGCAAAAGAGAGAAAAAGGAAACAAACATAAAATATTGAATGTAAACAAAATAAGATGGTTGAGAAAAAGGGACATTACAAGGAAGAGGAACTATTTATAAAGCTATTTTATAAAGTAAATACTTGTACTGGTAATAGGAAACTTCTCTGTCTGTGTTTTTACCCTACCTCTGTGTATGAGAGTTTGGTCAAATGATGGTGCTCTGTGGCTGCTGAGATGATTGTTGAGTGACACACAGGCTTGGAGATGAGATGAAGTTCTTCAGATGACAGCCTGGTAGATCTCTGTTGCCTTTTGCTGGTAGAGAGGATAGAAAATTGGAAAATATCTTCTCTCCCATGAGAACAATACAAACATCATGTTGGTGTCTTTGGATTTAAGTAGCAACTATTTAAAACATCATATACAGTTGTTTTTAAGACATTTATGTAAAATGAGTAATAATTAATGTTAAAAAAAGTGAGAGAGATTATAGAGCAGGAAAATAGATGAAAAAATGCAACCGGAGAATGAAAGAAAAAGAAAAGAGAAACTAATACTGAAAGCAAGAAAAACAGGAAAAAAATCTTTTTCCTTCAATTGATTTCTATCCTTGTTCTTTCAATATTCCTGCTCCTTTCTATTTCTCTTCCCTTCCTCTTTTTTGAAGTCTCTTTCCTCACAGATGGTCTTTCTTTTTTTCCCCACTCAATTTGGAACTGAGTGGGATTTTTGTTAAAAATGGAATGTCCTTCTACCCTCACCCTCAGAACAGACATTGAAAGAGATCTCTGTAAGGCAGAGAGGAGAATGGAGGACCACTCTTTATGTCATACAATATTGGTTCAATACTGAAAGAGAAAAATTCTCTAAGGCTGTTTAATATGTGTTTCCTGACCCATGGGATTTGTCAAATCCTCAAACAGTTCCACTTTATTAAGAAGTAGTTAGAGCAAACTGGAAAGTGCTTTGACCTGTTGGCACATCCTGAAGAGCCTCAGAGATTCTTTTATACTTAAACTCAGCATTGAAACAACATTAAACCATTGAAATTTCTAGCTCTTTTTGTCTTTTATTCTCTTCTGCAAGCCTTGAGTGAAAAAAAATGTTTTATTTGTTCTTATAGCTGTTGCCAGCTTTACACATTATGACATATTTTAGCCTGCTCATTGACCTCAAACTAGGTCAACATCAATTTTAAGATAAAGTTTTCTCTTTTTTGAACTTCAGGCTTTACAGTAAAGTCATGAAATAAGGCAATGATAAATTTGATGCAAAAAGAAGAGACCAATCCTAAATATAAATGCAAAGGAAATGCAGAACTCCTGTTCATACAGCTACTACTATCTTATTTCATTTTATAAACTCTTAAAGTCAGAAGAGGTGAACTGATCCCTGGATCCTAAAACCACAAGGAAGATCTAAATCTTTGCTCCTTATTTAGAATGGCAGATCAATCATTCCTACTGCATAGTGACACATGATGTTAGGAACAGGAAAGAGACAGACAAAAAGACATGTCATAGTCACAGTTGCTGTAATATCCAACTTAGCCCTCTCTTTATATTGTAAAGAGAGAGGAAAATGTGGACCAAATCTGCCACAGAAATGGTGGATTTGCTTTGGACAGATACATTCAGCAGAGCAGCATTACTTTCAATGCCCTGCTAGGTGCAGTGGAGTGCAGCTACTGCAGAAATGTTGGCAGCTAAGAAGCAGGACTGCTGCTGTTTTCCAAGGAGCTGGGAGCTTGATCCAAGGTTCAGTGGATCAGAGAAAAGTCTCCATGGGTTTCACTGAGTTTTGGATCAGATCCCATTTCTTAACTCCTCTTTGCTTCCACAAGGGTTTACACTAATGCACTTCCACTGACTTCAAGTGAAAATACCACTGATTATAACTGCAGACACCCAGCTCTGTAACACCTGTGCTCTTCTTGATTGTCCTCATACCTCACATTTGCTAGTAAAACTAGAAGGCACACGATGGTTTTGAAGTCAGTGAAGGCACTGTCTTTAGCAGAACTCTGCTCAAACCACTGATCTGCCCATTCTCCACATCCTGGTCATAATTTTGTCACTTAGTAATCTAATAATTCTGTTTATTAGTAATCAAGAGCTCTTTGAATTTGGGATTAAATATTAGGTATTTAATCATGATAATAATAGCATCAATTGAAATAGATGAGCATTTGCAGCAGGTTAGTCACCCTAACTATTTTAGGAAGGAATCTTTCATTTTCTACAGTAATCTCCTACTTTTTACTATGTAAATGGCAAACTGAATTAAATTATCCACCTATTTTTTAGACAGGTACCAAGCCAGAGGTATGTGCTGAGATGCTAGTCTTTAAAATCAGTTATTTTTATTATGTATTCACTAGACATAACACTGCCTTCAGTTCTTTTGCAAAGAACAAATATGACAGGTGATTCTACCATAATAACAGCAGCCCAAATGAGGTAGATTTGGCTCTTTCCTCTGGGCAACTAAAAGATATTTGGGAATGGCAGACAGGAAATGCTCAGCCACACTCTGCAGCTTGTAAGTTTTAATTAAGAAAAACAAAGAGAAAAGCAGACTTTATTTCATGCAAATGTAAACATTTACATTTTCATAATACTGTAAATCTCTAGACCTGTGTTGTATTCTATGCCTTGGAAGAAAATTATCAATTGCATTTAGAAGGCAATATTTCTATTTTTTACTTACTGAATCTTTTCCTCTCCCTAGCCAGTCAGCGCCCTACTATTTTCATGGCACTGGGGACTAGCATGATGTGACAGTGTCTGGCTTTAAGAGTCTCATAAATCCTCTTGTTTCTCATCGCTTCATCCTTTCTTCCTCAAAGACTACTTCCAATGTTCCAAGATCTGCCTCGTGCTCTTATAAGGACCACTGATCAAAGATACTTCACATGTGAAAAACATGAAAAATAATCACAAGTAAAAATCAAAGACCTAGTTTTTAAATGGAGAATAATTATGCAACAATCATTTGAGTACTTGACTCTCTTTCTTCACAGGTCTTCCTTCTTGACACTTGACAAGTTCTGTCATTAGATATGGGAACAGTGGAACTATATGTGGGTAGGTACATGTAGGAACTACATCCTCATTATTATCCTGAAGACCTAACATTTTATAGACCCTCTAGGGATCTTAGGATCTAGGTGACTGAATCCTGCTTTGCATGTCATCTGCTCCTACCTGGCAATGGCTCGGTCATTTTCCATAATACTGACTGCAACTGTGATTGTTTAAGGATAAAAGGAGGTTAAAAGAGGAACAACTGCCAGCAGGAGAAGAGATGAAGGTGTTTCAGGAAATCAGTGGTTTGACATGGAAATTAAAATTTTGATTTTGCTCAGGAGTATTATTATTGAATTCCTTTGGTGTAAGATCAGGCCTTACCTAAGTATTTCTCAGAAGGTGGAATGCTTATTTGCCCCAAAACACCAAAGAAAAAGGCATAGCAAAGTTCCACAAAAGCTTCTGCTCTTGGATTTACATCTCAAGCTGCATGCCAGTTCATGCTTCACAATGTGTACCCTTGTCAGCAAAACCAATATGTCCCTTCCTATCAGCTCAGCCAGTTCTTAACTAACCAGTCACCAATAACTAATTCCAACTGCTGAGTTTCACCTTTTACACAAGGAAGATTGTAGGTTCAAGTACTGTGAAACCCCAAGCTGTGTCACAGTAGATCAAAGAATGGACCTTATAGAAATCCATTCAGAACAAGACTCTTTGCAGACTTTAACTACTAAATTTATAGACGTTTAAAGGACACAAATGAAGCAGTTATGAAACCATGTCTCAAGCTTGAGTCAACCATTATAAAATTTTTATCTGTATCATTTCTTGAATCTAGAAAAGGATTGTATTAATTATCCCTATGTACCTCCTGTGCACAGGAGCACTGGTCTATGTAATGGAGCAAGAGCTGTTGCAGAGAAAATCATAGGGAGACTTTGCTTGGAAATTAACCTTAAGCCAAATAATGGACAACTAAAGTTAGGCTTTTATAGCATGAAATATTTGACACCTTAACAGTGAGAAGTTTTATGAGTCTTCTTTCATCATGTGCTTACCTTGGGGTAATACAGAGCAGATTCATCTTGATTTGTCACTGTATCCTGCTGTTGAGATTAAAACACAGAGATAAAATACACCTCTTTCGAATTAGCTCTATTACAAATCTTCTCTTCTTTTTATTGTTATTTAATTAAATCTATATGTGTAATTAGAGAATTATTTCAATCACAGCTCATGTGTGATTATGGTTTTCACTGTTAAGGTGTAATTGCTGATATAGTCATATATATATATATACACACACACATATATGTATATGTAATTATATATGCACTCATGAAGCAGCTGTGATTGTTATCTCAGGGTTGTGCTTGCAGTCACCAATGATCACCCTCCATTTCAGAAGGCACTGAATGTTGGGAAGCTGTTCAACCCAGCAATTCAATTTCTAGTTACTTTTCTTGTTAGAGTCATAAATTCAAACCACATTGACAAAGACAACAGACATACTGCAAGTCACCATTTGCACCTGAGACGTGTAATGCCTAATTGAAGCCATTTCACTGGCTCAAACTGAAGTTCACATGGCATTTCTTGACTACAGAGGAGCTCTGCAGTGATGGAGCAGTGGTTGTGGCTGGATTTAACCAGGGAAATCCTCTGCACAGGACAAGGTGTGTGTTTATCTCACTGCACAGGTCCCCTTGGCATAATCATATTGCTGATCTGACAGATCAGTAAAGTATCAGCTGATTGCTCCTTCAGTACTTTTAACATGAAGTAACGATGCAGTTTCCCAAAAACAAAGGAGAGGGAGAGGAAATGCTGTGTGTGAATCCTTGGTGGATGGTGCCATCATGTTCTACCCAGTGTCATTCTGCCCAGAGATACAGCTCTGACTAACCCTGAATAAGCCAATGGTTGTGTTCTGGGAGACCCAAGCTTTTCTCAATAACACATGCACTGCAGCTGCAGTTGAAATCTGTTTCGTATTTAGTGTAACAAATTATGCAAAGTACACCAAATAGGACCCATTTCAAATTCCAGTGGGCCTTTCTGAAAACATTTTAGAGAAATGTTTTCTTTGCTGTTTCCCTTCTGCTCTCATTAAAAAGGTGAATCACTGAAAGTAATTGTGTAACAAAGCAGAGTGACAGTCTGTTCAGAAAACAGCATGATAGGCTGTGGTTTTCCCAAAGACCTTCACATCTTTAATATTAGTGAGCTTGACTACATAATCCAGAATGGACCCTTGGCTTAGAAACTGTATATCCCTAGCCAAGAAGAAAAGTTTCAAATATTTCTCACCATAAAATATTTTAAACTACCCTTTTTAACATTTCTCTGTATTGAAAATTTCTTTTTGTTTTCATGGAAAATACCACACAACATCAACAAGACCGGATTATTTTGAGAACTGTTTAAAGAAGGAAACAGCTTTAAGAGAAGAGTTAATTAGAAATAGAAGGATAAAAGAATAGAATGGAAGTAAATAGATGTCCTTGGTTCAGATCAAAACTCAGTTGGTGGTTACCAAATTGTAGAGTAATTTGTTTGGGTTCCTTGGGGGACAGAGTCATCTTGTTTGTTTGTTTTTTACATGACATAAACTTCATATTGTTAACCTCAGATGTTAAAGTCATGTCAGGCCACAAAAATAATGATGCTTAGAAAACTAAGAATTTGGGGGCTTTTTATTTGTTGTTTTGGTTTACAGCTTTTCTTTTTAAAAACAAAACAAAACACCACAAAACCAGTTTTAAGGACTGGAAATTTTTTGTCTGGTGTAATCACATGATTCCAAAACAGGGGCTTTGCAGAGAAGTATCAAATATCATGACCATGATAAAAATCACAAGAACAGGGAATACTCCTAATTAGTGGACAATGAGATGAGGGAAAGTTAAATTTGACAGTCTTGCCTTCAGTAGTCACTAAGCCATTCCTGTCATGGCTAAGGCATAAATACATGTGGGGAAAAGTTTGCTCTATTTGTGTGTTCTGCACAATTATTTATAAGTCTGTGGTGTGAGGACTCAGTCCTCTATGAGGTCATTTGGCCCAGCATCCCCAGCTGCTCACTGACACCATAATCCTGATCTTTATTGGTAAATCTATACAGCCATGCTGGTTTATGGCTCAAGCCAGCATGCAGGGCTGAATTCCCCAGCCATCCATACTGCTCCTAGGAGTTGTCTCACACTTTGGCTCAGACCTGGAGCAAGGAAGAAAATTTGCCAAGCAGAGAAACTCAGGGGTGGATTAAGCAGTATGGATACAACTGAACACACAATGAGTGAAAATCTGGGCACAGCTAAAGCAGTACAAAGACACCCTTTGAGATTCTCTCAGTGACTTGAACCAGCTACTGTCATGTGGAAAGGCCCTCAGCCCACCAAGTGCTGGAAAAATCTTGCATCCCAATAACATTCAGGGATAACTCCTATTGCACAGGGAATTCTGTCTGCCTTTTTCCCCTTTTCAGCAGGCAAAATCAAAGCAACAAACAGAAAAAATCCTGGAGAATGGGAATTTACTCAAGCTCAAGGGTAAAGATGAGGGAATTCCCTTTCTCATTTCATCATCAGAAAGAAAACTGTTCATTCTTGACTTTACTTCATCCGTGCTATTGAGCACAGTCTATTCTAGAACATTTTTACTACTTTTTTATTCCAAGGGAATGTTTTAGGTTTGGGGTTTTCTTTCAATTGAATTGGAATCTTAAACTATCTTTTTAGGTAAAAAGACAAACAGTTAACAAAAATACAACAAATACAACAACAAAATTGCTAAATCATCACTTCATAATTATTTCTGTAAGATATCTGATCCATGGCATGCCAGCATAAAAAAAATAATATCCTTGGCACATTTATATTCTGCAAAATGTAGCCTAGATGGCTCTACCTCAGCCATCATTCTTCTTTTCTTTGTGCTCTATGCAGGTGATGCATCTTTTTGACAATGCAGTTTCATTAAGTTTAATAGTCTTATAATCACATAGGGGCTTATTGTTATACTCTTTATCAAATATTGTTATTTCTCTAACAGTTTAAGATTGAATTTAATTATTTCTTCTTTTAGCTGACCTATTGCCTTAGAAACTCAGATGAGATGTCCAGTTCCCACAGTATTATTTCTACCCACGGTCTCAGCGCTGCTCCTTTCAAAGCAGAACTCCCAGCAAGTATAAGAATTAAGTATGCTCATATTACTGGATGGCAATGTCACATTCTCATGGCAAATGGGTGTTTTGCTTTATTTCTATTTTTTTCTTTATTTCAGTCTCCAGCAGCATGTACTCCTTTGGCAGCAGCATCAGCACTCAGTGCTGGTTGGTAAGTGCCCACAGCACGGCACAGCACAAAGCCTTGGCATCAAGGCAGAACTGTGCTGAAATGTCTGTTCTGTGTGTGAGTGAATGTCAGGAAGGTTAACTGGCTTCACAACTGTCACCCTGTCCCTCTACCAGTGCCTTGCTGCAGGTAAATCCCCTGTCTGACTCTCTCACAGCCCCTGGGCAGCCAGAGGAGCTCTGGGCTGCTCTGCCTGCCAAACCGAGCTAACCGTGACTGGAGCTGCACTGACCACTCTGCTGAGACAACAGCATCCTCCCCCCCTTTTCTCATCAGCAACTAATTTTGTTATGCTTTCCCATAAAGAAAAAAGCCCAAAACAAATAAACTCATCTGGCAAGAATTACTCTTCCCCAAGCAATTGTGGTTGATAGTTCAGCTATCCTCTGAGAGAGGAATTTTTTTGAAAAATTCAGCATTAACTGAACCCAAACTGTCAAAATCCGTGTTATTTTTATCATTGGCCTAAAGAGAGCAAAGTTAGGATAATGTTGGCAGTTTTATTGCAACTTTTTTCATTTTTGTTTATGTTTTCTTTATTATTTTCAAGGTATAGTTTAAAATTCATGGCACTTCCATTCTCAGTAGGTTTTATTCTTATTATCTATCAAGAGAGCTGACTTTCACTGCTGATGTTGGGAAGATTATCACCAATTCCTATCCTCTCTTCATTTAGATAGAAACATTTCTCACATATTTGTAAAAGCTAAGTATTTTCTTCTGAACACCTCTAAGAAAAAAACTTTGTCTTCCCATCTGTAACTTTTTAATTGCCTCCTTTTAGACTGCACTTACTTCTCCTTCCCTTTCCCTCTTCTTCCTATCACTGTCCATATTTATCCATATCTGACCTTAGATAATTACTATTTTCAAATTTTTCATGTTCATGGACAGTGGCATTTGTTGCAGCCTACAGTGGTTCAGATCTTTTACACATTCTTCAGTTCAGATTTGGTCATATTTGTAACTATCTTGACGTTTAAATTGTTTTGGCTTTGGCTGTGGCCATGTGGCCCTGGATACTTTGATAGCCTACTGCAAAAATAGTGTACAAGAGGTATACAGCATTTACTAAGGATATACAGAGTATTCAGTTTTCAGATGCCTTCAGATTTTACAGTTATTGCTGATTATTTTCAGCTTTACATTCAGCTGTATATGTTATATTCGACTTGCATTGTCAGATTATAGCTGTGAGCTTGTTTTTAGTTATGACACTGAGAGCATCTCATCTTTCTGTAGATTTCTTTCTTATAGCTGAAGTTAAATTTCACTTCACAATCCACCCACCAGAATTTTCATTATGCCCCCAAAGCCATAATCATTGTCAGATGCTGTATCATTCCTCTTGATCATTTGACATATTCCTCAAATGTACATACAGACATGGAGGTAATTAAACTCATGTATCCTTACTATTCTTCTTCTCTTGTTTCAGAAAACCATATCTTCCCTTTTACTTTGCAAGTAATGACATCTGAGTTAACAGAACTCCATGCAGCTGCTATGGTTTGAAGTCTGTTCAATAACATCTTCATGTTTATCTGTGCTCCTCCTACCACGATGGAAATTGTTTCACCCAAACAGACCATTGCCTCGTTGAGACATCCTGGGAATCAAAAACCTGCCTCTTTCTACTGCCAGGATGAAAATGGTCTATGTATGTGTTTGTTCCCTTTAACAGGACCTGTCTCTTTATTCTGAAATTTCCTCAAAACCACTGCCCAAACGATGTTCTTCTGGAGGCTAAAACTTCATAGCATCAAATGATAAAACATCAAATGATAAAAGTTTCAATACCTTCATCTTCTTACTCACAGCGCTCTGAGTAAGAAGATGAAGGTATTGAAACTTTACAATATTTGTGATTATTAAAACAAGGAAGATCAATGGAGGCTAGCTGAAATTGTGTATGATGTGTGAAATTATCTGTGGTCTGAAATTATGTGTATTAGACATCTCTATGTAAAACTATAAAAGATCAGAGCAACGTGTTAATTAAGTTGCATAGGTTGCTGAGAGCTTGATTAGAAAAGCCATGTTATTCAAGAGTGTTTTTTGAGCACAAGTCCATCTGGTGATTTGATAAAAGTATTTAGTTTCTCAAGGCAATCTGAGTGCATACTCCCTAGGCGCCACTGTTTACAGCTTAAATATGACTTGCATGTGGATTCAGCATTACAAATAGGAAACAGCAGCCCTTGGACTTGTACTCTAATGTAGTCCTTTCATCACCATGTTACCCTTAAGCATCTCCTTTCCTATTGTAATTTGGTCTAAATGCAAAGCATTAGTGCTATCGATAAAAACTAATGGTTCTACTTAGAAAAAGAGAGATATATTTAAAATAAAGGAGATGGCTGGCTTGCTTTGCCTTGTATCCAGGAAGTCAAGCAGGGATACTGGCCTGCAGGCATCTACTTCTGGACACAGATTGTAGAAGCAGCACCTTTGTCATGAAGGATCAGCCTACACCTGCATCCTTCAAACCTGTTTATCAGGGAATGTATCTTACTTACTAGTGTACGCAGCCAAAATCAAGGAACTGCATTATTTTTCCATTGTCAGTTTAACTGAAACAAATATTACAGTGCTTATGAAGATGAGGAAACATAATTGACAGAACAGGCAGCATAGGTGCAGCAACAGGAATATTTACAATGTTTTGCCACTGTGAGAAAATGTAACCTTAATGGTCTTTCTTGGTTTAGATTAGTTGATGCAGTAATTGAACTTTGTCTTCAGTGTTGATGTTTCAACTAAAATTCAGAATCAAGATATCATTATAGAAAATACACATGAAACTAATAAAATGCCATATTCTAGAAAATCAAGGCGGAAATCACATTTTCAACTGCTGTTAAGCAAGGTAATTACAGTAAAGAGAAGTACTTTTAACTTCCAGTAGCTGAAGATCTGACACCACCTCTGCTCTTGCTACTAAGACATTTGGAATAGAGAGCTGTGTAAATTCCCCATATCAGTGCATATGTAATTTGCATAAAAAGAAAATCTGCACAGTAAAGCTGAGAGAAATATTTGGAACATGCTGCAACTTCAAAATTCAAAGTGCTGGGTTGTTCAGGAAAGCAGCACAGAATCCTCACTCTTATGCCTCTTCAGTCAAGAGAAAAAGTTTCTTTGTGGGACCCCTATCTCAGTCAAGCAGAAGGGTAATGAATTCTATGCAAAACCTTTAATTGCTATGCATAGTCACTACTGTGAAGAAATTAGTGAATTGTAGTCTAGATCTCACCTTGGTAGTCCATCAATTTCTTACACTGGAAGTCAGCCTGTTCTCAAGCTTTGGCATAGCTGCAGTTTGGCAAAGGAACTTGCAAGAACCACGGTGGGTAAAACTAAACTATCAGCTTTTCAGATAGCAAATCCTTTTGTAGCTTGGGCAATGTCCTCTGTGTAGTGTGCAGCTTCAAGCACAGCAAGGAGTGTTAGCAAACAGTCTCCCATCCTCACTTTCCAAGGAAAGGTTTGCCCCAGCCCCCCTATTGACTTACCCTGTTTCCTCCCAGCAGCCCGACAGATTCTACTTCCGTTGCCCTCTGTTTCACAAAGGACACATGCTTTTGTTTGCTTCATGCTTCTTATCCCTGCACAATGATTCTCCCTTTTTCAGATCTCTCTCCAAAGCCCTGAGCTTCCAGTTAGGCACCCAGTGCTAGGCACTTGTCTTTGTTCCAGCTTTTCCATTTCAGTTTTGTGTAAACAGGCGAGTTTTGCCTCTAACAGTAAGCATATTTGTGACCTTTCAATCGTGCAATAATTCCTGTCATCTCGCCCTTTTCCCAAATGCTTGCACCTTTTTTTTTAATAGTTACTGTTTTAGTTAATTGGGCTATGGCCTATTTTTTAAATTGCCTGTTAAGCTCCATAGACACCTGGGGCACTGGATGCATAAATAATACTTAGTAAAAAACAATGAGATGGAAGCTCCCATTAAATTTTTTCATGGTAACTTGCACCTAATGAACTCACATCCGGCAACAGGAAAAGTAGATAGCTAGCAGGGAGTATTAAAGCAGATTTTTGAGGTGATTCATAAAAGATATAGAGTCAAGAAATCTGGAGGATGTGGAAAAATATCAGCTAGGGGTCTTTGATTAATGGATATATTTAGGTAACTGAAATTGAGGAAGCATTTGCTAGATTCCAAATAGTTATGGAAAATAGAAGATGAACACTGACAATTAGTTCCATGTATTAGGTGAGAGTGAAAACCTATTAGTCTCTAAGTGTGTTCAGAATTCTCACCAAAAAGCTCCTAAATTCATACATCCATGATGTTCAGAAAGAAGTAGTTCAGTGACAAATGTCAACTAATTCAGTTCTGAATTGTGTTTTGACTGCTCATATTTTTAGTGGAATGATGTGTAATCCTAGACCTCGTTTTAATCATTCTGTTACTGTCATGATCTTTAACCTCTAACACCTCTGTGAGCTACAGCACAGTAATTGTCCTAATTTTAGATATGGAAAACAGCTACCCAGAGAGTCATCCTTAAATGGACTCAGGTATAATGATGACATGTAATGCAGTACCTAACCTTTGCTACCTACTGCAACCCATACACATACATCCTTCAATCCTGTTTACATTCCAATGGGAGATTTGAGAGGCCATGAACATGGTCTGGTTCGAATATTCATTCAGATACAGGAAAACTGCTGAGTTGCCCACCCTCTAGAAAGAAACTCTCTTCTCCCATTGAATGATGTCCTTTGGTGGCTAAACAAAGCCTCAAGAAGGGCATGGGATGGCTGTTTATGTGTGTGTCTTCTATTTGTCTGCTTCTGTTTCTATTTCTTTGGCATAATTAAAATGTCATTGGGCCAGAAAAAATATGAGAAGAAACAGAAAAAATATTTAAATAAAGAGACAACATAACCCTGTAGGTAAGAAATATAATGTGATGGATTATGTATCTGCATAATCTTACAATTAATTCTGAATCCAAAAACCATCTTCATTAATCATTTGCAGGATTCAAACCTTGATTTATATCTTCTAAACTGAATATCCCAACTCTGAACATTATTTAGTTATGCTCTGGCTTTTTGCTTCCAATTTTCATATAAATCAGCAATTTTAAAAGATGCACAGCAGGGTTCCATCTCAGTTTAAAACTTTGCAGTTCAAGTGCTCAGGTAGCAGAAAGCAAGGGCTCAGACTGTTTTATGAAGAAAAGGAAATCTAATTTAACACACCCATGTCACCACTAACCTTTGTGTTGTGGCTCCTGCTGAGGGCTGTGGGTTTCAGCAATGATATCATTACAACATTCAGTACAGAACCAAGGAGGTACATTTTACTGAAGCTGTCTTGGCTCCACAAGAGCTTTTTCAGGAAAATATGCATTGCTCCTCCAGAAGTGAGAGGCCTGAGGAGGTGACACATTGCAGACACACATTGGGGTCTTTGGGGCATTAGTGGAGTGCAGCCAACACGTTTGGGGTTTGCCAGTGCAGGAAGGGGATGTGGCAATGTGAGGACCCGAGAGACACCAGCGCTCTCATGCAATGCAAACCAGACTGAAGAGGCAGCACATAAAGGCCTGATCTGGGGAACAGGAAGGTCATGAGAATCTAAAAGAATGGGTGGAAGAAGTCATGAACTGTATTGCCTAAATCCAGACACCACAATTGTATTAAATGGGTATAATTTACCAGAACATCTGAAATTTCTGAATTAAAATGAGAGAAATCCTCCTCCTCCCCCTGCTATCAGCCACCATTTGGCTTATGGATCAAACCCTGCAAACAGCATGGACAGCCCACACACCACTATTGGGCAGTTCTGGGCACTGCCAGGGGCATGATGTGTAGTGAGCTTTCAACTTCCATATTGTTTTCAATTAATCTGAAGTATTTTAGTTAATTTACATTAGACAGGTTTTTGTTGCAACACGTAAAACTTCATCAAGACATGAAAAACTATCCACAATCAAAAGAGTGCACAACTGCCTGTTCTAGAAAAGCACCTATTAAAGACTTTCTACATACTAATGTCTGTTTTCATTAACTTTTAAAAGTCTAAATTTTCTCCTGGTGTATGCATTTTCAGAATATGACTTTGAGGCTAAAAAAAAGCTGTAATAGTATATAAGAAGAGTGTGTTTCTGTATGTTTGTGTGTGCCTGCATGACATACTTGCACTTAGAAATATGAAAGTGTTGCAGTGGTTGCACAAAAAAGGCTTTTGTTTTACCTACAATATCCCTACGAGGATAAAACCCTGGTCTATAAAGATAGCCCATAAACCTGTTTTTCCTATTTTTTTTTTTGTTTTGTCTTCTACTTGTTACTGAGAGAAACAGTGAGAAGGGAGGCAATAGACAACAGTGATCCCATAAAACGTGTTCAATTTATTAATAAGATTTCAGAAAAAGATGAGACCCAGCAGCCTGTAGACAGGAGTAAGTTCTACAACAGTCTGGTTACCAATCATTCTAAGAGCCAGCTAACAGCTGTCTGACCATTGGATATGGCTATTTGCATGGCTAACAATTGGATGTCTATCTGCTGTGTGAATGGCTTGCAACAAGCTGTTTGTTTGGGGACTATTCATAACGGCACAGTCAAAAGTCTCCTGAAAGGCATACTCCTTTCCATTTCTGTTCTTTACCCTTCTAAAATTGGCAATTTATTACATCAAAAAATAGCAGTCAACCCAGAAAAGGACAAAATTGACACAGTTCCCTTTTGATCTTTCAGTTTTGAATAGGCACCCACCAATGAACTTCCCAATGAATATTCATTGGATGCAAAAGAAGTACCCAGCATTTTTTTTAAACAGAGATTTTACTCTAAATATTTAATAAAAGAGATAACCCTTGATATTTTATACGGCAGAGATGCATTTTTAACCAACTTTAGAAAAGGGAGTTAATTTCATTGCATGCATTTGCTGCATTATTCTCTTTAATTTTATCTATATAGTCTTTTCCTGTATTTTCCCATGTCTCTAGCCTTGTGGCAGGTTATTCCATACCTCTTCTTTGCACAATTTCTTTTACTTTTCTTTAAAGCAATTGTTAGTGTTGCCTTTGACCCAAGTAGTTTATACCATCAGTTTGATCCAATATATACCAAATATTGTCCTCCTTTGAAATCTGTAGAACTATTTAGAAATTTACATGGAAATTATATGAAACTTCCTTTTGCTACAAAAAGGTAATGGGCCAAAAGACATTTTGTATGTGCAAAATTCCATTCTTTGAAGTTTCTCTTCTTTCAAGGCAATAATTCCAAATTTTCACCAGTGTAATCAAGCATGGAGTTGGTCCTTTAGAAGAGGTTCTGATTTGCTACAAATCACTCTATAACAGGAGAGATGGATAATGGGATTTCATGTGTGACACACACAGTACATTATTGCCAATGTTGTTTTTTCTCTTAGACCTGATGTAATAAACACTAAATAAGAGCCCTTAAGGGCAGAGTCTACCATCTTCACACAAGATATTTTATAGCTTCCCAAGGAGAAGATATCTTAGTTAATATAATTAATAAATCAATTTTTCATCTACTGTAATTTCATATCATAGTTTAGTATCATGCTCTATGTTAAAGTATTCAAGTGTTCTCATACCAGAGCCATTTAAAAGGACTGTTCAAGAGAATCAGCATACTGTACAGTTGTGGTTGCTTCTCCACTGCATAAAAGGCTGGCCTTTTTCCTTGGGATGTCAGCTTGCTACTTCAGACATCTTAAATAGAAACTGGTCGTGGCTTAGAAAATGTATAAAGTTCATTCCCAGTGCATGACTGCAGCAGGAGCTGCTTTTAGGATCCTTACCAAAGCAAGGAGCTGCAGATTGGAGTTGGCTGCAGACAGGACCAGAGGTTTTTGCACGTTCCTTCAACCCACATTGAAGCAGCAATTTACAATGCAGCAGATTACAACTGGAAAGATACAATGCTACTCAAGATTTCTGTTGATATGATACTGAGATGTCTGGCAGCCAGATTCATTACATAGCAATCAAATTAATTACAACCCCTGGAAACAGATAAAAAAATGCAGGTTGAAAGATACTGAGGGAAGTCTACTTTGTTTTCCTTTTTAACTATAAGTTCTTAGCATTCTGCCACATTTTGCCTACAGTCATGCTTTTCCATTCACTGATTAGATTACCATGCTGCTTGCTAAACATATTATGCTCCTGAAAGTCCCTCCCCAGAAGCTCCAGCTGGTGCAGATGCAGTGATCCACTCCTTCAGTCAGACTGGCCAGAGGAACCACACTGCACTGCTGCATTAGTTACTGCTTCCCTCCACAGGCAAATTACCAGGCTCTTTTCACTTTGAGAGCCTTACATGGTCTGAGACTTTACCTGAGACACACTTGCTCTCATGCACTGCTGCAAGCCTGCTGAGAACAGCTGAGAACAAGGGACTTAGTTGCATTTTAACTGCAGATAAAGACATCAAATTCTCACCAGACTTCCCAGCTCTGGAGTTTTCATACCCATATTACAGCAGCAAGTTGGAGCTGCATCTTCTGCATGTGGAAATGATAGCATTGATTAATTAGCTCTGCTTACTTAATGATGTTGTCCTAGTGATGGATATGTAGCTATTTTGAAATTAAGGTCCAATTTTCACTTTATTACTCTTACACTCAAAAATAGGATTCATCTGAAATAATATATCTACAATGTGAAATTTTCCAGCTGAACAAATAATCTAGCCTTCCTTTGGAGTCAGTAAGGAGAAACAGAAAGAAAATCATTCTCATTACTTTAGGGATCAGATCTACAGGGATCCTACAGTGGGAATGTGTGGTTAAGTCTGTATTCTGTAAGTCAGAACTACAGTAAAGATGAACCAATCAATTCTGAGTGTGCAGATTTATCCACAGCACAGTGCAGCAATAGTTTAAAGCAGATGTTAAAGCCCAGGAGCACCAGAGCCACGTTATCACAGTTCTGTGGTTGACCTACTGTAGCTACCCCTAGGACTGCTCAATGCCATCCAAACAAAGCTACAATTGTTGACTTCTGTGAGGTAGAGCTAGCCCAGGTATCTCTGCAACAGAATACACTGCAGACATGCCCCTTCATGTTCATTCATCAGCAAGTTACACTTGCACTGAAACTGATCTAGGGCCTGATCTAATAAGATCAAGCCTCTTCATACTGTTAGAAGTGCATCAGTGTCAAGGGTTATATATGTTTAAAATCATTCCCCAAACTGACATAGTTATATGAGAAAGCTGCATGTATAGCCCAAGTCCCTCTCTGTGGACCTTTGGGGCACAGTGCAAGGCCCATCTCTTTATTCAGGCTTTTTTCTAGTGTAAATAGCCTTTTTCTCTTTTTTTTTTTTTTTTGATTGCTCAGCCAGAGGGTTAAGGACATTACTTGTGTGTCTTTGTTGTATTATATCATAGGTAATTGAAAACTTAAGTGGTTTAATCTTCAGGCAGGCAACAGTTGGCAACATATCAAATTTTATTGAATGGTTTTAATGTGGGGTGTACTCTGAGGCCAAGGGCAAGGCAGAGAGTTTCAGTTTTATTGAATCAAATTTGGAGAGTATGTATTTGGTCTCCACATATACTCTATTCATGTAGAACATCAAAGACCTCTTAATAATCCAAGCCTTGGAATTTTATCTCTTACTGCACAGGCTGACTTGTTCTGTTTACTTGTTCCCTGGTGGATGTAAATTTTCCAAAAGCCAGTATAAATGCTTCTGGTAGGGCTATGGGAGTTACAAATTGTGGCTAATAGCAATGATGTCTCTGCTGAAATACTCCACTGTATCACATTTTGTTTTAATAGTTACAGAAGACCCACTAAGGCAATGCCTGTGTCTGTGTAGCTTGGAACCCACAGTCTATGTCCCAGTTCTGTTATTAACAGCTGTAGTGTTGGATTTTGCTGGAGCTTGGTCCAAGCTCAGTGATAGAGCAGGTGTGGCTCAAGGTACCCCAGTGTGAACTACCCACCATTTCATATCTTAGCTGCCTCAACTACACTGATAACTTCTCATCCAAGTTCTTATGTAACATCTGGATTATTTTAATGTAACAGAGTTTTGCCTCATAGATGCCAACACACGAAGTTCCTGTTTGCTGCACTGATCACATTACCTATCCCATGGCATCTCTCAGTTGGTTCCCATATCCCTAAAAGATCCAAGATAGGTGCTTTACCTCAGTTACAAAGGCCTTCCTGACATACTGCATCACTCATATCATTTCTGTGCAGCACCCAGAGGTCTCACTACCTCTCATCCTGTGAACTGTTTTGTAGAAATCCCAACAAGCACTTCAATGATTTCTCCTTTGTTGGGGAGAAATTTTCTCTAAACATGTTCAAATTTTCTGTAAACGTGTTCAAATTTTTCTCTGTCTTCTTTCAAGCCCAGCTGAGGATCATCCTGCTAAGCTTTCCACACACCCCAGGGCATTGCTTCCCACAGCTAACAGGAAGGGAGGTCTGTTCTCAAGGGACTGCTCATCTGCAGTCCAGAGGGCTTCCCTTGAGGCACAAATCATTACTTATGACTGTCATGCCTGCACTGAGAGAGGAGCAGGCAGCAGCCAAAGAGATTTTGAAAACAGCCTGCAGCCAGCAGCTTGATTGTTGTATGGAAAGTCCAGGTGCTCAGAAATAGCTCCTCCCTTCCCTGTGAGTAGCAGGGAGACTACCATGAACAACAAGGAGGCAGCTTCTCAAGCCATCAAAAACTAAGCACTACAAGCTTTATAAGTCAAAAACATTTAAACCTCACCCAGAAATTAGTGTTGGATATTGCCTTAAATACAGTTTTCTATGGGGAAACACAAGTGACCTGTATTGCCCTTTGAGAAGTCTTGTGCCCTCAAATACTTGGATTTCCAGTAAATAAAGATACTGTGTTGGAGCATGATGATTATAAAACATCTTCAATAATTACAGAAGATCTAATACAAATAAACCATATATTTTTGGCTATATTTTGGCATATAAACCTTCTTCAGAAATATGCACTAAATCTCAGTCTCTTCCCTCTCATGAAAAAAAAAAAGCCTGGGATGGATTTGTCACACAATGAAACATAAAGGGAAGAATTATCTTTGGGTATTTACATTTAAAATACCAGCAATTTACTGATCAATAAATAAATAATTTAAAAAGTCCTTTTGAATTCTTCCAGCAAGCCATCCTTAGGATGTGCTATAACTCCCAAACTCTTTATAGATTCCATGGGAGCATTTGTACACACCTTCACGTAGAACATTACAATTAATGGTCACAGACCACATCACAGCAGCACTGAGCAGATATTGGTGCTGTGTAGGTATCTTATCATTAACCAGCCTCCAGTAACCCAGTCAGCTCTGCATTGTCCATTTGTGTCTTGGTGAAGATAAAGCCATTGGCTGTGAACTCATGGTTTTTGGGGCAAGGATAATGAGTTTGGAAGAATTCAGGTGCTCTAATAAACTTGATGGTGCCATGTTGCTGGTGCCACTGTATACACTGGATATGGTTCAAAATAATATTTAAACAATGTCAGTTTAGCTGATATATGTAAAGAAGTGCTACAATTACACCGAAATCTACTAATTACCTCTAGGGTTTGTTGGATATTTAGAATTTATTTACCAATAAACTCTATAAATAGAATGTTTATTCTCAATAAACATTTTTATTATTGTAGTAAGGTTTTAAAATATGTATTAAATATGAAAATACAGTAATATATTTATATGTTTAGTATATAAATTTGAGAGTTAGTCACAATTACTCAACACAGCACAATTTAGAAATAGTCTAGATATCATGTATCTATAGAGTTGATTTTTTATGCATTATAGACTATATTTTCAGGATCTGCTCTATGACATAAAAGTTTAAAGCGTGTGGCACAAACCCTTCTCACTTCTCAATCATTATTTCTTTTTTGACCAGCTCCTCCTGGAAACTCTCCAGTATTTAAATTTGACAGTGAAAGACAGGTGATGTTAGGATACAGTTTTGTCAGAACATGAAACATACCAGATTGAAATTATTTTCATAATCCTGTACAATTCATATCATATAAGAAGATGGTTTAGTTCAAATATTGTCAAATAAATCTTTTTGTAATTAAGTATTTGTTTTATTCTGCTCTTCACAAATGACAGTGAAATGAGGTGTTGGTTTTAGACTTGTCCCCTAGCATGTAAGGCAGCCCCTCAGTACAATATCTGAGTATTTTTAATCTCGGATTTATTTCTCTTTGATAAAAGTTTCTGTGATAACCATAAATTAGTGCCCAGTCATAGAACTGAGATATAAATAATAGAGCTATGGCAAGTCTTATTCTCCACTTCTAATTTAAAATCTACACATATTAGCAGACCTACCATTTCTAACAAAAGTATGCATGACAGGCTTGTAGCTCCATGTACCAATTGCAGTTCAGTGTTTCTGATGAGATCTGTGAAATAAAAACTCACATATCCTCTTAGCTGAATGTCTAACAGCAGTGAACCACAGGATATATGTGATTTTCCATTCTTTATTTTGAAAATTGTCTCTTCTGGTTCTCCCTTTTTCTCACCCTTCCCTTTATCTTTCATGGTGTTTTCTTGGAGATGGAAACATCGGAATGCAAACCACTTTGATGTCATTCATGAAATTATTGTATTCTGCTACAGCTCCAGAATAATGTTACAATATTGTATCTTGGGAGACTCAGGCAAGCAAAAAAATCTTCAAAGTTCCGATCACCAGAAATGGCTGTAACCATTATCTTACAAAAAATATTTGTAAAATACCTTTCTATTTATTCTATTTATTCCTCAGTGGATTGTACATCTCCATAACTGTTTAAGTCCTTTGCTTTGATATCACAAATTCATCCATAAGGGGTTAACTGAGCAGTGGGTGCCTTACTTCTGATGTCACAGCTGTACCATTGGACACAAAGCTTTACCTAAAGCAGCAGCAGAAGGAATGGAGCCAGCAGTGGTGGAGGAGAGGAAAAGAAATTCACTTCTGTGCCAAAGTTCCACCATATGTCTATGCTTCCTAGCCAAAGTTTGTTTAAATTGTTACCAAATCGTTTTTGTTTGATTGGAATATCAAATACCACATTTTCCAGCATGTCTTAAGGATAAAGAAAGCTAAAATATTAGCTGGGAAATCAGTTTTGCTCACTGTACAAAATAATACTCACTGTACATTACTGGAGTAGAAAAGGCTTGGTAATTCATGGCCATCAGATTGATGAGGAGAATTTTATTGAATTACTGAAGCTTCACAGCAATGACAATGAGACCCTGGGAAGCTAGCTGAAGAGAAAACAAGATTACACAAGTCCAACAATTCAGAATGAAATCATCAGTCTAATGAGCCGTGAAGTTATCCCCACTATTGTAAAGGAAATTAATTGTGGTTGACAATACCATTCTGTCATAGCTGATAGAACTCAGGATTACATAGATATAGTATGCAGAAGAAAAGTGTCCATCTTCACCACACTGACCCTAGCAGGCAAACCAACAAAAAACTTGGTTATAATTTCCTATACACCAAACAATTCCATGGACTTAATTGGAAAAATTGCTTACTGACATTGTGTACTCGTTTGTAATGTGCAACACTCATGAATAAATCAAAAACATTCTTGGGAAAATGTCCAGAAGTGCACAGACTTTCAAGTGAAGATATATTTTGAAGTAGAGATAGGTTTCATAGATCATCTAGCCTTCTTCTCCTCTGTAAAAGAAGAGATTCAAAACAATCTACTATCCAGCCTTATGAGATATTCAGAGGAAGTCAGGAGTGGACATATAAAAACTGAGGCCAGCAGGGTCTCAATGAGAGGATGACACTGTAAATGTGCTTGCTTTAATGTCCCACACTCATAAAACCCGTGATGAGTCTGAAATAAAAGTTTATAAGAGGGACAAAGCACAACACTAAGCAGAATATGTCAAGTAAATTTTGTCAAAGGAAGGTTAATGAGGCAAAGAACTGATTCAACTGTGTCTATTACTAAATAAGCAGAAGAAATTGTCCAAACATCAGACTTGGTTCCAACAGCACCTCCACAGCCCAAAGCTTCCTCTGCTATTTAGCTGTGAGAGGAGACAATTTTATGTAACCAAAGGAAAAGAATTTTTCAGACTGTAGTACTTCAAAGAAATTTAAGTGTGTTTTTTCCAGCTGAAGACCACATTTCTGTAGGCTGATCTGAATGAATATCCACCATGGGAAGGCATGTTTCATGTCAACGTGAATGAGGAATTTGCTGGCTGTGAACTTGAGGGGGGAAGAAAACATGATTAAGAAATATCCCCCACTCAGAATCTGACCATAGGAAATACAACTAGAGACATTTCACAGACTAGAACAACTCCTGTAGGGAGCTTGCAGTCTGGTAAGTGTCTCAGCACAGCTGCAGTCCCTTCAGTGTGACAACTTCACCATCAGCTGCCACAGAGAGGCTGTGCCTGCAGAGCTCCACAGCTGAGCCACCTCCAGACAAGGCTGAGGACAGATTAATTTATTTTCCTATTCTACCAACTTTGCCTGCAGTGTTTGTTATTATACTTACCAGCCCAAAGATTCACAGCACATGCTGTTTCCTCAAATGTCTGCTTTGTTCAGAACTGTCTACTCTGAATGCTCTGCAAGCATCATGTCATCATTTCAGGTCACTCCAGGCTTTACTGGAGCCTTACCCTTTAGACAAAGCTGTGCCTTTACCCAAAAGAAAACACATGTTTAGGCAAAAGGCCTAACACAGACAGCTTTGGAAAAGGAGCAAAGGAAGGATCTCAGGTGACCCCTGCTAAAATTTCCCTATTGCACTGAAAAGGTTCTTTGGCTGTTACTGCTTATGCCCACTCTCACTACTAGTGAAGCATCCTTTCTGGGTGACACTCCTGTAGCTCTTAAAAACAGACCTAAAGACAAATTTAGTGACTTTGAGAACATGTTGGGCAGCAATTTAATCATTCCTTTTCACCCAAAAAATTCAAGGCAAAGAGGGGATGAAATGTCTGGACCACAAGCTACCACGAGATCAGAGGAAGTAATTCAGAGGTAGAAACAGTTATCAAGTACACAGAGAAGCTGCTGACAAAATCCCTCATTTTTTAAGCAGGTGATGTATTTGATAGACATCCTAAGTACAGCTACGAGTTGGAAACCTGAATTTTCAAGGTAAGTGTAAAAGTGGTTAAAGAGGGTAGAATAGTATAAGAAACCATCAGTTCACCTGAAAACTAAAGTATTTGGGCCTACTACAAGGATTTTTGTTTTGGAGAGTCTTTATTTGGGAGAAAATATTTGAAACTGTGAGAATATTCTGACCTTCGTGTATCAGCCAAAGGTTGTATTTAATGAGGGGAATCAGACAATTGCCAATTAGAGGTGCTTCTCTCCATGTCACATTATAAAATATACGTGGAGATATTAAGAATTTCAGAATAATTTTATGAATAATTTGCCTATTCTGATTTCTTTGGCTCTAAAAAGCATTACTTTAAAAACTTATTTTATTCAGTGAAGAGACTTTAGAGTATTTTGTCTCTAAGTCGTGTACAGAGATATCCACGCATCTCACTGCATCACAGTTTATCCATTATGAAGGGAAACAGGACATTTTGATTTTTTAAAATGATTTTTGAAAAACTGATGTTGCACAGTAGGAAGTGTAGTGAATCAGGTCCAGAATCCTGATTCTAAAACCAAAAGATGATAAATGTTTTGAAGGAAAAGCTATAATAGCTATGATCATATACCATTGTAGACTTTAGAGCAAAATTCCAGCATCCTGAGGATGCTTCCTTTACCTGCTTTTGTTCTACTAAATAAAAGCCCAGTGCATGCATGATTAATCTCTGCATTCAACTGCAATAACTTGACTAATTTTGAAGTGAGGTTCCTCAGTGCAGTCTGTCCACCTGCTCATTACTCTTCTTTTTCATTTTCATGCCTGACTAGTTCCTTACAAATATTCATGCTGCCAATTTCTTTACTAGTCTCATCTTGCTATCTGTGGCTGCTCTTGAACAATCCTGGTCCCCACTGAGTGCATGGGAAGGGTACCTGAAGGTGTAAAACACTTCATGGCAGCAAGAGTGAGTGTGCACCTCTCAGCACTGCGCTCAGCCAAAGTTGGGCATAAACCAATGCGGAAAGCCAAACCAAACTGGTCATGAGCATGAATTGCTTGCACAGTACACACATAGATATTCTTCCACACCCACCACTGAGGAGACCTGGGTTGTTTGTGTAGGTTGGTGCTTCCTGCTACCCAGTAACCAAATACATTTGTTAAGTAAGGTCACTTTAAAGTTAAGAGCTCCACAAAATAGCAAACTACTCAGCTGCAGGTCAGTGCACAATCCTCTCTTGTCCTGTGGGTCAGAGTCATGTTCTGGCTTGCAACAAGCAATAGCAATATCTCCTAGTTTGAAAATGCAGATATTCCTTATAATTTCAAAATTATAGGGACAAGGAAAGAAGGCAGACCTGGAGGCATTTCCAAGAACACCCAGTGATGGAGGGAATTCCAAAGGCACTGACTTAGAGAACAGCTCATCAGTGATAGCAGTTGTGTGGTGAGTAACTGTCAGCAGAGCTGCATCACTTTTAAAATAATCAAATTTTCCCTCTCAAGAAAATCCAAGGACAGAGAAACTCCTTGAGTAAAATTCAGCTACCATGGCTGGAGTTTACACCCCATAAAAGGGCAAGAAGTTCTGTTCTCTCCAGCCATACTCCATGAAATGGACCCTCTCCTTGGATTCTGTTACCTCTCTTACAGCCCATATATCCCCACTCACATCCTGGCCACAGCAGCCATAACTCCACCCATAAGTGTAACACACCAAAGCACTTTGGCAAGTTCCAATTCTGTAACTTCCTCATAAAAAAATAACAAAGTGTAGAAAAAAATCAGTTAATCACAGATCAGCTACGGAGACATTTTCATGAATATTGGAGAAATACAACTTGCAGCTACCTTTTTTCACTGTATCTCACTTTCTTCAACATCCCAACAGAAAACCACACACAGAATTGCTTAAAGTGTAATTCATGAAAGCTACACCAACCCTAGAGTAATCATTGTAATGTAGGAACTTACAACCTATAAATGTTGTTTAAAGTACAAGGCTGCATGGTGGTGGCTCTGAGCTGAGGTGGGCGTGTGGGGCTTGTGGGTGACAGAAGGGAAGTAGTTGGGGTTGACAATTAAAAATGATCAGTGACTGTAAATGGGGTGAGGAATGATTTAACTGCTAGTTTGATCTCATTTGTGGCCTGTGAAATTAGGAGCCTTCTCTCACACTTTATGAAGATCTGGTGCACTTGTCTGTAGCATGAGTGTGGGTGTCAAGTAAAATTAAATATATATTGCCTTTTATCAGCTTTCTTGTAGAGGAAATTGAAGAGATTATTGTGCACCAAAGCAAAACCAGTGTCATTCAGTGGAGAAGTTATGAGATGACACTGGTAGGAACTCAGTAAGAATGAGTCAAAAGCCAGAAGTACATGACTCATGGCCAGTGTTTTACACAGAGGTTATAGAGCAGCAGTTAAAGAACAGACACAACATCATCTAAACGCCCCCTCTTGTGTTTGTTCTGAAAACGGCACATTTTGCTCGGCAGTGGGAGAGGAGAAATCTGCTTTTTAGTTGACAAGTCCCTTACAGCAATGCTTAGTGACACTTTAAAGACTTTAAGACATATCCCAATTCTAAATGTAAAGACAGACTCAAATACCATGTAAAGATTTTTGTAAAAAATCAACTTTCAATGTGCAAAAATGTTTTGCTGTTATAAAGTCATCTCACCTACCACAAAGGTAGAAGGAATCCTGAGGTTCTAAAACTGCTTTTCCTTGCAGAGAAAAATCAGCTGCTCTTTGGAGACACAAAACCCTTGCATTTTCAAGTGTATTCTATATTTTACAAAAAGTTATTGTAGAAGCCCAAAGTAGACAAATGTGAAAGGATATTTTGTTGGACAGCAAGCATAGATTACAGGATTTAAGAGTAGCGTTCATAGAAAATCACATGGGCTAGTGAAGTTTCACTAAAGAAAAGGAGTATATGTAGCAGGTTCTGTAGCTGTTTCAACCTCAGCCTAGAAATTTCGTATGAATAGTGTCAACTTTACATTTTGCCTGGAAATCTGACTACTCAGAAAGTGCAGTATATTCTGTTAAAGGTTTACTGCCTGTGGCTTGAAAGCATTAATATTAAGTACAAGAATTTTAAAGCAAAAGTAAGAGGTGCTTTGGCACAGGTTTTTATAGCTTGCATATTTGAGGTCTATTTAAAATCTGACCCACAAACTACTCTGATGCAAACTTGCCCATTTAGATGCTGGTGGCACTATTGGTCATACACTAGTCTCATTTGACAAAGTGGGTGCAACTGTTTTTTGCAATAAAAAAACATTTTCTGTCACAGAAGTTACTCAATCCTTTACTTCATCATGGAAGTACCTGACAGAAATAGGAGATTGGTTGGAACAAATAAGGGACAACCACATATTGGGAGACTCATTACTGGACAGACAAATCTAAACTTAAACCAACAAACTGCTCCATGTTATCTGTTGCAAGATGTCATTTCATTTTTCAGCTTCTAACTTCTACATCTGCTTGTGATGAAATTCTGAGAAAATGAATACAAGGGCAGACATATTTTAGGCAATTCTATCAGGCCTTGGCAGTTTTTTCATTAATTCTCCATTCATTTCAATGACTATTTCAAGAAAGGACAAATAAGACATATTTCTGCCTTTTGTCAAGATTCTCAGACCAGTATTAGTTCTTAGAAATCCTCACTCATATGAATTCCTCTGCAAATGTGGTCTGTCCCACTGTATTAATAGAAAAAAAAAAAAAAAAAGGAGGGGGGAAGCCCTACTACTAATAGTGGAGTTTTGAAGGACTTGGACCTGAGTTTTCCCTGTTGAGGTACATGGTCACTTATGTGATTCTTCTTATCCAGAATATTGGTAACAGTTTTAATGCAACTTGAAAGCTCCAGCATCATTTTGCTATTTATACTGTTGTAGGAAATGACCCCTCTCTGTCTCTACATGAAATCCCCTTCCTGCATCATTCCTAACACTCATGGAAGAGTTCATGGCTCTGAATAGAGAACCACCAGCCATTTTATTACTGTCTTCCTTAAAACTTACTTTAAGAAAATTCTTTGAGAAGTTCCAGCAAGAGTGAAGGCAATCATTTCTCTGTGAATTCATTCCAGAGCTAAAGATGGGAGAAATCACATGAAATAACCTAGAATCTGTGTGCTATTATCCCTCAGCTCTGTGGACCCAAGAATGTCTGGCGGATTTTCTCCTACCTCATGTAGCCAAATCCATATTTCTGCCTTTGATGGTGATTCATATTACGAGCAATTAGGTCTTACTCAATATTATCTTTCCACGTTCTTCATTGGCTTGAGGATTGAAACTCCTAATGATGGCTATCCAAAATAAGCCTCTCTGTCTTCCATCATCCTAACCACATACTCTGCCCACTCAGGTCACTGGGATTTCACTCCATTCACTGCATTTGGCTCTTCTCAGACCTCCCACAGTTCCTTGTTCAATAGTTCTCTCAACACATCTCTCTCTCTCTCTAACTGCTCCAAACATTTATCACAGGGATTTCTTCTCAAAGATCTGTGATTTTTTTTTCTTTTTTAGTAGATTGCCTCGTTTTCTGTCCACATCTCCCAGCAGTTCCATGCATTGGCAGCCTGGTCCTTCTCCACAATCGCCTCAAGCTAAACATTATCTTCAGAGAAAAGCAACAACTGTTTAACTCTGTACTGACTGAACATTTTCCATCATCAAAATGTTGCTGAGTATTCTTGGAATTTGTAGGTGAAATGCTTGATTTGGTAACTCTCTTTAGAAATTATGAGTTCAGTGGTTTTTATTAAACCACTGTATTTATGAGATTTTGCTAATGTCTCATTAATATCTATTAAATGTTTTTATGACTGTTTTATTTTTCTCTGTCACCTAAACAATAAAGTTTCAAAATGTAATTTCTGACTTTGTTCCAAGTATCTAGCATGAATTACATATGCATTACCATGTGTACTTATCTTCCCACAGCTATTGTTGTTTTTCCTGTTGCTGACCACCAAGTTACACAATTCTAATATTGCATATTTATTGCAGATTAGCATGGAGTTTTCCCATACAAACAATAATTTTATTACATTTTACCCATATTTACATTTTTTGAAAATCAAATCCTCTAGTATTTGATTCCATGGCAGAGAGGGAACATAATATGCTATAAAATTAGCCTTAAATCATGTAAATATCCCCTAATTCCTTTACCTCCAGGCAAAAGATGGTATCTCTGAGAGAAGAGATTTTTAAAGCTTAAGGACTCCTATTTTGCATCCAAGCAATAAAAGCCCCTGAAGTATTGCTGTTACCTTTGTATCACTATTTGTAAAGAACAAAGGCCTTTTTAAGCAGTGAAAAGCATATTGGTGCAATTAAAGTCTGCTAATAACAACTGAAATTATTTTCATAAGTCAGTGCAAACTGGGGTTTTAATCTTCGGTGAAAAGTTTAAATCAGGAATTTCTATAACACTGTAATTACTGTAAAAACTGCCAACTGGTAAGGAGTTAGAAAGAGATTTTATCTTGTGTTCCTCTGTTCATATTTTTTCCATTTTATATTGCCTTGTAAGCTCCCTCTTTATCCATAGCTTTAATTTCATTCTCACACTGCTTTTAGTCTTTGGCAGAATGGAGTACGAGCACAACTTCTGTCAAGTTTTAAAACTAATTGGGCTATAAGGAAATGCTGTTTGGGAGTGCATTGCATTTTAAATGAAAGTGCAAAACAAAAGCATGAATCCAGAAAGAAACAAAATGAGATACAGAGTATAACACAATGAGAGCGCAGGGAGGCTGGATATCACTTCAGCAGGGTTTTGTGGAAGCTGACTGGGGAGGAAGTTATTCTCTCTGCTATACATTTTGCCAATGGAACAGTCCCTGGCATTTGGGAAAGAGCCAGCAGCATGCAATAATGCCAACAGACTCAGTTAAAATAATTTATAAATACTGGTATTAAGGAACTGCTTTTCTTGCAGATGTTTGAATGGCTGCAAAGCCCTCATATTGCAGCTTGCTGGGGAGGTATCACACAGACTTCTTTCTTTACATAGGCAGCCAGAGGCTTGCCCACAGAAAGCTTGGTCTTGCAGAAAGTGCTTCCCGTGCCATTCTGGCCTAGTTTAATGTTGCTAAACTGCCCTTCACACCAGCAGCCATGCTGAATTCATATAGGCCATGAAGCCAAAGGACACTGGGAAGCACTGGGGCAGGGGAATCCTGGAGGCTTCCCTGCATGAAGGGCTGATGGGAATTGAAATAAATAGGGCAAGAGATCTTTCTCCTTTTTAATGCCTTTATTAAAAATCAGCTCAGGTGGGAAGAACCAACGGGTCGTGCTCATGCCACCACTGCTGCCGGGAGTGGCTCAGAGGAGGAGGAAGGGTGAAGCTTTGTCCACTGGTCTGTGAGCAGAACTGGGGGTTCTGTCATCAGGAGAGCATCAGGAGATCCCCAGTTTATCAGTTTGACATTCGGGGTCCTCTGTCCACCCGACATGTTTTAGGTTAGGGTGAGGGGTAAAAAGGGTCTTAGTGGATACTGGATCCTGTTCCTCATGTCTAGACATCACTTTGATCCCTTAATCCATGTTGGCTTGTTGTTTTTAGGGGTTTTTGCTAGGTTTGGTGAGGGGTTTCCTTGTTGTCCCCTTCTCTTCACCGTGTGGGTGCCATCCTCCAGGAAGCAGCAGGGTGTTACTCGACAAAAAGGGGAATTTCTAACCATCAACAACAGGTAGTTAAGGAAAAACTATTAACAACAGGTGATTACAACAACAAACAGTTAGAACTCCACCCTGGCAGCAGCCAGCCCGTGAACTCTTCAATCTTTTAAAAAATGGGCAACTTTTCTACTCATAACAGGAATCCTCCCTTTACCGTGCATTTTTTTAGTTATTCTGTGTAGAACATATGACCTCTAGACAAGGGAGTGTCTCTGCTCACAGGCCTAGCCTAGAGTCCTGAAGCAGGCAGAGACATTTTGGTGATCCTCAGCTCCCTGCATTCCCCCTGTGTGTGTCCATGTGCAGGAGCTCGGGCAGGCTGGTGCTGTTTCCCCTGCAGAGGAGTTACCTGTGCCTCTGCCACAAGGGCTCGGTTACTGTGAGCACAAAGCAGAGAGTGGATTATCCAGCAAATCCACCCTGTACTTACAGAACAATTCTGGAGCACAGGGTCAGACTTTTTAAGTCTCCTGGTGAATCCATTTTCTTAATTTAGACGTAATTTGTTTAAAACTGGTTGGTCCTACGAGAAATTTAGTATCGGTGTCAGTGTTTTCTTTGAGTCTGGTTACACATAATGGTAATCCAAACATATTAAGATTAGGGCAGTCTGGCACCTAACTTTAACTCTGCCCTTCCCTGATACCACAAGTAGTAAAAACATAGGATTGGAGAATCTCATCTCCTTTTAAAAATTAATTATAAATATTAAACACTTTCATTATATTAATGTAATTACCACAGAGTTAAAAATGTGTGAGAGCCTTAATCTCTGTCGAGCACCTTAATGAGTGTATATCTTTTAAGTTTAATCATGCTTTCCAACTTTGAATTTGATGCAATTGAAACAAATCTGAAAAATATTTTTCCTTGAATTAATTGTTTTCTTGGGTCTAATGCCATCTTAATTTAGTTTTTTATGAGGGTATACCAAGTAATTAATTTATAAAATTAGTAGCTATCAGCCTACATCAATGGAAAAACTCATTTATCAAGAGATTTATACAGCATGTCGAAAAATACTTTGCTTTAATTGAATTTAATACACTGGCAGTAGGAAACACAAGGAAATTTATTAACTTTATAGCTCAGTAGTTATATCTTCATGTATTATATGAATATTTGCTTTTAAATAAAAATCTCAACAGTTTTTCACATTATTTAATTTTTGTACACGTCTCCTAGTATTGCAATGTTATTGGAATTTGATACCAGGGTGTATTTCACTAGGCACAGTTCTTAAAGCAGAACACAAAAATGTTATAGCAGAACACAAAAAGTAAGTTCTAGCAGGCAACATTGCACTTTATATGTCTTTATCTTGGAATTACCTTGTCTCTGGTGTAAATAGGTTCGTTTTCCATATGTTGCTACAAATTGGTCTGTCAATAAATGCCTTTGATCAATATCTAGGGAGAAGCACCACCCTTTGATTGTGATATCTATTTCTTCAAGCCACTCAGTAGTAAATGCTGATAAGAACAGAGATAAAAGGTTACCAACAGCCTGAGGTTTGGAATGTGGTTGAAAGCTAAGATACCCACAAATCAGTGGGGTCCTGTTTAAAGAATGGGATCACCCACAAGAAACACTGAGTGTTTTGCATGTTACAATCATGAAAGCTATCCTTGCTTGCTATTGATGCTGAATGACCAAGCACTGCACTTTGAAAAGGCAGAAATTAAAGCTGGAAATTTTAGGACAAATCATTTATGCATAAAACTGTTGTAGAAAAACTTTTGTCTTTGTACCAAAACCTGGCAATCTAGACATGTTGGGCAGTGGCAATACCTGCATTTGTGGGGTCACAGTTAATGCAGGAAAATATGAAAACCTAAGGTTTAACTCGCTCAGTGCCCCAGGTCATGCTGCAGCCAAGAGGGGTGATGGCAGCCCTGCAGTCAGACCTGCAAGGTGAGCTGTGGTAGCAGTTGATACAACAGAACACTGCCTCCCTTTGAAGAAAATGAAGATGAAAATGACAGCCACTAGCAAGAACATTTATACAGATCTCCTTTTTGTCATAATCTCTTTCAATGCAGTTGGCAATGCAGTATGGTTCAGTCTGTGCCACCAGGTGACAATGGCACCTTACTCTCTGTGCTCCCATTGCTTGGAAAGGTGAAATTCAACCTCAATCCATTGAAATTTAGACAAATGGCACCATCTACATCCTGATATGAAGTTGATTGTGATGCCTGCTTTAATGCTTTGCTGAATGAGGACTAAACAAAAAAGAAAGCCAAGCAGG